>NC_071335.1:39487500-40112500 GCF_027744825.2 Synchiropus splendidus
ACCTCACAGCACGTCACTGCACAGGTCTAATATTTCAAAAGACGCTTTATCAGCAGGATAGGTATCCTTTAAATCTTATCTTACTCAGTTAATTCCTGAAAATTGTTCAATCTACAGCAGATCACACCACAACCACAAAAAAGACAAAATATTGACTACATTTCTATCCATTCTGCTGTTTCACGGGCAACCCTTCACTATGCATGTAAGTGGTTGAGCAATGACTTAAGAGAAGGGAGAGTAGATCGAACAATGTCAGGTGAAATAAGCATCTATTGTTCTGCATGACCCGCTCTAAAAAAATGACTCAACTTTCGAAACAACAGTGTCACTCAATACTATGAGTTAAACATTCAGTCGCATGGACCAGTGAACAATATTAACCCATTGTCATAAATGTTGCCTGTACAAAACACAAAAACTGATACTGACTTTCTAGACCAAAGTGCAGATACAATTAACGGAAGGGGGAAAATTATATTCCCAAATATTGATGTCAGAATATTTTTGTTCGTTACAATGTTATATACAATAGTATCCATTCATAAGTTCACATCCCAGTCAGCTACCAGCAGACTTCCAATCAACTCTCAGCATTTTAATTTGTACGTCTGATCTTGTTGCTTTTTTCAAGTTTATTTGTATATGGATTTATTATTTTTTATCTAAAATGTTTTGCAATGGGCATAATGTACCATGAGTCACTTGTAAATAAGATGCATGGTGGACAGATTGTGGACTGCAGAAAAATAATGTTTTGTTTTAATTTTATTTAGTATCATATTTACGCTGACAGTTAACTGTAAACATCAGGAGTCTTCCTTCATTGGGAGACTTTCATAACTTTTCACTACTCTTCTTTCACTGCAGTCTCATTAGTTAGTGACCATCAACAAATTCTCAAGCGGTCCAAGTATTACTGAAATCGTCAATAACGCAATGACAAATAACCATTTTAGGACAGAGAATTGTGAAAAGGTCTTTCATTACACAAGACAAAGAACAAGTTTGGATAGTTACTTCAAGAATAGAATATGACTAAATGATCATTTATTCAAATTATTTCTAATATTTCTTACACTGTTAACTATTCTATTTAAACATAAATAAATAATGATGTTGCAGACAAACTCCACTAATAAGTTTTAATTATAACAGTTTCAAGAGAGACTGTAGCGTCCAACACATGGAATAAAATGAAAATGGTTTTATCGTGATAATTACTGTAATCGCTGAAATTACAAAATTTATCGTGATAACTTTTTTTGTCCATCCCTTATATGTAATTATATGGTGTACAGCTGAAATAAACAGCCATCGTTGATTCATGTTCTAGACGTTGTTATGATTGTAAAGATACAAATGGCTCTTCAATTCGAAGTCATCATACATCTTGTAGATTTGTAAATATTATATATTATACAATAATAATCTACAACAATGTCGTCTTGTGGCACCTGTACTGTTCTGTGTTAGTGTAATTGATGTGCCCGCAACACACCAGTAACTACCTGGCCCGTCGTTTGATATTAAGGACATGCTGTGGACCCTCATCATTATTCATTCATCACAGATGAAGCAGTTCAAAAGTTCCCGGCTGTCCATGGTGGCTCCATGAAAGATTAGTGAAAGGTTTGTGACTGGTACATGACCGCTCCTTCCATGGACCCCTGCAGCTCCACAGCGGTAATTTAATCCCGCTCATAAACAGCCTGAGCTGCAATGACTTGTTTATCCACAGGGAGGCGCGTGGACACATTTGGCCCTCAGCGATTTCAATAATCGAACTGTACCTTTCTGCGGATCGCATACCAAACAAAATAACACGTGACTGTACCTGTATGGATTTGACAGCCATGAGTCGCAAAATCGGGTTCCTCAATGCACAAAGCGTGCGCGCTAAGCACAGCTCGGCACAAATAAAAAAATAAAACAACGGCACATTGAACTTTTTAATTCAAATCAAAAGCTACAGATCACACAATCACACTCTGGAGTTGTCTCAAATCGCAACCGAACTTGGTGTGAGACCAGCTTTCACTAGTCACTCTTGGCTTTGTGTGAGAGAAAGAGCCACCTTCAGTTCACACCTCGTAGTGCAATGAGTAAGTGGGGTTTACATTATTTAAAGACACTCCCTCAAGAAGAGGGGGGTCACTCCAGCTGTAAGTCGGCTGGAACTGTGACGGGGGGGGGGGACTATTGAAATGCTCCTACAGTACACGAGTAAGTGATTTTGGTTTTCTTGGTCAGAAGTGGGGCTGAACGATTTTGGAAATAATCTAATTGCGATTTTTTTCTCTCAATATTGCGATTGCAATTAAATATGCGATTATTTTTCAAGGTCCTCTTCTCATGTATTTTACAACAAACACAACTAATAAATCAATCTGTATTATAATAAACTATATGTGATTTAGTATATATAATTGTTCTCCCTTGTAGGCTATTCTTATGTTAAGATAAAGGCAAATGAAGCATGAATTAAAATGAAAGATGGTTAATTTGTCTACTTCAGTTACAATTCTAGACTTACTAAATACTTCGACAAAATATGACACGTGTTGTGTAAACATGAGTATACTGTAGGTCTGTGATAAATCACACAAACTAAAGTGCATATTACAACAATAATGCAATCCAACATATGGCTTTACCACTCTAAGACGTCCAACTCTTCATGTGAAGGTAGACTGCATTTTTTAAGCACTGTCTGAACATAAACAGCCTATAAATAGTAATAAAAAAATGTAATAAATGGATAAAATAAACTAATATAAAAAATAAACATATTTCTGTCCAGTCAGTAACATCACACATACAATAATGCAAGAAAGGTAAGGAGAACAAATACCGGATTCAACCAACATTTTTTAGATAAATGAATGAAAGTCTCGATTAACACAAACTCAACTGTATGTTCTTATTAATCTTAAGAAGGAAAGTAACATTTTGAATACTAATATGTTCTATTCACCCAGGAACAGCAGCACACAACAAACTGGATTGGAAAATGACTATGGCTGTGTCGGCCACAGTTTCTTTTGTATAATTCTCAGAAACTCACAGATTTTTTGCAAGGAAAACCAGCATGTCCACTTTCTCTGGTTTAAAAGACGAGCAGGTGCAAGTCACTATATTCCCTTCAGCACCAAAAAGACGCTCTGCGGGAGCACTTGTGGCAGGTACACAGAGATACTTGCGGGCCATGATGCACAGTCGTGGAAAAATTCTGTGCACGTTCCACCAGGCCAAGGGGTCCTCTTCTCAGTCCATGGTAGGGGTCATGAGGTAACTGTTTAACTCTGCCTCAGTTACATCTTCAAGCTGCATGGGAGAAGTAGGAGAGGCCACAGCAGTCTTGAAGAAGCTGCCAAGAAACTTTTTCACCTTTTCCCCAGGTGGCTGAGCACTTTGCGAGCCTAGAGTGGTTTCAGTACGGGACCTCTTCCACCAGATACAAAAATAGCAATTAGTATTGAAGTTAGATTATAGATAAATAAAATCAAAGTATGTTAGTGATATAGTTAGATAATTGTTACTAACCTGGTTATAAGCACGCCATGCTGATTCCAGCATTTCTATCTTGATTCAGGTCTTGATGTTAGGGACGTTGTCAACAGTGATATACTGGGTTTTGAAACAGGGGTCCAGGAGGGATGCAACATCCAAAAGCTGCTGGGTGCTGGGGTCACTGTACTTATCATAAAGGTATGCCAGGACCTTGGTTTTGATTGACCTAGTCAGGTCAGTGTCCTCTTGATCTTCAGCCAGGTCTGATGTGGACAGAAGGTGAAGAACTGGCTTGAGGTATGAGGTGCTCACATACTCCTGTCCAGATAGAGCATCTGTGAAGTCCAGAAGAGGATGCAGTGCCTTGTGAACAGACTCCAGCATCTCAATATCCTGCTAGGTTGGGATCAGGGTGCGTGCATATCGTCACCTGACAGAACTTGAGATATGGCATTGAGCCGCCCAAGCACCCTGGCAATCATCATTTCTTTAGATCCCCATCTTGTTGGACACTCAGTGACGAGGCTGTGCTCAGGAAGTTTGAGCTCTCTTTGGGCTTCAATCATTGCTGCCTTCTTCTTCCAGCTGTGAGAGAAGTGCCCCACCACTTTCTTGCACAGCCCAATTGCTCTTGACACTCTGTCATCTTTAAGTGCATGTCCTGTCATACAAAAAATACAAGGACAAATACAAGGACTCCCCCATTCTACAAAGTTGTTTGCAGAAGTTTTGACTGAATTCCCACTCCTTATATTCCTCCAATTAAAAGACTATACAGTTTTATTTTACACAAGCCGCATGATTTTACAGTAGATATTTAGTTTAAAGGGTTTGTGAATTTAAGGTTTTATTTTTAACAAAATCAGATTGTGTTTGTTTTCTTTTTGACAGTTTAATAAAAGCATATGCATGAAGAATTGTCTAATGTAGTCTGGTTATTCAATGAATTTTTTTTTTTTCTAGTTTTAGAACTTTTTTTGAGCTCTCAGTTTTTGAAAGCTGCTGTTGTGGTAGTAAGACTAGAGTTAATAGTGAGATAAGAAAGAAGTCTGTGAGGTCAAAAATGGTAGCTGACACTGTCCAGCATAAATTGAGCATAAACAAAGGTGTAGACAGGTAGGATTTGGACTAAAAAGGAACAATTACTAAGAGCTATTATTTAATATAACTATATAAGACATTTGAGGGAATCAAAACAACACAGCAAAAATATAGCATTTATTTTATAAAATAAACGAATTACTCTCTGAAATTTTACTGTTTTGTGTTTATTGTCCCCCCAGCACTGAAGAGAGATTTTTGTCCCAGCTCGCACACACAGTCTCACTCCCACACACATTGACTGTACACGCGCCAAAATATACATCAAGATACTAATTTTATGTACCGATGGCAAGATGTAATTGATGCCCAAAACACTGAAGTCTGGTCCATTCATTTAGCTCTGCTGCCAACACCGTATTTGATGCGTTGTCCGTCGTTATGCAGTCGTGGTTTTCTTCTTGTAGACCCCAGCTAGCAAGGCCCTCTCTCAAGCCAGCTGCAATGTTTTCCCCGGTGTGGTCATCCGGGAAGTAGGACGCTTGAAGACAGCGAGCTTTGAGATTTAAGTCTTCATCAATGTAGTGTACCGTTAGACTTAGGTATGGCTCCGCTATACGGCTTGACCACAGATCTGTAGTTGTTGCAAAAAACTCCACAGTTTTCATCTCTGCTGCTACTTTCTGTCTGCATTTTTTTGTATAGCTCAGGTATGGCTACCTGGCTAAAATGCGTGCGTGAGGGAATTTTATACCGCTTTTCCAAAGTGCTTATCAAAGCCGTAAACCCAGGCTTAGTCACTATACAAACAGGCATCAAATCTTTCGCTATTAACTCTTCCGCGTGTCGTTTTCGAATTCCGTTCATAAGGAGTTATGGATTCAAACAGTTCGGTCAGTGATCCTTGTCAGCTGGTAGGCCTACTTTGCTTACTTGAAGATGAAGCACTCACTGGCATTTTTGCCATGCAATTATCATACATGGCTTTGTGGTTTATTTTTAAGTGCTGCAAAAGATTTGTGGTGTTACCTTGTGAGGTTGCAACAGCAGCAAGGCAGGTTTTGCAAAATACTCGATGTTGCGCAGCATCTCCCTTTTTAAATCCGAAATAATTCGACACAACTGACGCGCTGCCCCTCTTTGGTAACAAACTTTCAGTTTCACTGGTGTCAGCTACTGTTGCGCCTGAGGCCGCCATAGTATAGAAGGCTAAAGCCGTAATTTATAGCTCAATGGCTAAACGCTCACCGTTACATTGCTCCACTAACATGGAAGTCACGTGACCAGTCAAATCGCAGCCTTACGTTTAGAAAATCACGTTTTATCATACTGCGGTATAATCCCAAATGCAATTAATCATTCAGCCCTAGTCAGAAGTTGCTCTGTTGAAAACAAACACACACATCATTATATACAGTGCAGAGTGCAATTAATTAGATAGACATTTGATATAAAAGCAAAATGTACACCATTGTCATTATAAAAATACTGAAATTAGGGCAGAAAAGCATCCCCCAAGTTGATGAACTTCGTCAGATTCTTCAACCACCGCTTGTCGAGGACAATGGCAACAAGAGCCTGTTGAGCTGCTGAACCTGCAGTCACACATCTGAGAGATAAATAAACTTCCATGTAAAGCAACAGAAAAATCCCAGAAAATAGATCAGAATTATCTAGTTTAATCCATGTTTTTTTTCCTGGGTATCATCACCCAGTGGCTCATATTCATAAGATCCGGTGGCCCATGTATACTAGTAACAAACATGTGTATAATAGCATGCCACTTGATCTAGATAACTACAAATTATGTGAATGTTGGTGTCACAATGAAACTATGCCTCAGTTTACAACAATTTATTTCCAACAGAAATGCACGACAGAGGATGATGTTTAGCACAGTAGCAGAAATGGTTCACAATGTGCCTGATCCAAGGCAAGATGTCAGACTGTTCTCACACCATCAACTAAAAATACCACAGCATTGATTGACAGAAACACACCTGGCCTCAACATTTTGAGGACACCCTGAATCACGACAGAAAAGAGATCACTTTGAAAATCACTAAACATTGCCCAAAACAAACACATACAAGCCCTAGACAACACAAAGTACCCAATATGGTCCGACTCATCAGTAAAGCTGGAAACTATGGTCTGCAGTGGTTGCAGGTGTTGCTTGTGAAGAGTAGAAGTTAAGTTAGTAGAAGTTAGTAGAAGTAGCATGTTAGAAATGAATGTTGATAAAAAGCATTACAAGAGAAACACTAATTAATACACAGTGGAAATACAGGCACTAAATGAACATTACACAATGTTATAAAATGTAACCTGTGTGTATATACTACATAATTATAACATAAAACAAACAATTAGCAAAATAACATGTGAAAAAAAAGTTTGTGTGTGAGAGAGAGACAAATTGCAATTATAAAAATGTTTTATCAGAATGACTTCAAGTTTACTGGCTAACTGAAATTGTTAGTTCAGACCTTCAAAGTGAATTGATTGATGCCAATGAATTGCAGTACAAACAGACCCTTCCAGACTGAATTAATAAACGTCAACTTTTAAACAGCCACACTCGGGGCAAGGTGCTATTGATAAGCAGGACCATGAAAAATCACATTGCACACCGGTACTGTACTGGTTATTTAGCGCAAGCAATATGATTTGACTTATTTGCAATCACTGCAGTCAAATCAATAAAAACACAACAACAAAAACAAAAAAACGTTTACAGAAACCATTACACAAAAATCATGGGAAACTAGTGTCACGTAAAATACAAACTCACACGGTAAGACCAGCAAGAGTGTGGCTGCCCTTTTCTTGTTAGTTACAAAGCTATTTGTGTCAGAACTCTGAAAACTACTTACTTGTCCAGCGGCAACAACGCCAAGGCCAAGAAAATCCTACTCATCTCTGAGCTCACGCCAGCGTGTGAAAGCGGAGCCAATGTTGATCCTTGATTCTTTTTTTGTGTCCTCTGACAAAACCTTCCGCTTCCTCATTGAAGAAGTAATGGTGATTAGACGTTCGCAGCTGTCATGGCGCCGCAGTGTCCCTGAGCCATGTTTTGCGTTTCTCCCTCTGTTCCTTTGGCACACAGCTGGAGCCGATTAACCCCTGACGAACTGTCTTCAAAAACACCTGGGCTCCAGCAACGTGTGCCAGATCGTTGTCTTTGTTTCCTGCCAGTTCTCCTAGTCCCTGTGTGTTTCCATGTTTCCCTGTGATGTTTCCTCTGGTTCCTGTGATTTTGGACTCCTCTCGTTCCCCATGGTAACTCCTGGTTCTCGTGTCTCTCCCTGTGTTCGGCTTCTTGTTCTGTGTGCTAGCTAGCTCGTTTAACTCCTGGTTCTTCTTGTTTTCGGTCTCCTGTTCTGTTGGCTAGCTTTTTGGATTTCTCTGTGTTTGAACTGAAGTGCATGAGTTAGTGTTTCAGTTTTCTTCCTCTTTTCCTTGTGCTTCCTGATTTAATTTGTAATTAAGTTAGTTTTCTCCCGGTTCGGTGACGTTTTCTGTTGTGTTTCTGTTATTTGTTAATTATTAAAATATTATTTGTAACGCGTTCCTGCTTTCCTGTGCCTATCTTCTATACGTGACCTTCAGTTTCCACGTCCTCTATACGTGGTCTTTAGTTCCCTCGTCCCTCGTACCGTGACAGCAGCATGTTTAAAAGTAAAAAGCACTGTAGTAAAAAGAATTCTGGAGCAACATTTCTATCGTTTTTATAGATTTCAAGGCTTCTGAGTGAGGCTTTCCCAAAAATGGAACAGCTTCTTAGTGGATGGCTGCTAAATAAAGCAACAGGTGGTGAAATGTTTGTTATATTTGTCCTCAATGAACATTGACTCACCATATTATGCAGGTGGCAGTGGCCGACAAAAACTCACGGTCATCCCTCCTGAAGCAGAAGGTTACAGCGTGAAAGCTTTGCGAGCTATGTCAGGAGGTGGTAAAGCTATTTTTTATATTGTGCCAATCCAAGAGACCTTGGACACCACTCCTCTTCCTCTGGACTCTCACCACTTTGCAAAGATGCCAAAAAAGAAACCAGTGCAATCAAGTCATGCCTCTACATGTTCTGGTGATTACATTGATTACATTGGCTCCGCTTTCACGCCAGCATGTGAAAGCTTATGAAGGTTGAATAACTCTTTAGTGTTTTAACTGTGGAGCCACATGCTGACATACACTCAACTTATTATCGTGAATGCAACTTAGTACATTATCGTGAATATTCCGTCATTTTGTTTACATTATCGGCACGCTACTCCTCAGAGCTTTCGTCGTAGATACAGTTTGAGTCCAAAACGTACGGCCTGACCAGGAATCGCCTGCTATTACTTTTCTCAGACTTAGGTGCCAGAATTCCAGAGATATTCCAGGTTTTACCAATTTTTTTCCATTGAAAATAAATGAGAAGAGGATTCCCCACTCCAGAAACTTGTCTCTATTTCAACTGCTCGCAGCTCCCTCAAACTTTGGCCTAGAAATTCTGCGAAAAGCGCAAAACGGAGCCACACTCACCCTCTAAGCCAAGTCGTGTCGCCCACAAAACGGGCTCAAAGATCCCGAGATAAAAAAAAAAAAATCAAAAAGTTAGTGGGCAATTAAGCTGGTTAGAGTGGAGCAGAGGAAAAAAAAAGTTGGTTTTGCGTTTCTAAACAGTGATCGTGGCCAAATGGTGAGGCACAGAAACATGGGAATCTCCAGTTTTGTAGTCAAACTTGTCCCCTCTCGTAAAATGTGCTCAGAATTACTGTAGCACTTGGCCAAACCGTAGACTGCAGACACAGGATGGGCAATATGGACGACAGATGTTGTAATTTCTGCAACAACGATAACTATCACAATAAATACATTTTAATTCTATTCCAAGTGTTGGACACACTGCACCCTCTATTTGAAACTGTTTATGATGAGAATCATTGGTGGAGTTTGTCTCCAACATCATTTGTTGTTTCAACATAATAGTTAACTAAGAGTATGGATCAGAAATTCAATGTTTCATGTCCCTTGTAGAACCTGGTCATTTTACTTGGGGGTAAAATTTAGCCGTCTGTCTGCTGTATCTCAAATGTTCATTTAGTCATATTCTATTCTTGAAATCATGATACAAAGTCAGTCCTTCATCTTGTTTGATGAAAAACATTTCACAATTCTCTCTTCTAAAATGGTAGGTTTTTTTGCCTTATTGAAGATTTCATGAATATAGAATTTGTTTATGGTCCCTAACTGATGCCGGGTCGTAGCATTAGCGCTGCCTGAGTGAATGTGAGTGTTTTTCTATTTTTAATACTGGAAACCTTTGACAATGACATTGGTCGACTCTGAGTCTCTGGATTTCATTTCATTTTCATTCATAAAAATGGCGCAAGACAGTGGAAACAGCGCACAAAATCCTCAGGAAAGTCATAATCTTGAAAGTTTTCTTCACGTAGGGATTTGTTATGAAACACATAAAATGAATCCAGATGTTTAAAGATGCACGGTCCTCTACATTATGCTAATTAGCCCCATTGATGACATGAGAAGTTCAGCAACAAGTTAGGCCGCCCTGAAGCCAAATGTACGATTAAAGGAGTCAGGTTTGCTATTTGGTTTACATTCGTCTCAAATCAGTTAATGCAATATCGTTTTTTTTTTTTGTTTGTTTTTTTCAGGGAAGCAGCACAGTTGAGTCAGCAGCCAGGAATCTTGTGTCACTACTGCTGAACAGTATGTCCTCTAACTCTCCATCTCCAAGGGACACAATGTCAGGGTCTTCTTCTGTCCATACTACTTCTAATACAAGCCTGCAACAAGAAATGACAAGGTTGGATGTTCATTTGTGCATTATTCAGTATATGTGCATTATATTATAATCGTTATATTTTCAAGAATTGTTTTAATATTGCTAGATTTGAACATGAGCAATTTGTACTCTAGTATTTAACCAGGTTCTTATTGCTTCTATGTTTGTACTTTTATTCTCTGTTCTCTTGCATGAGAGACAAATACACACACAGTCACTTCAGAAACATTAATAGGTATATTTGAGTATCCGCTTCATGTCATGGTTCACAATGACAATGTTCTTCTTTTCCACAGGTCATTTCCAGGGTACTTTAGACCCAACATTAATCAAGGAAAAAAGGTGTTCACCCATCAGACATATTAATTCAAAGAGGAAATTAGCTTTTAACTTCTATCTTGTTGCCCATAACACCTCACATACGCCTATGACATCTGAGGAGCTAGAACTTCTTCAGGCTGGACTTGGAAAGCAAACAGTATCTTTTCCAGACGACGGTGACCATGCAGAGATGTGTCCCTCCCACCCCCCCATTGCTGTAGTAAAAAGAATTCTGAAGCAACATTTCTATCTTTATTTTTATAGATTTCAAGGCTTCTGAGCGAGGCTTTCCCAAAAATGGAACAGCTTCTTAGTGGATGGCTGCTACATAAAGCAACAGGTGGTGAATTGTTTCTGTTGTTATATTTGTCCTTAATGAACGTTGGTTGACTCAACATATTATGCAGGTGGCAGTGGCCGACAAAAACTCACGGTCATCCCTCCTGAAGCAGAGGGTTACAGCGTGAAAGCTTTGCGAGCTATGTCAGGAGGTGGTAAAGCTATTTTTTATATTGTGCCAATCCAAGACACCTTGGACACCACTCCTCTACCTCTGGACTCTCACCACTTTGCAAAGATGCCAAAAAACAAATGCAAACCAGAGCAATCAAGTCATGCCTCTACATGTTCTTGCGATGCATGTGAAGAAATGTGAGGGAGAACAGTCAGTGATAATTGATGAGGTGAGACCAAATAGTTTTCTGATCACTGTCAGTTGACTTATAACAACATCTGTATTGCAAGTCAACTGAGCAAATCGGATCACTGCTGAACAGTGACACAACGCAACTTTAAAATTCTTCATAGACACCCTGTCTTTCTTTAAGGTACTGGTTACTTGCCCTATTTGCTGCAAAGCATTTCCAGGTGATGACATTTCTGTCCGTGCTGGCCTTTGTGGAGAGAGGTAGTAATTCATTTTCACCAACTAGTTGTCTTACTGATCAGTTAATGTATTTCATGCGTCATGTGTTTAGATGACATAAAGCATTGTTCACCAATAGAGGAGGAAGGACATGGGGATGATCCACCAATTAAATCAAAAGGGTACATTCGATTACAGATTAACAGGACATGCATGCACTTGTAAATTGTGATTGTATTATTATCCACGTTAATATACCTATGGAATTGAAGTGCATGCCTTATATTCTAGTGCCAGTGCTCTAAAGATTGTTTTTATAGGAGAAGCGGGTGTAGACACTGGTGCTCTGAAGAAGGAGTTTCTGACAGATGTGATTAGTAATAGTCAGTAATTGGAAAGTTACGCTTCATAAAATGTGTTGTACTATGTTATAGTCTCGGAATATGAATCACATTTTAAAGAATACTAAAAGTAAGTAATGGTAGCATCTTTAATGAGAAAATTTACTTTTCTCTATTTCTAGAAATGACTCATGGGATAGAGGAAAGGTTCTTCGAAGGCGCTGATAGTCCTGGAAAAAAATCCCAAGTACGACAATTTCAGGTTATCTACAGAATTGTTGTGGCTGTGAGCATTGCACAAGGTGGCCCACCACCTGCTTTCCTGAAAGAGTGGTGCTGTCAGTTCATCTGCAGTGGTGAAGTGAATTATAGTTCACTGTGCAAGGAGGATGTGACGGATTCAGAGTCCCACCTTTAACTCAAGAAGGCAGTCTTTCATCCACTTTATGAGGTTCAATGCGCCTTTGTCTAATTTTCATATTCATTTACAAGGTGGAGAGCAGTGAAGATGCACAATCACTGCTGTTGTGTGGAGATGAAATTATTAGCTGTGGCTTCACAAGGCAAATCACTTTGGAAAATAAAGATGACATAATCCGGTAAAACATTTTGAAATTAGTTAACTAAGCTCATAATCGTCTAGGAAGAGCTAAAATTGCTCCCCTCACTGCCAGCTTCAATTTATTAATGGGGAAAATGAAAATGTAGTTAATGTTTTGATACATTTTGATAATGTTTTGATTTCAGTCACATGCTGCTCCTCTAAATTAAAGTTCTTCTCAATGCAGAATTGATCCATTGTTCATAATATTGCCTAAAATGCCTTATTTTCCAAATTACTTTATGGTATGTTATGATTTTCACTGTTTCGCATAGCTTCTAAAAACTGGAAATACAAGTCTCGACCACATGTTTGAGACTCTGTAAGGGGATTGATCCTTCTTTGAAGTTCTCCCAGAACTTCATTGTTCAGTGGGCGTTCGCATTCTGGAACCACAAGTGCCTCACGAGTGTCAAGTTGCTGTACAGCACACTCCCAGTCGATGCCTGGATCTTGGAGTTCCTGCAAAGAAAAAAATAAGTATGAATTCTTCTTGTCTTTTGCTTCTTTTCACAAAATTATCATCTGCGTCACTATTTTCTTTTCTAGGAATGGCAGACATCTGGACAGATATCAATCAGGCCTGCAATTGCAAGTATAAAAGATTAATACATGTACATGTATAAGACAAGATACATGTGAATATTCTTTTATCTCAAGTCTTTCCCGCTCCTGAAGATTTTGTAGATGTGCCACACACCAAAGCTGTTCTGGAGTGAAACCCTCTTCTGTTCGAAGAGGATGGTTATTCCATCCATCAAGAAACCATCTTCCTCCAAAGTATGAAGAACGTCATAATATTTGCTGGTGACTGCAGCCCAGACGCCACGCCAAAGGCGCTTTATTCTGTAAAGAAATTTGCATTACATCAAGACTTTGTGGAAAGCAGCCACAAGAAGAACAACCTCTGATTGTGGACACTTTCCCGGAGATGAAGCTTGCCCTTCCTGTTCCTCGAGTGGCAAACATGAATCCACACATCCACATTCTCAACTCCGTGATCACCTCTAACCCTTAAGAGGGAGACAATCTCAATCAGTAGTCAATCAGTAATATCAGGTTGAAGAACATTAAACACTAATCTCCAGTTTATTATTTATTCTTGTTTCCAAGAATATGTACAAACCTAGTTCACACGGTGAATCTGGGATGCCCTCAAGAAGAGTGAGAATGCAGTTGATGCTTTGTTGCTTGTGTCAGCATCCAGATACAAAATCTTTGCAGAGAGAAATCACTTATTTATATGCTTTATGGTTTTACATTGTTTTTAAACTTTCTCTTTACCTTCCTTGAGTAACCAGCCACACCACCGAATATCACAATGTTGCATCTATTAAAGGAAAGGAAAGCACAATAAGCACAGTGTAAAACTACAATTATTTTCACAATCAACAGGGGCATTCATAATAACTCTGAAAAGCCACCTACTTCGACATGGACAAAGGTGAGAGGGCCTCTGACTGAATAACATCTTTTGAATGACACATCCTAGGTTTGTCAGCCTTGTGAGGATCCCAGCAGCGTCAACTCGATGCATAGAAGCCATCAGTCTATTCCACTGGATTGTGGATGCCCATTGACACTAAAAGGCCCCTAACCATTCAATACCCTGCATTTGGCATCTGTTGCTTTATTCGAGAAATAACATTGTGTAGTTCTTGGTCACTCATTGTGCTGTATGTTCCTCTTGCAGATAACCCAAATTCTTGCATTCTCCTGCAAGTGGTTCTTTCTGACACACCCAGACATTTAGCAATGCAAGGGACTGGGAGGTGTGTGTCTCGCAAATATTCAGGTTTTTCTTTCTCAATAATTTCATGTTTCCATTTCCAGTTTCACAACCGGTATCAAGTTGGCAGTAAGGTCACATTGGACAGGTTCATGTAGGTTGTACAGTGCCTCTGTCGGCCTCTGGTCGTAAAATGACCTAAATAGAATAAGATCATGGCGTGTAGAAAGTCCATATAATCCAAGTTGATTGGTTGTTGACTCAAAGCCGCTTGCAGTTTGTCAAGAAGACTTTCTGTCAGCTGATGTCTGAGTATGTTCTATCGGGTGAAATATTCATTTAGAAAGCATCAATAATGAATATGGACAAACAAATATTTGATATGAAATAAACATTTCTGTTTTTCATTTCTCTAGGAATGCCTCAATATCACTTACACGGGGACGTGATGGGTTATTGTCAGGCTCTTCTGACATCAGCGGAAAAGAATCAATAGAACAACAGAAGAAGACAGAATTAGTTACTAATGGAATGCTGGCATGAACTCTTCAGCGAATCAGAAACAAATCTATATTAATAAACTGCTTTGCAAACTAACTGACTGACAACAATCTGATTTATTTCTATATTAATGACACATTTGATGATCATATGAGGAAAATGTGAAAATACCTGGTCTGTCCAATAAATCCAGTAAAACTGCCTGTCCTGAAAAAAGGGGTTAATTTTTATACAAATGTAAACCAAATAGCAAACGTGACTCCTTTAATCGTACATTTGGCTTAAGGGTGGCCTTATGCTAACTTGTTGCTGAGCTTCTCATGTCATCAACGGGGCTAATTAGCATAATGTAGAGGACCGTGCATCTTTAAACATCTCCATTCATTTAATGTGTTTCATGACAAATCCCTACGTTAAGAAAACTTTTAAGATTATGACTTACCTGAGGCTGTTGTGCACTGTTTCCACTGTCATTTTTATTAATTTAGGATTGAGTTCCAGCAGGACCCGCCTTCCCCGTCCACTGAAACGTCTAGTGAATGGTGAAGAGGTTCAGCCAATGAGAGCAGAGGACTTCAAGTGGCAGCTCAGTGATTGGCTGACTTTGGTGTCAGTCTTGTGTACTCATGGAGTTGTGCGAGCAGAGCAGACTGAAGTTGAGGGAGCAGCAGTGGTGTTGAGCGCGCGTGTATGCGATGTTGAGCGAGCAGCCAGAGGTTGACCGCGCGTGTATGCAACGTTGAGCGAGTAACGGGATGGTTGTGAGCGCAGAAAACATGTCTTGAGTGTACAACAACCAAAACACACTCGCTCAAGTCGGTGGCAGGGATCTATCTCCATACATCAACACATACAGGTCTCCCGCTGTACTGGTGCCTCGGCGAAACACTGTGGTGAAAATAGATAGATATTGGGTGGATGTGAAACTTTGAATTTCTCATCTCTACACTTAGTTAACTATTATATTTAAATATAAACAAATAATGATGTTGGAGACAAACTCTAAAAAAATATTTCACTGAACAGTTTAGAGAGAGACTGTTGAATGAAAATGTATTGATGTCTTGATAATGATCGCCAGAATTTATCACAATAACCTTTTTGGTCCATATAAACCATCCCTGGTATGGTACAATCTTCTCTTCAGTACATTCAAGTTGAGTTCAATTTAATTGGTAAGAAAAAAAAGTTGTTTACATAAATTAATGTCTGTGTTTGGCAGTGAAATAAGAGTTGTAAAGAATGGGGTTTCCAAAAAAAAAAAATAGGGGAAAAAACAGAACTTAAAACCATGATATATGATGCAGGCCCGCAATCACTGAAACAATTGGACCCAATATTTTATTGATAAGAGGCATTCCTGCATTTTGCTATTGCACATAAACAGTGTTGTGCGAATTTACAAAGGATAAATAATACTCTTCAAATCACAAATATTATATGCTTCAATCGAAACTCAGCGAGAAGGTTAAAATTAATTTTATATACTGCCCAGCTCCAGTTTTCTGGGCAGTTTTTTGTTAAATATGTCAATTATGGTGTTGTCTTAACAACACAACATTTGCCACCAGCTACAATTATCTCTGGGAATTCCAGCATGCACACACACACACACACACACACACACACACACACACACTAGGACAATAGGACCCCAAATTAAAAGTGACAGAGCACATAGATCTTAAACAGAAATCATGAACAAGTGTCCTCTGGTAGTGTTGCTGCCACAGTCTTAAGAAATCCTGGAGGAAATCCATCAAGCTTTATTTTTGAAAATTTTCATTGCACAGACATTGCATAACTAATTGATGAACCTAATGAATCCTTCTCATGTGAGATACTTTGTCCACATGAGGCCACCCTAGCACTACGTGCCTGTTAAAATGAACAACGAATATGTTTCTTTCAGAGACTACTGTACACTTCCAATTCTTTCTCAAGCTCTTCACCTGACCAGCGTGTCGTCTCTGAAACTGGTGCCGCTAATGTCCGTCTTTCTTGTTTCTCTCTCCCTGTGCACGTGCTTCTCCACTGCGTATATGTGTCACCCCTCCATCCCTAATTTGCTGACTGTACAGCTGGATAGGGTCCAGGATTAAGTGGTGGTTAATTGAAGGTGTATATAATAGCCATTTATGAGAGAAAAATTATTACCCAGCGCAAACAACAATCTGTTTACGTTACGTAGAAAATCACAAATACGTGCGTTCATGCAGCTCATACAAAGCCAGCCATATGAAGATGTCGATTCCCCATAGCAACATGAGCACAGGCATCAAATCAGTGAAATCCAGCCAGTCTTGTTATGGTTGACTGGTCACATTGTCCGTCTCAGCAGCCAGTCCTTAACCACTATCATCCACTCATTCAAAATTGCATCATATGTATTAAAAACAGCAGTCATGCAACATTGATTTAATTTCTATGTGAACTCTTCACTTAGCTTTATGGGACATTGCAACACAGATTATTTCTCTGCTTGACTGACTGCACTCGCTCTCACAGAAGTCAGTCCCAATCTCACAGGTCCACTGAGCTACTCAACATTCCAGAGAGAAAAGGCAAGGGTCTGTGCTGAAGAATTAGCTCGACAGACATGATGCACATATACTCGATGACAGAACGATGTAAAGGCTAACTATTTAAGGTAGGCTGATTCAATCATAAAAAATAAACAAGCGCTTGCAATTTGATGTATGTTTTTTTTATGAAACATTATTTAGGGCTCATAAAAATTTTCATTTTCATTCACATTTCTACTCTCACAATCTGTCACACACATCCACATACACAGATGTTTGTCTTCTTATCTTAGTGTGGACCACCATTGACAAAATGCTTTCCCCAGCCTTTCACCCGAAACCTAAGCATCTAAAAGAAATAACTATACTTAACTTTTACTCTTGATCAAACTGAAACCCAAAATGATAGCCTAGCTATTTTCTCATAACTCATAAGGGTTCTCACAAACATAGAAGTACAAGAACACACGAACACAGACACACACTGCAAACCGGTGTGGAAACAAATAAAATAAAAAAATTCCCAGTTCTCTTCAAAGTATCATCATCAACGTTATTGAATACAGAATTGACATACTATGTGAACTATCTGTAGCCACCAAATCCAACACACACTAAAATATAGTCAGAGAGGGATTGAGACAGACAATTTAGTCGTGCGTGTGATTAAACATTTGGTATTTAGAAGCACATTAATATTACCTGTGGCATTACAACAAAACTATTAGCTTCCTTTAAATGTGTTTGGACATGTTTTCCCATACTTATGAGTACCAAGTCTTCGTGGGGACCTTTTGCCGGTCCCCACAGGTCCAAATCTCAATTTGAGGATGAAGACTTCAAAATAACTAGGTTGTTATAATTGGGTTTCAATTTGGTTCAGAGTCCTGGTGAAGGTTAGCCATGTGTTTTGGCAGGTTAATTTAAGGGTGAGAGGCTGGGAAACGTGCGTGTGTGTGCGATTTAATGTTTAGTATCTAGAAGCGCATTGATATTACCTGAATCATGACGATGAAACCATTGTAATCCTCCGTGTGTTTAGGATGGATAAACCTTTTCAGTGCATGTGTGTGTGATACTTAACATTTTGTATTTAAAAGTATTTAATTGTTACCACTGTCATTAAATCTTCCAGTGTTTGCGTGTTTGTGAGAGAGTCATTTAACACGTAGTATGCAGAAGTATATTATTGCTACCTTTTTGATGCAAATAAAATTATTGTAATTCTATGAATATGTGGCTATCATGCAACAATTTATTGAGTTTTTTTTTTGTTTTTGTTTTTTTTAAGCAAATACTTTTTCATTTAATTTTCATGCTCGTAATTTTATCGGCGCCACGGACCATCAAATACGTCAGGACATTTCATTCTACACAGCGTGGACCTCTGGCTGAGGTTCTGATGGACTGTGTCGATCACACACAATTTTAATTAACTCAAATATGGTCAGTGCTGCACATCACACGATTAAATGGACTAGACTTCAAGCACGCAATGCTTAGAAAAGAACGTCCTACCTCGTCAGTTGTCGCCTGTACTCCAGTTTTCGCTCATAATAGTCCAATCCGTCATGCATGAGGCAAAACAAACCAGCAGCAGTTTCCCCTGTCTTTCCGGACTTGAAGACAGCAATCCTTGAGCGATTGTTTATAAGAGATGATGAACAAAAAAGACAAATCTTCAGATGCTGTGCGTTTCAATCTTCAATCTCCCCGCCGAACAGAAAATGTATTTTTTCCTTTACCTGGTTGCCGTCCATTGAGCCGCCTCTCCAGCGTATGTGTGAATTGCAGAAGGCTCCACAGTCAACGAGAATGAGCGTGCATGCCCTTCTTTGTGATGACATTCGCCTTCACTGCAACTTTGGGGTTCTCTCGCTGGTGGAGCGAGGAAGGGGCGGGGCTGCAGCCAGTGAGGGAGAGCTGTCTGCGATGTGATTGGTTGACGCCCAAAAGCGAAACAGATAGAAGAGAGAAGAAGAAGAACTGTTCTCCTTAATTGTTTTTTACAGAGAATGAGGCTTTCTCTGCATTCATGCCGAGTGAACTCATCATTTTAAAATCTCTTTTAACGATATTGTGTATGTCTGCCGAACGAGTATAAAGGGCAAGTTCAAGATGCTCTTACAGAGAGATAGAATCGCCAGTGTCAATGCACATACTACACATACTACAAAAAAGTCCATGATTCTATACCTGTCTGACAGCAACCGCTTTAACAGACTGTGACCAGGATGGGAGCAGTCTCTGGTAATGTACTGAGCCATTTTGAGGCAATAGCAGCCTCCAGTGTAGGAAGAGTTCAGCCAGTGATTTTTACTGCTGAGTTTGATGATCTTCTGGAGGGGGTCCTTTTGGGTTGCTGTGCTGCCGCTGTCCCAAACTCAAATGCAAAGTGGTAAGATGATTTGAATAGAGAATCAAGAGTCTCTGGTGGGCCTTTTTCACCAGCTCAGCAGTGTTGAACGGCGAGCGATAGTCCAACGCACTATTTCACCTGTTACATGCTATTTATATAATCAGACATTCTCAATTGTTTCAATCAAAAATTGTATCTTGAATTAACACATAAATTAATGCGACTTTGCTAGAAAATAAACACATTATTATTATTATTATTATAGAAGTGTTTGATGCAAAGGCATCTTGAAGTTCTGAGAAAATCTGTGACGGTCGCAGCTATTGAACCTGCCATATCGATTTAGATAGAACCACAAAGATGACAATGCAAGTCGTAACAAGGTGTAGCATGAGTGAACAAAGAGGAAGCCGTGGGGGTACATTTTGTCTATGTCAAATAGCTTTGAGAACTCATGAGCACTTCAGATAAGTAATGTGTGCATTTCAGAGAAAAGGATAAGATGAGTAACAAAACACAATTACTAATTTAGATTATAATTATATCGTGCATAAGTATACATGATACAATTATAATAAAAAAAATAATCAGATTAGAATCCTGCTGTGTGTGTGTGTGTGTGTGTGTGTGTGTGTGTGTGTGTGTGTGTGTGTGTGTGTGTGTGTGTGTGTGTGTGTGCGTGTGTGGTGGGAGGTATTCTTGTGAGGACTCGTCAAGGAAAAACACTGGTAATTTGTCTTAGTTACAAGTTTAAGCCTGAAATTGGAGATTAAAACATCAAAATAAAAAAAATAGGTTTAAGAGTCCTGGTTAAGGTTAACCATTTGTTTTGGATGATTAGGTTTAAGGTGAGAGGCTAGGGAAAGCGTCATATCAATGAGAAATTTGACAATGACCTTGCAAGGTTAGAGATGCGATCCTATGTGTGTGCACATGTGCATGTGCATGATTTGTGAAGTATGCTTTATTAGCATCAGGTCAGCAGTTCCCTCCTTCACACAACCCATTGTTTGTCCCTAAGCCATTTCATTTCTTTGAAAGGACTACCCCTACTGTGTAAGTTCACAACCTCAAAAGATCCAGCACAATCGAAAGGAGGCAATGGTGTGAGAGTGAGGAAAATGAATAAAGTAGTTTAGTAACAGTAGCATTTTTTCTTAAACCTTCATTCATCAGGAATTTGAAGTGATGAGAGACACTGCGCAGCACTTCCCATCAGTGTAAGTCTGTGAGTGTACAGACTTGTGCAGGCGGACAAACACATTTCCAAGTGTCCCGTGTGTTTTCTGATTCTGATGTTTGTTTCGTGGGACTCCACTGGTTGGACTCCACTGTCTTAACACCAATGTCACTTTAACATTTGTTCAACAACTTAATAGATGGCTTTTGAATCTTTAATTTAACATTAAATGTATTTGATTAGACCTTTTTTTTAAATCTTGGATCAAGAAACTCTGTTCCTTTTTTTTCTCACTCACCTCATTTTATGGTTCATTTTAATGATTTATTGATTGTTTATATTACAGATTCCCACTGAAGCCATCAAAGCTATGAATGAACACATAAGGAATTATGTAATAAACAAAAACAGTGAGTATTTACTAAAAACATATTTTCTATTTTAGATTCTTCAGTTATCTCCATTGATTTGATTACTGTTTTGCCCTGTTTTGGCATTCTTGTGATGACCTTCATTAGGTTGTCACCTGAAATGGATCTACTGACGACTGATCTTGTCGTGATCATGAAGCCCAAGTTAAGGGTTTGCAGCTGTCAACAAAGCAGATCGTAGTAGCTTGAGCAAAAACATTTATGGATTTTTCTTTTTCTTTGCTACATAAAGTCCATATATAGAGCTTCATGTGCTTCAGTCTCTATCTGCAATGTAGATAAAATGAAACAAAAAAAACAAACAAAAAAAAAAACACACTGAATGAACATGGTGCGACCCAACTTTTGACTGTTAGTGTACGTCATTTGTACTTTGATCAGCTACCAAAATAAATGCCTTGTAAGACAACAATCTGATTTTGTAATGTGAACAGATCCCAGCAACATTTAAATGTTAG
Organism: Synchiropus splendidus; assembly: GCF_027744825.2. Lineage (NCBI taxonomy): Eukaryota > Metazoa > Chordata > Actinopteri > Syngnathiformes > Callionymidae > Synchiropus > Synchiropus splendidus. The sequence goes on from NC_071335.1 coordinate 39,509,166, forward strand.
TTTACAAGCAATTGCAATACCTTTTAGTATTGCGTGAAAAGGCCTTGACACATATGGGGTCTTGTAGAAGGTGAGTATAGTAGCCTCCTGGTCTTCTACACTATCCCCAATGTCTACTTTTATGTTGAGAGTTGTCTCAAGCTCTTTCTCTTGTTCCAGCAACTATCTGCATAGAATACAATAGAATAGAATAGAATAGAATAGCCTTTATTGTCCTTGTACAGTGTACAAGAAAATTTGAGCGCTACTCCCTTGGTGCAAACAATGTAAAAAAGAATATATCAAAAACAATCAAGCATGCAGAGAACAACAAGTAGGTACTAATAAATATTATACACAAGTAGCAGCAGTAAAAGAGCGTAATGACAGAAAATGGCACTTATCCGGATGTAAACTTGAGTGATTTGTTATTGCACATAGTTATTTCTTTATTGCACTGTGATCAATGTGGTCAGTAATACGGAATTTTGTAGACTGTTTTATCTGGTTTTGTTGTTTTTGTTCAATACTGAGATAGCTTTCGGGAAGAAGCTATCTCTGAGTCTATTTGTCCTGGTTTTGTGTGACCTGTACCGTCTGCCTGATGGTAGCAGGTCGAACAGAGAGTTACTGGGGTGGGTCGAGTCCTTGATGATGTTGCCGGCTCTGCTAAGGTAGCGGGAGTTGGCGATGTCCTCCAGGCTGGGCAGAGAGAAGCCAGTGATCTTCTGGGCCGTGTTGATGATTCTCTGCAGAGCTTACCTGTCTGCCACTGAGCACCCTGCATACCACGCTGTGATGCCGTACGTTAGGACGCTCTCTATGGCGGCTCTCTAGAAGCCTCTCCTCCAGGTTGTTTCTCCTGAGCACCCTCAGGAAGTGGAGACGTTGCTGAGCCTTCTTCACCACCGCTGTAGTGTTTGCAGGCCAGGAGAGATCATCAGAGACCTGCACGCCCAGGAACCTCATGTAGTGGACCCTCTCCACACAGTCACCGTGGATGTGGAGAGGGGCCGGGTCCGCTCTGCCCATTCTGAAGTCCAGGATGAGTTCTTTTTGTTTTTTTTTTCTTTTTGTGGTGTTCAGCTGAAGGTTGTTTACTGAACACCATGTAGTCAGTCTGTTGACCTCATCTCTGTAGTGAGACTCATCCCCCCCGAGATGAGTCCAACCACGGTGGTGTCATCCGCAAACTTAATGATGATGTTTGAGAGATGGGTCGGGGAGCAGTCGGATGTGTAGAGCGTGAACAGGAGGGGACTCAGGACACATCCTTGTGGGGCCGGTGATCCGGCCCCAGTGCTGGTCGATGAAATGAATGATGGATGTACTGTACAGCATATAGACAACAATCATTCAAAGCAAAAAAATAAGACAATAATAATCAAGAGAATGATTAATTTGTTCACTTTAACTAGCTAATTATCTCCATTCTTAGTTAAGGCTTACAATTGCAATAGCCTAATGGTGCGGAAAGAATTATGAAATTTTTTTTTTTCTTAGACACGATTGGTTGATCATAAAAGAGCTCATATGTTGATTTTCCTGCTCACCTCCGTAAGTTCAGTCTGGTCATCCAGAGTAACTGTTCGCCATTTCTCGGCCTAAAAAAAAAGAAAGAAAAAAATGTTCTGCTGTCCATTGGCTCTCATCTGACGGGAGACAACTGCCGTTGCTGCCCGCCACGCCTCATATGTCACCGGGTAAACCCGCTGCACCTAGGGCTGTTGTCCCGGGCTCCAGAACCTACCGAGACTCAGGTTTCTGTCCTATCAAAGGTTGAACTAGTGAATGCAAGATCTCTGACCAACAAAACATTTGTTCTCCGTGATTTTTTTCAAGTCACGTCATCTGGACTTTCTCTGTGTGACAGAGACGTGGATGGCAGCTGGAGACACCAGAGCACTGTCAGGACTGCTCCCTGTAGACTGTGACTATTTAAACTCCCCTCGGTCATCAGGCCGGCGATCGTCTTTAACAAGGATTTTAAGTGCAAGAAATTGTTCCTGAGTGACTTAGTGAGCAACAGCTTCGAAGTGACTTCTTTTGCAGTAGGACACAGCGGCAGGACTGCCGCAGGGCTGAGCGCAAGTGGAGGAAGGACAAGCAGGAAGTGTCTAAACAGATCTATCGGCAGCGCTGGCGAAATTATCAGGTTTCAGTTCAAAGGACTAAAAGGGACTATTTTTCACTGGTTATTGTACACAGCCAAAACAATCCACGTGTCCTGTTCAGAACCTTGGATTCAATTCTGAATGCTCCACAGGCTGCCTGCTCAGACTCAACCTCTAACACCTGTGATCTGTTTTCAGAATTTCTTATGGATAAAGTTGCCACCACCAGGGCTTTTATTGCGATCCCAGAGGTCAATCCTTCTCTTGATGTTGTACCGGCTGTTTTTAACCAGTTTGAACCTATAACTATGACTACTCTCAAAAAAGTGGTCAGACAAATGAAACCTTCTGGATCTCCCGATGATGTAGCGCCTCTATGTCTACTCAAAGATGTTCTCCCAATGATGGGTCTGCTGGTTCTTCAAATTATTAACAGCAGCCTGGCATCTGGAGTGGTGTCCAATTATTTTAGGCATGCCACAATACAGCCACTGCTAAAAAAACAGGTCTGGATCCCTCAGTCCTGTCAAATTACAGGCCTATCTCCAAGCTGCCTTTCCTCTCCAAAATTCTGGAGAAAGTAGTTTACTTGCAACTACAATCCTTTTTTAGATGATCTTCATATTTTAGAGGCTTTTCAGTCTGGTTTTAGGTCTCACTACAGCACAGATTCTTCTTTGTTGACAGTTTTTAATGACGTACAGTATTCTTAACTTGTGATGCGGGAGAACCCTGTGTGTTGATTCTGCTGGACCTTATTGCTGCTTTTGGTACAGTCGATCACAACATTTTAATTTCGTGCCTCGTCCACTCGGTGGGCATCGCTGGGTCTGCGCTAAAGCGGTTTAAATCGTACTTGTCCAACAGAACTGTGTCCACTGCGTCTCTTTCCTGTGAAGATCCTCAGGGTTCCATCTTGGGCCCGCTGCTGTTCTCACTCTACCTTGAGAGTAGAGTGGAAAGTTTTTCAGCTCAGCCCGTGCATGAGGAAAACTAAAGGCCCTCCCTAAAGCAGCACAACCTAGTTAAAGAATATTTGTTCTTAGCTGTGTTGCTGGAGAAAAGAGTAATTACAAACTGTTGTAAATTTGAGTCTTCTGACCCAGTTGATAGCCCAGTGTTCATTGAAAAAAAGGTGCTGTGTTGAAATTCTACAAAATTCCTTCCAATATGTAAAAGCTACAGTATGTCGGTATGTTCTTCACAGAAAATGATTGGCCAAAATTAATTATCTGGCAAATATTACAATTGATGGCCTTTTGTTTTATTTATTTATTTTAATTCACTCTTGCAACATAAACATGAAACGTAGTTAAAAAAAAAAGTGAAGACATGACTGTTTGCTTTTTTCAGGGAGAGAGACTCAGCAAATGAGGCATCTATTAAGGACTGACCTTCTTGACAGAGATGAGTGGAGGACGGGGACCTCTGGGACGGATAGGACAAGCACGAATGTTATGACCTGGTTGGCCACAATACAGACACAAACCACGAGAGACAGAAGCTGTCTTTCTTGTGGCGTCAGTCTCGTCCTCCCCACCTGCTGGGTTCTGTAAGATCCCCTGGACAATCAGAAAGAGGAGGCATAGCAGGTGGCGAAGACGGGGCTGGAAATGCCACATGACGAGTGGACTGTCTCCGCTGGGCATGCTCTCTTATGCGGTTGTCTATCCTGATGGCCAGGAGGATTGGATCCTCGAGAGAGTTAGGCTCATCTCTTGTTGAGAGTTGGTCCTGAATCACATCCGCTAGGCCGTTATAGAATGCAGACATGAGCACTGGCTCATTCCAGCCTGCTTCAGCGGCAGCAATGCGAAAGCATATGGAGTAATCAGAGACCGACTCACCTGTAAAATCTTGAGATAATGAAATGAGTTGCTTGGAACTGGCACTGACGTCTGTGGTTCTATCCCACCTGAAATCCATCACTGCTCCCCTCCTGGACTCAATTCATTTTGCTTACAGAGCCAACAGATTTGTGGACGATGCAGTAAACCAGGCCCTTCATTTCATCTGTTTGTGGACATCAGCTCTGCTTTTAACACAATTCTTCCAGCTCTGCTTGAAGACAAGAATCACCATCCGGTCACCACCAGGTACATTTTGTTTTATTTTTGTTTAGTTCATGACTGCACTATATTCCACGCTCTTTCCTAGTTGGTGGGATCCCCACTGACCGTGGGAATAAAGTTGATTCAGATTCTGATTTAACAGTAAAATCCCAAAAGAAACATTACAATCAGAAGATGTGGCTTGACAAAGTAAAGATGATTCATCAGAACAAATTACCTACAGTATTCTGGCCCAATGAGTGCTGGGATCACTCCCCATGAACCTGAAAAGGACTAAGTTAACTGAAGATTTATGTATATATTCCTAATATTTAGGCATGGTTGAAGATAATCAGCCCAATATTTGGATAAATGGTACACAGATGCAGTGTAGATGTCGGCAGCCCATGGCACTAACTACTGATGGGTGGGTCGTGACTGAAATGCCTTTCAGCACTCTAAATGAACAGTATGTACTGCAAAAAACGATTTTGAGAAAACAAAGAGAAGAGAAATAAATATAATTCAAATTATGTATTTGTAAAACATTAGTGGCTCTGTTGAACAAAACATAAATGGTGCGCATGCTGCTGAGAATTATGCTCGTAATGGCTATGCTACTTAAATGGCAGAATAGAAACATTGCAAGTAGTTTTGTTGCAGTTACAATGACTGAGTAGAAACAATGCAAGTAATATCTGCCCATTTCCATATAAGAATCATGCTTTTCTTTTACGTTGCTAGTTATGGTAATTAACCACTAGTACTCTGTGTATGTTGTTGAGGCCTTGCACATAATTTGATGTATGTGTTTTTGTTTTTTGTTTATTTTTCATTAAATGAGTGACGCAATCGTGACGCAGGTCTGTAGTTACTCACGTTTTGCTTGTCATTTCTTTGAGCAGGGGCATGGCCATCTCAAACTTTGTAGGTTACCAATATATGTCAAAGGATCACAGATGCAGTCTATTTGTTCTACAGCGTACATGTCAATGCTATTGCTGTCAATGAGGTCTTTTTCTCAAAACTTACCACATCCATAATCGCCTCCTTAACTGCTCCGCTCATGTGCATGCATCTCCTACTTCTCCCACTCCAGCTTTCCACTTGACAAATATATTATGCCTGCACTTGATTACCGTGTGTTGGTCCAATGTTCACAAAAAATAATAAATAAATAACAATAACAGTAAGAATAATCACTAAATTACTCCAATATATCCTGTTTTCCTTCTATCTTAGTTCCTCCATTGTTGATGAAATTTGGAAGTTGTAATTTGTCTTTTTAATTTTCCTGCATTCTGTTGAGGAGCTACAGTGTCTCCTTATTGTTATTCTTATTCTGCTTCCGTTTCAGACTGTGATACTCTTACTCTGTAATACTGTCCTTTTCTTTATATCTGTCAGTTTGGTCTTTACACTGCTTTACTCCTGTTTCAGTTTTTTCATTTCTTCTTGAGATATGTTTTATTTATTTTTTTTTTTTAAATAACAAACTTGTGTGGTAATGTTTATCATACAGTTTGCTATATTTAGCAATAAAAGTATCATAAGCGTCATTGCCTATTTTGGTGTAGATTGATTTCTAGTCTTCCTGCTACTGAACTTTTCTGAAGTTGTCAGTTCCTACATCCATATATAGCAGTCCACTTCTGATGTTTTATGCGGATTACATTTGGGAAAATATTATTGATGACCATTGCACTGGTTCTAGTTCTCGTCAGTTTTGTGATTAATGGGGGTGTAGTCCTATGCCACAGAGTGTATCCCGGATGTTGTCATATGGGGAGTTGACTCCTGCACCGGTTCTCCATCGCCACATACTGTAACATGTATGTTTTATTGTATTGTGCTTTATATGGGTGGGAATCTTATACTATCTCAATTTTTGGGATCATGAATTCGATTCAAAATCTATTGTTGATTTTACCTATTCATAATGATTTCTGGTCCGATTTCTGATCATGGCCAAATCTAATCGCCTTTGCAAGACAGAATGACACAAAGAAAAAATAACGTGTTTTCCTCATTTATTAAGTTTGAAACATGTACCCATGTATACATGGAATTGTTGCAACTGTTACACAAAAACAATATCACATGCTGCGTAAGTAACATAAATAGAAAGCAAAAAAAAAGTCCTATTTAAAAAAAAACAAATAAAATAAAATAAAACACTGCTACTAATAATACTAAATAAATAGCTCAATTAAACAGTTGCTTTTTTAATTCTGAGGAACATATCGACCAGGGACTGTTCTCATGGTCTCTCGGTAAAGCTGTGGGACAGCTGACTCAGTGAAAAAACACGTCTCTGTATGCTGAGGATTTAGGCAATACACAGCTGATTGCGGTGTGTCTCTGATCCCTGTGAGGTGTCATGATGTACGTGCGTTGCATTTGTGTTGTTGCAATGCCCGCACTATGTTGGTGTTTGCGGACATTCAGCAAAACCCGAATAGGACATCAAACACTCGCCTTTAGTGAAGAAGAAGCTGGTGGGATGTCTTTCCCGGCCATGTTTGTTTTGGTATTGGGGCATCACACATAGTTTCAAAATGGCTGACTGCCAGTGGACATTTAGACTTTAGTGACATTTTAAATTGTTTTTGAATTGTAGGAAAAGAGAATTGCAATTCTTATCCAAATCAATTTTTTTTGGTACAGCCCTGGTGGTTTTATCATGGCTTCCATTGTTGAACAAAACATAAATGGTGCGCATGCTGCTGAGAATTATGCTCGTAATGGCTACACTACTTACTTGTGCAAATGGCAGAATAGAAACATTGCAAGTAGTTTTGTTTTGTTGCAGTTAGGAAGCTACACCAGTTTCTTGCACAAATGACTGAGTAGAAACAATGCAAGTAGTATCTGCTCCATATAAGAATCATGCTTTTCTTTTACGTTGCTAGTGATGGTAATTAACCAGTCGTACTCTGTGTATGGCGTTATCTCAATTTTTGGACCATGAATTCGATTCGAAATCTATTTTTGATTTTACCTATTCATAATGGTTTCTGGTCCGATTTCTGATCATGGCCAAATCTAATCGCATTTGCCAGACAGAATGACACGAAGAAAAAATAATGTGTTTTCCTCATTTATTAAGTATGAAACATGTACCCATGTATAAATGGAATTGTTGCAACTGTTACATGAAAACAATATCACTTGCTGCGTAAGTAACAAAAATAGAAATAAAAAAAATTAGTCCTATTTAAAAAAAACAAACAAAAAAAACACTGCTACTAATAATACTAAATAAATAGCTCCATTAAACAGTTGCTTTTTAAATTCTGAGCAAAGTATCGACCAGGGACTGTTCTTATGCTCTCTCGGTAAAGCTGTAGTACAGTTGAAGCAGTGAAAAACACGTCTCTGTATGTCGAGGATTTAGGCAATACACAGCTGATTGTGGTGTGTCTCTGATCCCCGGAGGTGTCTTGATGTACGTGCGTTGCATTTGTGTTGTCAAAGTCCATGATCTTCGTTTTGCAATGCCTGCACTATGTTGGTGTTTGCGGACATTAAGCAAAACCCGACAAGGCCATCAAACACTGGCCTTTAGTGAAGACGAAGCTGGTGGGATGTCTTTCCCGGCCATGTTTGTTTTGGTATTGGGGCATCACACATAATTTCAAAATGGCTGACAGCCAGTGGACATTTAGACTTTAGTGACATTTTAAATTGTTTTTGAATTGTGGGAAATGAGAACTGCAATTCTTATCCGAATCAATTTGTTTGGTACAGCCCTAGTGGTTTTATCATGGCTTCCATTAGTTCCGTAATAGCTTGTATACTATGGATACAAAGAATGAAGGAACAGCAGCTGTACGAGAAAGCATATTGCTGTCATTTATTCATGCCTCTCAGGGTTTACTATTGGTGGGCTTTAACCATCTGAATCCCACAATTTCCAATCTATAAGCCACTGTTCCAGGCCTGAATTTATGAAAAATCTTTTAATGACCTGCATAAACCAATGTTTCTGTCAAGTGATAGCAAAAATAAATATCACTTTGTGCTCTGAAAACTGGTAAACCTCACATCTCCAGCCAATAAAACAGGGAATATTCCATCCAAGACGAAGATTTGACTTGATTTTTCAAGAAGGCCTATATGAAAGTATTTCCCCAGGTGGATCTTTATCTCTGGCCATGTTAATGTTAATTGTACGGGTCATTTTTCAGGTACCACTGATACTGTACCATGTCAGACATGTTGCATGCTTTAATAAGAAGGAAGAAAATAAATAAATTAATAGTGTTTCTGTTTTATTTTTAAAAAGGCACTAGCTATAGTCAAGTTATTTTACTAATATTTTTTTTCTTCCATTTGCACAACAATTTTTATTATGACTGTTTTTTTTATTAAGTGCAGAACGTGTTAATACCTAAATTAAGATGAATTCAGCTTAATCTATAAAGTTCTAGTTTTAAGAGACATTTTGATTATAAAGGGTCTTAATATACAAGCTATCTTAAAGAATTCTAGCTAAGCAACATTTGTGTACCCCATTGGCAGATTTGTCTTGCTTATTTTACTTGACTATTTTACTTAATATAAGAGTGTTTAGCGTATGAAAACCTTTTCCCCTCAGAGAGCTGATAGGGACATGTGTTGCATGATTTTAAGCTACCTCATCCGCCAAATCAAGTGAGTGAAAATTGAGATTATTTATTGAATAGTGAAAGATATGGAAAAAGAAATATTTTCCATATATATAAATATTATCAATGCTTGTAAAATGGATTTATTAAACTACCAGACACAAAGTTATTTTCATAGTTTAGACAGGAGATATTTAAACAAATTGCATGTGCGTTGTTTTCCTGGCTCTACTCACTTTTTGTCCTGTCCTGTGCGAGGTGACACTTCTGTCGTGGCTGCAGACCTGTGCCAATCTTGTTGATTAACTTCCTCGACTTGGCTTTGTGTGGACCATTATTAATGTCATTGAAAGAAACTCACGAAAGGGGTCAAACGTATCGCTCTGCACCACGTCACTTTTCGAAGTATTAGCTGAGCACCTTGCATCAGTAAAGTCCACTTCACCAGTTCACCAGTTAAGGCAACATCAAACTGTATATTTGTTCTCCACGTTCCAGTGGTAGAACTGGGCTGAAGTTTTCCGTCTAAATAAAGCGCATTGGGAGCGCTCAATTGTGCATGAGGGGAGCACGGGATGATCCAAGTGCACAATGTCCTTTCTTAACAGTGAGCCAACTCCTATTTCTGTCCTCCCAGTGAAAGATAATGATCGGCCAAGCTATGCAGAAACGGAATGGTTGGGGGGTCCCCTACTGTGGCCAATCCCAACACTGCTGCAGCCCACATGTACTATTGTGTGGTGCTCAACGGTTGTGAGTGTGTGGATGTTAGGATGATGCGGCAGCAGGCGTCCCTGTGCCCTCACAGTGTGACTGTCATGAGGGGGGTTATACTCAACACCTCACTCCTTCAAAAGTAGTGTGGCTTCAACAGTTTAATTCAATTCAGCAAACATTGCTTTGTTATTACAAAGTAATAAGTAAGTAATGAAAAATACATTTCAAAATTCATACACACTCAGCAAATCCAAGGTAATTTTAAGGGTGATCTAAACTGAACACATTTAAAAATAATAACACTTTATGTAAACAATATTGTTTGACCAATCAAAATAGGACTCAAATTGTCACAACCTCTGACGTCACCGCCCAACCCAACTAGTCACATCCTCACCTGCCTCCTGAAGGTTCAAATACCGGACCGATCTGCCAGTCTTCACCTGTTCAACCCTTCACGGTTTGTCTCCAGCTGGAAACCCGCTGTTTGCCACTGCCTGCTGGTATCCTTGCCTGAGCTATTTTAACCAATCTCCTCTGTCTTAGAACCTCAACCTGCCTGCACCACACCTCTATAGCCTGCACTCCTTTGACTGCATCACTGGACTCCTGGACCCTCACCAGCCACTCATCTGGGATTTCCTCCACGGCACTAAAAGCCGACTCTTGCACGATGAAAGATTCCCCTGTCGCCTGCTTCCAACACGTCACACAAATATTAAGGCATTATTTTTGCAATCAATCTTGAGTTTACTGAAGAAAGTCAAACCCTATACTTAAAAAAACAAAATGATAAAATTATACTGCAACTACTACTACTCTTATTAAAGATAATAATAATAATAAAGATAGATGTAAACAACAAACTGTAGGAGAAGAGAGGAAACAAGAACATAAAAGAGGAGAGACAAACAGATGAGGGGGGAGGACGGGAGATGTGAGAGGAATGGTAGAGAGGGGAGAAGAGAAGGCAGAAAACAGCATAGCCAAATGAAAGACAAAACACAGATACCTTAACAAAGGGTGAAATCCCTGTTATTATTGCTATTTCCCTAATGCCTGGGATCACATATCTAGACACAAAGTTAGAAATGTTAATTTTTCTGTGAAATTATTATAACATGTATGGCCATGTAAGAGTACAATTTTCAGGTCTTTATATCAACCGTTTTGTTTGGTTAGTCAGCCCAGAAGGAGACGGTATCGAAAGGTGAACAGAGGAAAGGATGGAAAAGCCATGAGTGAGGGTAGGACGCTAAATACTGTGGCATGGCCAGTCTTTATAAAGATGATATCTTAAAGCGGCAATATGTAGTCTAAGAATATTTGCTTTATTTTGACTGCACAATTCAGAATGAAGCAAAGGGGGCATTTTTCACATTTATTGAATTGGTGACAACAAACAACAATAAGCTTTTAGTGATGAGAAATAAATCTCTAAGATGTAGCCGTCATCACAGCTGTCTTCTTCACATGCCCAGCTGGAACGCAGTTCCGTGAGCAATGGACATCAGTCATTGTGATGATTCCTACGGAATTCTTCCGTGAGAAACATGGTGAAAACCGTCATATTCATTGTGTGCTGTCCGTTTGCTTCATGTAAATACGTTGTAAATACGTCATGTAATCACGTAACGGTACATCTCCCATAACAGATCATTTATCTGATGACCCGGCGGTTCTCATTTAAGCCCTGGCTGCACATTTTTTATCATCTCAAAAATAAGTTCCCCACATTTGATAACACACCCTAGACCAGCTGTAAACACAAAGATGCCTTACAGGTCTGGTACAAACACTGTTTTGACTAACATGAGCGCGATTATTAGCAATGATGTTAATTGGTTTGGCCAGCTGCATTTGTTGGATACTTAATTATACTGACAAATGTAAATAGTACAAAGTAATTGGAGTGTTTTTTTTATTTTTTATTATACATTATGATAAAAACCTTGGGCAAAAACTGCACCACAGACAAAGTCAGAGCAGTCCAGCTTCCCTTAGGATTATTAAAGATGCATCTTATCATGGCCAGACAGAACCAATTTGGACATACCTTGTAGTCTCATATCAGGTCCCCAGCATGTTCTCCAAGGGCCCTAGAAAGGGATTAAGCAGCATTTGCTTCTAGTTGAGTTTTTGCCCAAACTTTAAATTTGTTCGTTGCTCAATGCTTATTGCTTGATGACTTGAAACGGAGGTTTCATCTGAATCACGTCTGTAGCTTGAATCTAGGTCACTGAAATCAGTTGTGATACTGATTCCGAATGACAGCAATATCAAGAAAAATCGTGTTTGTATGACGTTGATGGTGGTAAGATCCCTCGTTGAGAAGGTTGAGTTCAAGTCAACAGATGTACCAACAAGACGTCATGCTAGTGCAATCTGATGCCTCCACTGCTACAGGTGTATTTGACCTGTTCAATGAGCACCTCAGCAGTGGCAGGTCCATCCTCTTGGAGCAAGACGAGGAGTCATATAGGATTTGCCCTAAGGAATCCTGGATGTGTCTGTAGGACAAGAAAGTTAATTAAGCAGCCATTTAACATTTCTAGAAGAATGAATTGCATGCAAATGTGATTTATTTGTCGATAAAAAGTCAAGAACTTAAACTTCAATATACTTCAAATGCACTCCCCCCCACAATGTACACCACCATTGCATATGGATCAGTCAGCTCATCAGGCAACACAAGTGTTATAGTCTGTATGTTGGTAGTGCTGTTGGAGAATAATCTGATATGTCTGATTAGAAACATGTGCAAGTTAAAATATGATCTGTCTACCCCGAGGGAGGGCGGGTCCGCTCCTGTCCACTTTGATTGAGAAGATACTTGGTTAGGGACACGCCCTTCATTTTCACAGTCAACCTCCCAGGTTCCGCCGCATCACGTGGACCCGGGTGAACTCAGAGAACCAGCGATAATGTCTGAAGGAGGAGGTCCGCGCTCTCCTGTCAACGACCGTAATCAAGCTGGTGCCAAAATGATCCTCACAAACCGGGTTTTGCTCCAGGTACTTTCTGGAACCCAAGAAGATAGGAGAGTGGAGACCTATTCAGGACATCAGTCTCCGCAACCAATTCATGACCAGACGGCGGGCTAGAGGGTCAGGTGTATCAGTGCATATGCCTACCCTTCAGCTACTCTCTAGGGCCTCGCACCTTCACCAACTGCGTGGAGGCGGGGCTTGAACCACTAAGGAGAGAGGATCTGCAATTTCTGACGTACTTGGACGAATGGTTGATTTTAGCCAGGTCCAAACAGGAGTCACGAGCGCCCATCAGCTTGTTGTTGGAGCACATTGTGCTGTTGGGGTTCAGAGTAAACCTCCTGAAAAACGCACTGAGTCCCAGTCAGAACACGACCTTCCTGGGAGTCATTCTGGACTCAGTCTCAAGTCAGGCCCGCTTTCCCCCAGCTGGTGTTCTCCCCATCAGACAGCTGACATTGTTTGTTTTGAACGCCGGCCCAATGGGGTTTCCTGCTCACTTTGTGATTTCTCTCCTGGGTGACATGGCAGCAGCCCATGCCATGGTCTGGCTGGGTGTGCTCAACACGGCGGCCTGCACCTTCACCCGACTCGTGATCAGGACGCATTTGTGTGCCCTCCGCTTCAGCCCAGAGAGACCTTCCGTTTTGGAACAACCTGTGGGCAATCCAGGGGGTATAATCCCATTGCAGTTACTTTTTCTATGCTAAAACCATGTTGATGGTGCATTGTGTATGTGACCAATAACATTCTTGTCTCTCAGACCCTGTTCCTGTGGGGTGTCAAGGAGGGTGGTGCAGAACCTGTTCCATGTGCTAAAGAGAGTCATTTGTTTTACGTTATTCTTGTTTGTATGTATGTTTTGAAAAAAAAAAGTTTTTAAAATCTTCCTCTGTTATTTTATTTATCTTCTAACATTACAGGCATCAGAGGCTCTGAGGTTGGACATTTATGCCATGCAGTGATGTCCAACCACTTCTTCATTCAAGCAGTAAATTATATACAGTATGTCTGAAAACAGAAAATTGCAAAATTTGGTCAAAATTGTTCAACAGCATGCCATGTTTGACACTTTGTTTTATTTGTAATATGTTGGTAAAGTCAATTAAAGTGATGTTAAAATCCAACTGCAATACCAATTCAATCGCAGTATTGCATGTCACCACTAGGTAGCGAAACAAAGAACTGTAAGATTAAAAAAAAGATTAGTTCTTTTTACTGAACGAGAGGTGTTGCTTTGTAAGCATGCTGGAGTAGACATGATCCAAAATATTTTCCCCCTTGTAAAATGCACAAACTGGGTGAACTTAGGGAGCACAGTCTTTAGGCACGTCTGGTTGAAGTCACCGGCAACAATAACAACCCCGTCGGGATGGGCGAGCTGTTGTTTGTTTATGGTATGAAGCAGAAGGCCAAGAGCCGTGCTAATGTTAGCGGTGGGATGTAAACAGCGATTGCAATAACGACTGTAAACTCCCTTGGGAGATAGAAGGGTCCGCACGAGACTGCCAGAACCTCTAAATCAGGAGAACAGTGAGTGTCAATGATCCTGCTGTTACAGCACCACTCGATGTTCACATAAACACAGAGCCCCCCCTCCTCTGCTCTTACCGGAGTCTCTGTTCCTATCGTGCCGGTGTAGCGTACGTCCTGCAAGCTCGACTGCAGCGTCCGGGATCAGCGGGTTTAGCCACATCTCTGTGATGAATGTAATACTGCAGTTCCTTACAAAACTCGTAGTTGCCATCTGTAGCTCCAATTCGTCCATTTTGTTCGTGATGGATCTGGCGTTAGAGAGGAAGAGGCTCGGTAGTGATGGCCGATGTGGTTGTTTACAGAGCCAAAAATACACTCAAAAAAAGTAATAAAAACGATAAAAAACAAGCACCAAGTTGGAGAGCTACGAGCCGCTGCACCCGTGCGTGCCGCCATCTTGTCTGTGATTATAGTCTTTCAGGAAGTGTTTTTCTTTCCCTGTGATCCTCCTGGTCCAGATCTCCAAGATTCTCTCGGCCACCCGGGTAAATTTAGTTGCGCAATAATTTGACCTGTGTCGTTGGGGTTACAATGATAACTTGTTTTTCAGTACCAATGGAATGTTGAACAGATCTCCACCCGCTCTGTATTCCAAATACGCCAGAGATGGCTGCCTTGTAGTGAAAACAGGAATGTCTGTTTTGTCTGGAGCATCCAGAAGCTCTTGTCTTTGTGATTCAGCCAGGAGGCCATGCAGGACATCATTCAGCTCCGGCCCCACCGCGTCCACCAGGTGTTTCAGGGTGAAGGTTCCAGACTGGATGAGTGCTGACGTCAGGCTGGGAGTAGTGTTGTTCATGACCAGTGACCAGTGGCCCTGTGGTAGAGCAACCAGTGTAGAGAATCTGCTACGAAACATCTTATCTGATTAAACAGATTCCATAGTTTAAAAGCACTTCTGTAAAAAGGAGGCTGCCCAGTTAAATTCAGCATTTTAGAATCAGTTAAAAACAGAACATTATCCAACCCCAGGTAACTGGCCCGCCTCAGGATGCAGCTGGTCACACCTCTCCAAACCAGATCTGTCCGGCTGGTCAGGCACCTCTGTAAAAACTTTGTTCTAAAAGTAGCAGCCCAACTGGCCAGGTGGACAAGGCCCTGTCCCTTCTCTCTGGCTAAAAATAGCACCCCCTGTGGCACCCAGTGTAACAGTCTCAAAAGAAGAAGAAAGAAAAAGCAAACAAAGCAACACCTGTTACCTGGAGTATCTTCTTGATCACGATCCATGCACTCATACATGGAACTATTAATCCAAGAACAAAAACAATACCAGATGACCATCTGAGACATGAGCAAGCCTAAATTGTGGGTACTTATTTGTATTAGAATATGTGTCTATTTTACAACAAAACATTGACTGCTTTAGTGGGAACCACCACCACAAACAATAGAAGTTTAGTTGACAGGTGATCATAAGGCTGTAAATACCTATGTGTATGTGACTTAAAGGCGAAATTATTTATTGGTGCTCTTTTAAAACATACAAAAAAACAGTAACCAACTTTGCTTGACCTGAGATTTGTTTGCATTACACTAGTACGCATTTATAACGTACGTACCAGTAACAAGTACACATTTATATTCTGATGTGCTCAATGAGTGTCATTGTGCAAGGGGGAGATTGTCAAGTAAATAAAAATGTAAACTTCTGATGGTTGTTGCTCGCTGTCCCAGCAGGCTGTTGGTGAAGGGGACAAAATTGACCTCCATGTGGCGAGTGGCTGTGTGCAGGAGGAGAGGGAGAATGTCAAGTTGACCCTCCGACCCGAAAAAGGTCCACCTCCAAGTCGTTCACCCTCTCGTTGCCGTCAGACCACGAAGTAAAAGCAGGAGTTGGTGGATCATTGTGCCGGTAGGCTAGCTTTAATGCTCTTGTAGCAAGTGGCAGAAGAGGAAGATCTGGAAGCTGGAAATCATCTGATGCGTCAGCGTCAAGCGGGATCCGAACCCAGGATCTCCACATGGTAATCGGTTGATGAATCGCAGCACTACCACTAATCCTAACCAACTGCAGGGACGGTGTCTCAGCCCA
Source organism: Synchiropus splendidus (assembly GCF_027744825.2). Taxonomy (NCBI): domain Eukaryota; kingdom Metazoa; phylum Chordata; class Actinopteri; order Syngnathiformes; family Callionymidae; genus Synchiropus; species Synchiropus splendidus. Next base: position 39,525,195 of record NC_071335.1, read on the forward strand.
AGCTCAACAGGAGCTGGTTGAACTTGGCCATCAAAGCAACACTCCCCAATCAGCTTTTCAAATTAACTTCCACAGTCAAAAAATGAGAAGGTGAACACACGATGAAACGCAACGCTTACTTCGGCACAATATCGAGACTTCTTGATATTCTGATATGGTATATTCTTGTTCCCATATCAGAAGGCCTTGGTTGAATGTCTAGACAGGTGATCTCATCACACCCATAACTCAGTAGTTGTCCACAGCGTCACGGCATACTTCGAAGAGAAATTGTTCAAGTACATGTTGTGATGTTTGTCACAAGCTTAGGAAGAAGAATATCAGCATCTACTGGTTTGCACTTAGTGGAAAATCAGATCAGCGAATAACACATTCTTAACAATTGCCACATTAATGACGATTTTATCATGATGGGTTGTCCTGACTGAAGCCGAATGTGCTGTTTTTGCCTTTTTACCTGATAGTTGGGATTCATTCCCATCAGTTTCCCAAAACTCCACATATGTTGGGATGACCTGAATGAGGAATATCATATATACACATACAAGTGCCCACCCTTTTGGCACCCACAACATTATTTTGCTCTACCACAATACCACCAAATGTCAGATATTCAAGCCCCCAATGTATCACTCTTTTCACGGTTGGTCAGAATGTAGTTATTCTGCAATGAGAAGAGTCTTGATGACCCAGGAATTTAGTATTTGTATTCTCAACAATGTGGTTTGGACTGATGCAGGTCAGATTTCTTTTAAATTGCGGGGATCATCGTAACAGATAAGTTTTGTCCCATGTCTGGCCCTCACGCTTCACATCTTAATCTTGAGACATCATGTTCAAACATGCATGACTATTCAAATGCATCCCCTTGTTTATCTTCTTCACTGTGCTCGTCACTGTGGCTGGGATGATAAAGTTCTAATTTCCTCCCCTTCCGCAATTGATGCAATCATCAGAACTGTGCTGAGCTTTCTGCATTCTTCTGCCAGCAGCGTCATTGTTTCTATCCCGAATGGCCTTCTTTCACCCCAGTTACAGACCCATTATATTGCAATTGATCGTTTAGTTTTACCAAATCAAACCTTACCACCGGTGAGCTTGGTTGTATTGGTGGTGGAGAGTTGCTGTGGATTAGATGTGAAAGTGTTATGTTTTGTGTCCTGTTCGTGCTTTTAATTTGTTACTTCCTGTGTACCCAGTTTCGTGTTTCCTGTTTTTATCTGTTGTGTGCCAGCTTAATGACGAACGCAGCTGAAACTCATTCCACTGATTGTCCGCACATGGATATCTACTCCCGGGTTTCTGCTTGCTTTCACCCGATAGTCCGTTAACGAATCCTGGTACGCTCTTTGAAAGACTAATCCGATTGCGTGTCCCTGGTTTATTCTGTGTGTCTGTGATAGTGTGTTCGAGTGCTATTTTAGTTCTGCCTGCGCGGTATTTATTTTCCTCGGTTTGAGTGTGTGTTTTACCTCTGCCGAGCGTCCTTAGTTTGATTATAGCTTCATGAGTTTTAGATCCGAGTGAGATTTTCTGTTGTCCCGGTTTTCTCAGGTTTGTATACTTACAACTGTTTTCTGTTCTAGATTTATCCCTCTCCCTCCGTGTTTGTCCCTCGCGCTCCACTTTGGTGTCTGTCGTCGCCTTCAGTTTTCATTATTGTTTGTGTACAGTTTTCGTGTTTATTGTATTAAATCATTATTAACTTTTAATCTCGCTTGTCCGAGTCTTCTGTGGGTCTAAAATCATTTGCCCTTGGGTCTAGCTTATTTGACAAATATGACAGAAAGCCTATATACTAAATACTGCTAATGACAGTGAATCGGCTGAACTACTTTTTCTGTCTGATAATTGCTGGCGGATGTTAGCCACAAACCGTTAATGTCTATACTATACTACACTCATTTCAGCATCTGATCTCTTCCTACATCCTTCTCTTGCCCTGTCAGATTCATGTTTTCTCTTCTTAGACTATTCACTGTAAACTCTTGCCTCTGCCATGATGGTAGGGAATACTGCTCAGCGGCTGCAGAGTTAGCATGGCTACCTCACACTCATATGTGGTACATATGTGGTCTTATGTGGTACATTAAAGTCACCACATAATATGTAGGTTTTATTGTATTGTGGTTTCTGCACGTTGTAGTACATTGTACGAGTACTATTTCTTTGCCGTTTTTCTTTGTTTCCCTTTCAATAGCTATGGACTCCATCAAGCCACCTGTACTCTTTATCTTGCTGTCCATACATTCACTTTTTTGTTCCTTTTGTTTTTTGAGAGGGCCTCACAAAAATAGAAAAGCAGACTTTATTTACTCCAGAGTTTCCGGTTTCCAGATCAGCATCTGCATCTAGTTGTCATTGGTCAGCATCACAGAAGTCAGACGTATTACAGACACATTAAATAGAGAGTGGACCAATGGCGTTCCTCAAATCCATGACACCATATATACACAATACACAATATTACACACACAAACACATGACCATATTAAAATGTCCGATACTTAAGTGTTACGTGCTTTCCCGAATCCACGACGCTTCGCTGGACTTTTTACTTAGATTATTCGCTTTTACTCTCGTTTTTATCTCACACAACGTCATGAATGGTTGCGAGGATGGAGTGAGAGAAATGAAGAAAGGAGCAAATACTTATGAGACAATGAAACTGAAAAAGATAGATGTCCTTTTAATCCAAGAAATGCACAGTGATTTTAGCAACGGAGCAGACTGGAGGAGGGAGTGGGAAGGGGAAGCCATTTTAAGTCATAACACTTCTCTTAGTGGAGGAGCAGGCTTCCTCTTCCTCCTCCAGGGCTTTTGAACTCAACTCACTGGAGTTCCAGAATGTCATCATGGGGAGGTTGCTTTTGACCAAAGCTCTGTGTGACCATTTTAACTCTAATCTCTAATCTAATCTCCAGCAACCGGTGCAGAGAGGAGGCAGTTTTTTATGAACGTTAATGATGTTTTAAAAAATTGTAGTACGGAGGATTTTTCATTCTTGGGTGGGGATTTTAACTGAACAGAAAATGAGATTTTAGATTATAATCATGCAGAACCTCATCCACCCTCAAATCACGTCTTAAAGCAGCTGGTCCGCTCCCACGGCCTGGTGGATGTTTGGTGAAGGATGCACCCAGATTGCCAACAGTTTACCTGGTCCACCTAAGAGAGAGCTGTATCTCCTCAGCCAGACTTGATCGTATTTATTGTTTTAAACACCATTTTAATGTGTTTAACTCGTCCCACATCCCACCTGCTGTTTTTACTGACCATTGTTTTTTTTTCTTTTATGTGACATTTTTATCAGAAATGTTTTACCGAGAAGTGCATACTGGCATTTTAACTGTGCTATTACCCACGATGAGAGCTTTAAAGAAGCATTTGTTTATTTCTGGGATATTTTTACACAACAAAAATGCTTTTAGTAGTCTTAGGCAGTGGTGGGACCATGGTAAGGTAAGGTTGTTAAGTCAGCAGCACACCCTCAATATCACAGGTGACATCACCAAATCTATTAAAGATCTGGAGACCGATATAGTGGAGTTACAAAGGCAAGTTCACGAATCCACAAGAAATCGAGAATGCATTGAAAGCCTCAGAGTCAAAAAGACGGCTTTAGCCAGCCTGTTAGACAGGAAAGTACATGGTGCACTTGTCAGGTCCCGGTTCCAGACCACCAAGTAGATGGATGCTCCAACGAGCCTCATCTTCGGCCTGGAAAGGAGGAACGGGCAGGGAAAAGTGATCAATGCGCTGTTATCTGACATGGGCCAGGAACTCACGGAACCACGCCAGATTCGGGAGCCGGCGGTGAGTTTCTTCTCGTCACTGTACACCAGCGAGCATGCTCAGGGGCTCACACCACTGGAGAGGTTCGGTCAAGAACTGCCTCAGGTGTCGGTGGAGCAGATCTCCGACCTACAGCGATCCCTCCGGATGGAGGAACTGGAAGCCTTGTGTGGATTACAGACTCCTGTCCAAGGTCCTGGCCTGCAGGCTGGGGGGACTCATGAAGCATATTGTCCAGCTGGACCAGACATAAAGTGTCACCGGCAGGTCAATGGTGGTCAATATCCACCTAATTCTGGATGTTTTGGATGCCTCTAGTTCACTGGTCTTAGATGCTGGTTTGATTTCCCTGGACCAGAAAAAGGCTTTTGATCGTGTTGAACACCAATTCCTCTGAAAAGTTCTGGAGAGTTTCGGGTTCAGCGCTAGTTTCATAGCTAAGATCAAGGTGTTGTATAGTGATAGTGGAGGGTACTATATAAGCCCTCCATAAGGAAACAGATGGGTGACTTCGAGTGGAGAATTTTACATGGTGCAATTGCAATGATTGCCCTTTTTGCCACCAACGACTGTTTATCATGTTTATATAGAGTGTGAGAGACTCAGGAGCTTCTTCTCTCTTTTAAAACATGTTTTTAGTCTCTTTAATGTAAATTTTACCGAGGGAATTTTTATCATGGGGCAGGGTACAGAGCAAAAGAAAAAGAAAATTGCAAATGTTAAATTTTATTTCAGGAGAGGCAAAAATGGCAATTTTTAAAAGCAGAAAAAACAATATAGAAAACAGGGAAGGTCAGGAGGCCAAGGCAATACAGCTCATTAACATCAAGGCAAGGCTTTGGCTGGAGTACAGGTTTTATAAACATGTGAACGATTTTAATGGTTTTAAATCCATACGGTGTTTAAAAAATCTACTGTGCAATATTGAAAATGAAAAACTGCATTTTGAACACTTTTTCAATAACCTGATTTTAGTGTGGATTGATTTTAATTTGTACTTCCCACTTTATGAAATTTGTTATGTAACAAAAATGGAAATAAGGTGTGTTTGAAAAATCAAATCTCTCTCCTGTGCACGTACATGAACTCCCTGCGCACACACACACTCAAAGTTGCACAAACACTCAGTACATATGGGAGGGGTACACAGCAGAGGCAATGCGCTCTTCCAGCTCTTCAGCAACTTCAGGGACAAGAGAAACTCTCTCTCCCCCCTTGACCGCACCCAGCCTGCACAATTCCACCTGCGTCACACAGGCTTAACTCACTTTTCAGCCTCAAACATAATAAACCTTTGACAAATTACACATAAAGACACCAATATATTTAATTTCTTATAATTTCTACCCTTGTCTGTTCTTTTACGTTCCCAGAAATTCTACCCTGTTTTGAGAGTTACATATTTGGATTTGGACACTAGTGTCCCTTTCCTCCCTTTTCAATAAATGTAATCATTCAATTTGGCCAACACATTCTGTTGAATTTATATTTCTTGGTGCGCCTTCACATACGCATGCACATGCCCATACACACACACAGCTCTGTCCGTCTTATGCCAGGAATGTTGCAGACATTTGAAAGCAGATTAAGAGTTGGGTTTCACACAAAGATATGCAATGTAAACCGCACGCCCTGATTGTGCACACATGTTTACACACACACACACACAAAATAACAAATCAGTCTTGGGTGTGAACGTTTGGTCACCAATTATGTCGCCCTAACGGCGCTTATGTTCCCGCACGAATAGGCACTAATAATTTTGTCCTCTCACTGGATCGGTTTGCATCTGAGTGTGAAGCTAGGGCAGGCTAGGATCTGAGGCCTGGGTTCTCAACAAAACTGTGGACTGCTCTCTACGGGTAAGGAATGAGTCCCTGCCTCAAGTAGAGAAGTTTAAATATCTTGGGGTCTTGTTCTCGAATGGGAGGTAAGTGAATTGGAGATTGGTCAGCAAATTGGTGCAGCACAGGCGGTATTTGACATTTGGTGCCTATTTTCTGAACCTCAGTGGTTTGGGTTTTTTTTTTTTTCTCATTTTATTTTTTCCAAAATCACTCTCTCGTGTGTCTCCTCTGGCTCCATCTTTTTTGTCTTCATTAAACTCTTTATTTCAATTTTGTGATCAAACTGCCCACCACAATTGTTCAATAAGTTGAGTTAAAGGTCATCATGTTTTCAGTAAGCAAGTTACCCAGTACGGCTTAACAAAAGTTCTTACCATGAATAGCCACAAACTACAATGAAACATAATTTGAATTTGACACCAATCCATATCTTCATTTGACAAATATTATCTGGGGTTGCCCCAACAAATCAGGATCCTATAGGATCCTTATACACATTTCCCTGACCTATCCACCTTCTTCATTGTTGTCAGATCTATGACCCTCATCTTCCTCATTTCTTTGGCCGTTTATCAGTAGATATCTTAACTGACCACATATTCTACTTGGAGTGACCACACTACCAACATCTTGGTCCCAATACCTAGTACCAGATGCTTTTATTTTCCCCACAGTGGGAACAAACATCTCAGAGCAACCATACATTAAAGGCAATCACACAACAGAAACAAAAAACATTTAGGAATCAGCACATAAACGAGCCGCATACACATAATTTGTGAAACTAATTTACGTTCAGTCTTGCGTGAGCCTAAAGTAAATTGAATAATTATCATGTTATTTAACGCATCTATCTATTTGTGCCAGTGTTGTTTTTTGCTGCTATTGTGACTGTTATTGTGAAGTCTGTGGTGTGATGATGGCATCATCAAAATGACATTCCTGCAGTTCTATCCATGCAGATTCTTGCTACTGTATTTAAAATTCATGAAATCCCCATGTATATTTTATAGTATGTCACCTCAGACAATGAGCAATGCAAAAGCTATTGCAGAAGTCAAATATATATATATATATATAATTATTTTTTTTTATTATTATTTTTTTTTTTTCACACCAAAAGCATCAAAAGCTTGAATTATAGTTATCTTCTGTAAATACAAGTGCATGGAGCCAAATAAATCAAAACAGTGATAAAACAAAATGAAATTGAGTGTAACATTTGAGTTGAGCAAATGTGAAAAAGAGCAGTGTATTGAATCTGTTGGCCCTACTCTGACATTTGTTTGATGATGACTATTTTCACCCACTTTTTTCCACCATTGTAGTATGCAAGAAAAAAATAAATCTAATCAAAATGGTATTCAGAAACAATGTGAGGACTGTTTTTAATCACATTAACAAGGTACTGTGATATGTGGAGCTCCAGCACTTGAAACCCTATGACAAATGTCAGTGACAAATGTGAGAAAGGGCAGAAGAGAATAAGAAAATAAACACAGGACTTGAAATGTGTTCACACATGTTCTTGCTCCCCATTTTTTTTTGGCGTACATGCAATGTTTTAGCCAAGGAGACAACAAAAGATATATATAAAAAAAAAATTATGGAAATTGAACCGAATACATTCTTTAAATTGTTTTCAAAATTTTCTCTTTTTTGTTATTTCTCTCTAATTCACTGCAATTATGAGCTCTTAAAAAACCCATGAGTCACTCACACTGCACACTTAATGAGAATCATGTGTGGGTTTTGATCGATTTTGTAATATTGAAAAATAAAAAGAATATGTTAATGTTAAAACAGATTTTCTTGAATCTGAAACTACTATTTACTGCTGATGTTTGGACACATATTTAGTTAAATAAAATGATATTATTCATTATAAATGAGTAATGACAGTGTAGCAGGGCCAAAAATCGAATTTAATTTGAATATGTATTGTGACGCTGAATTGTGTGTGGGGACATGTTTTGCCGTATTTGTGAGTACCAGGTCTTCAATCCACCTTCTTGTGAGGACATTTTGCTTCCTGAGAACATTTTGACCTGTCCTCACAAGGTTTAGAGAGTTAAAACTTATGTAAACGTAATATAGATTATTATATTTATGATTGAGTTTCAGGTTAAGATTAGCCATTTCTTTTGGATGCTTAAGTTCAGCGTGAAAGGCTGGGGCAAGCATTTATGCTAATGAGAGGTCCTCACAAAAGAAAAAAAAATGGCGAAAGAATTGTGTGTTAGTGTGTGGAGAGAGGTGATAATCATTGCCAACATCAAACATATTCATATTCAAAAATACTGAATTCAAGTAAAAAATAAGTGCAGAATACCTCTTCAATGGCACTATCAAGATGGATTACAAAACAAAGTATGGCTAGTCCCACCTTCAATTCAAAAGAGCCTACACAAGTGACAGATGTCTGTCCTGACTCATCATCTTGGTTGTCTCTGTATGACACGAGAAACAATAAATAATGTACCTAATCACTGCTCTGTCTGACCAAATGCTGGTTGATGGAAATGAAAGACACAATTCAAACAGATGTTTGTAGTCACGTCTATTCTTCATTTGCCTTTAGCCCTTGTGTGGTGTTCGGGTCTGTGGGACCCGTTTTCATTCTTTATTAAAAGAAAAATGATAGAATGAATTAATTTTTCAAACTGAAACTCACTGGCTTTTGCTCATTTTCTGTGAGGAACATATATCAGAATACATAATTAATAATCACACACCATACACCCCTCCTACACATTTCTATTACATATAAAGGCTAATAGAAGTGTGGAAATTGATGTTCTGTGTACCATACACACACACAGAGCATGCCTAGACAGGAGGAGGACAGAGTGTAGGTACACAGAACATCAAAGGGTCAAATGTGCGAGAAAATGAGACCTTGTGACCTTGTGTGGGAATCGCTAGTACAGAAACACAAAAGTGTAGTTGCCACAATTTTTTTGCACATTTGACCCTCTGACTTGTGGGAATGTTTATTTTCTCACTCTATTTGCTACAAATTGAAGGCAAGACACTATAATTACAGCTTTGCCAGTGTGGTTTCTTATCATAACTGATCAAAATGGCCAAAAGGTACTCTGTGCAAAAGAGCCCTGGAATTGATTTTGGAAGAGAGAGACATTTCTGACAATGTTGTAGAGGGAGAGGATTCAGAAGAAGAGGTTTCAGAGTTTGAGGATCACATTTCTGAAAATTCAGAGTCTGACAGTTACTCTGAAAAAGATGATGTGATTGAGCATCAGCCAGTTCTAAAAAAAAGATGCCATCCAAATGACAAAAAGATGGCAAAAAGATGGTTCCAGGGTCCAACCGAGTGAAGCTCCAGAAAAGACAACTCTTTCTTGAGGATCTGCGAAAGGCAAGTGCAAAAATTATATCTGCAACACACACACAGTAAAGCTCTGCCCCTCATGTATTGTATAGGCTAGTGGCTAAAAGCCATGTGTTCAATGGGGCTGATGTGTTGTCTTGACGGATATGTTTACTTTATTCATGTGTTCAGCTTGTGTTGTGCAATGGTTAAAATTTCAAGTTCAAAGAAATAAAAGTGAATAGTTTTGCAAAACCTTGCTTCACTTGTAAATTTGCTTCCACTCATATTTTAATTTTCATTGATTTTCTTCATTACGTTTTAAATAATAACTTGTAAATTTGACCTAACAAAGGTAAAGGGCAAATATTAACAATATATATTATTTGTACTGCTTGTAATTGGGATAAGGTAAACATCTGTTCAGTATTTTAACAAAAAGTGTTTCATTGTGAAGCATTAAAAGCCACAGAATGCAACAAACATTGTGTAATGTTCATGTTGTAACAACAACATGAACATTACACAAGGGTTAATAGTTTCTGTTCATTGTTTCTAAATGAATGGACATGGGAAACTCAGTGGGCATCACGACAAAACTACAGGGACACCCAGCTTTCTGCTATGTGCCATGGTATGTAATGGTTTTCCATGGCACACTGTTGTTGTAGCACGACATGTTCTGAACAACAAGCAAATTACAGTAGAGCATTTTCTGAGCAATGGGAATCTTTACTTTCATGTTATTCCTTTGCAGCGGCAATAAAAAACAATCAGTTTAATATAGGTAATATTATATGTGCAGTTACAGTTTACTTTAGTACTACCGTTTACTTTGGACATCATATACTTCTATTCCTGGGTAACATGCACTAGATCTCTATCTAATGAAGAGTAAAAAAAAAACTCAATTTAATTTAGATGATTTGGAGAAGCAGAATAGAGATTGCCCTGCCACCTTTTTCCTGTCATGTGTTCATTTAGGTTTGGTATATATTTTTAATGCTTCCAGTCTTATTTTGGCACCTCACATAGTCCAATACTGTGTATGTGTCAAATGTAATGACATGCATACACCTCACTGTGGTCGGCCATTTTGGAACCCTACCATGAGATGCGTCCCCACCCTCCACTAGCTACTCTGTGGCCTTTGTAAGGTCTAGTGCTATTTCACAGTCACTGCTCACACCATAGGTGGCACTTTGTCACTCTAACTGAATTGAGTTTGAAGCACTCACCTCCTGAGGTGTTCAACTATCTACATGTTCAAGGATACTGCATGCCATCTAGTCATCTGGAGCCATCCACAAAGCACAAACCCTTTTTCAGTAAAAAGGAACAGAGAGCAGGTGAATAATCATTGTCAATGGGCTTATTCTTATTATGCTTCCAAATCTTGGCTGTTAAATGTTTCACATTGGAATCTGTGCCCATATAGGACCTTCTTGCTTTGTCTCCTGAAATTTAATAGACATCATCTTCATAAGATTAAATCATCTACCTGAGATGACTACATGGTAATCTACACTGGCGACTGTTCATTACTGTTGTTCCTTCTGAAGTTAGGGGGATGATTTTCATGTGAATATTATTAACTTAAATTCCTGAACTCAAAAGGGAATTAGGGATCTATTTCACATGTGCTTTGCCCTCTAACAGCCTTCTCAATTAGTTAAAAACCACGCTAAAGGCAGTTCCCAGCATGGCCAACAATAAGACGAGAAACTGCTCAAAGTTCGAGTGGTCGAACCTGAACCCTCCTGTCTCCCAAATAAGAGTTTTCTACATTTTCTTATTCACTGCAATTAGCAGGCCTGAGCCATCAGTCATACAAACTGCACACTTAATGAGGATTTTGTATCATTGAGAATATGTTCAAAAAGATTTTCTGGAATTTGAAACTGCTATTAACTCCTAAAGTTTGGATTCATAATTTGTCAAATAAATTGATATTATTAATTAAAAATGACTAATGACAGTGTAGCAGTAGCTTCTTATAAATAAATAAATTTAATTTGAATCTGTACTGTAAAGCTTGAGTGAGTTGGTGTGTGTGTGTGTGTGTGTGTGTGTGTGTGTGTGTGTGTGTGTGTGTGTGTGTGTGTGTGTGTGTGTGTGTGTGTGTGTGTTTCAAGCGTACATGCCTGCAGAAGAACTCACTATTTTCAAGATGAAATCTCATGTCATAAAACGAAATAGAAACAGTCAAACAAGCGGAAAATACCATCGGGATGGACATTATGATGAGGTTTTTCAGCATGTTTAGGAATATGCCCAACCCTTTCCACAGATCACAGAACTTAAGTCTGCATCTGACCGGACAAATAAAGAGACTGAACGGATGAGGAGAGACATTTAATTTTGACGTGAACCTCCCCTTCTGATTCCCTCTTCGGAATTCCTGCGTTCCATTTCTTAAAAAAGTATACAAAAAGGCTTGCATCGATAAAAAAGGCAAGGAGTCAAGGTTCTGCACTTGAGCGGAAGAGACTTTATGAAGAGAAAAAAATCTGTATAAGTGCAAATTTTACATCGCATACATCAGCCTGAAGAGCATAGCAACAGCTAATGCTACATTGTCAAGATTTTGTAAGACCTCGATAGCGTCAAGGACAATTTCAATGTCATCTGGTATATCACTTGAAGCCTGTTCCTTAAGAACATATATCCCAATAGTGGCGCATACAGTAGCCTGATTAATGGTGTTTTCATTCATGCCCCGTACAAAACAGAGGAACGATAAATGTGTCAAAAAGCCATATCCTCGAATAATGGTAGTGAACTGGGATTGTGGTATCGACTCTCACAGTTGTAAAAGTAGGGCCACTGGCTGATCCATATCATCCTGAAAAAAAATGAATGAGAAATCACACACTAATCACATTTACACAAACAAACTCTGACAATTTGAGTGCAATATACTGTAAATAATTATAAATACACAAATCTTACACTCATGTTCATTCAGTCCACTGTTTACTTAATGCCAACCACTTGAGTTTTTTTGCAGTTGATTTTTTTTCCTTATCCATTCTTTGAGACCCTTAAGATACAATTGTTTGCAAACAAAACAACTGTTCTAAAAATGTAACAGTAATTCATATTTTCAATCTTTCAGTTACACTCTGTTCTTTCCAAAAATACTAAAATTATTTTTGTTGGTTTCATAAATGTATTGGCAATTAAATATGGCATGCACCCATGTTTTGAATATATATATATATATATATATATATATATAGGTCAGTGCTACAGGTCGATAGTCATTGAGGCATTTTTAGAACTGGGATGATGGTTGCGGATTTGACGCAGGTCGGAGTGGCAGCTTAGGCAAGAGACATATTGAAAATGTCTGTGAAGACTTGAGACAGTTGTAGAGCACAGGCCTTCAGCACTTTCCCAGGTACACCATCTGGACCAGTTGCCTTCCTGGAGTCAACTGACCGAAGTATGGGTGTGACCTCCTGTACTTCTATGGTCAGCATGGAAGATGTGTGGATACTCTGCAACTGCTCCAGGACGCTCTGCGTTGCTCTCTCGAGAGTAGAGATCCTCGAGCCCTGAATGCCTCGAAGCCTTCTGTAAGCCAGCAACCACTGCTGAGTTGGAATTTTGGCTGGATGGTTCTGTCATAATTGCCTATGGATGGACCCAGGTGCAGTTAATTGCAGACTTACAGAAGTAACGGACAACGAGATTAAATTAACAATCACGAGGACCAAATCAACTAAAAGTGCTACGTGGAGGAGAAACACTCACAAGAAGGAAAAAAAGACTATAATAATCGTTAAATGAAAAGTGAGCTTAAGAACCCTCACACGCGGTCTGGCTAAATATTGAAAGAGACGAAAACAGAAGCGGAGCGAGGAGGAAAACGAAACTAAGCGCGCACATGAATCTAGAAAATTCCGAGAAACAACGAGGAAGGTTCGTCGCGGGACATTTACCGAAAGACACGAAGTGACCATCTCGCAGCTTGCTGACTGGAACCCACAAAGAGACATCCACAAAGCCGCTGATGACGGAATGAGTTCCAGCTGCGCTGCCATTTAGCTGGAGGTAAAGAAGGACACGGAAACTACAGGGGTTAACAAAATAAAAGCACGATGAAAGATGCGGAACAATACACAAAGTGAGAGCATGACAGGAAGATCACTCCGTAAAAAAACTCACGAAATGAAAGCACTTGCCAAAATGTCCACGGTCCAGAGATGGATTATACAGGCTGTCGAAACAAACACATGTGACGAATTGACGCCGATCGTCTTCTGACTGGCGTTTAAATGTCGCACGTGGAGATTGTGGAATCGGGTTCCGGTGTGTGTGTCTGTGGCGAGAAGAAGCGACCCTCAATCGTGGAAGAGAAGAGGGAGAAGAGGCGGGAGCAGAAAACTGGAGAGACCATTGTGAACCGAAGGACAACTGAATTATTATCATAATCTCTCCAGCGAGTCCTGGGTCTTCCCGGGGGTCATGGACATTCCCGGAAAACCTCCACAGGAAGGCATCCAGGGGGCATCCGGATCAGATGCCCAAGCCACCTCAGCTGGTTCCTCTCGATGTGGAGGAGCAGCGGCTCCCCCCGAGCTCCTCCCAGATGACCAAACTCCTCACCCTATCTCTGAGGGTGCGCCCAGCCACCCTGCGGAGGAAACTCATCTCAGCCGCTTGTATCCGCGATCTTATCCTTTCGGTCATGACCCAAAGCTTGTGACCATAGGTGAGGGTGGGAACGTCGATCGATCTGTAAATCGAGAGCTTCGTCTTGTGACTCAGCTGCCTCTTCGACGGTCCGATACAGCGACCGCATCACTGCTGCCACTGCACCAACCCGTGTATCAATCTCATGCTCCCCTTTTCCCTCACTCGAGAACAAGCCCCCGAGATACTTAAACTCCACCACTTGGGGCAAGAACCCTCCACCGACCCGGAGAGAGCAAACCACCATATTCCGGTCCAGAACCATGGCCTCAGACCTGGAGGTGCTGATCCTCATCTCGGCTGCTTCACACTCGGCTGCAAACCGCCCCAGTCCATACTGAAGGTTCCGGTCCGATGAGGCCAGCAGAACAACATCGTCCGCAAATAGCAGAGATGGAATTCTGTGGTTCCCGAACCGGATCCCCTCCGACCCCTGGCTGTGCCTAGAAATTCTGTCCATAAAAGTAATGAACAGAACCGGTGACAAAGGGCAGCCCTGGTGGAGACCAACATGCATCGGGAACAAGTCTGATTTACTGCCGGCAATGTGAACCATGCTCCTGCTCCGGTCATACAAAGAGCGGACAGCCCCTAGCAGAGGGCGCCGCACCGCATATTCCCGGAGCACCCCCCACATGACACCGCGAGGGACGTGGTCAAACGCCTTCTCCAAATCCATAAAGCACATGTGGACGGGTTGGGCGAACTCTACACTGTTCCTCCTGGATCCGAGGTCTCCTCTCTAGTACCCTGGAATAGACCTTTCCAGGGAGGCTGAGGAGTGTGATCCCCCTGTAGTTGGATCACACCCTCCGGTCCCCCTTCTTAAACAGGGGGACCACCACCCCGGTCTGCCAATCCAGAAGCACTGTCCTCGACTGCCACGCGATGTTGCAGAGACGTGTCAGCCATGACAGCCCTACGACATCCAGGGATTTCAGATACTCAGATCTCATCCACCCCTGGGGCCCTACCACAGAGGAGCTTACGAACAACCTCGGTATAATGATAATGAGAGAATCGTCTGAGTCCTCAGCCACCGCTTCCTCAATGGAAGACGTGACGGCGGGAATGAGGAGACCCTCGAAGTATTCTTTCCACCGCCCGACAACATCACCAGTCGAGGTCAGCAACCCGCCCCCCCCGCACTGTAAACAGTGCTGGTGAAGCACTGATTCCCCCTTCTGAGGCGACGGACGGTTTGCCAGAATTTCTTCAAGGCTGACCAATACTTCTCCTCCATGGCGTCTCCGAACTCCTCCCAGACCCGAGTTTTTTCCTCCAAGACTGCACGGGAAGCGGCACACTTGGCCTGCCGGTACAGGTCTGCTGCCTCAGGAGTCCCACAGGCCATCAAGACCCGATAGGACTCCTTCTTTAGCCTGACGGCATCCCTTACTTTCGGTGTCCACCACCGGGTTCAGGGATTGCCGCCACGACAGGCACCGGAGACCTTGCGAACGCAACTACGCGCAGCCGCACTGACAATGGAGGAGGAGAACAACGCCCACAGGCCATCAAGACCCGATAGGACTCCTTCTTTAGCCTGACGGCATCCCTTACTTTCGGTGTTCACCACCGGGTTTAGGGATTGCCGCCACAACAGGCACCGGAGACCTTGCGACCGCAACTACGCGCAGCCGCACTGACAATGGAGGAGGAGAACAATGCCCACGTAGGCAATGACAGCAAGACTTGGAGGGGCGTGATTGGGAAGAATGGCCTACCCGATCTGAACCTGACCGGTGTTCAACTACTGGATTTCTGTGCCACCCACAGTTTGTCCACAACAAACACCACACCATTGAGCACAAGGGTGTCCATAAGTGCTCATGGCACCAGGACACCCTTGGCCGGAGGTCTATGATAGACTTTGTGATCGTGTCATCTGACCTTCATCCACTTGTCTCGGACACTCGGGTGAAGAGAGGGGCAGAGCTGTCAACCGATCACCACCTAGTGGTGAGTGTGATCCGCTGGCAGGGGAGGAAGCCGGTCACACCGGGCAGACGCAAACGTATTGTGAGGGTCTGCTGGGAACGCCTGGCGGAACCCACTGTCAGTGGCGTCTTTAACTCCCACCTCCGGGAGAGTTTCTCCCAGATCCCGAGGGAGGTAGGTGACATGGAGTCTGAGTGGTCCATGTACTCTTCCTCCAGGTGAAAATAATTTTATTGTATTTGTTGCTCAACAGAAAACATTAATTAATATGCAGATTATCTTGAGATTTTTTTTCATCACCGTCCCAGTCCTTCAGATAATCGTACAAAGGTCTGGAGCAGGGTTGAGATGTGGTTCCTCTGTTGCCATTTGAGGTTGCTGTTGTTCAGCAGTCATCGGTGCATGTCAGAGACCAATTATGACGTTCAATTGTTGCCAACCATTCTCTGGTACAGTTTTCTCATCAGTGGTATGATACAACATGCCACAAGAAAAAAAAAATAAATCAGTTTATCCAATTCTTGCAATTATTCTTATTTTAGAAAATGTGTGTGTCACTGACCTGGTCTTTCCTAAATGTTTGCATGTCAGATTGGCAATTGTGGTTGTCTATTGTCTAAATCATTCACTCATTTGCCGCAATCACGAAGAGAAAGCGTCACCTTCAGTTCACATCTCGTCGCGCAATAAGTAGGAGGAGTTTACATTAGTCAAAGACACTCCCTCAAAAAAATGGGAGGTCACCTGTGGTGCTCATGTGGTTCCCGTTCGTCTCACCGTGAGCATGTCTCTTGGTGGAAACCAAACCAGACACTCGTTATTACAAATAAAATGTTTCATCGTTTATCTTTGTAGCTCATCTTTGTTTTGTTGCCTATGGTGCAGTGATTCAGATGTTGCACGGTCGTATTGCCTTGGCTTGGACAGCAGTTGATCAGAATCTGTTTGTGTCTGGCAAGTAAATATCTCTCTTCCTTTTCTGGCCTGAGTGTCCATTTGTCATGGTCTAAAGCCCATCCAGTACTGTATCTTCTTGGTAGTTACCTAAGTCCCTATCTAGCTCCTGAATAACCATTTTATTAATTACAAATCCCGAATACATTCTTAAATAAGCTAGTGGTGGACCAGTGGGACCCCCTGATTTCTCATTGTTTTTATTTCATTCAACGAAGCAATACTTCCAGTTTTCTTATTTAGAGAGCTACAATGTTTTAGATGTCTGACATATAGTGACCTGTTTCCCTGAGCTGGGAGCTGTCATACATTGCATCTGCAGAAAGACAAGAAAGATTCTTGTTAATATCTACATTTGCATAATTTTCAAATTTTCAACTGTTTTTTCAACAGAATGTTCCATTTCACAGAGCATTTAGACCACTTCCACTGTTGAAAATGTTGTATTCGCTTGTGATGGGACTTTAACGACTTAATTACGATTAATTAATTACAATATTATTACCATTAATATAAATATACATATAAACTTGAATATATCCACAATTGTCATTTATTGTGCTATTGTCAAACTGATGAAAAACATTCAATATTTTAAGTTTAAATGTATGTATAGGTCCATCATTTTATTCAGTAAATATCAAATTAATTCAAATTGAAAAATGTGGCTTCTTGTGGCAAAATATTCTGATACCATGAAACTGTGATTAATTGAGATTAATTATTCACAAACTCTCAAAATAACTAGATTATGTTTTTACTCCAATACCACCCCTAGCAAATATGTATTCAATCTTATGTGCCTCTGTTTTAGATGTTGTCTTAGTAGTGTCTTCTGTAGTGATGGGTCGTTCTTTGAACGATTCGTTCATTTGAACGACTCTTCAAAATGAACTGAGAACTACGTGTCATCTCACGGAGTGAGTAGTTCACTTTTGCGCATGTGCAAATACGTATTCCTCCTTTTTGTTTATTTTGAAAGGCGCAACCGGACGTCTTATCATGACTTATAAACAACGCTTAATCGTCCGCTGTTGCTCCAACAGAAGTGCTGGATTCCTCTGCTTTGTTGTTGGATTAATAGTTCCTAAATATGAGTGATCATGATCAAGAAGATATTCCAGGTAACAGGCGTTGTATTGTTTGCTTCTCTCTTTCCCTACACTTTCCGATGGAGAGTTTCATTCAGCTCTATTTCCCGTTCAAAGAACTGCGAATAATTAGTTATTTCGTTCAGTTCTACTTCCCGTTCAAAGAACTGCGAACTGCGAACGATTAGTTCTTATGTTCAATTCTACTTCCCGTTCAAAGAACTGTGAACTGCGAACGATTAGTTCTTTCGTTCAGTTCTAATTCCCGTTCAAATAACTGCGAATGATTAGTTCTTTCGTTCAGTTCTATTTCCCGTTTAAAGAACTGCAAACTGCGAACGATTAGTTCTCCAAAAATTGTATATATATATATATATATATATATATAATTTCAATTTAGTACCACTTCTGTGCTCCTCCGTCTCCTCACTCTCTAAATTTGGTTCTTTCCCTGTGAGGTCAATTCTGCATCCAGCACTCACCCAGCAGCATGTGAGTGGATATTGCTAACTTGTAGTGCCAATTCTTGAAAACATCTCCTTGTGAGGACCTTTTGCATCAGTGGGGACCATGTGAGAGAGATGAAGGATACTCCAAAATGTCAAACCTGAATTGATTTATGGACTTATGGCCCCCCGGGAGTAACATGTTGAGGAAAAGAATATATCTTACCTTATCTCTTACTTCATGGCACCTTGCGCGGTAAGGATCAATTATGTTGTCTGGCCAGTGGGTTCTACACTCAGGGCGCATGGGGGGACCACGGGGAAACACAGATGTCGTTGGATGCAGACGTCAGTGTATTCCATATCAGCATCAGCATAACAGCATCTCTCTCCATCAAATTGTCATTGAAGTCACAGTACACATACACACTACAAATACAGACACATTAAATAGCGACTGATTAAAGGGCATTCCTTGAATCCATTACAGCAGTGATTCTTAACCATTGGGCCGCGAGCGCCCCCTAGAGGGCCGCAAGAAGTTTTTTTGTTTTATACCACTGGGCCACGAGGGCAACGAGCGTCCCCTAGCGGGTCGCTAGAAGTTTTTGGTTTCACAGCACTGGGCCGTGAGACGCTCAGTTTTAATACACTTGCCACATGTGGTGGCAGCAGTATGTCATTGACTTGACAGCTGCAAATTTGTGGTAGTTACCAACTATGTTCTTGAAAATGTTATAGAAAGTGATGGTGCCTCCAACAGTAAAAACTGTTTTTAAAATGAATTACAATTGTAAGAAGTTATATTTGTTATTTGTCTCTGTCACTACACGTGGTTCCGTTTTATTTTGGAGGGGTAACGGAACAGACACTAAGTTCGAACGCCGTGACCATAACTACTCAGGCAACGTTCGCATCGAACTACGCCGCCCTTCGAGGAGCAGGGCTTCCCATGCTGGGTCCGACAGTATGAGGTGGCCGTGAGTGCGTTGGTCAGGAATAATGACCAGGAATGTGAAGATGAACTGAGTCGCATTTTACCAACTCGACTGACGA
Organism: Synchiropus splendidus; assembly: GCF_027744825.2. Lineage (NCBI taxonomy): Eukaryota > Metazoa > Chordata > Actinopteri > Syngnathiformes > Callionymidae > Synchiropus > Synchiropus splendidus. Next base: position 39,544,357 of record NC_071335.1, read on the forward strand.
AAGCTGCCTTCCTACTGTGGGACAGCCTACTGAGGGCAGTGCGGAGGGACTATGCGGCCATGAAGGCGAGATTGATGGAGGCGTTTGGTCATGGCTACTTTCTGGACCGCTTCAGAACGAATTTTTTTGGATGTTTATGCAGCGGACATTAGTCGACTCGTGCATGAAGCATTGCCAAACTATGGACAGGTGGCACAGAGGGAGGAGAAGTACCCCCTGTTCTTAGTTGGACTTGACCCGGCTTTAAGAGCGAAGTGCCATGAACAGGGGTAAGCAGATCTGGAAGAAGCTTTGATGATCGCGAGCAGGTGCGAGATGGCCAGGTAAGCTCTAAAGATGGATTACGGGACCCCTTATCAACGCTCCTCCCCTGTTCTGCAATCAGCTGGTACTGTGAATTCTATTTGTACACAGTCATCATTGGATCGTTTACTGGACGAGATGAGGGAAATGAGAGTGGAGATGAAGAAAATAATGGAGGAAAATGACAGATTGAGAAGGCAGGCAAACAGGAAAGAGTGTGAGTGGTCAAACTGTGGACGAAGGTGTAGATGCACTTGTGGAGAATTGGACTGTCAGTCAACTTTTTCCGACCGGCGCTGGAAAGGAACCGGGAACCCAGTCAGGAGAGAGTGCATAATGCTGGAGACCGAGGCCGGTCCCTCAGCTGGCGCAGTCCAGAGGCGACAGGTGGAAACACTCCGAGACAGGGAGGTGTGCGTTTTCCCTCTCCCAGGAGAGGGGAAGCGGCCAGTCAGTCGGGAAATGCTCAGTTGTTGTGTTGTTGACATTTTTTTTTTTTGTTGATGTTGTGGGTCAGATACCAGCTACGGTCACCAGGGGCCCTGAGTTACATGGAGACCTGCATCAACCCTCCAGGGAGCAACACTGCTGCACGTCATATATTAGGGGCAGTATTGAGGGCACTGAAGTGAACATTTTGGTTGACTCTGGCTCCACTGAGTCGTTCATTCGTGCAGATTCTCGCATATCAGTTCCTTCTTTGCGCAAACGACCCCTACAGACTGCTGTTGTGGCGGCTCATGCTGTGAATGGACAGATGCTGGACACATTATGCTCAGTAACTGTGACTCTGCGCATTGGTGAGCACTCTTGGCAACAAAGGTTTTACGTGCTAAGAAAGTCATCCCAATCTGCAATACTTGGACTGGACTTCCTTATTTTGAATCACGCTCTTTTGGATTATACCCATCAAAGACTACAGTTATGGGATGTGGTCGTCCCCCTTATGCAGGACAAGGACTTGATCCCTTTATGTTGCAATGTCTCAGTATCATCGGATGTGACTTTGCCTCCCCTCAGTGAGACACTCCTGCCAGTAAGTGTTTCTGCTGCTGTGGGTAGAGATAAGAATATGGACTTCGTGGGGTATCTATCTCCTAACTTACCTTCTACATGTGAATGTGTTGTGTCTCGTACTGTTACTCATGTAAAAGATGGAGTCACCACTGCAAGAATCTTGAATCCAACAGATCAAGACATGGTGTTGAAGAAAGGCATGCACCTTGGTGAGTTTTTTTCAAGGAACGAGACCAAAGTGCTGTCACTTCCACAACCTCTTTGTGTGGCTGAAGCAGTGATGACAAATAAAGACCGTATTACGGACTCATTACAGGAATCTCCAGCTGAGGGGCATCATAAGATCCAGTTGATGGAATTACTTGAAGAGTTCAAGGACATCTTTAATGTATCGAAAGCTGTGTCAGGTAAATGTTCACTGGTAAAACACCATGTTAGAACTGGTGATCATGCTCCACTTCATCCAGCAGCTTATAGAACTTCACCGGAGAAGAGAAAGGAGATTGACAACCAGGTGGCGACCCTTTTGTCTCAGGGGGTTATTGAGGAGAGCTGCAGTCCGTGGGCCTCACCCGTAGTGTTGGTGAAGAAAAAGAATGGTGACTGGAGGTTTTGCATTGATTATCGTCACCTGAACAGTATCACTATAAGAGACTCTCATCCTCTTCCCAGGGTGGATGATAGACTGGATGCATTGACTGGTGCTTGCTGGTTCAGCACATTGGACTTTGCAAATGGTTACTGGCAAGTTGAGGTGGCAGAAGAAGACAGAGAAAAGACAGCATTTTCCACTGGCAGGGGCCTCTATCAATGGCGCTCGATGCCTATGGGCTTGACCAACGCTCCTGCTACGTTTCAACGCATGATGGAGTTGGTGTTGAGAGGGTTGCCGTGGCAGGTGTGTATGGTTTACCTGGATGATGTGCTGGTGTACAGTCCTACCTTCGAGCATCACCTGTGCGTGAGGTATTGTCCGGGATTCAAAAGGCAGGACTGAAGCTGAATCCTAGCAAGTGTCATTTTGCACAAAACCATGTGGTGTTTCTAGGATATGTGGTATCGAGTCAGGGGCTCCAGCCTGATCCCCGTAATGTTGAAAAGGTCTGTTAATGGCCCACACCCCAAAATCCTACAGATGTCAGGGCTTTTGTGGGATTATGTTCATATGTGGGACTCACAAGTTTAGGCACCCCTCAATTATTATTTATTTGTATAATGTTTTGTATTATTTTTGTTAAATGAAAGTGCTTTTTTGGATGCATACACAGATTCGCGAATAGGCGCAGATATTTAATCAGGCATGTCAGGGACGGCCCAAGGCTGCTCGGGTGGACTCTTGAGGTCCATCTCACTCATTTGCGAGAATGAACCTGCAGACGTGTGACGTGTGTTGCAGGTGAGTGTGGAGCGAACTATATGAAAGTGGACGTAAGTGTTGTTGGTGTACATGGGACGGTGTATGTGAGGCTGTGTACAAGTGTTGTGCGTCCAAGTCGTGTGGTTTATCCTTATGGTGTCACGTGTGCAGTGTGCGTTTGACGGGAGTATGTGTAAATGTGTCCGAAGATTGCAACTGTTTTGTATTTGCTGTGGAAGAAAGTGGAAACATGAAAAAAAAAACGATTTGCGAGAATGAACCTGCAGACGTGTGACGTGTGTTGCAGGAACGTCAATAAAAGAAAACGCTGCACATGTTTGGACATTGAGTCGTTTGTCCTGAAGAACTGTGTAACAAATCTGGAGGCACTGCTGGGATTTAACGTCTTCCGAAGTGTGGTTCGGAGGGAATTGTGATGGCATCTGGTTCACGGAGCGGGAGCGGCACGCGCGCCCGCGGCATCACGGCAGTCACGCACATGGACGTGGAGGAGCTGGCGGAGACCGGGACAAGTGGACTGTGGCGTCTCGACCTGGAGCAGCTGAAAACGGTGTGTGTGAAACTCAAAATTCCCTGTGAAAATCTCACAACAAGAAGACAGTTAATTAGAAAAATGTCAGGATCAATGGACAGTGTTATTGATGAAGAAGAAGATGATGTGGCAAAGTACTACTTAATGGAGTTGCTAACAATGGTGGAGGACATGGCTGACGAGGCTGGAGCTGAGAAAAGGTCGACAACTTTAGAAGTTAAAGAACAAACAGAGGAGTGGACTCTATCAGAAAAGCATGCTCAGCTTCAGCTTAACAGTGAAGCCCCGCAGGATGAAGTTAGGAGGCTGCGTGAGCGAGTGAATGAAACGTCCAGCCAATCACCACAAAAGCTTCATCCGCTTGGAAATAAAAATCTGGAGGTGACAATCAGGAGAGAATTTAAGATCTGTGGCCAGATTGGAGAAAGAGGACAAAAAGAAAAGCTCTCATACACCAACCTGGTGCACCAGATTGACCGAGGGCTCCTGAAAGGACACAGTGAGGCTGAAGTGATGGAAGCAGTCATCAAATCCATTAGCCCTGGATTGAGTCTTCGAGATATGTTGGAAATTAAAAGAGTTCTGACTCTTTCTCAACTGAAGACAGTACTGAGGGGTCATTTCAAAGAGGACAGCGCCACAGACCTCTATCACAAGCTGGTAAATATAACTCAAGAAAGTAGAGAGTCGCCTCAGAACTTCCTGTTCAGAGCTATTGAGCTAAAAGAACGATTATTACTCACTTCCAGAGAATTAGGGTCTGATGAGCAGTACAGTCCAGATCTTATGCAAAAGAAGTTTCTGAGGTCAGTGAGTACTGGGTTAATAAGTGACAGCATCAAATTCCAACTCAAACCATATCTTGACGACCGGGGAGTAACAGATGAAGTGCTCATTGAAAAAATGAATGAAGCTGCAAGTGTGGAATCTGAAAGGCAGTCCAAACAAAGAAAGAACACAAGCAGCAAGATCACGAAAATCAATGAACTTCAGACAGCCATGCAAGTGAGTCAGCAGGGTGAGGTGGCAATTACAGCTAAAGTTGGGGCCCAGGAACAGTCATCAGAGGGTGCTAGTGTGAAGAATCGCAGTCTGCGTGGTGCTGCCACCCCTCAAGAGTCAGAACTGTTTGGAATAGTTAAGTTACTGAGAGACGAGATCGCAGAACTAAGGAAATGTGTCAATACTTCACAACGAACGACCCGCCAGGAAGCAAATGCAAGGAAAGGATGCAGCGTGTGTCGGGAGCAGGGGAAAGGTGATGCTTGTGAACACTGTTTCAAATGTGGACAGTCTGGACATTTTTCGAGGGGCTGCAGAAGACACAGTGGGTCAGCGGGGAAATCAGATGGCAGGCATGTACAAATTCAAACAGTTACACACCCCGAGCCTGGCGAACAAAGCAGTAGAAAGGTGGATGAACAAACACACAGTCTACTGTGTGAACGAATCCGGAAGCTGGAAGCAGAAATGGAGAAGAGAGAGAACTCCAACCAGATTGTGGGTGCTAGCTATGCTAGTCATCTTTCCCTGAACCACCAGAGCAAGTTGAAGGCTTTGATCGGAAAGAAGTGCCTGGTTGATTGTTTTATTGAGAACGTCGCTACACAGGCTCTCTGGGACACAGGTTCGCAGGTGACAATCATTAATGACAACTGGAGGAAGGCTTGTATGCCTCACATTGAAGTCCGGAACATGGACGAGATTTTGGATGAAGATGTGACTCTAGTTGGACAAGCAGCCAACCAGACCCCTATACCTTTCGCAGGGTGGGCAGAGGTGAAAGTCACATTTGGATTACAAGATGGACAGCTATCAGAAATAGTGCCAGTTCTTGTTTCCATGGATCCCATGATGAAACCCCAATCATTGGGTATAATGTGATTGAGCATCTTGTCACTCGTGGGATGAGAGAAAAACCAGATGTGATGACCACCATGGTCAAAGAAGCATTCTCTTTTGACTGTAAAAGAGCTGAAGTGTTTATCCATCTAGTGCAGAGCTCTGGGAAAAGTTACAAAGACGGTGTAGTCAAAGTTGGGAAACTACGCACTGTCATTCCAGCCGGTCAGACTAAAGAAGTGAGATGCAGTGCAAGGGCAGGCCCACTTGTCAATCGTCAAGAAGTTCTGTTTGAACCGGAGTTGATTCACAACTGGCCAAGCGGAGTAACCATCGCTGAAACCTTAATTGACCTGCAAAAGGGAAAGTGGTCCAGAGAAGTCATCCCAGTCACGAATAATAACTCCTATGACATTACTCTAACTCCCCGTACAGTGATCGGCCGCTTGCAGCAAGTTTATAGTTTAAAACAGTTTATCCAGCTGATGTGAGACCAGCTAAAATACCAGAAAAGACTGTCACAAAGATTGAGGAGGCGACTAGGAGCGAAAGCAAGACGACTGTGACCAGGCTGCAGGAAGGAAAAACCGTAAGCAGTCATGAGTTATGGGATCCTCCAGTGTCAGTTGATCACTTGAATATAGATCAGCAACAAAAAGTTAAACAAATGCTTAGAGAAGAATGTGCTGCATTTTCCAAGGATGACAGTGATGTGGGATGTATTCCGTCATTGCAATTGAAAATCAGACTAAGTGATACAACTCCAGTAAGACGCACATACACCTCAGTTCCAAAACCGCTGCATAAGGAAGTCAAAGAGTATTTGGAAGATCTACTGAATAGAGGGTGGATTAGAAAATCCCGATCCCCATATTCATCACCCATAGTGTGCGTACGTAAAAAGGATGGAAACTTGAGACTATGTGTGGACTATAGGGAGCTTAATCAGAAATCCATCCCTGACCGCCATCCCATCCCCCGAGTGCAGGACATGTTAAACAGTCTGATGGGAAGTACATGGTTTTCTGTACTGGACCAGGGCAAGGCATACCATCAAGGGTTCCTGGAGGAGAGCAGCAGACCACTTACAGCTTTTATAACACCTTGGGGGCTGTATGAGCGGGTCAGGATTCCATTTGGTCTGTATTCAGCCCCGGCAGAGTTTCAACGTAGTATGGAGGAGTGCCTTGTTGGGTTAAGGGATGAAATTTCTCAACCTTACCTGGATGATAATCTTGTCCATAGCAAAACGTTCGAGGACCACTTAAGCCACATGAGGGAGGTGTTGCGCCGCTACCAGGCACATGGTGTAAAACTGACTGCAAAGAAATGTGAAGTGTTCAAAGACAAAGTAAGGTTTTTGGGAAAAATTGTCTCTAAAGATGGCTACTACATGAAAGCGCCCGTACAAGCCCTCAAAGAACGCAGACCAGGGACGGTGGGGGAATTAAGGAGAATGTTGGGCTTTCTGTCATACTATCGCACCTATATCCCCAATTTCTCTCAGATTGCCAAACCATACAGTCTGTTATCAGTTGCGAAAGGTTCCGCACTGAAGAGCCAACAGAAGACAACACATAAGTCCAAAGACAAAAAGAGATCCGAACAGTTGCCATCAAGCAGTCCAATTGTCTGGAATGAAGAACATCAACAGGTGGTGTGTCAGCTCATAGACAAACTTCTGAATCCACCGATCATGGGTTACCCTGACTTTGAAAAACCATTTGTGCTTCACTGTGACGCCTCACAGGATGGACTTGGTGCCGTCCTGTACCAGCGACAGCAAGGCAAGTTGGTTGTCATAGGTTTTGGGTCAAGAACATTAACTTCCCCGGAAACCAACTACTACCTTCATTCTGGAAAGTTAGAGTTCCTAGCCTTGAAGTGGGCTGTCTGTGAACGGTTCAAAGATTATTTGTACTATGCACCCTCCTTTGTCGTTTACACGGACAACAATCCCTTAACTTATGTACTAACAACAGCCAAACTGAATGCCACAACCCACAGATGGATCGCTGAGTTGGCCGACTTCAATTTCTGCATTAAGTACAGACCAGGCAAAGTTAATGGAGATGCTGATGGGCTTTCTCGAATGCCGCTCGACATGGAGAAGTACATGGAAGCATGTTCAGAAGAGATGGGACCTGAAGTGATATCCACTGTGGTAAAATCAGTAAAACTTCAAGCTGAAGAACGCACTCCTTGGTTATGCCCTGTCGGTAAAGTGGTGAAATATGTTGCAACAGGAGAGTGGCCAAAGCTGAGAAGAAGAGATAGAAGAGACGACTTATCAAGTTTTGCCGGAGAGAAAAGTAAATTGTTGGTTGATGACACCGGAGTGTTATACAGACAGAATCCAACCAGAAAGCAGCTGGTGTTGCCGCAAGAATTTCATCAGTTGATCTATCAAGAGCTCCACGAGAAAATGGGACATCTTGGGGTGGAACGGACTCTCAGTTTAATCAGGGAGAGATTCTATTGGCCACATATGCAGAGGGATGTTGACCACTTCGTGACCAAAGTGTGTAGTTGTCTGAAACGTAAACGCCCAAACAAGCCAACAAGAGCCCCACTGGTTAATATTACGACAAACTATCCATTTGAGATTGTCTCAATTGACTTTTTACATCTGGAAGTCTGTAAAGGAGGCTACGAATACATTCTGGTGGTGATGGATCATTTCACGCGGTTCGCTCAGGCGTATGCGTGCACCAACAAATCGGCCAAGACTGCAGCAGAAAAGATTTTTGGACACTTTGTTCTTAAATTTGGATTTCCAACTAAGCTGCACCATGACCAAGGGAAGGAGTTTGAGAACAAATTATTCCACAAAATGCAAGAGTACTGTAACATCTTAGGCTCCCGCACAACACCTTACCACCCCGCTGGAAATGGTCAAGTGGAGAGGTTCAATCGAACGCTGTTGTCTATGCTGAGAAATCTGACAGAGGATGCAAAGTCAGACTGGAACACATCACTAGCCAAGGTTGTGCATGCATATAACTGCACCCGTTGCGAAGCTACTGGTTATGCCCCGTATTACCTTCTGTTTGGGAGGAACCCAAGGCTTCCAGTAGATATTATGTTTGGTTTGACTCCAAATGACCAGAGTGCTTCCCACAATGATTATGCAAGTAAGTGGAGAAGGCGAATGCAAGAAGCATACAAGCTGGCTTCAGAAACCATTCAAAAAGAACAAAGGCTAAAACATATCATGACCAAAAAGCACATGGAGGAGAATTGCTGCCAGGCAGTCGTGTGTTAGTTCGAAACTTCAGAGAGCGAGGAGGTCCAGGAAAAATTAGGTCCTACTGGGAAGACCAAATTCATGTCGTCAAAGAAAGGAAACACAAAGATGGTCCAGTGTACATGGTTTGTCCGGAGAAAGGTCAAGGAAGGCCTAGAGTTTTGCACAGGAACTTGTTGCTGCCGTGTGACTTCCTACCGCAAGAAGAAATTTGGCATGACACAAAGAAAACGAATGAAAGAGATTCAAACGCAGCGGAAAAATAAAAAAAACTAACAAGGAAACGAATCAGCAAGAATAAGTCAGACAGTAGTTCTGAGGATGAGGACGAATGGTTGTTGATTGCCACACACCCTACAACATCTGTCGATCCACTGCGAAGTCAGCTCGGAGTAGAGGCAGAGGAATTTCAACCAATCGCCACTCAGAGGCGGACAGGAGCTGAGTCAGAGGGCTATGGAGGGTGAAGAGGATGAGGACACGAACCAACGCCTGGAAAGTGAAGGAGCGGCAGAGACGGTCTCAGAGCCGTCTACCGATGATGAGAGTCCTGCACAGTGAGTGGTGTCATCTGCGGAAGCTGAGGAGGTGGTTCCAGAGCCAGCGTCGGCAAGAAAATATCCTTTTCGCCAAAGAAACCCACCCCAAAGATTTACGTATGACACTCTAGGTCACCCTTCAGTAAAACGTCCTCAGTATGGTTAGTTTCAGTGTTCATGCAATAGCGGCACAATGATTGTTGGTGTAGTTCATGAGTAGTTTAGGGTTTTGAAAAAACAAAAAAAAATTCATTTGAAGTTAAGGGTCCGGAGTAGAGTACCATAGCTAGACCACAGTCATATATTTACGTTGAAAAGTGTTTTCAAATGTATACGGTGGTCTGAGCGGAAGTTTTGATGTATATCTGGGTTAACAACCTGTCAATCTGAGATTCTGCACCCGCTGTGAGCGGAGTATTGCATCAGATGTTACCTGGCCAGTGACGTCTGCTGCCTCCACTTGACGTGAGATGGGAGATGTGCGTCATGTGTCAAGACTCTTGGTGAACTGAATGTGCAGAAGTTTGACTCCCTCATCAACGTCAGAAGTCGAAGACTCTGGGAAATGCCGGGACAACATTTATTTTGGCGGGGAGAGTGTGGGACTCACAAGTTTAGGCACCCCTCAATTATTATTTATTTGTATAATGTTTTGTATTATTTTTGTTAAATGAAAGTGCTTTTTTGGATGCATACACAGATTCGCGAATAGGCGCAGATATTTAATCAGGGATGTCAGGGACGGCCCAAGGCTGCTCGGGTGGACTCTTGAGGTCCATCTCACTCATTTGCGAGAATGAACCTGCAGACGTGTGACGTGTGTTGCAGGTGAGTGTGGAGTGAACTATATGAAAGTGGACGTAAGTGTTGTTGGTGTACATGGGACGGTGTATGTGAGGCTGTGTACAAGTGTTGTGCGTCCAAGTCGTGTGGTTTATCCTTATGGTGTCACGTGTGCAGTGTGCGTTTGACGGGAGTATGTGTAAATGTGTCCGAAGATTGCAACTGTTTTGTATTTGCTGTGGAAGAAAGTGGAAACATGAAAAAAAAAACGATTTGCGAGAATGAACCTGCAGACGTGTGACGTGTGTTGCAGGAACGTCAATAAAAGAAAACGCTACACATGTTTGGACATTGAGTTGTTTGTCCTGAAGAACTGTGTAACACATATTATAGACGTTTTGTGAAAGACTTTGCTTTGCATGCAGCTCCACTTCATAAACTGACTTGCAAAGACACACCCTTCAATTGGACTCCCGAATGTGATGCTGCTTTTCAATATCTCAGAAAAGTGTTGACGCCTCCGCCTGTTGTATTGATGCCTGACTTTACACTTCCTTTCAATGTGTACACTGATGCGTCTTTGATGGCTGTGGGGGCAGTACTAGCTCAGGATCATGATGGGTTAGAAGAAGTGGTTGCTTATGCTAGTCAAGCACTAACCTCCACTGAGAAACGCTGGTCTACATTTGATAGGGAGTTGTGGGCGATTGTGTGGGCGGTGCGTCATGTTTAGACATTACTTGGGTTTGGCAGAGTTCACAATCTTCACTGACCATAGACCACTGTTGAACCTTCATACTATGGCCATTGATAAAGATCCGTCTGGAAAGAGGGCTAGGTGGATTCTGGAGCTGGATCCATTTAACTGGGTCATCAAATACAAAAAAGGAAAGTTGAATATTAACGCAGATGCTCTGTCGAGACGCTCTCAAGTCAGGTCATGTGTGGGCGAGGGTGGTTTCTCACCACAAGTGTCATCAGGTGTGAATTATGTCATGACTCAACCGGATGAGGAATCTTCTCCTGTTGATGCGGCATTATTGGACTCCTCAGCTGATGCTTCGCTAAATGCAGAGCTGAATGCGGATGAACTACAGCTAACAGACATGCCGAGTGGAAGTTCTTTCCAACAAGAACTTTCTATTGACAGAGATATTCTGATTCAGCGCCAACAGTCTGATTCAGATATCCGAATCATTGTGAAATGGATTTCTGAGAATGTGTCGCGGCCTATGAGGTTTCAGATGAGGGGCAGTTCACGATGGTTGCGTAAGTTGTGGACAGAGTTTTCACGCTTGTCACTCCAGGATGGTCTGCTCTGCCGGTCTTTGACATCTTCACTCACTGGCGAGGCTCTCTGCCAAGTAGTAATTCCCTCCTCAATGGTGGAGGAGGTATTAAAGCAACTACATGGTGGTCCGTTAGCAGCACATTTTGGGGCTGACAGAGTTCGGGAGAAAGCGAGAGTCTCCAGCTACTGGCCTTACATGTTTAAGGATATCCGTCAGTGGTGCGAACAATGTGTTCCCTGTCAGACTCGCAAAACTCCTACACCGAAGCATTGTGCGCCCATGGGGGGTGTACAAGCAGGATGGCCTTTTCAGAGGGTGGCACACGGAAGGGAGGCTAGAACACCCATGGATATGCTGGTGCCAATTAGTCGACAACATCAAAGGCTGACGCATCCTAACTTTGTCACCTCATTAGCATTGAAACTTGACACTGCATTCAAGGTGGCCCGGCTAAACAATATGGTCGCCCATGAGGAACAGAAACTGTATAATGACTCAACAGTTAGACATCATTGCTGTTGGGGATTTGGTGTGGTTGAACAATCCGACAGAGGGTCGTTTGAAACTTGCTGCACATTGGAAAGGTCCATAATCGTGTCATGTCTGTATGTGAAACGCAGGGAGAAACAGGATTGACCTATCAAATCTGTGATGCATTCGAGCTGGACAGTCGTACTCAAGTTGTTCATTATGATCGTCTAAAACCATATACATTGCCTGTTCCTGTTGCAAACCGCATTGTTTTTTTTTGCCTTCACAGCAAAGCGAGCAGGCTGAGTGCGTTGAAAATGTTGGGATGGAAAGTGATAACCCCATTCCGGAGAATGCCACTAGGGGGCCTCCTCAGGCTGTGACTCGTGCAGTGAGACGAGTTAGGGTCCCATCCCACTTTGATAACTTTGTTATGTCTTAATGGTGTTCTGTTGTTCTGTTAAAATAGAGTTATGCTTCATGTCAAACTTGTCAGACATATTTAGACATTGTTTTATTATACATATTTTATTCAGAATTTTATTTAGGACAGCTTTTCCAATTTTCTCAACAGGACATTACTTGCATGTGGTTCTGCTGCGGTTTGGACTTTTCGATGACAAATGTCCAAGGTTTTGGTTTGTTTACATGTGTGGTTATTGCACTCAAATGAAACCAGTCATTCTGAAATCAGTTCTATTCCTTGATTGGGCCCCGGACACATTTGTTCCGGAAAAGGTAGGCCCTGAGATTAAAAAGGTTAAGAAGCTGAAGCTGATTCCCAGTTTTGTGCTTGCTTCCATTTCGTTCTAATGCCAAATGCTAGTATTCTTCAATTTCAGGATTACCGCACAACCCTCGACTCAGGAAACACATCCAATTGTCCGTTCTCAACAGGTAGTTCATTCATAAGTATGATATTCAAATGAAAAATTGTTTAAAAAAAAAATTACATTTACATGAATTTAACTTAGCTGCCCAACAGAAAATGAGTACGTAAATAAAATAGGGACCAGTAGACAAATAGTAAAAGGTCATAGTTTATCTAGACCTCTTGGGTTTTTCTAACCAACATTGCACAAAAGTAAAACACTGCATACTGCCAAATAAACATGCTATATAGATTATAGTTCACTGTTGTTAGTAGCCCCACAAAAAAGCTACATGATTCTTATGGAAAACCCATCAATATGCCAACATGCCAATTTTCATACTTAGTCTCCATACTAATATATCATCAATCATACTTATCAGAACTCTGGTCAGTCTCACAACTTGAGAGGAAAATGGAGGTTGTGTCTCCTTGTTATAAAAGAGAAGGCTGAGTCTCTGCTGACATTTGAACAGAAAGTTGATTAATTTTACTGACCAGCAAACCAACCAGAGGTTTGTCAAAAGCAGCAGTCCAGTCAGAGGGCAAAGTACACTGAAATAGAAGAGTTTAAGGTATTAAAGGCTCTAGACTTCACTCAGAATACTGAGAAGATTCTGCAAGGAACGTTGTCCAGGTGTGGGCATTTTTGAATAAGACATGGTGTCAAATTGTCCAGTTTTCCCTTTCTTGCGGTCACCCAGATTTTTTTTTATTTTTATTTTTTCGATCGTAACACTTGTTCATCCTCCTCAGTTTCTCTCATTCCATACCACCACACATTTTTACAAGATAATTAAATTAACCCGCACAGAATCATCCCACTCTTGTTCAGTGATTTCCACGCTCATTTTCTTTAAATAAGGCTCTCAGAAGCATCCGCCATTCACCTGATAATGGAAGATGAAGTGATAGTGCCTTTGCTTCTGTCGCGAGTCAAGACGTGGAGCGGGACCCAAGCGCAGTGGTGAAAGTCACAGGAGGCAGGAGCGAGTCAAAAATAATATTTTAAATAATTAAACAACAAAAATCACAACTAAAAGCATCACCGAATCCGGGAGAAACAGAAACAGAGCAAAATCTGAATGTCCAAACTAGCAGAAGTCCACAAATATGAGTAAGAGTCCAAACAGAAAGCGTCACCGAACCGGGATCTAAAAACAGATTGACAAAAGCACAATGAACAGAGATAGTGACAAAAGAAACCAGGAAACACGCGTAAACAAGAAGAAACAGAACACTAACTCAGGCACCAGGGTTTAAAAGGTGGGGGTGTCATCATGTATGTGAACAACCGCTGGTGTAACCCAGGACATATCTCCGTAAAGACAATCACTTGTTGCCGGGACCTCGAGCTGCTAGCTGTTAGCCTGCGGCCATATTATCTGCCGAGGGAGTTTAGTCACGTGATCACCGTCTGTGTTTACATCCCTCCGAGAGCGGACGCAGCCACTGCCTGTGAGAAAATCCACGCTGTCACAGCAAGGCTGCAGACACAGCACCCTGATGCACTCATGATCATCTCTGGGGACTTTAATCATGCAACTTTGCACTCTACTTTGGCTGCTTTTAACCAAGTTGTAGACTGTCCGACCAGAAACAACAGGACAATTGATCTACTGTATGTTAATGTACCGGATGCATACAGAGCGACTCCCCTCCCCCCACTAGGGAAGTCTGATCACAACCTGGTTCAACTACAGCCACTGTATATCCCCCTGGTCCAAAAGCAACCGGTTGAAACCCGATCCATCAGGAGGTGGTCCCCTGAGAAGGAAAGTGCCTTGAGAGACTGCTTTAACACCACAGTCTGGGATGTGCTGTTGAACCCGCCTGGTGAGGACATAGAGGAGATGACACACTGTCTGACAGATTATCTTAACTTCTGCATCGACGTGGTCTCCCCTGTCAAGACTGTCCGCTACTACCCTAATAACAAGCCATGGGTTACGCGGGAAGTCAAGACTGTCCTCAACAAGAAGAAGACTGCCTTCCGGAGTAGAGATAAGGAGGCCATGAAGGCAGCTCAGCAGGAGGTGAAGCACTGTGTGAAGGAAGCTAAGGACAGCTATAGGAGGAAGGTGGAGCAGAAGCTGAGGGACAACAACATGAGGGAGGTCTGGCAAGGTGTGAGGACCATCACGGGTTTCAACACAAAGTCCAGAGCCGGCGGGGGGACAGTGGAGAGGGCAAACGAACTGAATGACTTCTTCAACAGGTTCAATCAGCCCCCCCCAACCCCCCAACCCTCACCACAGCCATCCCACCCTCCCCCCTTCACACAACAAAGCACAACAACACCCTCCTCCTCCCCCATATCAACACCATCGCCACCGCACCTCACCACAGACCAGGTCAGAGGAGAGCTGAGGAAGCTCCGACCCAGGAAAGCTGCAGGCCCAGACAAAGTGTGTCCAAGACTACTGAAGACCTGCGCTGCAGAACTGGGGGAACCAGTACAACGGATCTTCAACCTCAGCCTCCAGACTGGGAGAGTGCCAACACTCTGGAAGACATCCCGCATTGTTCCAGTTCCGAAGAAGAACCGGCCCAGCGAGCTGAATGACTTCCGACCAGTGGCACTCACTTCACATCTGATGAAGACGCTGGAACGGCTCTTCCTCAGCCTCCTCAGACCTCAGGTACAGCACGCCCAGGATCGCCTGCAGTTTGCATACCAGCCAGATGTTGCCGTGGAGGATGCCATCCTCTACCTACTCCATCGAGCCCACTCCCATCTGGACAAGGGAAGCGGCACAGTGAGGATTCTCTTCCTAGACTTCTCCAGTGCCTTTAACACCATCCAGCCTTCTCTGCTTCGGGACAAACTGGGCAGGATGGGAGTGGACCCCCACCTGGTGGACTGGATCTCCGACTACCTCACTGGCAGACCACAGTACGTCGGGCTAAAGGACATCACGTCTGACACTGTAGTCAGCAGCACAGGAGCCCCCCAGGGCACAGTGCTGGCCCCTGTTCTCTTCACCCTGTACACATCAGACTTCTGCTACAACTCAGAGCTGTGTCACATTCAGAAGTACGCAGACGACACAGCCATTGTCGGGTGCATACGTGATGACAGGGAGGAGGAGTATCGGAGACTGGTCAGGGACTTTGCTGCATGGTGCCGCACCAACCACCTACAGCTCAATACCTCTAAAACGAAGGAGCTGGTTATTGACTTCGGGAGGTCCAAACCAAGACCGCGACAAGTCCTGTTAGAGGGAGCTGAGGTGGAGACTGTGGACTGTTACAAGTACCTTGGGCTGTGGCTGGACAATAAACTGGACTGGACAACACACACCAGCCACCTGTATAGGAAGACACAGAGCAGAATGTACTTCCTGAGGAGACTGCGGTCCTTCAACATCTGCAGTAAACTGCTGCAGATGTTCTACCAGTCTGTGGTTGCCAGCGTCCTTTTCTATACCGTGGTGTGCTGGGGGGGCAGCATATCCAAGAAGGACACTTCCAGACTGGACAAACTGATCAGGCGGGCCGGCTCTGTGGTCGGCATGAAGCTGGACTCTCTGGTGACCGTGGCAGAGTTGAGGACTCTGGACAAACTGCTGGATATTATGGACAACACCAGCCACCCTCTGCACACCGTCATCAGCAACCAGAGGAGCTTGTTCAGTGAAAGGCTGCTGTTCCCCAAGTGTCGGACCAACAGACTTAAGAACTCCTTTGTACACCACGCCATCGTACTCTACAACTTCTCACTTGGGGGGAGGAAGTAGTAGGGTACACTATGCTTTACCACATAGTAATGGACACCTGCTTTTACAATGTGCAATACCCATCTCAATGTGCAATAACCATCCCTACGGTGCAATAACCCTTTTTAATCTAGTTTAATTTTTAACTTTTTTATTTATCAAAATGAGCTAGCAAGCGCACAGACCGAGAGAACGAACGAGGAGAGCCAATTTACCACAGGGAACAAAGGAGTCCAACAGAAAGAGTCACAGAACCAGGAGACTCAAACAAACTCAAATCACAGGGAACTAGAGGAATCGATCACAGGAACTAGAGGAGCAATCACAGGAAAGGAGTCGATCTGGCACACGTTGCTGGAGTCCAGGTGCTCTTGTACTCAGGTGATCAGGGGTTGATTGACTCCAGCCGTGTGCCACAGGAACAGGAAGAACGAAGGGAGAAAACAAAACAGGACTCGCGGGACCAAAATAAAAGCGGAATCATGACAGCTTCCTAAATTAGAATAGAACATTTTGTTGAAAAATTACTCTAAAGTGTGCCAAAATCAAATCCTGTGATAGAGCCTGTGTGAATATGTATACGATGGTGCTGAATTATTGCCAGTGTGTGTGAGCGTGTGATGATCCTAACATGCAAATTCCTGCTGATTTTCCTATGCTGTTGGAAGGCAAACGTCAGCTAAACAGCTAAACAGTCATTAACAGCAGAAATCTTTATCCATCTGACCCCTGCATGAAACGTCACCCTGCATCAGTGTACCTGTGTGGTTCCATGTGGTTCATAGAGAGAGAGATAGACTCTGAATCCAGCATTTATTGGCCATTAGTACAGACTGAAAGTCATTACAGCTCATTTTGCTGCCAGCTTGACGTTTTATTGGAACAAATGCAGCTTTTTGGATACATGCCTGGGAGTCTCTCTGTGTGTGTGCTTTTGGTGGTTATAAATAATTTATCATGTGAATACGTCTGAGCAACGTTTTATCATAACAAATGTCTCCACAGGGATGGAGGTTGATGCTTACAGTATATCATAGAGGCAGCATAAAAAATATAACAATATGAAAAGACAGAGACAAAGAACTGACATGAGCGGGAGTATGCACGCCTGTGTGCACATGTGTATGTGCATGTGAGTGTATATTGCTTGTAGGGCCAATTCTTGAAAACATCTCCTTGTGAGGACATTTTGCATCAGTGGGGACCATGTGAGAGCGATGAAGGATACTCCAAAATGTCAAACCTGAATTGATTAATGGATTTATGGCCCCCTGGAAGTAATAAACACCTCCCCCTTTTTTATATCAACAGAAAATTAAAATAAAAACCCTCTGCCTTGTTTTATGAGAGGAAGGAAGGAAAATAATAAACCCTACCCCCCTTGTTTTATGACAGGAAGGAAAATACTGAAGGTCGAGGGCGGGAAGCTACATCCTGTGTGATGCATGGGAGGGGTCAGCTGCATCCTCACAGCCGCAACAAATGGTTAGGCACGGTAGGAGGTCAGGTCGGGTCTGCGTGAGGGAGGGGTTTGATGTGGCTTCGTGGGAATACCTTAAGGGTGTGGGAAAAAAAGGATGAAATTGAGATATTTGAAAGTAAAACATTAAAGTTTCAGCATTAGTAAATGTTCGAACTATTTCTGCATTCTATACTATATAATCAAAATGTGTAAGTAGCTACAATATTATTTATTATTTATAATATTATTGTCACAGATTAATCAGATGTTACAGTCTGAGAGGCCTATAGAGTGGACTTGATCTCAAGATTACTGCACCAGGAATGTCAGGACAAGCTTTTGTTGGTATGCTTGAGCAGCGCAGCTCTTTGGTCGGGTTAGTATGTCATTGGACTAGTTGCCTGCAGCATTGAAAGAGTTTTAGAGTTTGTGTGAAATAACACACATTAGACAATTATACAAAATTATACAAATTACAATAATAGACAAAAACATGTCAAAGAAACCAATTCTCATTCCGTGGGAACGGGCACCATCGTGTGGTGGACAAACGCCACTACACGCACACGGTCCATTGGATCATGTGACCACTTAACACGCTGCAAAGGGCGATGGCTAATTGCTGGAGCGTCCTTCCTCGACGACGGAGCTACTACAGCAAATGCACACAAGGCAACGCACACAACTACGGACTAACCAAACACTGAAAGGCAACTACGGTGGAAACAAACACTTACTTTTGGTCATGTACTTGAAACTTAAGACAAAAAACCAGGAGGACGAGCAGCAGCCAACTACTCTCAGAGCGAACTCCAACCACTACTGCGCATGTCAAAACTGCCACGGAACGTGTGACATCATCTTAAAGGGAGCCTTCTGTACACCTGGAAGGGTCGTACACAAATGTGAAGTTGAGAGGCTGTCTGAAGTCGATCAGTTTCGGTGCCCAGCCTGCAAACCCTCAAAGTTAGCAGTCTCAGTGGATGGGAACCGCAAGCTTTATCGCTTTAAGAGCCATTCTGGGGTATATATAAGTTGTTTCTACTGCATGCAATACATGGAACCTTGATAAAGGTCACCCCTGCTTTATGTCTTTTAGACCAAATAGCTTTTTCGAAGGTGTCTTCTTGGCCAACAACACAGAGGTGACCTCCTACGTCAACCACATCAGGGCATCAACAGGACATGTAAAGTTTATTTAAATTTCACTCCACGCTTCGCCCTGTCTACAGCTGTTTTTCTTCATCTTGAACAGAATCCTGGGAAAGGCAGGTGTGGTGGAAGCGAATGGGTGGCTGCACGAGAGTCCTCCAACAAGTCTGCGACTAAAGTAGATGAGGAAGGGGTCGAGGTTGTCGTGTGTCGTCATGGTGTTTTACTGAAGGGACTGAACATGTTCCGTGGGGAGATATTTGCACTTCCTTTATATCTCCAGAAACTGCTTGTTTCAAACAATGTTCAGATTTTTGCTCTGATGTGGTATGCAAATATTGACCATATTTGCAGAAGGTTGTTGGCCACTGTCCTGAGTTACAGGTCTTGTTGAACATGCAGCCCTTTCTCTCCATCATGCACGCTAAAGCACATTCATGGATGTGTGAGGTAATGATTGTCAGGGGCTTTAATTTCACATTATTTCTCTCCGTCCTTGTCCAAATGGCAACATGCATATTTTTTTCAGTTGGAATGGGATGGACGTAACCAAGAGGGAGCAGGAACAACAATAGGGGAGGAAGTTGAACAGGTGAACAGCTTCCTTTCTTGAGCAGCCCTATGTTCCAAGTACATGTCAAAAGCTGGTAAGTACATTTTTTTTTTTTGTGTGAAAAAAAAGTTACAGCTAAAGTTGTACAAATCAACTAGTAACATAAACGTGTGTCCATTGTGCATTCAGCCCGCACAGACATCCTTACCACCCAGGCCATTGGCTGGAACAAGCGGAAGACAGAAAATTTGGACCGGACTTTGGCCAAACGATACATCAAGATAAAGACCACACTTGTGTGTTTCATAGTGCATTAGACTAGTTGCAATTGTTTGTTAATCCAACATGGGTTTTCACAGACTGTGCAGAGGATTGCTGAAGCGTCTGAGGAGCTCAAGAAATTGGCTGGAGAGTTGTCTATTCAGCAAGACACTGTTCAGCAATGGGTGTCTGATGTTCAACAGTGGACTGCAGGTGAATACCTCAGTGTTTTATGTACAATTCAGACGTAAAATAAATAAACTTGAAAAAAACATTGAAGGACTGTATCTCGGCATTAAGCAACGGAAATATCAGCTGTATCGTCAGGCTGGTAAGAACAGAACGAAAGAAAACAAGTTGTTGATAATAATGTGTGGCTGAGCACATATTCAGTATTTTCTGTTTAATATTCTAGATGGTAACAAGAGAAGACATCTGCTTAGAAAAAAGATTTCAGTGGAAAAGAGATCCTTAGAAGATGCCATCACAAAATACAATGCTGTTGTGCCGGAAACTGGCAAACTCCCATCTCCCAACGAGCTCCTGGCTGAGGAAAACTATTCCTGGCCTTGGGAATGTAAGTACATCTAGGATGTGTTCAGTTGTCTTCATATCTATAGACTATCTTTAATTACATTGTAAAGGCTTTAGATGAAGCAATCACAGGTTTGACAGAGGTTTCTGTGATTGGATCAGACAAGCTCCAGAGACAACTTCCTTTTTACTTTTGAAAACTGAAAGAGACACTCTTCTATATAATTCTGTCCCATGGGAGAAATTGCCTGGTGTCATTAGGAGGAGATTATCCAGTGTAATAGAACCCACTTTTGAAAGTATACAGTCAGTATTCAGTTAAAGGAAGAGTTAAATGTTCAACAATTTTAACCCGGGAAGACATCTTGTGTTTTTCTGCCCTCTGTAAGAATCACTTACCCTACATGCTTTCTACATGCCGATATATGATGTTGCAATATTCAATTGACAAGGTAAGTGCAGCATCATAACTTGGTTCAATATTTTCTGGAATGTATTTGTTCATTTGCTGGAGTATTGAACATCTGGATGTGCCACCGTATCTTTATGACTACTTCTGGATAGGAAGGGTCATCTCATTTATCTCTGAGTTCATGTCTGAATGAAAAGGGCCAACAGGCTTCATGTATTTGTTAGTCCTCACTATGTTTGTTGAGCTTGTTGGCGCCCTTTTGATGGGAGGATCTGACAATTGCTGAGACGGGAATTCTCTTCTACTCTCCCCGACTTGGGAAGGCAACTGGCCATGGAGGCAAAGAAGATAGCTGGAATATCTCCTTTGCATAGCACATACACAATTGACACACAAATTCCTTTCTCAACTATCTTTGATCTGTGGTCCTTGATAACACTGGCACCTTCTCACGAAATGTAGTTTTCTCAAGTCTCACAATCTATCTATTGAGCTTCCAGTCTTGAGGTTTTCAACCAATATAGAAGACAACAGTTGCATCTTTCATAGGATGTGCCAAGGCTCAGGGCATTGGATGTATCAGCCCATCAGGTGACTAATTTGGAGATACAAGATGATTATTGTATGAATGAATATTAAGACACGAATGTTTCAAGTTTAGTGTCAAATTATACTCATAATACTTATATATTAAATATATATTTAAAATATATATAATACTTCATTTGCTCATGAGAAAAAAACGCACGAGAACGAGCTATTGATGACAGAGAACCTATACGAGATTTAAAGCAAACATTTATTTGAGTGTGATTGCCTCGTTTAAGGTGTTGACACTATACATTTTGAAAATTTAAAGGTATTTTAAGATTTAAGATGATATGTTTTTTTTTTAATTTTTTTTATTCTACATTTGGAACAGTAGAAATTAAGGAATTGTGGGTAAAAGCCCATCGTGTGCGCGTGTGGACTGCTGGGTGAGGTGGCCTTTACAGAGGAAAAAGTTTCATACGACGAACTTGCTCTAAATATTGAAAGGTAAGAAATTATTACGCAAGCTGTCATACATGGCGAAATATATAAAGTGTTTGCCATCATTTCGGACAACCATCTTTTCCATGTTTGTAACTGTCAAATTCGCGGTTTACAGTGGATGCTGTAACTGGATTACTCCACGGTAACATAAAGAACAATAAACGTTGTCATTGCAGTACGCTACAAGTGATTGCTTACATTACATTATGACTAAATAACTTCATTTTAAATTATTAAATGAATTGATTATGTCACCTGAAAGGGATAAGGTCTAATATATGTACGTGCGTGTGTGTGGCAAAATGATATATGGATCATACATGAGTGAGATGAAGGATACACCAAAATGTCAAACCTGATTTATGGCCCCCCGGTGGTAATAAAACCCCTCCCCCTTTTTTATATCAACAGGAAATTAAAATAATAACCATCCCCCTTGGTTTATGACAGGAAGGGAAATAATTAACCCTATCCTCCCTTGTTTTTTAACAGGAAGGAAAATAACGAAGGGAGGGGTTCGGAAAGCTGTATAAACATCACCCTGTGTGTGTATATATATATATATATATATATATATATATATATATATATATATATATATACCCTTCAGACCGTTGCAAGGAGCAAGGAACCGTCGAACACAACCAACTCGCTATGTCTGTCCCTACACCGGAGCGTGGATCACCAGTGATCAGCGAGACAGCTGTGACTGTTATTGAGGACCCGTGGATGGGTGCGGGGGCTCCCCGTAAATCTGTAATGTACCTACGGCGTACGCAGGCACCGCCCAAGGAATCTTTGCAGGATGAGTGGTCTCCAGAGCCTTACGGACGCCGAGGGAGATGGGGGTTTAAGTATGAAACAGCTGAATTGTACATTTATCAGCTGGATGATGACGAAACCTTGAGTGCCTACACGAAGATGGCTGTGTTATCGTCTAACGACTGGGGTGTGCTGAGAGAGGTGAGGCCAGAAAATCTTCCAAGGGCTGAAGAAGAAGAAGAACAACAACAACGTCAGAAGGCTGGAGCCATGTATAACAAACCTGATCGAATGGAGAAGAAGCCGTCCTTCATGGCTATTTGGCTGGCTAAAATGTCAGGATCAGGACGATGGTCCTTCAGGGCCATCCATAAAGTATCAACAGGAGTCACGGGTGAAGAAGAAGAAGATTTCATCTTGGAGTATTTTAATTCTGATTGCAGTGTATTTCGTGCTCCATACCATACCAATGGATGCTTGGAGTGAGAAAATTTAGGAGATTTCTCCGAAAATCTACGGCCTCTTCTACCATAGCCACTTATGGAATGATGCCCTTGTGCTGAAAAAAGCACTGACCTTTTAGTCCTGCCCCCTTTGGACCGCCTTCTCACTGATGGCTGCTATAAAGAGGATTTTTTCCAGAGCGACACCCTGCAGACGTATCCGTTGGAACAAGTGCATCCAAGACAACGATGAGGACCGAAGGTATTCCGAGACTATTGCCACTATCTTTCTCGGAGCTGCTATAGGCGGCACTGGGTACGGAATGAACAACTCCTCGACGACCCCTCTACTTCCTGTGGTGGAACACGTTACCGGTGACAGTCATGAGTATGTCGGTTCTAACAACGACACGAGCCTGTCCTTCATTGACCATCAAAGACGACACAGACGACTCTGATGCAACTGAAATGGAAGATGTGGATGATGAGGAGGAACCTGTAGGGAGAGCAACAAACTCCTACCCCAAGAACGAAACTGTCGACGTGCATCCGCCTGCTTCATCCTCAGCTTCTCAAGACCAAGAACCAGCAGCTAATGATGAAACGGATGGATGGATAAGCGGTTTCTTCCTGAAAGCTGTAAAGACAGTTGTATTTCATCTACTAGGTAAAACCATGCGCAGGTATTGGAGGGAGATCTGCTACGGTTGCCAAGTAGACCATCCCAGCCAACTACAACACAGCTGCCTTGTAGAGATGGAAGATGATTTATACAGTCTTAACTTCCACCCGTTGATGAAGAGACTCTGTAACAAGAACTTTCTGCCTGCTATACAGCATTACTTGACTCTGAATGATGTACAACCAGAGAAAATGAGAATCAAGGCTACAGCCGAGACAGTCTTGCTCGAAATGAGGTCTCCAAAATCAAGTGTATGGACTGAATACATCAAAAATGAGCCAGAGGATCTTCTAATTGAACGTCTGGAATCAGCAAGTAGAATCTGGAATAGAACGCCGGTCCTGGGCGATGTCACAAACACGAGATTCCCTCGTATGTGATACTTTTTTTTTTTTTTTTCTTACTCTCTTTGTATAACATTATGTTCGAATCCTGACATAACCTGTTTCATAAAAAACATTAAGAAGCATATTCGGATCTCAGCTCATTCATTTCTCGTTTAACATGTTGGTGAAACACATCATTAAAAGAGTTTATTACAATCCTCTTCACCCCGGGAGCAATGGAGGTGTGGATCGCCTTCGTCGAGGGGTGCAGGCTGAGACTGGAAAACCAGTCAGTTCTAAATCTATTAAAGATTTTTTATCAAAACAGTATGCTTACACCCTGCATAAACCAGCCAGAGTAAACTTTCCGAGAAACGAAGAAAAGTATTTGTTCACAGGCCTCTTCAACAATTCCAGGCCGACCTATGCGACATGCAGGCGTTGGCTAGATATAACGACGATCAAAATTACTTGTTGACCGTTATAGATGTATAAGAAGGCCTATGTACGCGTTTTAAAAAGAAAGACTGCGATTGAGTCAATGAAGGCGTGCTGGAGGAGAGTGGGACGCCTGCAAAGCTACAGACGGATGACGGGAAAGAATTTTTTAACAAGCGTTTCCGGGCATTGATGGAAAGGAAGGGTATTAATCATTTTTCAACAGTGAGTGATGTTAAGGCCTCTGTGGTTGACAGATTTAACCGCACTCTAAAAAATCGGATGTGGAGATATTTTACAGCTAAAAACACTCTACGTTACATCAAGGTTTTGCAGGATCTAGTAAAGAGTTATAATCACAGCTATCACAGTAGTATAAAAATGACACCGATGGAAGTAACTAAAGAAAATACTCTGCAAGTGTCTGACAATCTTTACATTATACCGTCGAAAGGTCGACGGAAGCCAAAATTTATGGAGGGCAATCATGTTAGGATATCAAACTGAATGTATAACTGAATGTATTCACCGCACCCCGGCTGTGTATGTAAGGATTTCGATGACGAACCCATCCAGGGGTCATTTAATGATTAAGAATTACAAAAAGTACAACTCGTAAAGGATAAAGTATTTCACGTTGAAAAGATTCTCAAGGAATGCGTCGTTAAAGGAGACAGATAAGTCTTTGTCCAGTGGAAGAACTGGCCTGAAAAATTCAACAGCTGGGTAAAAGCTTCAGATATAAAAAATATATAAGACGATCCTCCTTTACACCAGGCATCATATCATCATGTACAGCTCAAAGAACACTGGCTTCTATGTGACTTTACCATCAAACGCCAGTGCAAAAGTTTTTAAAGACAACTGGATTGGTACTTTCCGCTTTGATTTAGCACAACATATTGATTTAAATAGAAAATGGGAGGTTGCTTTGACGGAGATTACATACCCTCACACGTGGCATCATATTCCGGAGGATGCAGCGTCATTTTACTGGAAACCGAACCCTAGAGGACCTGATTCCAACACAAACACGGCTCCCCCGAGAGGATCAGATTGAGATGCTAACACGACACGGCGTTATAAAGATGAATTTCATGGAGCCATGGCAAGACTTTGGGCTCCGGAACCAGACGGCAGCGCCTCAGCTCAGAGGAAAAAAGACGAATCGCGAGGGGTTGATTGACATTTCAAAACTGTGGGAACAGATATTTCCAAACTGAAGATCAAGGGTGGATATTACAGCTCTATTAATCAGATTACAACCGAGTTGGAGCAAACCTTTAAAAAAACCAATAACAATATACGCTTCCTGTTGGACGGTGCACGGCAAAAAAATGATCTTCAAGGAGATGGTCAGAACCTAGTGCTTTTTAACTCGCCTTTGGCTTACATGCTAGGTGTAGAGCCTGGTAATTGGATCAATTTTTGCGAGTTCAGAGCACCCCATCCAGTTGATTTAAAAGCGGGGTTTTACCATCTCTACTGTTACAGCGATGTTGTAAGACCGCAGCTTGTTGGGGATCCATATGCACCGCTTTTAGGAACGGTGGAAATCAAGTTAGTTACTCAGATATAATCACACAGCATTTTATCCCTGCTTACTATTTACCGGTTGCCAAGAACCATATTGAAAATATTCAGATACAAATTAAATCAGATCGTACCGTGAGAGGAATGAGCGATCAACAGAGACAGGAAGGGTCAGGAGGTATAGCCGTCTTATCACGAAGGACAAATAGACACCCTCCAGGACGACGTGTAACCCAGAGCTCAAATAAACGTACCAACAAAAAAGGAAAGAGGTCAGTTGACAGAAGCAAACGGGCCAAGAGGAAGTCCAGAGGGACCTCTGATATATTTTAAAAAACGTTATACACAGTAACATGGCGCTCCTACACCAGAAATCTGCTGAATGCACATTAGCAGAACTGGACTTATTCATGCTGCCGCTTTCCATCGAGGACAAAATTTACACTGAAATTGCTCCAGTAGCCGCTATCAGCGAAGGAGGACCGATTGAGTGTTTTATACCAGGAGACGAAAAGTATCTAGACCTAAACGACACTCTTCTACACGTGCGTGCAAGAATTACTAACGCCGATGGCACACCGCTGGCTAACGACGCAGCAGTCGGTCTCATCAATTATCCTCTAAACACAATCCTTGATCAGTGCGATGTGGTTCTGGGTGATCGAATGATTTCGTAGTCCAGTTCCACTCACCCGTACAGAGCTATGATTGAGACACTTCTCAACTTTTCAGGCGACACTCTTAAAACACAGTTTAGTGCCGGTCTTTTTTACCAAGACACACCTGGGTCGGTTGACTCGATCATCACTGTAAACGGTCCCAACGCAGGCCATAATAAACGGGCAGAGTTCATGAGCAGAGTACATCTTCTCGGTCCTCTCCACA
Source organism: Synchiropus splendidus (assembly GCF_027744825.2). Lineage (NCBI taxonomy): Eukaryota > Metazoa > Chordata > Actinopteri > Syngnathiformes > Callionymidae > Synchiropus > Synchiropus splendidus. The sequence continues at coordinate 39,570,829 of NC_071335.1, forward strand.
GCAACATATTTTTTCTGTGAGAGACTGTTATTAAACTCGGTCGATTTAAGAATTAAACTCACCAGGGAAAATGATGCCTTCTGCAGCGGGTTTGTTAAAAGGAAATGCTCTCTACCCACTCTCACGAGTCAAAGTAAAAACATACTCCATTCCAGAAAACTCGAGAATATGTACCCAGGAGAATTTATTTCTGGGTTCAATACCTAAATACGTGGTTTTAGAGATGGTGCATCATGAGGCATTTACCGGTAGAAGAGATCTCTCCCCGTTCTGTTTTCATCATTACAACACTGAATATCTAGTCCTCTGTCAGGATGGCCGACAGAACCCCGCTAAAGCTTTTCAACCTCAGTTTAATAACGGTATGGCAGTCAGAGAGTTTTATAACATGATTCTAGCCACAGGAAGACATTTGAAGGATCTCCCTTTAAGCGTTGACCGCGAAAGTTTTAACAGTGGTTATTCACTGTTTGCTTTTAATCTCAATCCAGTCGACGACAACGACGCTCTCTCCCCTGTCTCAAATGGGAATTTAAGACTGGAGATGAGATTCAGAGTACCCTTACCGAACACCGTAACACTGATTGTGTACGCTTGTTATGATTCCATTCTGGAGATTGATGCAACAAAAACAAGTGCTGGTGGACTATTATTAAAAAGTTATGGATAGTCTCCAGTTACAGAGGCTGCTGAGAGGTCTCTTGGGCGACACATTTTACGGTGTATGGCCGTCGGATAAGTTGCCTCAGTTGACTCACCCCCTCAGACTGCCTGCATATTTCATCGTCAACACACATCCGGCACATAAACCAGGAGAGCACTGGCAGGCTTTAACTTGAAGAAGACGGTAGAACAACATTCTTTGACTCATTTGGAATGGGGCCCTACTTTGCACATTACCCTGAAAATATTTTTAAGTTTCTCAAGAAACATTCAGGCGATATCAAGTACAACAATGGTCAACTACAGCACCCTCTATCGTTTGTATGTGGTCATCATTACGTCTTCTACCTCTGTCATCGTGCTAGAGGGCTGTCTATCGAAGAAGTATTAAGTCTATACAGTGACGATACCTTAAAAAATGACCTAATGGTATACAACTTTGTGAAAGTACATCAACAATGTCTAAAAAGGTGTGCACACTGTCCATGGAAACAACACAACTGTTCTCTTCTGTATTTTAAGGACTATTGTAACATGTGACTAATCTTATTTAGTTTGTGTGTGTTAAAAAAAAAATCTGTAATCTCAATAAAACATTTTATTGATGAAAAGACAATAATTGTGTACAAGACAATTATTCAGGAAACCCATTGAGGTGTTAGAGACAATTTCTTCCCTTTGGTCACTTCACGTGTCAAGCGTCGTTGAGGTGTCACTTTAGGGTCCTTTGGGTAGGGAGACCAGCTCTCAGCTATACTTTTCTTTCGCGAGATAGAATTCGATTTAAGTCTCTGATATTGAGCCCTCGCTTCAGGATTGGACAGCAGTGTGAGAGGGATGTTTAGCTTTAATAATGTGACGAGAAACTTGGACCATCCCACAGGTAATAAAGAACTTGTTTTCTTATACGATAGGGAAAGGTACTTGAATATATCAATCACATGAGAGCCTTTTACAGCATTTCCTTCATACATAAATTCGCCATTCATATTCCAACCATCACCGTTTTTGGATATCCTCTGGATAATAATCTTTCGACACGACTGTCAGAGTCGTTGGGATGCTCGCTGACTCCGTCTCGTTGTAAAGTCAGAGTTACTCTCCTTTGGTCTCTCTGATCCTGTTTAGTAAAGGTGTGACAAAGTGGCTGAGACTCACCCATTTGTCTCATTTAAAGTTATTGTTGTATGCTTGTTTGGTTGATTTAATTCCATCTTTATCCTGAATCATGCGTTCAAACTATCCCGGGTCATGTTTGTGTTGCATCTTCTGGTGTATCAAAAATCAACACAAAAGAGTATGGTTATGTTAATTGCACGTTTATTGGTTCAATTAAATGTCAGTTATTTAGGTATTGTTTCATATTTGTCAAGCATGTTGGTTGTGTTACTCACCACGAGGCCTTCAGATAAAAAGGAAGACGTGGCGGCTCACTTCCTGGTTTTATCACCTTGGTGATGTCATTAGTGACATCGTGGAAACTTTAAACTGTGGGGGAGGCCAAGGTAGGGAAGTGTTTTGTTTTGTTTTATTATATATGATGGAGTGATGGAGTGAGGTTGAGCGTTATGCGGCAGATTGTGTTCAAAGTATGGTGAGCAGAGAACTTTGTTTCTTACTGCAGAAATGAGTTATGGTTGTTGGTGGTATTAGGGATTTACCTGTTGAGAGGGACAGTCCATATTCAAACGCTTAAAGAGAGAAGCGGGCAGGCCAGAGAAGGGAGGCTGCAGTGTGCAGAGGTGTGCACAAGTGCGTAAGCATAATCTCTGTTAAAATTATTTCAGTCTTTTCAGTTACGCTGAGTTAACTGTTGAGTTTCTTTGCAATCCATGGTTTTTTCCCATCCATTTTTTTCCTGGCTTTTTTTTGCATCCTGGAGCAGCTTGTTAATACATTTCTTTGGTGAAACAAGAAAATAATAAAAAAATAAATGAGAAGATGAACTATTTGAAAGTGACATTTTCACAATTACATGTGACATAGCTAGACTGCAAAGAGATGACCCCACACTTGCAACTGTGTTTTCAAAATGTGTGCCAGAGGCAACTCAGTTGACTGATAAAATGAAAGAGGTGTATGTGATTAAGGAGGACAGGTTGTATCGCCGAAGTCAAATGGGAGATCAGTTGGTCATCCCCCAGGGTTTGAGAACAACTATCCTTAATATGAGCCACTCTGTCCCGTGGGCAGGACATTTAGGACAGTCAAAAACATTTTTGAGAATGCTACCTTGTATTTACTGGCCCCAGCAGTATGGTGACACAGTAAAATAATGTCAGTCATGTCCACAGTGTCAGCTAACTGCACCAGGCGGGAAGGGAGATAGGGCTCCTCTCATTACAATGCCCATCATAGAAACGCCCTTCTCTCGTATTGCTATGGATATTGTGGGTCCATTAGAAAGGAGTAGTGGAGGTCACAGGTATATTCTTGTTGTCTGCGATTATGCCACAAGATACCCAGAGGCCTTTCCCCTAAAGAAGATCAAAGCTCGACAGATTGTGAATTGCCTCATTCAGTTGTTCTCCAGAGTTGGCATCCCAAAGGAGATAATCACAGACCAAAGGACCAACTTCACATCAAATATGCTGAAAGAGGTTTACAATTTATTTGGAATAAAAGGCGTGCGGACCAGTCCATACCATCCACAAACAGATGGCCTTGTTGAACGATTTAACAAGATGCTGAAATCCATGCTGAAGAAGTTTGTTAACGAATCTGGATCAGACTGGGACCAGTGGCTCCCATTCCTGTTGTTTGCATAGAGGGAAGTTCCTCAATCCTCAACTGGGTTTTCACCATTTCAGCTACTTTAGGGCCATCCAGTGAGAGGCCCAGTGGATGTCCTGAAAGAAGCATGGGAGTGTGCCAAGCCACAGCCATATTGTAGTGAGCTCTCTTATGTCCTGAAAATGAGAGAGAAATTAGACTTGTTCCAAGAGCTGGCAAATAAGAATCTGAAATCAACGGCAAGAATTACAAGTTCACATGACAGAAGATCTCTTCAGCCTCAAACCTGGTTATACTCATCTCATGGAACATCAGATCCGGCTGCATTCACCTGAACAGAAACGCATAAGAGACACCACCTGTCGTATTCCGGCCACTCTGGTTGAAGACTTGAAGAAGGAGGTGGATCAGATGCTGGTGAATGGAATCATTAGTGATGTGTTCGCTGTGTCGACTCTTCGGTGCGTGTACCGAGTAATCTGGCAGCGAGTATATGAACAGCGCACCGAGAAATGCTCCAATGACGTAGCTGATGACGTATCTGAAGACTGTCGAAGCCTCGAACTGACCATACCACGTGACCGGTTCAGGAAGTGGATCGAGCAGTTCAATTCCCAATTTAAGTGGCACGAAGCGCAATGGAGGTTCCCCGTTTTGTCACGTTTTGTGAGCATTTCGGAACGTTTTGTGAGCAGCTTTGTATCGATTATCGATTACTGTTGTCATGGAACCATCGAGAAAGAGAAAGTTTTCCCCGGTTTGGGAACACTTCGATCTCATCTCTGCCAACAAGGTAAGTACGATGTATTACAGATGAAATCGGACGTGCAAAAACATTGACGCTGATATTTTCTTCATAAGGTGAAGTGCAGGTTGTGTTCGAAAGAGCTCGGATACAACAACAACACTTCATCTATGTTGAGGCACTATAGGGCCCTGCATGAGACGAAGGAGACCGGTCCTGAGCAGCGTCGCATCGGTGAGCGAAATAAAAATACAGTCTTAAACAATCATTGGAATTGCTTTTAACAATGATAACTTCAATAGCGTAAGTGGGAGTATCGGGATGAGTTGGCGCAGCGGTAAATGCGACTGCATTAAAGTGCGGAAGTTAAGGTTTCGAGTCCCGTTTGAGGCATTTGTGATTAAGTGTTGTTTGTTTTTCCCACACCATAGTGAATCAGTGGTGTTAAAATCCGATCATTTGTTTTCTAAATCAGTGCATTTTTGTGTTGTCAGATGATAGGAGTGGTGTGGACGATGCTTTGGTTGACATGGTCATCCTTGACTCTCAGCCCTTCTCCTTTGTGGAGGACAAGGGGTTCAAGAAGCTTGTTGCTGCTTTGAACCCTGGCTATGTTCTTCCTACCAGACAGGTACGAAGCTGTGGTCATGGGAAGAAAAGGTAATATTTGGTGTTTAAAACTGTGTTTTCATGTGCTTAGGGTTTGAAAGCCATGGTGGAGAAGCGGTATGAGGAGCTAAAAGAGAAGGCCAAAGTGTTGGTGTCATCTGCTCCGGCAGTTAGTCTCACATCAGACATGTGGACGTCCATCAACACAGATGCCTATCTGGCTGTGACTGGGCATTTAATTGACACTAGCACAACGTTGCAAACGGTTGTGCTGGGAGTCGTACATTTTCCACAGTCCCATACAGCGGAAAATTTGGCCCAGGTGAAGTCCAGGCTCATGTTGGAGTGGGGCACCACCGACAGAGTCACTTGTTTAGTGACTGATGGTGCACCAAACATGGGGGCCTGCAGCCGGCACCTTCAATTGCGTCACACAAATTGTGTGGCGCATACGTTGAACCTCTTTATTAAAAAGGCTATCGAGCAAAATCCTGTGCTGTCCAAAATCCGCATTGATGCAAGGAGGCTGGTGGGATATTTTAAGAGCAGCACAACTGCGAAGGTGAGATCCTTCATTTCACCACAGTGTTACTGATTGTATTTTGCTATAATCACACATTCGTGACAAATCTTACAGGAGCGGCTGAGCCAAATGCAAGTTCAGATGGGCCAAACAACCCTGAAACTTGTGCAAGAGGTCGACACTCGGTGGAACAGCACCTTCCATATGCTCCAGCGGCTCCATGATATGAAGGAGCCCGTTGGAGCAGCATTGGCTGGCCTTAGGACCGAGATAGCGCCACTCACAATGGAGCAGCACAATGTAATCGGGGAGACTCTGAAAGTCCTGGCTCCCTTCAATGATGCTACTGTGGAGCCGTTTGAGGAGAAGAGGGTGTCAGGATCGAAGGTGATTCCCCTTCTTTCCATGTTATGCCATTCCCTAGAGGAAGAGGAGATTGGCATTCTTCAAATGCTGGAGTCCAGAGACATGGCAGAGACTCTGAGGCACCAATTAAAAGACAAACTTAACATCATACAAACCATGAGTGTGCACTCACTGCCGACGCTGCTGGATCCCCGATTTAAAAAAATCGGCTTTCATTCTCCCAGCAGAGCAGAGGAGGCAGAGAAGAGACTTGTGGCAGAGTGTGCTGCAGTTCTAAGGGCCACAGCACCTACCTCCTCTGCTGCCTCCTCCTCTCCCACCTCCTCTTCCCCCTGCTCCAGCTCCCCATCATCCCCAACCACACCGGAGGCTCCTCACTCTACAACTAAAGGTATAGATTAAATTTTTAATATTGTGCTTATTTGTTCTATTTTACTTACAATGCTTGTTTGTCTCTCTAGGCAGCAAACTGTGGCAGCAGTTTGACAGCAATGCCAGTAAAACACGCTCCAGCTGCACGGCAGACTCCATTGTGGAGGTGAAAATGTACCTTGCAGAGCCGAACATTCCTAGACACGATGATCCCCTCCGCTATTGGGGGGACAAACAAATGATGTACCCACATTTGTACACTTTGGCAAAAAAATACCTGTGTACCCCCGCCTCATCTGTCCCATGTGAAAGGGTTTTTTCAAAGGTCCAAGAAAAGAAATAGACTAGGTCCAAAAACAGTTGAAAAAATTCTATTTTTGAATAAAAATAATTGAAATTCAATTTTGCTTTGTGTGTGTGTGCACATCTTATCCATGTCTACTCAAACACTATGTTTTATATTGTTGATGACAATCCTACTAGAAGCTTTGGGCAATAGAAGTTCATGCTTGCAGAATCCTATATTTAATGTCCACTTGGTGGTGCCAGAGCGCATATGAACCTTCTTGAAGAGTCGACTCATGAGTCGAACCAATTCTTCTAAATGCCTCAGTGCTTCAAAAAGCTTCATCTCACCATCACTAGGAATCATTGAGCCTTCTGGCAGTGAGTGGTGCAGTCCAGTTGTGCTGGTTCCAAAGATGACAAATTGAGATTTTGTGTCAACTTCTCAAAACTGAATGCTGTGTCAGCTTTTGATCCTTATCCAATGCGAAGGATTGATGAACTGATTGAGCGCCTGGGAAATGCCAACTTCCTGACGACTCTGGATCTCTGCAAGGGATACTGGCAAGTGCCTCTAACCAAATCATCGAAGGACTTCACAACGTTCAGGGTTCCAAGTGACTTGTTCAGATTCAGAGTGATGCCCTTTGGACTGCATGGTGCACCAGCAACATTTCAAAGGTTGGTGGATGAAGTACTGAGAGGCGCTGAGAATTATGCAGCAGCATATATTGATGACATCGTAATATTCAGTGAGACGTGGGAGGAGCATGTTCAACATCTTGGTGATGTGTTTCAGTGCATCAGGAATGCCGGTCTAGTCATCAACGCCAAGAAGTGTCACATCGCGAAGCCTGAGGTTCAGTACCTAGGCTATGTAATTGGAGATGGAGGTATTCGCCCTCAAGTTGGAAAAGTGAATGCGATTGCTGCTTCTCCACTGCCAAAGACCAAAAGGAGGCTACGGTCATTCTTGGGGTTAGTAGGATGGTATCGTCGGCTCATCCCTCACTTCTCATGAAGAGCTGCCATATTGACAGACATGACACGTAAATCCAGCCCTGTTAAAGTTAAATGGACTCCAGAAAGTGAGAATGCTTTCAATTATTTGAGAAACTGTTTGTGTCAGGAACCTGTTTTGCAATGTCCAGATTTCACTCAACCATTTACTGTGCAGACAGATGCCTCTGAAAAGGGTCTGGTAGTGGTGTTACTGCAAGGGGAGGATGACAACCGTTTTCCGGTGCAGTATATTAGTTGAAAACTCTTTCCAAGAGAGTTGAAGTATTCTACGGTGGAAAAGGAAGCATTGGCCATTAAGTGGGCTTTGGACACACTGAGATATTATCTAATTGGTAAAGAGTTTGTTCTTCATTCTGACCATCGTGCGCTGCAGTGGATTCACAACATGAAAGACACGAATGCTAGAATTACTAGATGGTACATATCTCTCCAACCATATCGGTTTCAGGTGCAGTATCAACCAGGCCGTGATAACGTTCTCGGTTTTAAGGGGGGTGGGAGGGTCATGATCCCGGGTCATGTTTGATTTGCATCTTCTGGTGTATCAAAAATCAACAAAGGAGTATGGTTATGTTAATTGCACGTTTATTGGTTCAATTAAATGTCAGTTATTTAGGTATTGTTTCATATTTGTCAAGCATGTTGGTTGTGTTACTCACCACGAGGCCTTCAGGTAAAAAGGAGGACGTGGCGGCTCACTTCCTGGTTTCATCACCTTGGTGATGTCACTAGTGACATCGTGGAAAGTTTCAAATGTGGGGGAGGCCAAGGTAGGGAAGTGTTTTGTTTTGTTTTGTTTTATTATATATGATGGAGTGATGGAGCGAGGTTGAGCGTTATGCGGCAGATTGTGTTCCAAGTATGGTGAGCAGAGAACTTTGTTTCTTACTGCAGAAATGAGTTATGGTTGTTGGTGGTATTAGGGATTTACCTGTAGAGAGGGACAGTCCATATTCAAACGCTTAAAGAGAGAAGCGGGCAGGCCAGAGAAGGGAGGCTGCAGTGTGCAGAGGTGTGCACAAGTGCGTAAGCATAATCTCTGTTAAAATTATTTGTCTTTTCAGTTACGCTGAGTTAACTGTTGAGTTTCTTTGCAATCCATGGTTTTTTCTTTTATTTTTTTCCCCTGCTTTTTTTTGCATCCTGGGGCAGCTTGTTCATTTCTTTGGTGAAACAAGAAAAGTGTTTCCAGCGTCTGCCTCCTACACCTACTCTGGCCTGGATTACCACAGAGCTCCTAAACACCACCAAGACCAGAGAGATGGTGGTGAACTTTAGGAGACCCAGGCCGCATCCAGAACCAGTCACTATCAAAGGAGATTGTGTGGAGGTGGTCCACACTTACAAATACCTGGGAGTGCAGTTGGATGACAAACTGGACTGGACTGCCAACACTGATGCTCTGTGCAGAAAGGGACAGAGCCGCATGTACTTTCTCAGAAGGCTGGCGTCCTTCAACATCTGCAAGAAGCTGCTACAGATCTTCTACCAGTCTGTGGTAGCGAGCGCCCTCATGTATGCAGTAGTGTGCTGGGGGAGCAGCTTGAAGAAGAAGGATGCTGCACGCCTGGACAAACTGGTGAGGAAGGCAGGCTCTGTTGTTGGCACAGAGCTGGACAGCCTAACATCAGTGGCAGAGAGACGGGCATTGAACAGGTTTCTGTCCATCATTGACAATCCCAGTCATCCTCTGCACAACACCATCTCCAGACAGAGGAGTAGTTTCAGCGACAGACTGCTGTCATTGTCCTGCTCCACAGACAGACTGAGGAGATCGTTCCTCCCTCACGCCATTCGGCTCTTCAACATCTCTCGGGAAGGACGATAAAATGGACAAATACACTCTAGACTCACTACACACTCACACTAAAGACACACGTGCACTTTAGTTCATGACACACAGACACATTCACATGCTGAACTGTTGTTATTTATTTTAATTTAATTTTAAGTTTAATTTCCTATTGTAGCATTGTTTTTTTTTTTTTTGTTTTTTTTTACTTGCTCTTATGTTTCCACCTGTCATGCTGCTGGAAATGGGAATTTCTCTTCAGAGATCAATAAAGTATCTATCTATCTATCTATCTATTTTTAATCTTCTCATACGAGTTTAACTGAGAATTATTTAGAATGGTCCTCATCTTCTCATTCAATTCGTCTTAGGCAGTTTCACAGATGTCGGAGGTTGGACGTGATAACTGGTTGATTTGCTGAGGAGAGACGCGATACATTTTCTGGACAGTCTTCATAGTGTTTTACTTCTTTACAAGTCCTCCTATTAGATTTCCAATGATTGGAACGGCAGCTGATAGCAACGGCAACAGGAATCCTTCCGATTGCTTTTTAAGAATCCTTTGTTTATGCATCACGCACGCCTTTTTATTAGCCAGGAGTCTGTTGTTTTTCTTCTGTTTTTTCAGTTTTTTGAACTGAGCCTGCGACAACGGTACATTCCCCTTCAAAACATTCAGGGCGATCTCACCGAGAGCTTGAATAAAGTCCCGAGAACTATGCATCAAAATGTCTTTACGTTTCTTTGATGGAGCATGGTATTGTTCCTTAAGTAAACCTGCGTTTCTTTTTATACACGCTGACATAACTTTGGTATGTACACAGTGTGACGTTGATGAGGAAGTATCCCAGTCCTTAGTCTGTAGCATTCTGGACATGAGGGTGTTAGATCAACAATTAAGTACCCGTGAGTGCCAGCTGTAGCATCTTCAAAGCTTTCTAGAAAGAAAGCTCTTTGAGACGGGTAAACCTGTTGATCAAGAACTTTCATCTGCATTTTATCGCGATGACTCTTAAAGAATACAAAGTAATTGCTATTCAGAGTAATAGTATGATTATATTTACCACGATGAAATAAGTTTTTAAGTTTAAAAATGCGAACAACCTCAGGGTTTTCAGATACTTCAAAAATAACATCGTCAAGTATAATCAAATGTTTTCTATCAGAAGGAAATACATCTTCATTTTCAAAAGATTCAGGTAAACCTTCAATGAATTTGATATTTTTATTCATCTTTTGCAATTCACTGCATATAGGTTGAAAAGAAGTATAAATCCATACAATATTTACATTGACATCATCCATAACATGTTCACAATTTTCAAGTATACATTTTACAAAATGGGTCTTTCCTGACCCTGATGGTCCCACCACTAGACATGAAAATTGGTGTTTTCAAACGAGGATCGAAATTAATTTCTTCCATAATGACCCACTCATCCACCCAAAACTCAGAACCCAAAAGGTTTGGTTGTGCCGTCCGAAAACAATCGCCTCTTTTCGTACACGACCCGGAGATTTTTAGTAACTGATCTGTTTTTTTACTGTGATGTTATTTTTATCCCTCATAATGTTGTCTCCTCACTGGCATCAACAAGAAATATCTGTTAGGCCTCCTGCTGGTCCAGAACTCAAACATCAATCATTGTTTCTCTGAATGAGCACCATTGAACATGTGTAACTTGTTGAATCACCCAGGTTCTGTCGAAACTGAGGATACCACGTATTGTTGTACTTGTTCTTCACAAACAATACAATACAAGGGACCTGCCATGATGTATGGTTTAGAGACTGCTACACAGGCAGACAAGGCAGAGTCACAAGTGTCTGAATTGATGGCCAGGTCGCCAATTTGTGATGGCTACTAGTGAGGAAAGGGTAAAATGAAGTCATACATCAAAGATTTTACAAGCTACTCACAAACATTCAACATAAATATTTGCCTGCATTCAACTTTAAATTTTCAACTTTTTGCAGCCCTTTCAAGAGTTTCTCCCGAACCAACAGAAACACTACATAATTACAAAATAAAACCCAAAAAGTACTGTAGTAACATGCAAACATGAACGTCAGTCTACACTTTGAGGTCCAGTGGAAAAGCTTCATAGAACTTCATATGCAATCTGTGTTCCTTCCTTCCATTTACAGTTCTTGTATGAGATGTTGATGAGATGTTTATGAGATGTTCATACAAATTCTACCAAGAAGAACACACCCAAACCAATAACGAGCATTGTCTAGGAGTCGTAAGTGATATGTTCATCAATTCCACATTTACCTCCGGATGCGTAGATCCAACAAGTCCAACATTTCCCCGCTGTGGGACAAATAAGGGGCACTCTGTGCTCCAGATTCAAGATTGTATTAATCACCGTGGTCACCCTCGACATTTTGGGTGGCTCCTGACATTTACGCTAAATCATAGCAACCGATTTATGGGAGAATGACACACACAATTACTGTAAATGTTCAAGAAAAAAGAAAAAGACAAATCGTAATCTCAACGGCGGATTTTGCCACCGTTTTTAAAAAGTGCATCGAGGCTGATTTTAGGAGCGAGATACTAGTCATTGGCTGTAAACGTTGAACGAAGGCGGCCTGAGTATGATCCGGGACATCTTTCCATAGGATTGGAGATTGGGGTCACCAAGCGTTATCAGGGTGTGTTCACAAACATGCTTTCATGTATTTGCAGACATTCACTCAGTTAAAATTCAATTTGAGTGAAAAATTACACATAATCACACTGTTGCTTTCAAAAATCTTTGTTAGCTTTGTTATATTGTTTTTTTTTGTTGTTGTTGTTTTTCTCAGGGGTTTCTATGGAGTTTCTGTTCTCTCCCTTCTCAATGAACAGAGTTGTTCTTTGAAGTAGATTCTCATATTTATTTTTTAAGATATTTTCTATGTGCATATTCCGTCTTATGCAGTTACACTTTAAAACTCAACTGACTGATGGACGGATGGGTAGATGCAAGTTCATAAAAAGGAATAAAAATTCTACAGGATTCAGCGCTTCATTGAGAGACTACTAGCGTAAAAAAAAAAAAAAAAAAAAATGCTTCCACTCAATTCGTACACCTTGTGAATGTAAACAAATAGAAGATAAAATACTCTTCAACTTGAAGATATGTAAAGAAAATGTAGGTCTAGGACGATTAAAAATGAAAAAAACTGAACGTATGTCAGAAACTACAATGTCAACCCTGTGATTTGTTGTTAGTTAGAATTGGCAGTGAGTAGTATAAAGCTTTACTTGTAAAAAAAAAATCATATTTCATACTATTTCATGAAAAAGCGGGGTTGTGACTCGTAGCGAAAAATAAAAAGTTCTTGACATCTCAAAAGTTATACATCTTTTATTTTTTTAAAATTTGAGAAATAGCTGAACAAATGTAAATAGTTTGTCAATATTTTTAAATAAACTATATCTAGTTTCTAATAATATTCATTTATTTGTCATATCATAGATGGTTGTACAAAAATGTCAGGCTTTAGTTCAGGATTACTAATTCAATTTCTGTAAGCAGACAGTTTCAGGTGAATGAAAAGATTAAGAAGATTGGGAACATGCCAACACGCTCGTACATACTAAAATGGCTTGTTGTCTTATTGTGAGAATGGAAAGTCTTAAATTTGATGCACAAGTGTGTGTGTGTGTGTGTGTGTGTGTGTGTGATGCGTAATGAATGCATAATTGGTTGATTCATCCTGATAATACCTAACAACTATGATATTTATTTTTATCCTTTGGTGCAACTTTTAAAGAGTTAAAACATTCAATTATTTCTACACTAGTTGCCTGCTTTTGAATAGTCACAAGTTACTTTTTAAAAATGCTAAACACAAAATGCACAATACAAAATAATATGTCGCACCGTACTGCTCCCGCATTTGGCTGTTTTCACCTGAAAATACAGAATAAAGACACATTTAAATCAGTGAAAAGTAAATACACATTTTAGCCACTGGTAAGGTAAAAAAAATAAAAATAAAAATAAAATTAAGGGTTGACATACTTTGGATATTTCTACACTACTTGTCTGACTAGGGATAGCATCAAGTATAAATGAATGTTTATTCAATCAATGTTCAGTCTCTCCTACATTGTAGATGTGTTACATGACAAGTCTGCGTTAAATGAACGTCACACAGATGGGTGACGACATCTGTGAATGAAAAGAGATGTGATAAACATGACATAACGTTTTTATAATACTTATATATGTATATGTAGATACATAGATATACTGTATACATATAGATAGATAGATAGATAGATATATTCACCTACGGAGTGCAGAGGAAGAGCATCCATAGCGAGACTGGAGTCCGTTTGGAAAGGAGTCGTATGAAGTTCGAAGGAAGGAAGGTCTGGTCAACAGCAAAGGTTACCCCTCAACTGATGTAAAATGTGGTCTGAATCAGGGTTCCCTAAATACTCCATTTGTGCGGGTAGGGCCTAGGTGATACCTTTGTTGATTTTGGATGAAACAATGTTGGAAGAGCTCAGTGTTTGTTAGATAGCTCAGAGGTGTAAACTTTTCCGCTGTCAAATGATGCAATTTGAAAAGGAGTCGTGTGAAATTGTGTAAGGCCTGGTCAACAGCAAAGGTTACCCTTGAACCATTGTAAAATGTGGTCTGATCGGGGTCATCTAAATACTCCATTCGTGCGGGCAGAGCCTAGGTGATAACTGTTGATTTTTGATAAAACAATGTTGGAAGAGCTCAGCGTTTGCTAGATAGCTCAGAGGTGTAAACCAGGTTTCTTATGGCGGTGTCGAGGTCTCGCGAGGCAGAATTGATAGGGGCCAGATCAATGGTTTGTTCATGTTGTGTGTGTCGAACGAAACATTAGAATATTTCGGTCTCAACTCCCTAGACAGTGATTTGATGTTAATTCTTACCCTAAAGCTTACACTCATGCATTCATCACACATTTGCCACTTCATCTTACAGTAAAACCAACCAAACAGCAACCAAAACAACACAGATATGACACGGGTATAAGTAAACAATCATTACCATTTTTATACACCCGGTAGTTAGTTTCGTATCAGCCTATCCTAATTATTATCCAATGTTTGTTTTTGTTTTTTTGGAGATGTTGGGGTGTGGTGCCGTTTAATTTGGTTTCGGTGAATCCAGTTGTGAGAAGATGCATTGCTCCTGGTAGATTTGACAAGGGGTCCCACCCAATTGATTTGCAGGTCTGACCATGGGAATGCGACTCCCCTGTTTCTTAAGGGACCTCTGTGATTAGGTTGAGTCGGTTGGAACTGACAGCATGCACCCTTTTATGTAGACAGCTACATCTTGATGCATGCATGGCCATTCGGTTACTCGCTGTAGTGTATCAACGGTTGCTTTGACACCTCTGTGACCTGTGCATGGTGAAACATGTGCATATGCTAGCATTACCCCCCTTAGGCTTAGGGTGAAGATTTTGGAGGAACAGGGCTTTGAAGTTGAGGTCTTCTTCCATATTTTGCTCATTTTTGTCACCGAAGAATGCTTGGAGTCGGTGATAGTATTCAGCTGGTGGCTCGTTTGTACCTTGTTTGACAGCGATAGCTGACATGTCACTGGACGAAGGGATGAGGGAGCTAAAAGCCACGTATAGAGGACGTGGATCAGGACCCAAGCGCGAGTGGTGATAGGCACAGGAGGCAGGAGCAAGTAAAAAAAAATAGATATTTAATAATTAACAAACTAAAACAGAACAGAAAGCGTCACCGAACCGGGAGAAAACAAACTTAAGTCACAGGGAACTAGATTTACAAAAGCAGAAAGGACAGATAATCACAAAAGAAACCAGGGAGCACAAGGAAGCACGAAGAAACAAAACACTAACTCAAGGCAGCAGGGTTAAACACAGAGTAACAAAAGAACTAGCAAGCGCACAGAATAAGAGACCAAAAACAAAGAGAGCCACGAGTTAAATGAACTAGCTAGCAAACAGAACAAAAAGCCGAACACAGGGAGAGACACGAGAACCAGGAGTTACCACAGGGGAACAAGAGGAGTCCAAAAATCACAGGAACCAGAGGACACGTCACTGGGAACTTGGGAAACCATGGGAGAAAATATAAGGGTCTGGCACACGTTGCTGGAGCCCAGGTGTTCTTGTAGACAAGTCATCAGAGGTTAATCGGCTCCAGCCGTGTGCCAAAGGAACAGAGGGGAAAAAAGCAAAACCAGGACTCGGAGCCTGGAAGCGGAGCCATGACACAACAGACCTAGTGAGGTTTCGGGGCTGGAGTATTCTCTCAGCATCATTTTGGTAAGGGTGTCGAAATCATTTTGGACAGCCGGTGGCTGCGTGTCAATGAAGTTGCCTACCTCCCGACTGGATGTGATTTTGAGGAGGTTGATTTTGTCTGGGGTGGTTACCTCCGGGAACCGCTGAAGGTGATATTCTATGTATTAGATATGACCTGGTCTCGGTATTACCTCCAGGTTTGGGCACAAACCGAGGTATGTTGGGAGCCAGTTTGTTTAGTACATTTGTGGCCAGGCCCTGTGCCGGGGCTCTGTCAGGTGGGGCTGCGGCTGCATAACCTTCCTGGTGAGGAGGGTTATTAGGCCAGTAAAGGGAAGCAGAGTCATAGTTTGGTTGTGATCTGCTGCTTTCTGGGTGAGCGGTCCACTGAGAGAAGGGATTGAGAGATTTCAAGGGGCTTGGTTGTTGTTCCTTGGAATCTCTGAGTAGAGACCCTGGCTTAGATGAGGCCTTGTGGGCCGCGTCCCTAACTCTTTGGGTTTGGTCTACTGTGTTTTGCAGCTCGTTCTTTGTCCTGTTAAGGTCTTCTTGGAGCTGACTTACATGGTCCTCTAAGGACTTTACATCAGGTTGATCCGCTGCCAGGGTTGTGCTATAACCTGGGCATATTTTATCAGTGAGTGTGGTTAGCAGATGCTCTAACAAATCCAGGTTTTCGTAGTCGACCGGGGATTCTTTGCTTTCAGCCATTTAGTCGTTTGTTTTGTTTTATTGCTGAATTCCTTAATTTTACGTTTGTAAGCTAGTGGAAATGTTTAAGGAAGACATATCTGCGAATTGTTCTTAAGTTATTGAAAACCAACTTAAATTATTGGGATGTTAAAAGTAACCCTTTAAGTACTTGCTATTGTTATTACTCAAGTTGTTGAGATAACCAGGGGATTACTTTAGGTGCGTTACTTTAAGCGGATTTGATTTCTAAAATTTCATTGTTAATTTAAAATTTGTTTGAATCAAATCTCAAATGGTTTAATTGTTTCTACTAACAACTCTTTAAGTTATTTAAGTGAGTGACAAGTAATTTTTAATTTCGAATTCAACAGTTGGTTTGTCAACTTGGATGCAAGATTTAATTGTGTGGGCGGTTTATGGACTTGAATTGTTTAATTAATAAGTAATTATTAATTAAAAAGGCAAGGTTTGTTTTTTGGTCGATGTTTCTAATTGAGTAGTGAGACAGCTATTCAATAAAAATATTCAAGTGTATCTGTGTATAAATTTCTAATCTTAATTCTTAATTAAAATTATTTTTATACACAAGTGGGGTTGGAATTACTAGGTTTGTAATTTCAAATCCAAACTCTAGTTTGACTTTGGGTTGGTGACAACAGGCGAAGCGTGTAAACTGGACAAGTAGAGAAAGACTGTAGAGCAAGAATCTGCAAACACTAAAAAAAACAAATAGACGAAGCTATGCGCAATGGACAAGCAGCACCACAAGCATCAGCAATTTGCAGGATGGCAGAAAGCAAACAGCAAATTTGTGTGCAAAGCAAAACAGACAAACACAAGCTAATCGTGGCAGATGAGCATTACCAGCTATTGCACTTACAGACTGTAACACCGCTAGTGGTGGCCTAGCAAGTAGCACAGCACAAACAAGGCACGGAGGCCTCAACTGTCAACTTAGCAAGTTGGCACTGTAATATAAAATAAGCCAAAGGCTAAAGTTATCCAACCTCAGTACCTTAGTATCTGACGTGGTAACTAAACAATAGCTTTCACCGCAGTAAGGCTATCAGTAGAAGTGAACATCACACACCTTAGCATTAGCAACAACAAATAGCATTCAACGGTGTCAAACCTATTGTCAATGGCAGGCTCGCTGTTAGCCGGCTAGCTTAGCAACAGTTGGTACACTAACGTCACTTCCTTTAATGAGGTGGGACTTCCCGTCCGCCCTCCAGTGATGTGGAATGACTCCAGAGGAGCGCACTTCTTCCACTGGGAAAAAGAAGCTGCAACCACGCATACGCGAAAGTCTAACAAGATCAAAATCCCTGCTGTACACACAGCAAAAAAAGAATAGGTCAATTACGCTCACCACACCCAACACAAGCTCACGTCAATTGATCACTATTGTTCCCGTTGGCAGAAACTCGTGCGGCGGGCAAATATAAGACTCCCGTCCTGTTGGAACAACATTTTAATAACTGGTTAGCTATGCCAATTATTAAAATTGGAGTTGGACGTGAAAACTCACTGATGGTTAGACCCTCGTAACTCGGTCGTGATTTCCGTCCGCAGACCTGATGAATTAATGCGCAGCGTTTTGTCACGAGAGCAAACACGTGTATATTCTCTGGAAGACTTGTAGTCTTTTTTTCCGAGGCAGTAGGTACCATCAAAATAATTTCAGCGCTTTGGAGGGAGGCGTCCTGGTTCTCAGCGAAGTGACTTGGAGGTGATGAGGACCCGCGGCTTCAGGCGTGGATGGCACTCTCGGATCGTCTTCCGGAGCATCGTGGATCTTTCGTCACAGACAGGGTGATCGGAGCTGGCAGACAACGGCGTAGGACCGAAGGCGTATGTTTATCTCGTGCCAGGTGATTCACCGGTGTGAACAACCTTCTAGAGTGGTCGCCTTAATGACACACTCCAGGTAGCGGAAGGAAGTTGGAAGTTGGACTCGCGCGATCGTCACGGCTGCCGGCTGTGATCACGTGGTATGACTGGGCCGTTCCTAAAGGAAGCTCTGGCTTGGCAGACCGCTGGAGGACGAGGGCAACGTGCAACTTTGAAGAAGTTCTTCCCATGTTCTGAAGCTTCCCTAAGAAGTTATGGCACAATGCAGAAAACGCGTATTCAGCCTGAGATAAGGTAGGTTTCGGAACGCCAAACATAAACATGTTGATAACTTTCGAAAAGCTCCTCAGACAGCTTAGATTTGATGCACAACTACTAGAAAGACCCTTTCTGGTATAGTGTGAAGTGAAAATTTCATGTTCTGAAGCTTCCCTGAAAAGTTATGGCACAATGCAGAAAACGCGTTTTCAGCCTGAGATAAGGTGGGTTTCTTAACGCCAAACATAAAAATGTTGATAACTTTGGAAAAGCACTTCAGACAGCATAGATTTGATGTGCAACTACTAGAAAGACCCTTTCTGCTTTAGTGGCAGGTGAAAATTTCATGTTCTGAAGGTTCCCTGAGAAGTTATGGCACAATGCACAAAACGCGTTTTCAGCCTGAGATATGGTGGGTTTCGGAACGCCAAACATAAAAATGTTGATAGCTTTCGAAAAACACTTCAGACAGCTTTGATTTGATGTGCAACTACGAGAAAGACCCTTTCTGCTATAGTCGGACGTGAAAATTTCATGTTCTGAAGCTTCCCTGAGAAGTTATGGCACAATGCAGAAAACGTGTTTTCATCCTGAGATAAGGTGGGTTTCGGAACACCAAACATAAAAATGGTGATAACTTTCAAAAAACACTTAGGAAAGCATAGATTTGATGTGCAACTACTAAAAAACCCTTTCTGCTTTAGAGGGAGGTGAAAATTTCATGTTCTGAAGCTTTCCTGAGAAGTTATCGCACAACGCAGAAAACGCGTTTTCAGCCTGAGATAAGGTGGGTTTTCGAACGCCAAACGTAAAAATGTTGATAACTTTCGAAAAACATTTCAGTCAGCTTAGATTTGATGTGTAAGTACAAGAAAGACCCTTTCTGCTATAGTGAGAGGTGAAAATTTCATGTTCTGAAGCTTTCCTGAGAAGTTATTGCACAATGCAGAAAACGCGTTTTCAGCCTGAGATAAGGTGGGTTTTGGAACGCCAAACGTAAAAATGTTGATAACTTTCGAAAAACATTTCAGACAGTTTAGATTTTATGTGCAACTACTAGAAAGACCCTTTCTGCTATAGTGGGAGGTGAAAATGTCATGTTCTGAAGCCTCCGTGAAAAGTTATGGCACAATGCAAAAAACACGTTTTCAGCCTGAGATAATGTGGGTTTCGCAACGCCAAACATAAAAATGTTGATAATGTCGGTCGGGTTTGGATTTCAAGGTTTTGTGTACAGGGCAATTGGCTATAACATAAACCGTCCCTAGTTCCGAGTACACTACCTCCCTTTACCTTTCTTGGTAAAGGGCCCCCTCGTGTGGTCAACTCAGTCAGCCTATTGTTGCAGACACGGTTCTAAAACTATAATAGATGTATCAACTTCATCTGATTATATTAGTGAGTAGTGTCGGCGCTTCACTGAACGGGTTATTTAATTCGCCCAACCTGTTGAGAAACAGGTTCTTGACCTTACAATGCTACACCTTCTACCGTAGTCTCTTTACTTAGCTTCGTTTAGGGACACATGATTAGATCCTCAATCCATTCCTTAAATGAAATATTACCTCAGCCTTCTGAACTACCACTTTATCATTGACATAATAATTCAGGATGGAATAATGCTACCAGTCGAGACATTCACTACATGTGAACAGGGAAGGAAATCAAACATTAATTCAATCGAGCATTAACTCACCTATAACCCAGTTGATGGTAGTACAGGAGCCAGTCGATTCTTTAGTAGTCAGGGATCAATGCCGTTGTGCCTTTTCAGTACTTAATTCGTACTCTGTTTTATTTTGTTTTTATATCAAAAGTATTTCTTCAAAAAATTGATAAAAAGGATAACAAAACAGTAAAATCAATAAAGAATAAAATTCAATACAAAAATGATAAAAGGATAATAAAACAATAAAATTCAAAAAAGGATAATAAAAACAATAAAATCAATAAACATCAATAAACTCAAGGGTATCGCCAGACGCTAATACCCAACCAAGTCAAAGACACTGCCAGACGCTAGTGCACATACATAAATGTCAAAAAATCCTATAATCAAAATGCGTACAATAAAAAGGATTAAGTCAAAGATCATAAAAAATATATTCAAAGTACATGCAATAAAAGAGATTAAGTCAAAAGAATTGATAATAAAAATCAAATCAATAATAAAAACCATAAGAGAACAATAAAAAGAGTTAAATCAAATAGCCTAAGAGCAAGAGCAAGAGCACCGTCCCAAGTTAAGATACAAGACCTTACTGCAAACGGATGAAGCCAAAAGCGTGGAGCAAGAGAGAAGGGTCAGTTTATCCTAGACATTTATAGCAACATTGCTGATTTCAATAAACAATCCCCCAATGCGTCATTAATGGGTGACGTGTTCTTGTCATCTTCAGTGGAAAGTTTTAATTTTCATCACGTGTTCTAGCTGTTGTCCTTAGTGGAAAGTTTTAACTTCATTAGAGACACCCCTCATGTTTTATGCAAATGTTTTGGATTCATTGAACATGCTGAGTGTTAGTTTCAATGTTTTGATAAATGTAACTTAGTCTCTAAGTGAAGACCGCAATGTTCTATTAATACAACGTACCTTCTAAGCGTTAACCATAATCGCAAGCTTAGCTTAAACATTGTTCTGCTTACAAGTTCACCCTGAGGTTAGAGCATGTCCTGCCTGTAAGTTCAAAAGTACAAAGCATACAGGTTCAATTAGTGCTCATAATAAGTGTAGGCCTTGGTTATAATATTTTCGATTTTCCAGTATATACAACATCCCCCTCCGAAAATATCCTCCTTCACCATTTGTCTAGGTCCATCGATTCATCTTCTTCATCTTTTTCATTCATTCGGGACTCAAGCTCCTTCAAATCTTCCTCCTTCAGCCTTCTCAGCACGTTCATATAGTAATCGAACAATCTCTGTGCAGACTCCTTGCCTCTACCAGTAGATGTCACGCCGTCGTGCGTTGAAGGAGGAGTGAGGTCGCTTCCTCTGCTCGGACGATTAGGCGTGGTGGGATCTGGACTCTCATCTCGGGAGGTGGTAGGAGAGTATTCGTTCCGCTCAGGCGTAACAGGGGTCGAAACTCTGGCGGTTTTCGGACGCACAGGAGATGATGTGTTCACAGGGTCAGCCGACCCTGTGGAGGTAACATTAGCTGGGACATCTGTGAGCTGTTTTGAGTCTGGGAAGACAAATTTGTTTTTTATCATATTTAACCCACATTGATGACAATTTTTCAGGACATGGCCCTCTGGTTTACATAGGAGTAGATCTTTGAGAGTCATTACTTTACCTTCACAATAGTCGCAATTTGTTGCACCGGTGTCTTTCAGAGATTTTGATTGATCTTTCGGATTTTCTTCATTCGTCTCACCTTCAGTTAGCGAGGTGTCACACTGCTGTGATCGGGGAGAGGACTGCAGGTGTACGTACGTTGGTACGGACACGGAGGCCCTTGGATGTCTGGGTGCCCTTGGGGAGGGAGTAGCTCCCGAATCCGAATTAGCAGATGGTCCTTTATCAGGCAGACAGTTGTTCCCCTGCCCAGGAGCCGGAGCAAACTGAAATATCCAACCGCTTCTGGACGTCGCAGCTCTCTCTACCCAGCGTCTCGCCGGATTTGTTCTCCGAGGAGAGGGCCTCCCACCGCGCCTTAATCTCTGCTTGTGCTGCTCGAGCATAGCAGGGCGCTTCCAGTCACGTTCTCCCTTCAACACAGCCAGAGCTTCTTTCTCCTTTCCGCTTATTACCAGTTGGGCAAAATCCTGCCATGAGACTGGTCCTTGAACATGCCACCCCAATGCGGTGGGCACTGTTGTTCTATTTTTCAATAATTTGGTCATCCACTCGAAGTAACCACGGGGGCAAAATCCTCCCTGATGATGGTGTAGACTATATCCCCCATGCCATAATCTACAATCTACACAGCGTCTTTTTGCCATTGAGTCACCATCAGTAAGTTTGAGTCACGGAGGTGAATCTGGTCCCCTGGAGGTCGGTAACCTGGCTGTATGTTTCCCGGCCCCCAAGGTCTAGTGGGACTAATGAACCCCAAATCTTTATCATACACTTTCCCACCTGTTCCGTTTTCAACATCATTCCCTGCACCACATATGGAGGATGAAATCCTCCCTGTTCAATCCAGGATGTCTGCCCAGGTCCTATAGTACAGTGGTACACCCTAAGGGCGTACGTGGTCAATGGGGGCAGCTTATCATCCCCTGGGAACGTGAACTCCCAGTGTTCAGCACATACCACTGGAAGCCAGTGTATTAATCATCCTCCTGGCACATTACCACGAAACGTGGCCATGCCTGGAGGATGAACGGGGTCTCTTTTACAAATGACCACACCATCTTTCTCGTTGGTTTGATTTCGAGGGGCACCCATATCTTTTGGACCTTCTTTCAGTGATCTTGGGTGACGACGCCGCGTGATACTTTTGCTGTAAATCTCATGAGGGGCTTATTCCTCCAATATTCAATCATTTTGGTGGAGGATCCCCAACTAAAAACCCGACGGCGTCCTATGTCTGCAGGGCGGACTTTGGTTTTAGGATCAAGGGGCTCCATGATCACATCCAGGGCTAACAGGACATTCGTCTCTTTTGTGCCCCATGGATCCCATTGATCCGCCTTGTCGTTCCCGTCCGTAATCACAATTGGGCCCTGCAGAAACATTACAAAATGTCAATTTTGAGACGGTCTACAAACAGTAGACGCCATTCCAAACAACCTAATGTCGTTAGGAGTTTTCCATAGTTTCATGGGATAACAAGTCCCCATCAGATAACCTATATAAAACATGGAGACATACAAGGAAGGTCCTCCAGCTAATTTTTTAATCAGGACCCATATCATCAGAATCATCCATTGCCCTGTAAGATTTAGTGCAGCCTTTTTATACCTCCCCAGGGTTGACCAAATTAATGTCAGCAATAAACCTATGAGTATAAGATATATCACCGTCCCTGCTATATTGCCATAGGTGCACTGAGAACCTGTGCAAAATAGTAAAGTCAATTCGGTGTACAAACTGTCCAGAACGTATACTACGGTGACCGCGGTCGGCCAAAGCCACGGTCTCTGAGGACTAAGATTCAATGCAGCGGCTCCAATGAGGCCGAATGATGTGTGTAAAGGGGTTACTTTTCTAACTAATAAACGAATGCATCCTACTACTAATCCGAAGATGCACCCTAGGCAAATTTTTTGCTGTTTGTTGTTCGTCTGGTTGCTTGCCATGCTCAGTGCGACTAAATGTAAGATACTTCCTGCGCAGCTTTGCTTGTGTGCTTGTAGATGGAGGTGTTACCTTGAGTTTCCTGTTGACGTAGATGGAACGTCACTATATCTGCTCCAATGTATGCCCATGTCAGCATCATCCAGAAGATAGTCCAAACACTATCTCCTGGATCCGTGCCGTGTTCAAACAATTTTGGGTGTTTAATGTAGCATGGGTAATAAGCCATGGAGCTCAGTGTATCGTTTTGTAACATTGTGTCATTTTGCCATTTAGTCAATCCTACGGTGATGTCATAAACCAATGCCTTGGCACTGATTAGGATGTATTTTTCTGTTATTATAGTGGTTGTTTCAACCTTTCTCCATTCCAGAAGAGATCTATAAGAACTCTGAGTGGTTAGGGATCTACAAAGAGTAATGTTTGTTTTCTGACACCAATCTTCTCTGTTGGAGAAGTGGGTAATTTTAAGATTAAGTATCACAAATACTATTATAATGGTGCCTAACACCCATATTAAGGTCATAAATTTAATCCTGAGGTTTTCCTTATTCGCTTCCCCCTCAGGTACTTTTGTAGCCGATACCTTGGTCTTCATATCTGTAAGACATAAGCAAGGTCCCTGAGTTAAACCTCACTATAGCCTTCGACCGATGACTTTTTCCATTTTTCTTGTTTCTTTTTCCTTATGTCTTCCTTAACGTCTCGAAGAGCTTTCTTCAAGAACTCTCTTTCTTGTCTTTCTTTTCGTCTGCTGGCTGCACGGCACGGATAGCAGCATATACTGTTAAAGCACCGACATGAGGTGACTACTTTAGAGATTGCAGCAAGACCTATGAGGACTGCTAACACAATAAGTATCCATTTTATGTACCACCACATTAATTTAATGATTTCCCACACGGCGTCTACCGTGTCTACAACTCCTTGTCCTACCCCATATACCGTCGCTTCTG
Organism: Synchiropus splendidus; assembly: GCF_027744825.2. Taxonomy (NCBI): domain Eukaryota; kingdom Metazoa; phylum Chordata; class Actinopteri; order Syngnathiformes; family Callionymidae; genus Synchiropus; species Synchiropus splendidus. The sequence continues at coordinate 39,595,212 of NC_071335.1, forward strand.
CTACCATACCTATGAATCCTAACCATCCTGCTGTCGGGGTTTTAGTGCGGAAATCACGTACAATATGCCAATAGTCGTCCAATTTTTCACAAGCAAATATATCTTGAGTTGTATTAATCTTAGGGTCACTATAATCTTCACAGACACAACTCCTATTTCCTAGTGGGATATACCACAGGGATGTTTCGTTATAGGATATTTTTGAAAGAATCCTATCATCTATAGAGTATACCTGTGTCCGTGATTTTGCATGCACATTGTCTTTGTGCGTCGGCATCATCTGGAACCATTTGCCATCAAATAAAAACAATTCTCAAATTGTCTGTCTTCGTGTTTGGAGAGAAGGAACGCAATTTGTTGTTCCTTCTTTCCTTTGTGTTTAGTTTGATTCGCTGCTACTATGGCGGCAAAAATAACACTAGATGATAACGATGTGGTTTTTGCCTCTACCTTATGGAACATTCCTTTAGTGCATAGGCTCTCAAGTGTGTACTCCTGCCCTCTTCTCACTCTTCTAGGAGCAGGGTCAGTCGGATCAGTGTTTAACACATCGGGGTCAGGGTTGGCCGAAAAAGGCAGGGGGGCTATATCTAACAGGAGCTGTCCTATTTGATTACTTTTATCCCATTCATCATTTCCATAAGTTTCCGTGGTTGCCCACAGTTCTTGTTCCCATGTCTTATTATCATAGCTGTCTTGTTCAATTCTCTTGATAATCGGGGCATCCCATATATGGGTAGCATTAATCTTCTGACATGTTTTCATCTGATAATACCTATCTTCTCCCATCGTCCAGCCTCGTCTCGTCTGTTGGGCAAAAACTCTATAATGATGGTTTTAACAGGGCTAATGCCGATGGACCATCCAGAGAGTCTCATCTCCGCATGATTTATTAGCTTTACTTTTACTGTTACGAATTCCTTGGATGTGGGTCCATAACGAGATTCTATATCCTCCCAGGTATTGTAACTACATAAGGTTTCGTTCTGCTGACCACACTGAGCCTTGTATCTACACAGCCTTTCATATGCTGCCTGAGATGCCTGAAGAAGCCAGCTCATGAGTCCTTCATCACAATCTGACACGTTGGCACTTTTAAATTGGATATCACAATCTCCGGTGTCCTTCTTATCTGGACTCGCAGATTCTGAAGTGTCATTATTAATTTCAATGTGGTTTGATAATGGGATTGTCTTAATAATAGCAGGCGGGGAAACATAGGTTTCTATTTGGTCGGAGATCAGGGTGGAAATAGGTGTAGCTACAGGATTTGTAGGGGCCGTGGTCGTGACTTCCTGATATTGTCCGTCTGTTATCGCTATGGTGGTGCTTTCAAATTCAGAAGTAGCTGTGCTAGTGGTCATTTGGTCTTGAGTAGAATTGGCATTTTGTTTCTGACTACTCATAGTGGGGGTAATTGTCATGATGGTAGCTGTCCAAATAGTAGCTGCTTCTGTGATTTTGTTCACAGAGCTTTTCACATTCCGGCGCTGTCTCTGTCTGGGTTTTGCGGTGACAGCCCGACCTGTCATTTCCTGTTCAGCAGATTTTTGCTCAGCATATTGACACGTGCCACTTGCAGCTCCGTGTATATTTAAATAGACAGCTGCTTGTCTCATCCATAAAGCTTGATCAAATTGAGTGCCATTTTTCTCTGTTGCAATTGGTAGGGGTATTTCTCTAGTTTCCGGAGTCAGAATGGTGCAGTTTGTACAGTGTACTGTTTTTAATTTCCAACGTCGGGTGACACTGCTAGTATGAGTCATGTGTTCATAGACTATATTTGACCATGAGGCTATCACTAATATTAGTACGAATAATAACATTCCAATTATAAAAAGACTCAAGGGAGACATCCTAGTGGTTTTCTCCCATTCCTTGATCATTTTGTCTCGTTTCATTTGTTTCCTGGAAATTGTAGCTGGCGTCTGGTGTTGCATATCTTTGGCTTGATCTATATATGCCAATTGTTGTCTTGCCTTAAATTGCCACCAGCGCCTAGCTTTCCAATACCAGAATTTGTCCCATAAATTCATTATTCCTTCTTCCCCTTCCTTCTTTTAAGAAGGCGGGCTACTCTCGATTGCTTACCGTTAGCTGGCCGTTTGCCGTTATCGTGTTTTTTAGGGGCCTCTTCCTCTTCTGACCCAGGATTATCGAGATCCTGTGGGTGAGAAGAGGGCGGTGGCATTAATTCTTGCATCTCGGACTCCCTTTTTTCTCCTGATTGGTTCATAATAGCCGGGTTGTTTTTGGGATTATTCCTCTCGCCCTCTGGACCAATCTCATATACAGCAGCGCCAAAAATTGTGCTGGGTTTATCTGCCAGGGGATGCCTGTATCGCACACAGCCCAGTCCCCCGCACTTCGGCCACAGATGCATGGCTTGCAGTGGGTGTCTTTACGTAATATTTGGTATCGACCCCCCCACGACTCCCAGCACCACATGCAGAACGTGAAAAGAGCAGATCCCATTAATTCGACCCCCCCCACCAGGTTTTCAGCTCCTACCTCCGTTTGCTCAGGACGGTGCTCATGCTTGTACCTTGCATCACCAGACCAGATGAGGACAAAAACGGGCTTAGCACAAAGGGCACAATCACCAGGTTCATAATTAGACCACCTAACACTGGTGGTGGGGTGAGTATAAGGCATAACAATCCCCTTTTTCCAGGAACGATTAGAACCATCCCAGGCCATAACAAGGAGGCCATTATTCGGGAAGACTCGATCGGGGTGCATTTTAACATAGTCCTCTCCTACCAATTGAACCCATCCTGGCACATGGTCTCGGTTAGCTTTCATCCTGATTTTTACACTTAAGTCGTAGTTGCTTGGGGTGGTACTTGTGGCCATCTTTTCCCGTAAGTACGTTCCCTTTGACTTTCACTATCGTAGTAGACCTTCCAGTGGCGAGTATCCACACCTCACTGCCCACCTGTAACGATACAGAGGGCCCGTGAGAGCGGGCAGGGTCATGACCCCGCAACTTAGGGAGACTGAGCAGTTGGTTAATGGCAAAGAGGTTTTCAGGTAAGTGCCATCTATGTTTATTCAACAGTATTTGCGATTTTGCCGCGCGCACTGCGCGTTCCGCGACTCCATTAGTGTTGGATTGGTGCGGGATAGATAAGACATGTCGTATCCCCACCTGTTCCAACCACGAACGAAAGTGTTTAGAAGTAAACATGGCGGCATTATCCGATCTGAGGCTTTTGACTGGGTTCCCCTGAATAAATGACATCACACACTCTTTTGCTGTCTTTGTGGTTTCTTTTTTGATGGGGTAGACACGTGTGTGTCCTCCCCCATTATCAGCTATTACCAGGAATTTTTTATAATGACCGAAGTGACTTCCCAGGACACCTACGTCCATAGACACGGAAATGCCTGGGAATTCTTCAGCTATTTTGCCTTCTTGATAAGCAATAGGAGGTAACAATCCCTTCTCCATGCATATCTCACAATTATGTCTAACCAGCGATATTGTGTCTTTGAGAGGGCCGGCCTCAATCCCGTTATCAACCATCCATCGCCGCGTTCTCTCATTACCAACATGCAGCAAAGCGCGATGTATATGCTGGACATAATCCAGCCTCTCTTCCTGAGGGATGACAGGCTTCCCTTGATCATTCTTCCATTTATCAGGAAAACTCAAGGTGCCCACTACAACTGCTCTAGTCTGCACTAGTCTGTCGACCACATCATTTCCCATGTGATCAAAATCTTGGAGTCCCGTGTGACTATTGACATGTGTCACCCACAATTTTATATGTTGCAACAGCTGGTTCACCACTATCCATAAGTCACGGTGCTCCAGCTCTTTACCTTTATAATTCTGGAAGTCTTGTTGCTGCCAGTATTTAAGGTTATCTTTCTGCCCTTCCAACACATACCAACTATCGGTCACAATCCGTATGGATTTTATTCCCTTCTTTTTCACATATTGTAGCCCGCTGACAACTGCCTGTAGCTCGGCTTCCTGTGCTGTTTTGCCCATTCTTCCTTTTTCCTTATATATCGGTTTGTCTCATTTGTACAACACAAAACCCCAATATCCCTCGGGATCCTGAGATGTTTTACTACCGTCAGTAAAAAGGGTGTATATCCCTGTATAGTCTGGTTGAGACATCGTAGGGATTTTAGGCTGCTGCCTAGACTTAGCCATTTCAAATGACCAATTCGGATCGAGAAGCATTTGCTTCCACTTTCACCATCTAGAGGCATAAGCTTTAGCAAACTCCACCGTGTCCTTGACCATTTCTTTAGTGGGGTCATTCTGTACTGTACATTTTACATAAACCTGGCCTAAGTTAGAAGCCAGTTCAGTATAGACTTTCCATAATAACCTCAGTTCTCTTTCTGCTGGGGCAAATCGACTTTCAGTGGGTGAATATCTGACAGATACGTAGCAAATCGGTGTGTCATTACTTTCCTCGTAGACTGCCGCGCATCCCCCATTTTCCTTTTCCTCCAAAACTACCACGGAGATATTCTGTCCATCTCGATACGGAGCGAGCTTCACCCCATCTGTAAGAATGTGTTGAATAAGACAGTTCCAGGTTTCTGTTTCTTCCGGCGTTAGCATTCTATTGTGCTCTATTAATTTTAGGGACCGCTTGTCGAATGACCTGACCTTATTTTTAATTATCTCAACAGGTCTCGCTAAAGTAGAGTAATAAGGAATCATACTTCGCAGCCACCCCAATTTTCCTAAGCATTTTTCTAGCTCTTTAAGCGAAGTAGGGTGAAGATTTTGGAGATATTCGTTAGTGGAAGTTATCCCGTGCTTTGTAACCTAAACACCCAGATATTTAACTTGCGGTACTCCTATCTCACATTTAGCAATTCCAATCTTCATTCCATGATCCTTCAGTCTCTGGATCACTTCCTCTAAAAGCTTGAGATGTTCTTCTTCTGTCTCTGTGGAGATAAATATATCGTCTATATAACACGTGACTGGCAAGTCATGCAACAATTTCTCCATTCTTTCCTGAAATGCGTTTGGGGAATTTACAAATCCTTGGGGCAGCCTGGTCCACATGTAGCCCTGTCCTTTTATCATAAAACAAGTTTTCGGCCTGCTCTCCTCCGCCAGTGGCACTGACCAGAATCCATTAGCGAGGTCAATACTGGAGTTATATTCTCCCGGGCGTATTTTTAACATGGTTTGTCGGGGATTAATTATTTGTCTAGTATATTTCACTGTCACATCATTTAACATTTTCAGATTATGGACAGACCTAACGGTACCGTCCTTTTTTGGTACTGCCTGCACTGGCATTAAGCAGGGTGGTTCCTTAATTTTCTCAATGACCCCTAATTGTTCTAATTCTTTAAACACTGCCAGCAATGGAAGATCCATTGCATATTTTCCTAATGGGTATTGTTTTTGTTTACCGGGGAGACCACCCCTAATGACATATGGTTCTCTTTTCTTTAATCCTACATCATTTTTAAATCGAGCCACTTCGGCCGAATAGAAAATCTTTTCTAAGCGTGCCTTGTCTTTTATGTGCGAGGCACATACTAATTTTTCTATGCCCGTAATCCTGTTAACTTCTCTCATCCAATTTGAGGAAGGGGCATCAATAATCCATTCTGAATCATTCGGAGACAATAAAGGGTTAGGCCCTATTGCCACAGTTTTTCCATTAAATATACCTAGGGCCATCATAACGACATCTCCATTAGCCAATTTTAAGAGTATCTTCTGATCGAGTTCTTCATCTAACCATTCTCTCGGTAATATGGATATATCTGTTCCAGTATCATAATAGCAATCTCTTTTTTTGATCTTTAACCCATACCTGCACTTTATAAGGCCTCATTATTGGGTTTTGGGTTCGTGTTTCTCTAACACTTTCCTCTGGGCTGCGGTCAGTTCCCTTCCCTGATCCTGATTTCGCCGCGCCGCTGCAAGTATTACCGCTTCTTTTTGCTCTTGGGTCATCGTTTTTCAGTCCTCGTCGGACACTGGTTTCGGACGGGGGCGATCTTGCCCCTTTGTTTGGGGTCGATTGTCGGCATGATTCTGCCCCAGCGTGGCTGCCTGTGGGTATTCATGAGTGAGCCATTCATATTCTTGTTGAATGGCGGGCGCTTGGCCCCACCCTGTCTCTCGGGTCTGATGTCTTGCTGGTTTCGATCCTTTCTGGGTCGGAAGGAAGATCGAGTGCGAGGCGGGGCGCGTTGTGGGTTTGCTGGTTTCGATTCGGTAGGGTTAAGGGACTTCCCCCTCTGCTCGTTTTTTTGGCTGTCGAGGTTCAGATACATCCTGTTTCTCTTTTTGCTTTCTAAGAGCTCTTCTCACACCCATAAGGGAGCTGTGACGTGTGATAACCTCAGTTTTTGCATCGAGTCCCTTCGCTTGGAGGAACTCCAGAACTCACTTTGCTTGCTCGGGGCAGTTAATCTGAATCAGAAAACTCTTAACCTGTGACTCATCGGCCCCCTCTTCTGCCAGAATAGAATAAGCCTGTAAAAGAGACATTTCTCCTCTATTTACTTTATCAACCAGATCTCGTATGGTTGCTTCTACCTGACTAGTAAGTAGAGTAGCCACATCGGAGGTTAACAAATCCATTAATGTCTGCCCTTGGACTAAATCTAATCCATTCTCTCTGGAGACATATTTACTAATAAATGGGTCAGTCATTTGAGCAGGAGACAACTCCTTATTCAATCTCCTGAAATACTCACAGTTGGATTCTTTATCTCTTCTTTTTGGGAGTGCTTTGCATAGGTCTGCCAGGGTAATTCTATTCGACACCCTGACGTCACTGTCTTGCCTGGGCTCCGATAGGGGGCCTCCTGCTAGAATCGACACTGCCAGCTGGGTGCGCTGCCGTCCTATCCTACCTGTGGGGGCCATCCTGCCACCCTGTCATGGAGGAGTTGGGGGATCTGGCTGCGGACCCAGAGGCGGGTCACTATCGCTGCCGGATTCATCGCTACTCTGATCGTCGGGTTCAGAGGGACATTGAGACTGTCCCTCCCAGTCGGCTGGCGAGTGGCCCTGGGCATATGAGAGTAAATATCAGTTAATGAATCACGGTGTGCATCATACCCTCGTGCAAGATACGCCCGCTTAAAAGATTTTGACAGTCCTTGCCACTCACCTATTTCCTCAGCTGAGGGAGATCGCATTCTCCGGGCCCATTCCTTCCTATCATGAGGAAACCACTGGGGTGTAATTATTTCTTTATTCCACCCTGGCTCCGGGGGCTGCTGGTGTACCAGCGGATCATAGTCATGAGCCATAGGGTGTTCTCTTAATTCTTCCTCGCCGGGGTCGCACGGCCACTTGGTGGCGTCGTACTCTCCCCAGGTTATCCTACGCCCTCTAGAGTCTTTTGCTCGAACCATTCGGGTGGGCTGGCGGTTAACAGGGGGCGTTGATGGTCGTTCGCCCTGTGGGGACCTGGGTAGAGGGGTTGAGGGGCGTGGTGCAGACGCAGAGGAGGGTCGTTCGTCACGTGGGGACCTGGGTAGAGGGGTTGAGGGGCGTGTTGTAGACGCAGAGGAGGGTCGGAAGGAAACCCGAGGCTCCTCTGGCTCTCTGCGCTCCTTATCTAGATACTTTGCAAAGTTAAAAGTTTAAAAGTAATATTGTGTCATAGAGTGTTTTTGCCAGCTGTCGGTTTCCTACCAGACACTTAACTGTTTCAAAATACCCCAGTGAGGCCAGCGTCACATAAGTAGCCGTCATCCATCGTGCTAATTGCGTATTTGTGACAACCCCCAACGATTCAGGAGGATTGAGGTCAAGGGTCACCTTAGACAATTCAAGCCGGGCCATTTTGCTGGCTCCCGTGTGTATTTGACCTTCTACTGAGCGCGAATGCACCAACAGTGTCAAACAGACAGTAGCCACGGAGGAATCTTCGCAATCATTGAAGTCAAGGTGATTGACCCGCTCAAAGGCTCGGTGACTCCGGTCACGAACTTCTTCACTCAAAAGTGAAAGTTGATAATCGAGGTCCTTTCTGCCAATCTTCTTTTTCCACGGAATAAATGCCCTCACCTCATCTAGTCCGTTCCACTTTCTTAAGGGGATCACTACATTGTCCCCAGTGGGTTTATATTTGGCCGTAGAAGTGGGCAGAATAATAAACATGGATCCATTGTCCATTCTAATAACCGGGATGTCATCCGGAGTTGACTCCCTCAACCCTGGGTCTCTGGCATCCTGGGGCATTCAGGCCCGAGGCCTCTATCAAGCCATTAGAGGGATTAAGTGGTTGCATAGGCTGTGGGCGATTTTCCGGGGAACCTGAAATATATTCTAATCTTCCCTGGCTTAAACTTCTATTGATCTGATCCCGATGACTTTCTATTTGTTGTGACATCGCACTAAGTTGTCCCGCCATTTTTTCCAGACTAGTAATAATTTCTCTGCTGTTTTCACTCATGCGCAGGGGTTCTCCCTCATCAGAGTCAATCTCTGACGGGGGGGAGAAGTGGACCCTCACTGGAGTGGCATAGCCATGGTCCCTGAGAGCTTCACTAGTTTCATAGGCGGGTGGCGCAGTCGCAGTCGGAGTATGGGCTATTTCTTGTAATGCAGTGTCCAATGACCCCATATTTGTCAGTAGTGATGGTTTGGTGTTCTTTGAGATCAGCGTGGGGATACATTCCCGATTTACCGGGGTAGCGCTGGTATTGACGAACAAAGCTGTCAGTAATATTCCCTACGGCACGGTCAAAGATAAACTCCTTATATGACTTGCCCACTACGGGCATCCCCATTAGTTCAGCAATTAATGTCGCATCAACTTGATAATTACTGGACGCTGCATAGTCCTGAACTTTCACTGGATCCGCTTTAAATCGCCCTTTTAATTGGCAGAGTATTTCCTTCCGCAGCCCAGCCTCAGGAGCCAGGAGGACTACCATTCGATTAAAATCGGGGTCACGGTTTACCCATTCCCGAGTGTGATCAATACAAATTTCCACTGCCCTTCTGAGAGGGAAATTGAACACTCCTGTCCCCAAAACAGGAACAATGACGGCCCACGTTCCGGCATGAGTCAAGGAGTTGTGATAAGTTGTCGAAAGTATCTTAAAGGAACCCTCAGGGTCCTTGTAGTCAAAGGGCAAGTAATGGGCCATTAATATTGTATGCAATCTCGAGTCCCCGGTGTCCAAGGGACGCGCCTCACCTGGGGCCCAGTCCCCCGGGTGCTCCTGGTCAAAGTCTTTCACCGCTTCAGGAAAACTCTCTTTCACCCAACAAACTATACCCGCACTATCGGTAGGTCTTGGGCACCTCCGTGGATTAAGGAGCGTATACGAACCGAAAGGCAAAATATCCCATAATTCCTGATTTTCTAATCGTGCATCGATTATCAGAAAAGATGCTACAACCCACATATCATGGGGGGCAGTCAAAACCTCAGATTCGGCTATGGAGGCTCTTTTCTTAGAGACTCCACTGCTTTCAGGCACAACCTCTTTGCTCATTTTTATTCTGCAGTCTCAGTCAAATTATTCAAGGAATTCACTTTACCGGCTATGAACAGTTTCCCGAACTATGCCGCTGCTTCCTACTGCAGTTCCCCAGTTGTCCCTGGCGGACTTCTTATGGGGTGCCCGTTATAAGGCCTCACGGGACTTTTTGCTGTACTTCTGTATTCCAGCTATTATAGCAGTTGCACTGTAATTGCCTTAATACTTTAACTGCCCTACTCGGGGTGATCGGTCCCAAGGGGCAGCTCCTTGGTAAATTACAGAGTCAACTAAATCGTACTTTGTCGAGTGATAGATTCTGAATCTATATCATTGATTCAAAACTCAGAGATAGTAGGATCCATCTATTTACTCCCGAACTTTTCCCGTCAGAGTTTCAATCTGGGGTCCAGTTACTCACAAATAGATTGTACGTTTTTCAATCATGTCCCTGTTCGGGCGCCATGTCGGTCGGGTTTGGATTTCAATGTTTTGTGTACAGGGCAATTGGGTGAGTACACTACCTCCCTTTACCTTTCTTGGTAAAGGGCCCCCTCGTGTGGTCAACTCAGTCAGCCTATTGTTGCAGACACGGTTCTAAAACTATAATAGATGTATCAACTTCATCTGATTATATTAGTGAGTAGTGTCGGCGCTTCACTGAACGGGTTTTTTAATTCGCCCAACCTGTTGAGAAACAGGTTCTTGACCTTATAATGCTACACCTTCTACCGTAGTCTCTTTACTTAGCTTCGTTTAGGGACACGTGATTAGATCCTCAATCCATTCCTTAAATGAAATATTACCGCAGCCTTCTGAATTACCACTTTATCATTGACATAATAATTCAGGATGGAATAATGCTACCAGTCGAGACATTCACTACATGGGAAGGAAATCAAACATTAATTCAATCGAGCATTAACTCACCTATAACCCAGTTGATGGTAGTACAGGAGCCAGTCGATTCTTTAGTAGTCAGGGATCAATGCCGTTGTGCCTTTTCAGTACTTAATTCGTATTCAGTTTTATTTTGTTCTTATATCAAAAGTATTTCTTCAAGAAATTGATAAAAAGGATAACAGTACAAAACAGTAAAATCAATAAAGAATAAAATTCAATACAAATATGATAAAAGGATAATAAAACAATAAAATTCAAAAAAGGATAAAAAAAACAATAAAATCAATAAACATCAATAAACTCAAGGGTATCGCCAGACGCTAATACCCAACCAAGTCAAAGGCACTGCCAGACGCTAGTGCACATACATAAATGTCATAAAATCATATAATCAAAATGCGTACAATAAAAAGAATGAAGTCAAAGATCATAAAAAGTATAATCAAAGTATATGCAATAAAAGAGATTAAGTCAAAAGAATTGATAATAAAAATCAACCAATCAATAATAAAAACCATAAGAGAACAATAAAAAGAGTTAAATCAAATATCCTAAGAGCAAGAGCAAGAGCACCGTCCCAAGTTAAGATACAAGACCTTACTGCAAACGGATGAAGCCAAAAGCGTGGAGCAAGAGAGAAGGGTCAGTTTATCCTAGACATTTATAGCAACATTGCTGATTTCAATAAACAATCCCCCAACGCGTCATTAATGGATGACGTGTTCTTGCCATCTTCAGTGGAAAGTTTTAATTTTCATCACGTGTTCTAGCTGTCGTCCTTAGTGGAAAGTTTTAACTTCATTAGAGACACCCCTCATATCTTATGCAAATGTTTTAGATTCATTGAACATGCTGAGTGTTAGTTTCAATGTTTTGATGAATGTAACTTAGTCTCTAAGTGAAGACCGCAATGTTCTATTAATACAATGTACCTTCTAAGCGTTAACCATAATCGCAAGCTCAGCTTAAAAACATTGTTCTGCTTACAAGTTCACCCTGAGGTTAGAGCATGTCCTGCCTTCGAGTTCAAAAGTGCGAAGCATACAGGTTCAATAAGTGCTCATAATAAGTGTAGCACTTGGTTATAATATTATCGATTTTACAACAGATAACTTTTGAAAAACACTTCAGACAGCTTAGATTTGATGTGCAACTACTAGAAAGACCCTTTCTGCTATAGTGGGGGGTGAAAATTTCAAGTTCTGAAGCTTCCCTGAGAAGTTATGGCACAATGCACAAAATGCGTTTTCAGCCTGAGACAAGGTGGGTTTCGGAACGCCAAACATAAAAATGTTGATAGCTTTCTAAAAACACTTCACACAGCTTAGAGTTGATGTGCAACTACTAGAAAGACCCTTTCTGCTCTAGTGGGAGATGAAAATTTAATATTCTGAAGCTTCCCTGAGAAGTTATAGCACAATGCACAAAACGCGTTTTCAGCCTGAGATAAGGTGGGTTTCGGAACGCCAAACATAAAAATGTTGATAAGTTTTGAAAAACACTTATGACAGCTTAGATTTGACGTGCAACTACTAGAAAGTCCCTTTCTGCTATAGTGGGAGGTGAAAATTTCATGTTCTGAAGCTTCCCTGAGAAGTTATGGCACAATGCACAAAACGCGTTTTCAGCCTGAGATAAGGCGCGTTTCGGAACGCAAAACATAAAAATGTTGATAACTTTCGAAAAACACTTCAGACAGCTTAGATTTGATGTGCAACTACTAGAAAGAATCTTTCTGCAATAGTGTGAGGTGAAAATTTTGTGTTCTGAAGCTTCCCTTTGAAGTTATGGCACAATGCAAAAAACGCGTTTTCAGCCTGAGATAATGTGGGTTTCGCAATGCCAAACATAAAAATGTTGATAACTTTCGAAAACAACCCAGTCTCACAGAAAAACGTACAATGACGACGTTTGTCCACTTAGAGAAAACGTAATGGTTAGACGAATTTGCCTCAAAAAACGTATCCCAGGTACATTTAATTTCTCAATGGCTTAGTGAAGGGCGTTCCTTTGGTCACGTGACTGACAGCTTTCTCCCCTGTCTGAACATAAAACATGGCGGACATCCGTTCTATTTTTGCTCTAAATTGTGAGATTTTAAAACAATTAAATGTTTTTGTTGAGTTTTGATCACATTTCTAGTGACAAATGTACACTTTATTTTCATATTTTCTGCTCGATGTATGTTTATGGCGCTTCGTTTTATCGTTTTGACCCAGATTTTTTAGTGGTGCTCACTGAAATCGTAGTATTGTGACGTTTGCCCTGCTGGCTATAAATCCACTCCAAATTGTGGGTTTTTTTAAATGACTTTATTGGCTTTTTATCACATTTCTAGCGACAAATATATCCCACATTGTAATATTATGTGCTTGTTTTATGTAAATAACGCTTATTTTCTTTCGTTTGGACCGAGATAGTTTTGTGATTCCCTGTTAAATCGTAGTATTGTAACGTTTACCCTGCTGGCCATAAATACGCTCCAAATTGCGGATTTTTAAAATAACTTTATTGGCTTTTGATCACATTTCTAGCGACAAATATATCCTACATTATAATATTATGTGCTTGTTTTATGTAAATAAAGCTTATTTTCTTTCGTTTGGGCCGAGATTGATTTGTGATTCCCAATAAAACGTAGTATTCTGACGTTTGCATTGCCGCCCATAAATCCGCTCCAAATTGTGGGTTTTTTAAATAACTTTATTGGCTTTTGATCACATTTCTAGCGACAAATATATCCCACGTTGTAATTTTATGTGCTTGTTTTATGCAAATAACGCTTATTTTCTTTCGTTTTGACCGAAACATGGTCGACATCCGTTCTATTTCGCTCTAAATTGTGAGATTTTAAAACAAAACCTTTTGTTGACTTTTGATCGCATTTCTAGCGACAAATATATTCTATTTTGGGTCGGTTATCTGCTCGCACTGAAAAACGTGCAATAACTACGCTTGTCCACTTGGCATACCGTAATCCTTTGAATACTTTGCCTCAAAAATCGTTTCTCTCGTACGCGTCATTTCTCAATGGATTTGTGAATGGCATGCCTCTGGTCACGTGACTGATAGAGCACAAAACATGGCGGACACCCGTTCTAGTTTTGCTTTAAATTGTGAGATTTTAAAACAATTAAAAGCTATTGTTGCGTTTTGATCACATTTCTAGCGACAAATGTACACCTGACTTTCATTTTTTCCGCTCGTTTCATGAATATGACGCTTCGTTTTTTTCGTTTTGACCCAGATTATCTCGTCGGTCTCAATTCAATGGTATTATTGATATTTGATTTGTTGAGTTGTAATGACATGTAATGTACCTTTAATTTTTATTATGTCATGAAAATGATATAATATTTATTATCCGACTGGAGAAGGAAGTGGATGGCAGGACTGACGTCACGGACCGAATACGTTATTTATTTATCATTTGTATCGAATACATTTCTACGCCAGATAGTATTATCGGATATTTAAAATCGTGTCAAGTGCATATAAAGTCTTTTGGCAAGAAAGGAAGTTCCGTGATTTATTCGTTTTGCTGACTCACGCTTCGTTCTCCGTCACTGACGTCAGCTGAAACGCAAGCGGACCATTCCAAACCTCCCAAGCCGTAGTTTCTAGTTTTCATTCTGTTTAAATATGTACACGTGATGTGGACACCGACGTTTCTTTGGATATGTGAATTTATGCTTTGGATGAATAATTCAATTATACAAACACGTCGGACTTTGACGTCATCTATGGTCGACAAGAACAAAAACATGGCGGAAAGTCATTCGGCTTGACTTCGGTAGAAACTTCTCTTCTTTTTTTGTTTATCATCCTTCCGTCTATGTTGAGTCTGTCAATGATTTTGTAGAATTGCAATACTGCGTTCGCTGTTGGTACTGTAGAAGCTTATTTTGTTCTCCGGGAGTTGCCATAGTTGGCAGGGGGGTGTTATGTTGGACTGCGCGGGTTTTTGGGTCGTGTCTAACGGAGACTGAAGGCACGAATAATGTTGTTATCTTGCTGCACCAACGAACTTGGACCTTATTGACAGCTGTCCCTGTGGATTTACCAAATATAACCCTCGGCTACAATACTGCGGACACCAAAGACACGAAGCTGAATGATTTTGACGGGAGTCATGTCGTGTCGATGGTTGTTAATATGGGGGTAACTTATCCGGTTTCCATTTCTTTTCTTTTCTTCTTGCTGATTTGCATAGTCACGTCCACTGTGTTTAAAATCAAGTGGCCACTGATAAATTGGTATTCAGGCTGTACTCACTCAACTGAGGAGCATCATGGATGACGATGATGATTTGCTGTTGGAGGAATCAAAGGTAGGCATTTAATGCTCTCATGATCTGTCCTGAGACTTTCTAACAATATGTAATATTGTGTATTAGGTGACGCTAACATTTTCCATTATCTTTATTTTAAGAATACTCAACCTCAAGAATCCTCAGAAGTGTCTGGACCGGACAAATTTTCATTTGTTTGGGTTGAGGAGGACGAGGAAGGGAGTCCTATCCCAAAGAGGAGGAGAACAGGGAAGAAGCGGGCAAAGAGTTCATCCTCAGGTGATTTTTGTTCACTAACTTTATGGTCTCTATTGCCTGTCTTTGGCTGACTACATTGGTTATGTATTATTATAGAACTAATGTCAGTCAACTGCTTCAGTATTTGATTGATTTGTCATGGTTGTGGGGCTAACTATTTGACACGACACTGTCCTAGTGAGGACATTTCGCTGAATACAGGACATAATGTTTACATGGTTGAGTAGTCAGTATAAGTGGTTTACTGTAATGCGGTTTAGTGGTTTAATTAATTTCAGAGTCCTGCTTAATTTTACTAATTTGTTTTGGATGTTTGTTGTTGTTGTTTAAGGTGAGAGACAATGGTCAATTGTCAATTGGGTCAATGAGTCCTCACATACTGCACCCATCCAGTGAATACATCCTACTGCGTGGATCCTCTACTACGCTTGGACGGGTGACTATTACAAATGAATACATCAGCAGTAACCGTCAAGCAATCCATTGTTAGAAATGTGCATGTAACCCAGGAGTACCGGTTCTTGACAGTTGGAATGTTTGATTTGACTAGTACCTGCTCTGACTTTCTTCTTAGCCTTAGTAGTTTAATGTCGAACTGTCAACAGATCTATGGATTTATTTTCAACATACTACTATTTTCCTGCTTTTTATTGTGACGTTTCTAGTCCATTTGTCCATTTAAACAAATCTCCCTACTCTCAACAGTGACTTCTGGGAGCATGCACTCATTGCCATGTGCTCCATCTACAAGTGGACATCAGCACGTGACTGAGACCGTTCAAGATATAGGTAGTTTTTAGCAGCAGTACAGCAGTTACAGTCTGAGAAGCCTACAGAGGGAACTTGTCACCACTGCAGATCCAAGACTGCTGTTGTGAAATGTCAGGATTGTTTGCCTAGACCACTTCACTGTGCAGCCTGTGATGTTTCCATCCACAATTCCATGGTTTTACATAATAGATCATCCATGATAGAGGGATTCTACAGGCCACTGCCACCAACCACTCACATCAGGGAAGAGAAGGGAGGAAAATTCTCCTTCAATGAAAGAGGTCTGTACTGAGATAATATATGCCACCAATATTGTGTATATATATATATATATATATATATATATATATATATATATATATATATATATATATATATATATATATATATATATATATATATGTATATACACACACACACAACCTCTTTTAAATTATGTTCGTTTCCTATCTTCCCAGAGTGCATTTTGCCAGTAATGCATCCATGCTGCGACTGCTGCTCTGGGCAAACAACCTTTTCTGCAGGAAAGCAAGTAATTCTGATTGGAATGAATGGTGAGTTCCTTGTGTATGAATTATATTTTCTATTTTCTGTTCTAAAATTTTTTTATGTACATATTTTAGGTCGATACAATGTGTCCCTCCCAACTGTCAGCTGCTCCTGTGGGAAAGCTTTGGATGTCGGTATTAGTGAGCTGATTGAAAGTGGCTACTGGCCAGCTACAGTCAATTTTGAGACGATGTACACAGTGGATTTGTTCGCGACATACGAAGATCTCAAGATTACTGCACCAGGAATGTCACGACAAGCTTTCGTTGGTATGCTTGAGCAGCGCACAAAACTCTTTGGTCGGGTTAGTACATCATTGGACTAATTGCCTGCAGAATTGAAAGAGTTTTAGACGTATTTATATGCTTGATTTTCCTTTTACAGTGTGGTAAAATATGTGGCGACACCATGCAAAAATCATTCCTGGAATGGTCGTACGCAAAATTTGAAGTTGAGAGGCTGTCTGAAGTCGATCAGTTTCGGTGCCCAGCCTGCACACCCTCAATGTTAGCTGTCTCAGTGGATGGGAACCGCAAGCTTTATCGCTTTAGAGCCATTCAGGGTATGTATAAGTTGTTTCTACGGCATGCAATACATGGAACCTTGATAAAGGTCACCCCTGCTTTATGTCTTTTAGACCAAATGGCTTTTTCGAAGGTGTCTTTTTGGCCAACGACACAGAGGTGACCTCTTTCGTCAACCACATCAGGGCATCAACAGGACATGTAAAGTTTATTTAAATTTCACTGCACGCTTTGCTCTGTCTACATCTGTTTTTCTTCATCTTGAACAGAATCCGGGGAAAGGCAGGTGTGGTGGAAGCGAATGGGTGGCTGCACGAGAGTTCTGAGGAGCTCAAGAAATTGACTGGAGAGTTGTCTATTCAGGAAGACACTGTTCAGCAATGGGTGTCTGATGTTCAACAGTGGACTGCAGGTGAATACCTCAGTGTTTTATGTACAATTCTGACGTAAAATAAATATAAATTATTTTTTCTATATTCAATCAGAAGGACCATGCAGTCAAAATGAACTTGAAAAAACCATTGAAGGACTGTATCTCAGCATTAAGCAGCGGAAATATCAGCTGTATCGTCAGGCTGGTAAGAACAGAACGAAAGAAAACAAGTTTTTGATAATAATGTGTGACTGAGCACATATTCAGTGTTTTCGGTTTAATATTCTAGATGGCAACAAGAGAAGACATCTGCTTAGAAAAAAGATTTCAGTGGAAAAGAGATCCTTAGAAGATGCCATCACAAAATACAATGCTGTTGTGCCAGAAACTGGCAAACTCCCTTCTCCCAACGAGCTCCTGGCTGAGGAAAACTATTCCTGGCCTTGGGAATGTAAGTACATCTTGGATGTGTTCAGTTGTCTTCATATCTATAGGCTATTTTTAATTACATTGTAAAGGCTTTAGATGAAACAATTACAGGTTTGACCGAGGTTGCTGTGATTGGATCAGACAAGCTCCAGAGACAACTTCCTTTTTACTTTTGAAAACTGAAAGAGACACTCTTCTATATAATTCTGTCCCATGGGAGAAATTGCCTGGTGTCATTAGGAGGAGATGAGTATGCAGTGTAATAGAACCCACCTTTGAAAGTACACAGACACTGCGGGAAGTAGTTCACCACTATTTATAAAAAATGTATATGATGATTTGCAGGTCATGGTGATATGTTAAAGAAAAAAAAGGTCTTCGACAAGGTAATGCTGCTGAACCGACTGAAGGAAGAGGAGGTCATTGTTGTCCGTGAAGTCAAGCAGCACTGGGACTACATGAGGAATATGGCTGGAAATATTAAAGAGATTTCCTCCCAGCTTTCAGAAGGGATCACTCAGCAAAGTAAGTACAGTTCTATTTGCTACTTGTACTGATATACTAGGTTAGTAGTCTAACTTATTGTAATGTCACTGTCAGGCGGCACAGAAGCATTTACTGGGAGAGGACGTGAGGGGCTACTCTTGTCTGCTGAAGAGAAGACTGTCAGCAATTCAAGCTCAGCAGGGTGCAGCTCGCTCAACGTACCAACATGTTTTTGGATCGCAAGCCTTGTCTCTCGATGATTCGTCCACTGATGATGAAGAACCCCATGATAGCAGCTCCTCCACCGAAGATGAAGAACACTAGGATTGTAGCTCCTCTTCTGAACTTTGACCTCCCTCATTAAAAAATGAGGAAAACTGTTGTAATTACCTGGCCTGCGGTATGAATGTGAAATGTTAAAATAAACTGTCCTGCAATTGACACTTTTTCTGAGTTATGTACTATTACTATTTTGAAGTAGATGCTGATGCTTTTTATGGAAATTATGAATTATTAATTTGAGATTTGTTGGTAGGGCAGTGAAATACGGCTTTTCATGCAGCCTCAATAAAGTCAATTAACAGGCTATGTTCACTCACTTCACTGACTTTCTTTTGGCACTAAAATTGTCTGTACAATGCTCATGTATGTTATTCAATCATGTGCAAGTACACATAGGAACTTAGTAAACAACCCAGTCTCACAAAAAAACGTGCAATCACAACGTTTGTCCACTTCATGAAAACGTAGTGGTTTGACGAATTTGCCTCAAAAATCGTTTCACTCTTACGTTTCATTTGTCAATGGCTTTATGAAGGGCGTGCCTCCGGTCACGTGACTGACAGCCTGCTCTCCTGTCTGAACACAAAACATGGTGGACATCCGTTCTATTTCGCTCTAAATTGTGAGATTTTAAAACAAAACCTTTTGTTGACTTTTGATCGCATTTCTAGCGACAAATATATTCTATATTGGGGTTATCCGCTCGCACTGAAAAACGTGCAATAACTACGTTTGTCCACTTGGCATACCGTTACAATTTGACGACTTTGCCTCAAAAATCGTTTCTCTCGTACGGGTCATTTCTCAATGGATTTGTGAATGGCGTGCCTCTGGTCACGTGACTGATAGAGCGCAAAACATGGCGGACACCCGTTCTAGTTTTGCTTTAAATTGTGAGATTTTAAAACAACCACCCACCCAGTGAATGCATCCTATTGGGTTGATCCTCTACTACACTTGGATGGGTGACTATTACAAATGAATACATCTGCAGTAACCATCCAGCACTATTCATTGTTCGAAAGGTGCATGCACCCCACTTCTCGACAGAAGTTGGAATGTTCTATGTTGGAATGTGACTCATACCTTCTCTGGCTGCCTGAGTCAAACCTCAAATTTCATCATAAAGAAGAGAGAAAATGTACATACCACATGGAGCAGGGCTCCCACTCGATTAGTTCCATTATTTTCCCCTGAAACAAAAAATTGGCATTGAAATTAACAACACATCCACAGTTAATGTGTATATTTACATTACATATCTACATCAAGTAATGACAAAACAGAACCTTTTGTTTTTTTGTTTTTACTACCCGTTTCACTGGGTAATACCCGTCATCTCCAACCATATGGCTGCATTCTGAAAGAGCAAAAAGTGTACGTTTAAATTGTTAAAGCGTTGAGTGAAAAAACATCAAGGCATATACAGTGCACTGACAAATTCATCATTCAAAATAGATACTATATATGGTTTCTTCTTGCTTTTCCAGATTATACATAGGTTCTGCACAAGTGAGCAAGGTGTGGTGTTTGTGGTGAAAAATTACCATCAGATGTGCCCACTACGTCTTCAGGCAAAAATATATACTGCAATGAACATTCACTAAAATATTAAGAAAGTACAAATAAAATCATTTACAGCTGCATGTGATATTTCTGTATGTAATAGTTTTAAGGCACTGCACAATCTTGCATTGTATTGCCTTTATGAGATACATCATGTTTAGAGGCCAGGGCAGTCACTAGACTTATGTCAGCAACAGTGGACTGTGTGCATTGGATTTAAGAATGGCAACACTTTGATGTAGGGATATTAAAATAATTTTTAGTTTGTGTGGTCATAATTCTAATTTCTTTGTTTTGTGTCTAATTTCATATTTGTATTTCAAGTCTTATGGTTTTATAACATCACTTTTTACATCTTTGCCAGGCAATGTATGATGTATAATATGTAAGAACCTTTCGATCCATCTTCTGTCTTCCTTCTGGTGCTTTTTCTTGGAGGTAAGCCTGTTGAGGATAAATATAACTGTTTGTACAGAATAATTCCCACTATATTTTATTACATATAACATCCAATAGACTAACGACCAAAAACCAATGACGCATCTCGTGCAAATAAACCATGTCATAACATGCTAATCTCTGACATGTCAGGCTTTGTCATAGCAACCTGAACTATAAAAAGTCTTTCACCTAAATATTATAATGTCTACAAATAATTTATGAACCAAAACAGATATTCTGGTAATTGGATTGCAGACATGTCTCAAAGATCTAATTACTACATACTCAGAGGGACTGTGGAGGCTCTTTTGGAGGAGGTTGACGGCTGGCTGGCAGAGGTTGTGGACGGATGGATGGTGGAGGAGGTTGATGGCTGGCTGGCAGAGGTTGTGGACGGATGGATGGTGGAGGTGGTTGACGGCTGGCTGGCAGAGGTTGTGGACGGATGGATGGTGGAGGAGGTTGATGGCTGGCTGACAGAGGTTGTGGACGGATGGATGGTGGAGGAGGTTGATGGCTGGCTGGCAGAGGTTGTGGGCGGATGGATGGTGGAGGTGGTTGACGGCTGGCTGGCAGAGATTGTGGACGGATGGATGGTGGAGGAGGTTGATGGCTGGCTGGCAGAGGTTGTGGACGGATGGATGGTGGAGGTGGTTGACGGCTGGCTGGCAGAGATTGTGGACGGATGGATGGTGGAGGAGGTTGATGGCTGGCTGGCAGAGGTTGTGGACAGATGGATGGTGGAGGAGGTTGATGGCTGGCTGGCAGAGATTGTGGACAGATGGATGGTGGAGGAGGTTGATGGCTGGCTGGCAGAGGTTGTGGACGGATGGATGGTGGAGGAGGTTGACGGCTGGTTGACAGAGGTTGTGGATGGATGGATGGTGGAGGAGGTTGATGGCTGCATATCTGTCCAACCTTTGTGGAACAGATAGACAATATGATCAGAGTGAGATTTTTGTATATACACACACAGAAATTTCTAATCTTCCAGAGATACTCAGCCTTAAAAGACTGATTTACACCACATAAACTTAAAATTATTTTCCAGAATTCAACATCAAAAAAGCTCTCAGATAAATTAAAATTGTGTATAATTCTAAAGCACAACTTTGGATCTTGTTGCTTTCAGCTGTTTTTGTCTACACTGAGGAACATTCTACAGCTACTGGCACTGTGGGAAAGATGTGTCAGAGCAGGGAAATAACAGTGAGACAACAAGGTAAAATGGTCAGAAAGCTTTGCAGGGACCAACAATCCTCCACCACAGAACTGTGGTTAGACTCTGGAGCAGATGCTAATGTGGTGTATTGTTCCACTATATATAAAAACATTTATGCATTAACACATATGCAGTTATATGAGGGAAAGAGGTTGCTGGTGACTAATGAAGTCAAAAAAGGGCTAATAATGAATGATGGCCTGATCTGAATCCGGCCCATTATTACATGTGCCTGAAGATGCAAATACATTAACAAACTTACCTCTAACAACCGCCATATATAGGTCCTTCATCCGGTCCAGGCACTTGCTGGCATGGTCAGTCAGATGCCACTTGGAGTGGACCACCTGACTGGACCAAGTGCCAGGTTTCTTGCCTGGCCGAGCTAGAAACACCACAGCTCTGTGGCCCAAAGTGTGCAGTTTTTCCAGCTGAAAAAAAAAAATGAAATCGCCATATGTTAAGCCATAAATTTGAAAAATACAATTACTGATGTCAAACATACCAGCATTTGTGCCTCATCCATCACACGTGAGGCGGTGTTGTTTTTTTTTTTGGTTTTTCAACCACTCCTCTTTTTTATTTTCAAAAGTTTTCAGTCGTTTTGCCAGCCTCTGTCGCCTGGGCTGCTCTGCTTGGCAAATTTTGCAGGTCTTGCAAGCCACTGCAATAACTGCAATGCAGTTATTGCAGTGCTTATTAGTGGATCCCCGTGGCATCTCGAACTGGAAAAAAACAAAACGTTTGTACCATGTATGATCCACATATCATTTTTTTCCACACACACGTACATATATTAGACCTAATCCCTTTCAGGTGAAAAAGAAGTGTTTTAGCCATAATGTAATGTAAACAATCACTTGTAGAGTACTGCAAAGACAACGTTTGTTCTTCTTTATGTTACCGCGGAGTATTGCGGTTACAGCATCCACTGTAAACCGCGAATTTGACAGTTACAAACATGGAAGCGATGGTTGCCCGAAATGATGGCAAACACTTCATATATTTCGCCATATATGACCCCTTGCGTGATAATTTCTTACCTTTCAATATTTAGAGCAAGTTCGTCGCATGAAACTTCTTCCTCCCAGCAGTCTACGCGCGCACACGATGGGCTTTTACCCACAATTCCTTAATTTCTACTGTTCGTAATGTAAAATAAAAAAAATAAAAAATAAAACATATCACCTTAAAACGTAACATACCTTTAAATTTTCAAAACGTATAGTGTCAACACCTTAAAAGAGGGAATCACACTCAAATAAACGTTTGCTTTAAATCTCGTCGTATAGGTTCTCTGTCATCAATAGCTTGTTTTCGTGCGTTTTTTGCTCATGAGCAAATGAAGTATTATGTCTTTTCAAATATATAAAATATTATGAGTATAATTTGACACTAAGCTTGAAACATGAATGTCTTAATATTCATTCATACAATAATCATCTTGTATCTCCAAATGAGTCACCTGATGGACTGATACAGCCAATGCCCTGACCCTTGGCACATCCTATGAAAGATGCAAATGTTGTCTTCTATATTGGTTGAAAACCTCAAGACTGGAAGATCAATAGATAAATTGTCAGACTTGAGAAAACTACATTTAGTGAGAAGGTGCCAGTGTGGACCATATTTCAAAGATAGGTGAGAAAGGAATTTGTGTGTCAATTGTGTACGTGCTATGCAAAGGAGATCTTCCAGCTATCTTCTTTGGTGTGGCTTTCTCTTGTTTTAAAGCTTGACAAATATAACCAAATTAGAGAGACACAATATGCGATTACGTCTTCTTCTTCTCTCTCTTTGGGTTTCTCCCTTCAGTGGTGGATCGTCTTCTTCCATCTCACCCTGTCCTCTGCTTCCTCTTCTCTCAAACCTACAGACCTCATGTCCTCCTTCACCACCTCCATCAATCTCCTCTTTGGCCTTCCTCTCCACCTTCTGCCTGGCAGTTCCAACCTCAACATCTTCCTACCAATGTACTGGCTCTCTCTCCTCTGGGCATGTCCAAACCATCTCCATCTAGCCTCTCTGACTTGGTCTCCTAAACACCTGACATGTGCTGTCCCTCTGATCTACAGCTTCCTGATCCTATCCATCCTGCTCACTCCCAAAGAGAAGCTCAGCATCTTCATCTCTGCTACCTTTTTTCCTCAGTGCCACTGTTTCCAGACCATACAACATTGGCAACACTGATAGACCATTGTTTCATGTCAGTTAGTACCTCATGGCTGAATCTTTCAGATGTGTCACCAAACTTGCTACTCTGTGTTTGTCTTTCATTGTTTAATGGTTGAATTGTTTTTTTTTTGCCCCTTTCCACCATGCCCAGTTGCCTTCCCAAGTCGGGGAGAGTAGAAGAAAATTCCCATCTCAGCAATTGTCAGATCCTCCCATCAAAAGAGCGCCAACAAGCTCAACAAACATAGTGATGCCTAACAAATACATGACGCCTGTTGGCCCTTTTCATTCAGACTTGAACTCAGAGATAAATGAGATGACTTCCCTTCCTATCCAGACGTAGTCAGAAAGATACGGTGGCACATCCAGATGTTAAATAATAAGATGTCTTCTCGGGTTAAAATTATTGAACTCTTCCTTTAACTCAAAATTAGGATCTGTGACTTGTGTACTCTTAGTGCCTTTGTCAGCAGTATTCAGGATGTAATCCAGGTTATGATATTTCTACCTGTTCTAAGCTAACTTAGACAGAGGCCATGGAAACCCCTAATTCTAACCCTAATAACATTCAGAAATAAGTAAGATAATGCATTGCAACACCTGCTCATACCATTTGACTCATTATTCCTGCAACAAAACAGCAGTCTCATTCATCGTACTGCTTTGGTTTTACTAAGTTCCTATGTGTACTTGCACATGATTGAATAACATACATGAGCATTGTACAGACAATTTTAGTGGCAAAAGAAAGTCAGTGAAGTGAGTGAACATAGCCTGTTAATTGACTTTATTGAGGCTGCATGAAAAGCTGTATTTCACTGCCCTACCAACAAATCTCAAATTAATAATTCATAATTTCCATAAAAAGCATCAGCATCTACTTCAAAATAGTAATAGTACATAACTCAGAAAAAGTGTCAATTGCAGGACAGTTTATTTTAACATTTCACATTCATACCGCAGGCCAGGTAATTACAACAGTTTTCCTCATTTTTTAATGAGGGAGGTCAAAGTTCAGAAGAGGAGCTACAATCCTAGTGTTCTTCATCTTCGGTGGAGGAGCTGCTATCATGGGGTTCTTCATCATCAGTGGACGAATCATCGAGAGACAAGGCTTGCGATCCAAAAACATGTTGGTACGTTGAGCGAGCTGCACCCTGCTGAGCTTGAATTGCTGACAGTCTTCTCTTCAGCAGACAAGAGTAGCCCGTCACGTCCTCTCCCAGTAAATGCTTCTGTGCCGCCTGACAGTGACATTACAATAAGTTAGACTACTAACCTAGTATATCAGTACAAGTAGCAAATAGAACTGTACTTACTTTGCTGAGTGATCCCTTCTGAAAGCTGGGAGGAAATCTCTTTAATATTTCCAGCCATATTCCTCATGTAGTCCCAGTGCTGCTTGACTTCACGGACAACAATGACCTCCTCTTCCTTCAGTCGGTTCAGCAGCATTACCTTGTCGAAGACCTTTTTTTTCTTTAACATATCACCATGACCTGCAAATCATCATATACATTTTTTATAAATAGTGGTGAACTACTTCCCGCAGTGTCTGTGTACTTTC
Source organism: Synchiropus splendidus (assembly GCF_027744825.2). Classification (NCBI taxonomy): domain Eukaryota; kingdom Metazoa; phylum Chordata; class Actinopteri; order Syngnathiformes; family Callionymidae; genus Synchiropus; species Synchiropus splendidus. The sequence continues at coordinate 39,620,499 of NC_071335.1, forward strand.
AAAGGTGGGTTCTATTACACTGCATAATCTCCTCCTAATGACACCAGGCAATTTATCCCATGGGACAGAATTATATAGAAGAGTGTCTCTTTCAGTTTTCAAAAGTAAAAAGGAAGTTGTCTCTGGAGCTTGTCTGATCCAATCACAGCAACCTCGGTCAAACCTGTAATTGTTTCATCTAAAGCCTTTACAATGTAATTAAAAATAGCCTATAGATATGAAGACAACTGAACACATCCTAGATGTACTTACATTCCCAAGGCCAGGAATAGTTTTCCTCAGCCAGGAGCTTGTTGGGAGAAGGGAGTTTGCCAGTTTCTGGCACAACAGCATTGTATTTTGTGATGGCATCTTCTAAGGATCTCTTTTCCACTGAAATCTTTTTTCTAAGCAGATGTCTTCTCTTGTTGCCATCTAGAATATTAAACAGAAAACACTGAATATGTGCTCAGTCACACATTATTATCAAAAACTTGTTTTCTTTCGTTCTGTTCTTACCAGCCTGACGATACAGCTGATATTTCCGCTGCTTAATGCTGAGATACAGTCCTTCAATGGTTTTTTCAAGTTCATTTTGACTGCATGGTCCTTCTGATTGAATATAGAAAAAATAATTTATATTTATTTTACGTCAGAATTGTACATAAAACACTGAGGTATTCACCTGCAGTCCACTGTTGAACATCAGACACCCATTGCTGAACAGTGTCTTCCTGAATAGACAACTCTCCAACCAATTTCTTGAGCTCCTCAGACGCTTCAGCAATCCTCTGCACAGTCTGTGAAAACCCGTGTTGGATTAACAAACAATTGCAACTAGTCTAATGCACCATGAAACACACAAGTGTGGTCTTTACCTTGATGTGTCGTTTGGCCAAAGTCCGGTCAAGATTTTCTGTCTTCCGCTTGTTCCAGCCAATGGCCTGGATGGTAAGGATGTCTGTGCGGGCTGAATGCACAATGGACACACGTTTATGTTACTAGTTGATTTGTACAACTTTAGCTGTAACTTTTTTTTCACACAAAAAAAAAATGTACTTACCAGCTTTTGACATGTACTTGGAACATAGGGCTGCTCGAGAAAGGAAACTGTTCACCTGTTCAACTTCCTCCCCTATTGTTGTTCCTGCTCCCTCTTGGTTCCGTCCACCCCATTCCAACTGAAAGAAATATGCATGTTACCATTTGGACGAGGACGGAGAGAAATAATGTGAAATTAAAGCCCCTGACAATCATTACCTCACACATCCATGAATGTGCTTTAGCGTGCATGATGGAGAGAAAGGGCTGCATGTTCAACAGGACCTGTAACTCAGGACAGTGGCCAACAACCCTCTGCAAATATGGCCAATATTTGCATACCACATCAGAGCAAAAAAACTGAACATTGTGTGAAACAAGCTGTTTCTGGAGATATAAAGGATAGGCAAATATCTCCCCACGGAACATGTTCAGTCCCTTCAGCAAAATGCCATGACGACACACTGCAACCTCGACCCGTTCCTCATCTACTTTACTCGCAGACTTGTTGGAGGACTCTCGTGCAGCCACCCATTCGCTTCCACCACACCTGCCTTTCCCAGGATTCTGTTCAAGATGAAGAAAAACAGATGTAGACAGAGCAAAGCGTGCAGTGAAATTTAAATAAACTTTACATGTCCTGTTGATGCCCTGATGTGGTTGACGAAGGAGGTCACCTCGGTGTCGTTGGCCAAGAAGACACCTTCGAAAAAGCCATTTGGTCTAAAAGACATAAAGCAGGGGTGACCTTTATCAAGGTTCCATGTATTGCATGCCGTAGAAACAACTTATACATACCCTGAATGGCTCTAAAGCGATAAAGCTTGCGGTTCCCATCCACTGAGACAGCTAACATTGAGGGTGTGCAGGCTGGGCACCGAAACTGATCGACTTCAGACAGCCTCTCAACTTCAAATTTTGCGTACGACCATTCCAGGAATGATTTTTGTATGGTGTTGCCACATAAACTCTTTCAATTCTGCAGGCAATTAGTCCAATGATGTACTAACCCGACCAAAGAGTTTTGTGCGCTGCTCAAGCATACCAACGAAAGCTTGTCGTTACATTCCTGGTGCAGTAATCTTGAGCTCTTCGTATGTAGCGATCAAATCCACTGTGTACAGCGTCTCAAAATGGACTGTAGCTGGCCAGTAGCCACTTTCAATCAGCTCACTAATACCGACATCCAAAGCTTTCCCACAGGAGCAGCTGACAGTTGGGAGGGACACATTGTATCGACCTAAAATATGTACATAACAAAATTTTCGAACAGAAAATAGAAAATATAATTCATACACAAGGAACTCACCATTCATTCCAATCAGAATTACTTGCTTTCCTGCAGAAAAGGTTGTTTGCCCAGAGCAGCAGTCGCAGCATGGATGCATTACTGGCAAAATGCACTCTGGGAAGATAGGAAACGAACATAATTTAAAAGAGGTTGTGTGTATATATATATATATATATATATATATATATATATATATATATATATATATATATATATATATATATATATATATATATATATATATATATATATATACACACACACACAATATTGGTGGCATATATTATCTCAGTACAGACCTCTTTCATGGAAGGAGAATTTTCCTCCCTTCTCTTCCCTGATGTGAGTGGTTGGTGGCAGTGGCCTGTAGAATCCCTTTATCATGGATGATCTGTTATGGAAAACCATGGAATTGTGGATGGAAACATCACAGGCTGCACAGTGAAGTGGTCTAGGCAAACAATCCTGACATTTCACAACAGCAGTCTTAGATCTGCAGTGGTGACAAGTTCCCTCTATAGGCTTCTCAGACTGTAACATCTGATTAACCATATACGGCCTTAACACAGTCCACTTTTCCAGAGTTGAAGCTTTCCTGTCTTTCCAGTGTGAAGGTGCTGGGTCTATGGCAGGTCCCAAAAGGTCCTGCACCTCTTGAATGAGGGATCCTAGAAAACAGGGTAAGGTAACCAAATGTAGCAGCAATAAGACAAACATGGAAAGAAGAGGGTAAATAAACTGCTGCTAAAATATATATCTTGAACGGTCTCAGTCACGTGCTGATGTCCACTTGTAGATGGAGCACATGGCAATGAGTGCATGCTCCCAGAAGTCACTGTTGAGAGTAGGGAGATTTGTTTAAATGGACAAATGGACTCGAAACGTCACAATAAAAAGCAGGAAAATAGTAGTATGTTGAAAATAAATCCATAGATCTGTTGACAGTTCGACATTAAACTACTGAGGCTAAGAAGAAAGTCAGAGCAGGTACTAGTCAAATCAAACATTCCAACTGTCAAGAACCGGTACTCCTGGGTTACATGCACATTTCTAACAATGGATTGCTTGATGGTTACTGCTGATGTATTCATTTGTAATAGTCACCCGTCCAAGTGTAGTAGAGGATCCACCCAGTAGGATGTATTCACTGGGTGGGTGCAATATGGTAATGTGTGTGTACTTGAATGCCATAAGTCCCTGTCCAAGGGAGCAATTGTTGTTAATCATAATGGCCCATCAACATCAGCTAGTTATGAAAGACAAAGGCTCTATTCACATGTTGATGTACCTGAGGGGGGTGTTCAGGACATCATTGTATGAAGCTGAAAGATAGGGTCCAAGTCAAGACCTCATGTTGAAAGAAGGATTTCCCCTCTGGTCAAAGTGGCTTCTTTAACTATTTCAAGACACGTCTCCCTTTAGCCAATATTTTTGACACCATTGTTTTCAGTAGAGTTTTGTAACTCACACACATAATTGTGTTTTGTGAGGACTTTGTGAGGACTCATTGACCCAATTGACAATTGACCATTGTCTCTCACCTTAAACAACAACAACAACAACAAACATCCAAAACAAATTACTAACATTAAGCAGGACTCTGAAATTAAATAAACCAGTTAACCGCATTACAGTAAACCACTTATACTAACTACTCCACCATGTAAACATTATGTCCTGTATTCAGCGAAATGTCCTCACTAGGACAGTGTCGTGTCAAATAGTTAGCCCCACAACCATGACAAATCAATCAAATACTGAAGCAGTTGACTGACATTAGTTCTATAATAATACATAACCAATGTAGTCAGCCAAAGACAGGCAATAGAGACCATAAAGTTAGTGAACAAAAATCACCTGAGGATGAACTCTTTGCCCGCTTCTTCCCTGTTCTCCTCCTCTTTGGGATAGGACTCCCTTCCTCGTCCTCCTCAACCCAAAAAAAAGTAAATTTGTCCGGTCCAGACACTTCTGAGGATTCTTTAGGTTGAGTATTCTTAAAATAAAGATAATGGAAAATGTTAGCGTCACCTAATACACAATATTACATATTGTTAGAAAGTCTCAGGACAGATCATGAGAGCATTAAATGCCGACCTTGCATTCCTCCAACAGCAAATCAGCAAGAAATAAGGCATCATCGTCATCCATGATGCTCCTCAGTTGAGTGAGTACAGCCTGAATACCAATTTATCAGTGGCCACTTGATTTTAAACACAGTGGGCGTGACTATGCAAATCAGCAAGAAGAAAAGAAAAGAAATGGAAACCGGATAAGTTACCCCCATATTAACAACCATCGACACGGAGAAAGGTTATCAAAAAACAAACTAAATAAATTCAAATATTAAGAAATAGAATAAATACATAACTCACGTCAAAATCATTCAGCTCCGTGTCTTTGGTGTCCGAGTATTGTAGCCGAGGGTTATATTTGGTAAATCCACAGGGACAGCTGTCAATAAGGTCCAAGTTCGTTGGTGCAGCAAGATAACAACATTATTCGTGCCTTCAGTCTCCGTTAGACACGACCCAAAAACCCGCGCAGTCCAACATAACACCCCCCTGCCAACTATGGCAACTCCCGGAGAACAAAATAAGCTTCTACAGTACCAACAGCGAATGCAGTATTGCAATTCTACAAAATCTCTGACAGACTCTAAATAGACGAAAGGATGATAAACAAAAAAGAAGAGGAGTTTTTACCGAAGTCAAGCCGAATGACTTTCCGCCATGTTTTTGTTCTGGTCGACCACTGATGACGTCAAAGTCCAACGTGTTTGTATAATTGAATTATTCATCCAAAGCATAAATTCACATCTCCAAAGAGACGTCGGCGTCCACATCACGTGTACATATTTAAACAGAATAAAAATAGAAACTACGGCTTGGGAGGTTTGAAATTGTCCGCTTGCGCTTCCGCTGACGTCAGTGACGGAGAACGAAGCGTGATTCAGCAAAACGAATAAATCATGGAACTTCCTTTCTTGTCAAAAGACTTTATATGCAGTTGATACGATTTTAAATATCCGATAATACTATTTGGCGTAGAAATGTATTCGATACCAATAATAAATAACGTATTTGGTCCGTGACGTCAGTTCCTGCCATCCACTTCCTTCCCCAGTCGGATAATAAATATTATATCATTTTCATGACATAATATTTAAAAATTAAAGGTACATTACATGTGATTACAACTCAACAAAACCAGCCAAAAATTGGCTGCGGAATTACTGGCCAGCTGTACAATAATACATTGAATTGAGACCTACGAGATAATCTGGGTCAAAACGAAAAAAACGAAGCGTCATATACATGAAACGAGCGGAAAAAATGAAAGTAAGGCGTACATTTGTCGCTAGAAATGTGATCAAAACGCAACAATAGCTTTTAATTGTTTTAAAATCTCACAATTTAAAGCAAAACTAGAACGGGTGTCCGCCATGTTTTTGTGTTCTATCAGTCACGTGACCAGAGGCCATTCACAAAGCCATTGAGAAATGACGCGTACGAGAGAAAGGATTTTTGAGGCAAAGTATTCAAAGGATTACGGTATGCCAAGTGAACAAACGTAGTTATTGCACGTTTTTCAGTGCGCGCAGATAACCGACCCAAAATAGAATATATTTGTCGTAAACGGTAACGTCACAATACTACGATTTAACAGGGAATCACAAAACTATCTCGGTCCAAACGAAAGAAAATAAGCGTTATTTACATAAAACAAGCATATAATATTACAATGTGGGATATATTTGTCGCTAGAAATGTGATCAAAAGCCAATAAAGTCATTTAAAAAAACCCACAATTTGGAGTGGATTTATGGGCGGCAGGGCAAAATCTGCCGGAATGCTAATGTGATATTTCTCGAAAAAGAACTCGCCTCTACAGATAAACAGGCCTTTGTTTGTATCAGAGTCACTATTCACAGCTTGGTGATACATTTCGTGATAAATGATAGGTGTTCGGCGAGAAAAACAACCGGCATTGATTTTCAGACGGCGATGTTTTTTTTTAATCAGTTACTACCGGTTCTCTCTGTGCAGCGGCGAGCTGGAAGGATATCCGCGATGAAAGCAGGTCGGTGGGGAAGGAGGACACGGTGCCTCTCAGACTGCTCTACAGTAGACACAACCACAGCCAGATCGGCCAGGATGAGCTCAGCACCAGGGTGAAAGGAAGCGCAGCATCCACACAGGTAAACAAGGTGTGTTTCTGCACCAGCCATTGCCACGTTCCAACATTGTTAGTGTCTGCATTCATCCAAGGAATGTAAAGCTATTAAACAAGATCATTCTTCTTCTCCGGACGGACATGCCACTATTGCAGCATCACTGAGTGAAGTAATTCACAGAGAAGTTATACAACAAATAAACCATGACTAAACTATGGCAAAAATAACCTTTCACTTTCTTTGATCGTGTCTAACAAAGCAAAGTGTCTCACAAAGTTATCAGAGACTCAAATGGCTCTGCATCCGAATTAAGGGTTTGAATCTGTTTGCCATTTGTTTTGCAACCGATCACGTTCACTTTTTAAGATTCCCTTTTTGCTCCTCAAATATATTGAATGAATCACATCGTCTTTTGCACCTGCACGTCACTAACATGCTGGTGCTTGACCTCGGCTTGCTTGCACCGTCACTTGAAATTACTGCATTTAATAAAAACAAGAGAAAAGAAACGCCCTTTAAACTTGACTGTAGCTTGCTGAATAAACGCATCCAACATCCGCACTGGTGGATGCATTTAGACAATCATCAGCAGGTCATTTGGTCGATGCTGAGCCAGGATAATTAATAATTTAGCGATAACTTCCTTGGAGAAACATCTCACCCGTCCAGCTGGAGTTGCTGTCCTGGCAGCTGCCTCACTGTCCAGCTCATATTTGATGTCACAGCAGTGTTTCTGTGAATGAAGATGTACTGCCAGTGTCCAGCTGAATCAGGTGTAACTGGATCACACGTCACCATCTTTGTATCTGCGGCCAATTTAAGCGCAGAAAAACAAGGCGTTTGACAAATTTTATTGATGGTAAAGGCATAAAGGGAAATTTTAGGCGTGTTTTCCTTCTCCCATAGCTATTAATAGTAATATTGAAATGTTTATTTTTATCTTTGCTGAAGGGGACCCCACATATGACCTTGAAATGAATAAGGATCGGGCATGCGCATGATGTAACTTACTGAAATTCAGTGATCGTTTTCTCCCACCAACTTTCATCTATTTGAAAACCTGATTCCCTGTTGTATGCTCCTCTCGTTTTTGACCTCAATCTCATTAATATATTTCAGAAACAATTCTCTTCTAGGGCTGAGTAGATTGTTGCTGAGTCAGGAGGTAGAGAAGGAAACCTGTGAAAGTTTTTATTTTTTTATTTATTTTAGACAAAATATATGATTTGATATTGTTTTGAGAGACTATTGTACGAGCGTGACAAGCATTTCTCCAAGTAAGAGGGAGGAAACACACGATTCTCTTTTTGGGCCAGAATTCTGAGTAAATATTCCTGAGAAAATTAAGCAAGTGGCTGAATTATATTTACAGCGCTTCTGAAATTGGGAGCAAACTTTAATAGCATGGAACGTAACCTTGGGATTCTTGACATTGGTAGGTCTTTTCATAGGCAGTGAGGAATATACCGGAGCATTAATAGAGGATGAGCATGAAAACATTTCCAGTTTGGACTAAGGTAAACATCAGTAAGACAGCAGATTTTATGAATATAAGAGGCTCAATAATAAAACTGTTTTGAATTTACACTTATGGAGTAACGATCTGCTGACCCGAGGAGACTTCCCACTCCAAACAAAATCACTTGCTGTAGTTTATCAATGATTTTTTTTTTTTCTTTTTAAATTTCTCCACCTCTGAAGGTCAGATTTGACTAGAGTCGTGCGTGAAGGTAAAGGTAGATTTATTGTCAATTCTGCCATATGCATTACATATCAAGGATTGAAATGTGCAGCCACATGAACGCAGAGAGATTTAAAACAAGATTCTTTAAATCAAAGTGCAGGTTCTTGAAGCCTACCCCTTTTAATTGGATGACATATGCTTTTCTCATTTTTGACCCTATATCCTGAAAACATGAATAATAATTCACTATTGTTATGCATGATGCCTTTAAACCCTAGAGATGAGCTCTGTGTGACTCTGCTAAAGACTTAATGCCCAAGTGGTTTCCATAATACCTCTTATGAAGACCCTCCAATATTTATAACGTACAGAACATTAAGAATCACCCGTTATAATGTACTTAAAATTAAATTGTGGTGTACATTAAGGGGTGTGTTCTCTCACCCAGATGGTTTATGGGTATGGGGCGTGGTGATGTATATATTGACTGTGAGGGGAGGGGAGTGAGTTCTGTTCTGGAGTAAATAAAGTTGTTGGAAGTTTGCCGTCTCATCGCCTGCTCTTGCTTTTGCCACATTGGTGACCCCGAGTTGGACATGTTACACGAGGTAGAGGAGGACGTCTCCTCTTCTGAGGCTCAGCAGAGCGCTTCAAGTTCGGCCATGGAGCATCAACGGCCGCAACCAGCCGTTTGCACCGCATCGATGAAGCTGCCGGAGTTTTGGCACAGCGACCCAGCGCCGTGGTTCCAGCACGTGGAGGCGCTTTTTCATCTGCGGGGTATAACGGCGGACGACGCCAGATATTACCTGGTGGTAGCGGCGCTGGACCAGCAGTCTACTCGGCGGGTGATGCAGCTTTTACGGGCACCGCCACATCGCGGGAAATACGACGCTCTCAAACGGCTTCTCCTTCGGCGTTTCAGCCCGTCCGCGGCAGAGAGAGCGGATAAACTGCTTTCGCTTCCTGGGCTTGGTGACGGTTCGGCAGTGGACTTAATGGACGAAATGTTGTCTCTGCTGGGGTCGGAGGACGGCGGTTTCTTGTTCCCGCACATCTTTCTGCGCCAGTTTCCACCGTCGGTGCGCGCCGCCCTGGCCAACTCCCCGTGCCTCGCCGCTGGCGATTTCCGCGGTTTGGCGGAGGAAGCGGACCGAATCCTTCTGACGATCAGACGAGCAGCAGAGCACACGTTCGTGGTGGCTCCCCAACAGTCGACGGCGGAGGGCGCGGAACCTGCGATGACTGCTGGAGTCTCCTCCCGAAGACGACGGGGGGACTTGTGTTTCTTCCACCATCGTTTCGGCGTCAAGGCTCGGCGTTGTGTCCCTCCCTGCTCCTTCAACACTTCGGGAAACGGAAGAGCCAGCGCTCAGTAGCGGCTGTGGGCGCTGGCGATCGAGAAGAGCTGCTTTTCGTTAAGGACTCCGTGTCTGGACGACGGTTCCTGGTGGACTCTGGCTCACAGAAAAGCCTCCTCCCTCCAGCCGAGTCAGACTTGGCAGCCCGCGGTACTGGCCCGGTTTTGAAGGCAGCCAACGGGTCGTCTATTGAAACTTTTGGTACCAGGTCGGTCACTGTGTGTTTCAGTGGACGCAGTTTTCACTTTGACTTTGTGTTGGCCTCTGTTACAGTTCCCATTATCGGGGCAGACTTCCTGTGTGATAATGGCTTGCTGGTGGATGTCGCCAACCGTCGGTTAATTGAAGCTGTGTCTTTTGCTATGGTTCCATGTCAGACTGGAGGACCCGGGCCATTGACACACTCTAACGTTGTGGCGTCATGTGACGTTTTTCTGCCTTTGCTTGCGGAATTTCCGGCGTTGACTAGGCCAGAGTTTTCCACCGCAGTTGCCAAACACGGCGTGGAACATTTTATCCCGACGGTAGGCCCGCCAGTGTTCGCGCGCGCACGACGCCTGGACTCTGTCAAGTTGGCCACGGCTAAACAGGAGTTCTCCACCATGGAACGCTTGGGTATTGTAAGGCGGTCCAACAGCCCGTGGGCGTCGCCGCTTCATATGGTGCCCAAAGCGGACGGATCTTGGCGTCCGTGTGGCGACTTTCGCCGTTTGAACAACATTACTACACATGATCGATATCCGATACCACACATTCAGGATTTTTCGGTCCACCTGGCGGGCGCAACTATTTTCTCCAAGGTGGATCTGGTGCGGGGTTATCACCAGGTTCCTGTGCATGCAGAAGACGTGCCAAAGACTGCAGTTATTACTCCATTTGGTCTTTTTGAGTTTCTGCGCATGCCTTTCGGCCTTAAAGGGGCAGCACAAACCTTCCAGAGACTGATGGACTCTGTGTTGCGCGATCTTCCATTTGTTTTTGTTTATCTGGACGACATTTTGGTCGCCAGCCCTTCAGTTGAAGAACACTTGTTGCATCTGAAGCAGGTTTTTCAGCGTCTCGATGTCCATGGTTTGATTGTCAACACAGCGAAGTGTCAGTTTGGGCTGCCGGTGATTGACTTTTTAGGCCATCGGATTTCGTCGCGAGGCGCCGTTCCCTTGCCTTCCAAGGTGCAGGCGGTCTTGGATTTTCCCCTGCCAGTCTCAGTCAAATCCCTGCAGGAATTTTTGGGAATGGTGAACTTCTATAACCGTTTCCTACCTCACGCAGCACACCTCATGCAGCCACTGTATGCGGCCCTGAAGCTAAAAAAGGCAAACGACCAGGTCATCTGGACCCCAGAACGTGTCCAGGCCTTCGACGGGGCTAAGGCAGCCCTGGCTAATGCAGCGCTCCTTACTCATCCCAAGTCTGGTGCACCTATTGCTCTTACAACGGATGCATCTGATGTGGCCGTGGGGGCAGTCGTTGAGCAGTTTGTGGCAGGTTCATGGCAGCCCCTTGCGTTTTTTAGTCGTAGGTTGCGGGAGAACGAGTGTAAATACAGTGTTTTCGACAGAGAACTACTGGCGTTGTACCTGGCCACGAGACATTTTCGCTTTTTACTCGAGGGACGCTCCTTCACCGCTTTTGTAGATCACAAGCCGTTGACATTTGCTATGGCAAAGGTGTCTGAACCGTGGTCTGCTCGCCAGCAGCGCCACCTTGCCTCCATATCCGAGTTTACGACCGACATTCAGCATGTAGCTGGCAAAGAAAACCCTGTCGCTGATTGCCTGTCTCGGGCGCTGGTGTGTCCTGTGCAGCTCGGAGTTGATTTTTCGGCTATGGCTGCTGATCAACCTAATGACACAGATGTCCGGTCGCTGCGTTCTGGCAGTACAGGTCTCAAATTGAAGGATGTGGTTGTGCAAAGTGGTGGTCCTACCCTCCTTTGCGACGTCTCAACAGGGCGACCTCGCCCGGTCGTACCGATCGCTTGGCGCCGTCGAGTTTTCGATTTGGTTCATGCACTCTCGCATCCAGGACTCCGTGCATCAGTAAGACTGGTGGCATCGAAGTTCGTCTGGCCTGGCCTTCGCAAAGAAGTCAAAGAGTGGGCGTCCGCATGCGTGGCGTGTCAGCGTGCTAAAGTTCATCAACACACTAAAACGCCCCTGGAACCATTTACAATTCCCGCCAAGCGTTTTGATCATGTGCATGTGGACTTGGTGGGGCCTTTTCCTCCCTCTCAGGGATTCACACATCTTTTCACAATGGTGGATCGGACCACCAGGTGGCCAGAGGCAGTCCCTCTGTCCTCCACTTCGTCCGCGGACTTGGCACGCGCATTCATTTCAACTTGGGTCGCACGTTTCGGTCCACCATCAGACATCACCTCGGACAGAGGCCCACAGTTTGTTTCTGAGCTCTGGTCAGCAATGGCAAGGTCTCTGGGTACGCAGGTTCACCGTACGACTGCATATCATCCTCAGGCTAACGGTTTGTGTGAGCGTTTTCACAGGTCGCTTAAAGCGTCGTTGCGCGCTGCACTCTCGGATGCCAACTGGGTGGACCGTCTGCCGTGGGTCATGTTGGGGTTGCGTTCAGCTCCCAAGGAGGACCTAAATGCCTCACCCGCAGAATTAGTTTTTGGACAACCACTTCGTGTTCCGGGGGAATTTTTACCTGAGATTCCAGCCCCTTTCCCCTTTCCGGTAATGCCACTTTCGACTGAAACCATGGTTGCACCAGTGCCGGTTCACCACTTTTCCCCTCGGACCTTTGTGCCTGCAGAGCTTGCGTCATCTCGTTTTGTTTTTGTGCGCCACGACGCTCACAGGTCACCCCTCCAACCCCCTTATGATGGCCCCTTTAGGGTACTGGAGGCGGGGTCTAAGAGTTACGTGCTGGACATGGGCGGGCGTAGAGAGCGCGTGTCTTTAGACAGAATCAAGCCGGCTCATTTTCTGGCAGGGGAGGAGGTTTTACCGGCCCGGGTTCCCCGAAGAGGTCGTCCCCCTTCTAAAGCCACTGTTCTGTCTCCTCCAGTTGAATGTCCTGGTCGGGAGCCGTGTTCAGATGACGTCTCTCCTGCCTGTCGCCCCCCAGTGGTTCCAGAGGTTGGGTGGCGTAACCGTTTTGGAAGACTCATTAAGCCTCCAAAGAGGGATTGATCTTTCCCTCTGGGTGTTCGGGGGGGGGCTGTGTGGTGTACATTAAGGGGTGTGTTCTCTCACCCAGATGGTTTATGGGTATGGGGCGTGGTGATGTATATATTGACTGTGAGGGGAGGGGAGTGAGTTCTGTTCTGGAGTAAATAAAGTTGTTGGAAGTTTGCCGTCTCATCGCCTGCTCTTGCTTTTGCCACAAAATAATGTATAATCAAAAAACATGTTTTATTAGTGCATAATTTACATTTTCCCTTTGGTTTCCTTGTTTATACATTCTGTTTATAATATGCTAATGATAATGCTAATAACAGACATATGTAGATCGTAGTTATGAGAACACAGAAGTGTAAGAGCTGTTGCAACGAAAGAGCATTACAAGGGTACTGTGCTATAAAACGGTTATTATTCATGATGCTAATGTCGAATCAGCGTAGCATTTTTGTGTGGTCATCTTTGCTAAGTATGGAAGTCAAAAGTCGTGGGACAACCTGGGAGTAAGTTCAGGTGGTCATGGAAAAGTGGACAGGAAGTTAATATACTGTAGGATTTCACAGCTTCTATTGACTGAATTGACTGATCTGCATCTTGTGACATTTATGAGACATTTATCTGAGAAACTTAAGGGAAATCAAACATATGCAGTGGCAGGAAGTAGCAATGAAAGCAATCGTGAAGCTATTTAGTGAAATCTCGCAGAAAAGCATTTCCCCCTGTGCTGTTTTGTTGGTGTAATGTTGAGAAGAGGACAGCATGTTCCTGGAGGCTTCAAAAGCTCCCAGAGGCTCTTTGACTGTGTGTGTGATTGCAATGGCAACGATCTTGAATCCACTTCGTGGGGACTGTCTTTCCTTATTTTATACTGAACAACAAGCACGGCTCTATTTACTGTTTCGTTCAAATGAAACACAACATACCAGGGCCCATCACTGTGTTCTGAAACCTCCTTTGAGTTGGGTCTGTTTCAAGCACTGAGTCAATAAGCGTCATGCAATCTTGAGCTGCGTTTTTAATGTGTGCAGTTTTGGCGCGTGTTGCTCGCTCGGTGCCCAGAGAGTACAGAGAGCTGCAGATGGTAACAGGCAGGGAGGTGGGAAACCTTTGTCTCTCTTGCACCTCAGACTGTGCTGAAACCTGATTTGTAAACATGCTCACAGGAACCATCTGCCGCTGAGTTCATGTTTTCCTCTGCATTTTTTGATTTGGGATTCTATAAATAGACAGAGAGATGAAGGAGACCACTATATGTCAAATCTGTATGATTGATGGCCCCCGGGAGTAATAAAACCCTCCCCTTCCGGAAGTAATAAACCCCACCCCTTTTTATATCAAAAAGAAATTAAAATAATTACCCTCCCCATTTTTATATCAACAGGAAATTAAAATAATGAAGGTCCAAGGGGTAGCTTCACCCTTGTGTGATGCAGGGGGTGGGGGTCAGCTACATCCTCACAGACGCAAGGGTCAGGCAGGGTCAGCGGGAGGGTGGGTGTGTGATGAGACACCGGGAGGATTACCTTAGGGGTGTGGGTAAAAAAAAAGGGGTAAAACAAAAAGAAAGAAATACTTTTAGTTTTCAGCATGAGTCAATGTTTGAACTGTTTCTGCATTGCAGGCTAAATAATCAAAACACATTAGTAGCTACAATATTATTTCGGGTTTAAACATTTTAGAAGTTATTTGACATCTTATGAAGAAGTTTTTCATTCTTGAAATATTTCTTAAAGATAAAACAGTAGAAAGAAAACACTTTTTAGTCTTCACTAATAGTTCAAACGACGCAGCTACCCAACTCATGCACCATTTTTCAAAATGCGTTTAAACAGATAATTTGTACTTGTTTGAGAAATACTTTTAGTTTTCAGAATAGAACAAAAGAAAGAAATACTTTTAGTTTTCAGAAAATAAGGTTGAGTGAACAAGGATAAAACAAAAGAAAGAAATACTTTTAGTTTTCAGAAAATAAGGTTGAGTCAACAAGGATAAAACAAAAGAAAGAAATACTTTAGTTTTCAGCATTAGTTCAAATGACACAGCTATTCAACTCATATGAGTTTCTGTTGAATCAGTCTATTTAATTTTACACCCTGTGTGAGTTTGAAACGATGCAATTTTACTTACTCAGGAAATACTTAAAAAAGGGGTAAACAGCGGTGTGACAACAGGCATTATGCCTGACTCTTTCTCAGACACCGAAACATACCACATTTTACATCAGTTCCGGGGTAACCTTCGCTGTTGACCAGACCTTCCAGAACTTCATCCTCCTTTCCAAAAGGACTCCAGACTACCCATGGATGCCTCTTCCTCTGCACGTCGTAGGTGAATATTTATCTGTCTATCTATCCATCTATCTATATCTATACAGTATACATATAAGTATATACATATATGTGTATCTATGTATTTACATTTACATATATAAGTATAATAAAAACGTTACGCCATGTTTATCACGTACCATGTCTCTTTTCATTGACAGACGTCGTCACTCATCTGTGTGACGTTCATTTAACGCAGAGTGATACTGATAAAAATATTGAATTATTTTATAATTCGTTGTTAATATCTCTATTATGTGTTACAACAGCCGCACTTCTATTTTTCAGATATTATCGCCTCCGCGAATAACTTCCCGGAGACGCTGATCGGCGCTGAGGAGCTTGAGCGGTTAATGCGTGTAACTTTTGAAGACGGAGATGCCCGTGCGGATCTGTCGGCTGTGAATCCGAGAGCGAGTCTTCAAGACAGCGGCACCGAGGCTCAGAACACGCCGTGTATTATAATAATCGACAGCGAGGACGAGTTCGTCCGGGGCCGAGTACAGGAAATCGATCGAAGGGGAGTAACCAACGCTCTCTGAGCCGTAAGCGACGGTATAATTCGGCACGGAAGACAGGACCGACGCGAGTCATTGGTGAGAAGGAGACAGCGATTCTAATCATAATTACGATAACTAGGTAAAGAATAGCGGTATTTATTAAGTGTATTTACATGCGTATGTGTGTGTGTGTGTGTGTGTGTGTGTGTGTGTGTGTGTGTGTGTGTGTGTGTGTGCATGAAAAGATCACCCGGAACCCGGAAATCAGACACGACCGGGAAGTCATCCGGACCCTGTGGATGCTGATCATTCATTGAACGGGTCGCTCCAACTGTTCAACGGTGAGAGCAAAACATTCAGTTCAATAAAAAAAAAGTATTTTAACCACAGTCTGTCGATGTATTTTATATTTAACTACCTATGTTTTTTGTTTTATTCAACGCCTGTGCGTATGAAAACAGACGATCAGTCAGAGGTCGAAGGAGTAGGGCACCCGCTCGTTGATTCTTTAACTCACCAGACGCCTCAGCTGATAGGAGGTGGGAAAAAACATTTTGGAGTGATAGTTTACGTTTCACTGCTGTATTTATTTATTTATTTTTTCACATGAAAACAGATACAAAGACAACGAGCACGCCACACCTTCTACCTGTCGCTTCAACACCAACACCAACACCAACGTTTGGTAAGATACGAATCTCAATTTTTTTCAACACATCTCTACCGTTCAGTATCAGTTGAATGGTTGTATGTTCGCTGTTGTGTGTGTGTGTGTGTGCGCGTACGTGCGTGCGTGCGTGCGTGTGTGTGTGTTTTATCTGTAATGCGGTTTGTCTATGTTCCGGCTATGTGCTTTTAGACGGTGTCATTTTACTATTGAAGGTGTTTGAGTAACTGTTGCTGCTAAGCGTCATTGTGATTTTACTACTATGCTTTAACGACGACGGACACTAGAGGTCGAGATTACTATTTCACACTATGCTTTAACGACGGCGGCCACGTGAGGTCGAGATTACTATTTCACACTATGCTTTAACGATGGCGACCACTAGAGGTCGGGATTACTATTTTACACTATGCTTTAACGACGGCGGCCACTAGAGGTCGTGATTTTACTAACTGTAATGTGCTTTAACGACGGCGGCCGCTAGAGGTCGTGATTTTACTAACTGTAATGTGCTTTAACGACGCCGGCCGCTAGAGGTCGTGATTTTACTAACTACAATGTGCTTTAACGACGGCGGCCGCTAGAGGTCGTGATTTTACTAATTGTAATGTGCTTTAACGACGGCGGCCACTAGAGGTCGTGATTTTACTAACTGTAATGTGCTTTAACGACGGCGGCCACTAGAGGTCGTGATTTTACTAACTGTAATGTGCTTTAACGACGGCGGCCACTAGAGGTCGTGATTTTACTAACTGTAATGTGGTTTAACGACGGCGTCCACTAGAGGTCGTGATTTTACTAACTGTAATGTGGTTTAACGACGGCGGCCGCTAGAGGTCGTGATTTTACTAACTGTAATGTGGTTTAACGACGGCGTCCACTAGAGGTCGTGATTTTACTTATTGTAAAGTGGTTTGATGAGAGAAAACACGAGTGATTTACTATTTGTTTTTACGCTTTAAATGTTGATCCTTAGTAGATCCCTACATTTACACTCTGTTTATATTAATATCATATTAACTGCTATCCGAGGTCTTGCTTCTAGATTGTATTTACATTTGTATTGTTGTCGGTATTCTGTTTCAGCTCTCCCCACTGGGTCTTGGCCTTTGTGGGAGACATCGACGCCGGTTTCCTCAGTACCTCTGGATCTACTATCCGGACCGTTCCCTGCTGAAGACTCGACGTCGGCATCTGGGCTATCCGCACCTCCACAGCCACCGTCGCCGACACCATCAGCACCGCCAGCAACCACAGACAAGCCGCGGACATCGCCCCGGATACCAAAACAAGAAGAAAGAAATACTTGTGTGTGTGTGTGTGTGTGTGCATGAAAAGATCACCCGGAACCCGGAAATCAGAGACGACCGGGAACTCATCCGGACCCTGTGGATGCTGATCATTCATTGAACGGGTCGCTCCAACTGTTCAACGGTGAGAGCAAAACATTCAGTTCAATAAAAAAAAAGTATTTTAACCACAGTCTGTCGATGTATTTTATATTTAACTACCTATGTTTTTTGTTTTATTCAACGCCTGTGCGTATGAAAACAGACGATCAGTCAGAGGTCGAAGGAGTAGGGCACCCGCTCGTTGATTCTTTAACTCACCAGACGCCTCAGCTGATAGGAGGTGGGAAAAAACATTTTGGAGTGATAGTTTACGTTTCACTGCTGTATTTATTTATTTATTTTTTCACATGAAAACAGATACAAAGACAACGAGCACGCCACACCTTCTACCTGTCGCTTCAACACCAACACCAACACCAACGTTTGGTAAGATACGAATCTCAATTTTTTTCAACACATCTCTACCGTTCAGTATCAGTTGAATGGTTGTATGTTCGCTATTGTGTGTGTGTGTGTGTGTGTGTGTGCGCGTACGTGCGTACGTGCGTGCGTGTGTGTGTGTGTGTGTGCGTGTGTGTGTGTTTTATCTGTAATGCGGTTTGTCTATGTTCCGGCTATGTGCTTTTAGACGGTGTCATTTTACTATTGAAGGTGTTTGAGTAACTGTTGCTGCTCAGCGTCATTGTGATTTTACTACTATGCTTTAACGACGACGGACACTAGAGGTCGCGATTACTATTTCACACTGTGCCTTAACGACGGCGACCACTAGAGGTCGGGATTACTATTTTACACTATGCTTTAACGACGGCGGCCACTAGAGGTCGTGATTTTACTAACTGTAATGTGCTTTAACGACGGCGGCCACTAGAGGTCGTGATTTTATTAACTGTAATGTGCTTTAATGAGAGCGGCCACTAGAGGTCGTGATTTTACTAATTGTAATGTGCTTTAACGACGGCGGCCGCTAGAGGTCGTGATTTTACTAACTGCAATGTGCTTTAACGACAGCGGCCGCTAGAGGTCGTGATTTTACTAACTGTAATGTGCTTTAACGACGGCGGCCGCTAGAGGTCGGGATTTTACTAACTGTAATGTGCTTTAACGACGGCGGCCACTAGAGGTCGTAATTTTACTAATTGTAATGTGCTTTAACGACGGCGGCCACTAGAGGTCGTGATTTTACTAACTGTTATGTGGTTTAACGACGGCGGCCGCTAGAGGTCGTGATTTTACTAATTGTAATGTGCTTTAACGACGGCGGCCACTAGAGGTCGTGATTTTACTAACTGTAATGTGCTTTAACGACGGCGTCCACTAGAGGTCGTGATTTTACTAACTGTAATGTGGTTAAACGACGGCGTCCACTAGAGGTCGTGATTTTACTAATTGTAATGTGGTTTAATGACAGTATACACTAGTGATTTACTATTTGTTTTTACGCTTTAAATGTTGATCCATAGTAGATCCCTACATTTACACTCTGTTTATATTAATATCATATTAACTGCTATCCGAGGTCTTGCTTCTAGATTGTATTTACATTTGTATTGTTGTCGGTATTCTGTTTCAGCTCTCCCCTCTGGGTCTTGGCCTTTGTGGGAGACATCGACGCCGGTTTCCTCAGTACCTCTGGATCTACTATCCTGACCGTTCCCTGCTGAAGACTCGACGTCGGCATCTGGGCTATCCGCACCTCCACAGCCACCGTCGCCGACACCATCAGCACAGCCAGCAACCACAGACAAGCCGCGGACATCGCCCCGGATACCAAAACAAAAAGAAAGAAATACTTGTGTGTGTGTGTGTGTGTGTGCATGAAAAGATCACCCGGAACCCGGAAATCAGACACGACCGGGAAGTCATCCGTACCCTGTGGATGCTGATCATTCATTGAACGGGTCGCTCCAACTGTTCAACGGTGAGAGCAAAACATTCAGTTCAATAAAAAAAAAAGTATTTTAACCACAGTCTGTCGATGTATTTTATATTTAACTACCTATGTTTTTTGTTTTATTCAACGCCTGTGCGTATGAAAACAGACGATCAGTCAGAGGTCGAAGGAGTAGGGCACCCGCTCGTTGATTCTTTAACTCACCAGACGCCTCAGCTGATAGGAGGTGGGGAAAAACATTTTGGAGTGATAGTTTACGTTTCACTGCTGTATTTATTTATTTATTTTTTCACTTGAAAACAGATACAAAGATAACGAGCACGCCACACCTTCTACCTGTCGCTTCAACACCAACACCAACACCAACGTTTGGTAAGATACGAATCTCAATTTTTTTCAACACATCTCTACCGTTCAGTATCAGTTGAATGGTTGTATGTTCGCTATTGTGTGTGTGTGTGTGTGTGTGTGTGCGCGTACGTGCGTGCGTGTGTGTGTGTGTGTGTGCGTGTGTGTGTGTTTTATCTGTAATGCGGTTTGTCTATGTTCCGGCTATGTGCTTTTAGACGGTGTCATTTTACTATTGAAGGTGTTTGAGTAACTGTTGCTGCTAAGCGTCATTGTGATTTTACTACTATGCTTTAACGACGACGGACACTAGAGGTCGGGATTACTATTTTACACTATGCTTTAACGACGGCGGCCACTAGAGGTCGTGATTTTACTAATTGTAATGTGCTTTAACGACGGCGGCCACTAGAGGTCGTGATTTTACTAACTGTAATGTGCTTTAACGACGGCGGCCACTAGAGGACGTGATTTTACTAACTGTAATGTGCTTTAACGACGGCGGCCACTAGAGGTCGTGATTTTACTAACTGTAATGTGGTTTAATGACGGCGTCCACTAGAGGTCGTGATTTTACTAACTGTAATGTGGTTTAACGACGGCGGCCGCTAGAGGTCGTGATTTTACTAATTGTAATGTGCTTTAACGACGGCGGCCACTAGAGGACGTGATTTTACTCATTGAAATGTAGTTTAACGACGGCGTCCACTCGAGGTCGTGATTTTACTAATTGTAATGTGCTTTAACGACGGCGGCCACTAGAGGTCGTGATTTTACTAATTGTAATGTGCTTTAACGACGGCGGCCACTAGAGGTCGTGATTTTACTAATTGTAATGTGCTTTAACGACGTCGTCCACTAGAGGTCGTGATTTTACTAACTGTAATGTGCTTTAACGACGACGGCCACTAGAGGTCGTGATTTTACTAATTGTAATGTGGTTTAACTACGGCGTCCACTAGAGGTCGTGATTTTACTAACTGTAATGTGGTTTAACGACGGCGGCCACTAGAGGTCGTGATTTTACTCACTGTAATGTGCTTTAACGATGGCGGCCACTAGAGGTCGTGATTTTACTAACTGTAATGTGCTTTAACGACGGCGGCCGCTAGAGGTCGGGATTTTACTAACTGTGATGTGCTTTAACGACGGCGGCCACTAGAGGTCGTAATTTTACTAATTGTAATGTGCTTTATCGACGGCGGCCACTAGAGGTCGTGATTTCACTAACTGTTATGTGGTTTAACGACGGCGGCCGCTAGAGGTCGTGATTTTACTAATTGTAATGTGCTTTAACGACGGCGGCCACTAGAGGTCGTGATTTTACTAACTGTAATTTGCTTTAACGACGGCGTCCACTAGAGGTCGTGATTTTACTAATTGTAATGTGGTTTAATGACAGTATACACTAGTGATTTACTATTTGTTTTTACGCTTTAAATGTTGATCCTTAGTAGATCCCTACATTTACACTCTGTTTATATTAATATCATATTAACTGCTATCCGAGGTCTTGCTTCTAGATTGTATTTACATTTGTGTTGTTGTCGGTATTCTGTTTCAGCTCTCCCCTCTGGGTCTTGGCCTTTGTGGGAGACATTGACGCCGGTTTCCTCAGTACCTCTGGATCTACTATCCGGACCGTTCCCTACTGAAGACTCGACGTCGGCATCTGGGCTATCCGCACCTCCACAGCCACCGTCGCCGACACCATCAGCACCGCCAGCAACCACAGACAAGCCGCGGACATCGCCCCGGATACCAAAACAAAAAGAAAGAAATACTTGTGTGTGTGTGTGTGTGCGCGTACGTGCGTACGTTCGTGCGTGCGTGTGTGTGTGCGTGTGTGTGTGTTTTATCTGTAATGCGGTTTGTCTATGTTCCGGCTATGTGCTTTTAGACGGTGTCATTTTACTATTGAAGGTGTTTGAGTAACTGTTGCTGCTAAGCGTCATTGTGATTTTACTACTATGCTTTAACGACGACGGACACTAGAGGTCGCGATTACTATTTCACACTGTGCCTTAACGACGGCGACCACTAGAGGTCGAGATTACTATTTCACACTATGCTTTAACGATGGCGACCACTAGAGGTCGTGATTTTACTAACTGTAATGTGGTTTAACGACGGCGGCCACTAGAGGTCGGGATTTTACTAATTGTAATGTGCTTTAACGACGGCGGCCACTAGAGGTCGTGATTTTACTAACTGTAATGTGCTTTAACGACGACGGCCACTAGAGGTCGTGATTTTACTAATTGTAATGTGGTTTAACTACGGCGTCCACTATAGGTCGTGATTTTACTAACTGTAATGTGGTTTAACGACGGCGGCCACTAGAGGTAGTGATTTTACTAACTGTAATGTGGTTTAACGACGTCGTCCACTAGAGGTCGTGATTTTACTTATTGTAAAGTGGTTTGATGAGAGAAAACACGAGTGATTTACTATTTGTTTTTACGCTTTAAATGTTGATCCTTAGTAGATCCCTACATTTACACTCTGTTTATATTAATATCATATTAACTGCTATCCGAGGTCTTGCTTCTAGATTGTATTTACATTTGTATTGTTGTCGGTATTCTGTTTCAGCTCTCCCCACTGGGTCTTGGCCTTTGTGGGAGACATCGACGCCGGTTTCCTCAGTACCTCTGGATCTACTATCCGGACCGTTCCCTGCTGAAGACTCGACGTCGGCATCTGGGCTATCCGCACCTCCACAGCCACCGTCGCCGACACCATCAGCACAGCCAGCAACCACAGACAAGCCGCGGACATCGCCCCGGATACCAAAACAAGAAGAAAGAAATACTTGTGTGTGTGTGTGTGTGTGTGTGCATGAAAAGATCACCCGGAACCCGGAAATCAGAGACGACCGGGAAGTCATCCGGACCCTGTGGATGCTGATCATTCATTGAACGGGTCGCTCCAACTGTTCAACGGTGAGAGCAAAACATTCAGTTCAATAAAAAAAAAGTATTTTAACCACAGTCTGTCGATGTATTTTATATTTAACTACCTATGTTTTTTGTTTTATTCAACGCCTGTGCGTATGAAAACAGACGATCAGTCAGAGGTCGAAGGAGTAGGGCACCCGCTCGTTGATTCTTTAACTCACCAGACGCCTCAGCTGATAGGAGGTGGGAAAAAACATTTTGGAGTGATAGTTTACGTTTCACTGCTGTATTTATTTATTTATTTTTTCACATGAAAACAGACACAAAGACAACGAGCACGCCACACCTTCTACCTGTCGCTTCAACACCAACACCAACACCAACGTTTGGTAAGATACGAATCTCAATTTCTTTCAACACATCTCTACCGTTCAGTATCAGTTGAATGGTTGTATGTTCGCTATTGTGTGTGTGTGTGTGTGCGCGTACGTGCGTACGTGCGTGCGTGCGTGCGTGTGTGTTTGTGCGTGTGTGTGTGTTTTATCTGTAATGCGGTTTGTCTATGTTCCGGCTATGTGCTTTTAGACAGTGTCATTTTACTATTGAAGGTGTTTGAGTAACTGTTGCTGCTAAGCGTCATTGTGATTTTACTACTATGCTTTAACGACGACGGACACTAGAGGCCGCGATTACTATTTCACACTGTGCCTTAACGACGGCGACCACTAGAGGTCGGGATTACTATTTTACACTATGCTTTAACGACGGCGGCCACTAGAGGTCGTGATTTTACTAACTGTAATGTGCTTTAACGACGGCGGCCACTAGAGGTCGTGATTTTACTAACTGTAATGTGCTTTAATGAGGGCGGCCACTAGAGGTCGGGATTTTACAAATTGTAATGTGCTTTAACGACGGCGGCCGCTAGAGGACGTGATTTTACTAACTGTAATGTGCTTTAACGACAGCGGCCGCTAGAGGTCGTGATTTTACTAACTGTTATGTGGTTTAACGACGGCGGCCGCTAGAGGTCGTGATTTTACTAATTGTAATGTGCTTTAACGACGGCGGCCACTAGAGGTCGTGATTTTACTAATTGTAATGTGCTTTAACGACGGCGTCCACTAGAGGTCGTGATTTTACTAATTGTAATGTGGTTTAATGACAGTATACACTAGTGATTTACTATTTGTTTTTACGCTTTAAATGTTGATCCTTAGTAGATCCCTACATTTACACTCTGTTTATATTAATATCATATTAACTGCTATCCGAGGTCTTGCTTCTAGATTGTATTTACATTTGTATTGTTGTCGGTATTCTGTTTCAGCTCTCCCCTCTGGGTCTTGGCCTTTGTGGGAGACATCGACGCCGGTTTCCTCAGTACCTCTGGATCTACTATCCGGACCGTTCCCTGCTGAAGACTCGACGTCGGCATCTGGGCTATCCGCACCTCCACAGCCACCGTCGCCGACACCATCAGCACAGCCAGCAACCACAGACAAGCCGCGGACATCGCCCCGGATACCAAAACAAAAAGAAAGAAATACTTGTGTGTGTGTGTGTGTGTGTGCATGAAAAGATCACCCGGAACCCGGAAATCAGACACGACCGGGAAGTCATCCGGACCCTGTGGATGCTGATCATTCATTGAACGGGTCGCTCCAACTGTTCAACGGTGAGAGCAAAACATTCAGTTCAATAAAAAAAAAGTATTTTAACCACAGTCTGTCGATGTATTTTATATTTAACTACCTATGTTTTTTGTTTTATTCAACGCCTGTGCGTATGAAAACAGACGATCAGTCAGAGGTCGAAGGAGTAGGGCACCCGCTCGTTGATTCTTTAACTCACCAGACGCCTCAGCTGATAGGAGGTGGGAAAAAACATTTTGGAGTGATAGTTTACGTTTCACTGCTCTATTTATTTATTTATTTTTTCACATGAAAACAGATACAAAGATAACGAGCACGCCACACCTTCTACCTGTCGCTTCAACACCAACACCAACACCAACGTTTGGTAAGATACGAATCTCAATTTTTTTCAACACATCTCTACCGTTCAGTATCAGTTGAATGGTTGTATGTTCGCTATTGTGTGTGTGTGTGTGTGTGTGCGCGTACGTGCGTGCGTGCGTGCGTGTGTGTGTGTGTGCGTGTGTGTGTGTTTTATCTGTAATGCGGTTTGTCTATGTTCCGGCTATGTGCTTTTAGACGGTGTCATTTTACTGTTGAAGGTGTTTGAGTAACTGTTGCTGCTAAGCGTCATTGTGATTTTACTACTATGCTTTAACGACGACGGACACTAGAGGTCGCGATTACTATTTCACACTGTGCCTTAACGACGGCGACCACTAGAGGTCGGGATTACTATTTTACACTATGCTTTAACGACGGCGGCCACTAGAGGTCGTGATTTTACTAACTGTAATGTGCTTTAACGACGTCGGCCGCTAGAGGTCGTGATTTTACTAACTGCAATGTGCTTTAACGACGGCGGCCGCTAGAGGTCGTGATTTTACTAATTGTAATGTGCTTTAACGACGGCGGCCGCTAGAGGTCGTGATTTTACTAACTGCAATGTGCTTTAACGACGGCGGCCGCTAGAGGTCGTGATTTTACTAATTGTAATGTGCTTTAACGACGGCGGCCACTAGAGGTCGTGATTTTACTAACTGCAATGTGCTTTAACGACGGCGGCCACTAGAGGACGTGATTTTACTAACTGTAATGTGCTTTAACGACGTCGGCCACTAGAGGTCGTGATTTTACTAACTGTAATGTGGTTTAATGACGGCGTCCACTAGAGGTCGTGATTTTACTAACTGTATTGTGGTTTAACGACGGCGGCCGCTAGAGGTCGTGATTTTACTAATTGTAATGTGCTTTAACGACGGCGGCCACTAGAGGTCGTGATTTTACTAATTGTAATGTGCTTTAACGACGGCGGCCACTAGAGGTCGTGATTTTACTAATTGTAATGTGCTTTAACGACGGCGGCCACTAGAGGTCGTGATTTTACTAATTGTAATGTGCTTTAACGACGGCGGCCACTAGAGGTCGTGATTTTACTAATTGTAATGTGCTTTAACGACGGCGGCCACTAGAGGTCGTAATTTTACTAATTGTAATGTGCTTTAACGACGACGGCCACTAGAGGTCGTGATTTTACTAATTGTAATGTGGTTTAACTACGGCGTCCACTAGAGGTCGTGATTTTACTAACTGTAATGTGGTTTAACGACGGCGGCCACTAGAGGTCGTGATTTTACTAACTGTAATGTGGTTTAACGACGTCGTCCACTAGAGGTCGTGATTTTACTTATTGTAAAGTGGTTTGATGAGAGAAAACACGAGTGATTTACTATTTGTTTTTACGCTTTAAATGTTGATCCTTAGTAGATCCCTACATTTACACTCTGTTTATATTAATATCATATTAACTGCTATCCGAGGTCTTGCTTCTAGATTGTATTTACATTTGTATTGTTGTCGGTATTCTGTTTCAGCTCTCCCCACTGGGTCTTGGCCTTTGTGGGAGACATCGACGCCGGTTTCCTCAGTACCTCTGGATCTACTATCCGGACCGTTCCCTGCTGAAGACTCGACGTCGGCATCTGGGCTATCCGCACCTCCACAGCCACCGTCGCCGACACCATCAGCACAGCCAGCAACCACAGACAAGCCGCGGACATCGCCCCGGATACCAAAACAAGAAGAAAGAAATACTTGTGTGTGTGTGTGTGTGTGTGTGCATGAAAAGATCACCCGGAACCCGGAAATCAGAGACGACCGGGAAGTCATCCGGACCCTGTGGATGCTGATCATTCATTGAACGGGTCGCTCCAACTGTTCAACGGTGAGAGCAAAACATTCAGTTCAATAAAAAAAATGTATTTTAACCACAGTCTGTCGATGTATTTTATATTTAACTACCTATGTTTTTTGTTTTATTCAACGCCTGTGCGTATGAAAATAGACGATCAGTCAGAGGTCGAAGGAGTAGGGCACCCGCTCGTTGATTCTTTAACTCACCAGACGCCTCAGCTGATAGGAGGTGGGAAAAAACATTTTGGAGTGATAGTTTACGTTTCACTGCTGTATTTATTTATTTATTTTTTCACATGAAAACAGATACAAAGACAACGAGCACGCCACACCTTCTACCTGTCGCTTCAACACCAACACCAACGTTTGGTAAGATACGAATCTCAATTTTTTTCAACACATCTCTACCGTTCAGTATCAGTTGAATGGTTGTATGTTCGCTATTGTGTGTGTGTGTGTGTGTGTGTGCGCGTACGTGCGTGCGTGCGTGCGTGTGTGTGTGTGTGCGTGTGTGTGTGTTTTATCTGTAATGCGGTTTGTCTATGTTCCGGCTATGTGCTTTTAGACGGTGTCATTTTACTATTGAAGGTGTTTGAGTAACTGTTGCTGCTAAGCGTCATTGTGATTTTACTACTATGCTTTAACGACGACGGACACTAGAGGTCGCGATTACTATTTCACACTGTGCCTTAACGACGGCGACCACAAGAGGTCGGGATTACTATTTTACACTATGCTTTAACGACGGCGGCCACTAGAGGTCGTGATTTTACTAATTGTAATGTGCTTTAACGACGGCGGCCACTAGAGGTCGTGATTTTACTAACTGTAATGTGCTTTAACGACGGCGGCCACTAGAGGTCGTGATTTTACTAACTGTAATGTGCTTTAACGACGGCGGCCACTAGAGGACGTGATTTTACTAACTGTAATGTGCTTTAACGACGGCGGCCACTAGAGGTCGTGATTTTACTAACTGTAATGTGGTTTAATGACGGCGTCCACTAGAGGTCGTGATTTTACTAACTGTAATGTGGTTTAACGACGGCGGCCGCTAGAGGTCGTGATTTTACTAATTGTAATGTGGTTTAACGACGGCGGCCACTAGAGGTCGTGATTTTACTCATTGAAATGTGGTTTAACGACGGCGTCCACTAGAGGTCGTGATTTTACTAATTGTAATGTGCTTTAACGACGGCGGCCACTAGAGGTCGTGATTTTACTAATTGTAATGTGCTTTAACGACGGCGGCCACTAGAGGTCGTGATTTTACTAATTGTAATGTGCTTTAACGACGGCGGCCACTAGAGGTCGTGATTTTACTAACTGTAATGTGCTTTAACGACGACGGCCACTAGAGGTCGTGATTTTACTAATTGTAATGTGGATTAACTACGGCGTCCACTAGAGGTCGTGATTTTACTAACTGTAATGTGGTTTAACGACGGCGGCCACTAGAGGTCGTGATTTTACTAACTGTAATGTGGTTTAACGACGTCGTCCACTAGAGGTCGTGATTTTACTTATTGTAAAGTGGTTTGATGAGAGAAAACACGAGTGATTTACTATTTGTTTTTACGCTTTAAATGTTGATCCTTAGTTGATCCCTACATTTACACTCTGTTTATATTAATATCATATTAACTGCTATCCGAGGTCTTGTTTCTAGATTGTATTTACATTTGTGTTGTTGTCGGTATTCTGTTTCAGCTCTCCCCTCTGGGTCTTGGCCTTTGTGGAAGACATCGACGCCGGTTTACTCAGTACCTCTGGATCTTCTATCCGGACCGTTCCCTGCTGAAGACTCGACGTCGGCATCTGGGCTATCCGCACCTCCACAGCCACCGTCGCCGACACCATCAGCACCGCCAGCAACCACAGACAAGCCGCGGACATCGCCCCGGATACCAAAACAAAAAGAAAGAAATACTTTTCGTTTTCAGCATTAGTCAATGTTTGAACTGTTTCTGCATTGTAGGCTAAATAATCAAAACACGTTAGTAGGTACAATATTATTTCGGGTTTCTACATTTTAGAAGTTATTTAACATCTTATGAAGAAGTTTTTCATTCTTGAAATATTTCTTCAAGATAAAACAGTAGAAAGAAAACACTTTTTAGTCTTCACTAATAGTTCAAACGACACAGCTACCCAACTCATGCACCATTTTTTCAAAATGCTTTTAAACAGATAATTTGAACTTGTTTGAGAAATACTTTTAGTTTTCAGAATAGAACAAAAGAAAGAAATACTTTTAGTTTTCAGAAAATAAGGTTGAGTGAACAATGATGAAACAAAAAAGAAAGAAATACTTTAGTTTTCAGCATTAGTTCAAATGACACAGCTATTCAACTCACATGAGTTTCTGTTGAATCAGTCTATTTAATTTTACACCCTGTGTGAGTTTGAAACGATGCATTTTTAGAGTCTGTGATAACCAGTTAATTTGCTGCGGAGACGCGAGTTCTTTCCTGGACGGTTGAATCTTCAAAAGAGACAGTCTGAAGGCGGACCTCATTGTCTTCAGACAACATTGTTTAGGCTGTAGGAAATACACTTCTGTACCTTCCACGTGTTCGTTTTCTCGTGAGAATGACAACCAAAAACACCCCAACTTAAAATCCAAAAGAATTTACACCCTGACAGAGGCGTCTAATTACCCTAACAGAGCTCTGGGCCCGCAACTACACCTGGCTTTGCCTCAGCTCCGATGGTGTAGAGTGACAAAGACTATCTCAGGCCCTGACCCCTTTTATTACACATTTCAGTTCATTTTGGAGTTGCAGTCTCCACTGATTGATCCTGGTCTTCTTACGGTCCAGGTCGTCATGGGTCAAATTCCAGATCTTGTGCCGTCTCCACCACATCTGGAAACACCTTTAGAATATTCATACATCTGTCTTTAATTGGCGACAATGGCAGAGCGGATGACCCAAGCCATTCTTTTTTTGGCATCCTGCTTCTGTCACCATGTCCGTTCTCCATCTGATTATTTGTTTTACGTCGCCGCGGTTCATACCTCTGAGCTACCTAGCAGACATTGATCCTGGTCTTCTAATGGTCCAGGTCGTCATGGGTCAAATTCCAGATCTTGTGCTGTCTCCACCACATCTGGAAACACCTTTAGAATATTTATACATCTGTCTTTAATTGGCGACAATGGCAGAGTGGGTGACCCGATCCAAATCAACAAAGACGTCACCGAGGACCTACCCACACGGACGGAGTATTTAGGTGACCCGATTCAGACCACATTTTACATCAGTTCCGGGGTAACCTTCGCTGTTGACCAGACCTTCCAGAACTTCATCCTCCTTTCCAAAAGGACTCCAGACTACCCATGGATGCCTCTTCCTCTGCACGTCGTAGGTGAATATTTATCTGTTTATCTATCCATCTATCTATATCTATACAGTATACATATAAGTATATACATATATGTGTATCTATGTATTTACATTTACATATATAAGTATAATAAAAACGTTACGCCATGTTTATCACGTACCATGTCTCTTTTCATTGACAGACGTCGTCACTCATCTGTGTGACGTTCATTTAACGCAGAGTGATACTGGTAAAAATATTGAATTATTTTATCATTCGTTGTTAATATCTCTATTATGTGTTACAACAGCCGCACTTCTATTTTTCAGATATTATCGCCTCCGCGAATAACTTCCCGGAGACGCTGATCGGCGCTGAGGAGCTTGAGCGGTTAATGCGTGTAACTTTTGAAGACGGAGATGCCCGTGCGGATCTGTCGGCTGTGAATCCGAGAGCGAGTCTTCAAGACAGCGGCACCGAGGCTCAGAACACGCCGTGTATTATAATAATCGACAGCGAGGACGAGTTCGTCCGGGGCCGAGTACAGGAAATCGACCGAAGGGGAGTAACCAACGCTCTCTGAGCCGTAAGCGACGGTATAATTCGGCACGGAAGACAGGACCGGCGCGAGTCATTGGTGAGAAGGAGACAGCGATTCTAATCATAATTACGATAACTAGGTAAAGAACAGCGGTATTTATTAAGTGTATATACATGCGTATGTGTGTGTGTGTGCGTGTGTGTGTGTGTGTGTGTGTGTGTGTGTGTGTGTGTGTGTGCATGAAAAGATCACCCGGAACCCGGAAATCAGACACGACCGGGAAGTCATCCGGACCCTGTGGATGCTGATCATTCATTGGACGGGTCGCTCCAACTGTTCGACGGTGAGAGCAAAACAAAAAAAGTATTTTAACCACATTCTGTTGATGTGTTTTATATTTAACTACCTATGTTTTTGTTTTATTCAACACCTGTGCGTATGAAAACAGACAGCCAGTCAGAGGTCGAAGGAGTAGGGCGCCCGCTCGTGGATTCTTTCACTCACCAGACGCCTCAGCTGATAGGAGGCGGGAAAAAACATTTGGAGTGATAGTTTACGTTTCACTGCTGTATTTATTTATTTATTTTTTCACATGAAAACAGGTACAAAGGCAACGAGCACGCCACACCTTCTGCCTGTCGCTTCAACGCCACCACCACCGTTTGGTAAGATGTAAATCTCCAATGTTTTTTCAACACATCTCTACCGTTCAGTATCAGCTGAATGGTTGTATGTTCGCTATTATGTGTGTGTGTGTGTGTGTGTGTGTGTGTGTGAGTGTGTGTGTGTGTGTGTGTGTGTGTGTGTGTGTGTGTGTGTGTGTGTGTGTGTGTGTGTGTGGTTTAATGATGTGTCTGCAATTCGTTGTGTTAGAGCATCAAGGTGCCTGTTATCTGTAATGTGGTTTATCTATGTTCCGGCTTTATGCTTTTAGATAGCGTAATTTTATTATTGAAGGTGTTTGGGTAACTGTTACTGCTAAACAACATTGTGATTTTACTACTATGCTTTAACGGCGCCGGCCACTAGAGGTCGCGATTACTATTTACACTATGCTTTAACGACGATGACCACTAGAGGTCACGATTACTATTTGCACTATGCTTTAACGTCACTGGTCGCTAGAGGTCGCAATTACTATTAACACTATGCTTTAATGACTGCGGCCACTAGAGGTCGTGATTACTATTTACACTATGCTTTAACGACGATGACCACTAGAGGTCACGATTACTATTTGCACTATGCTTTAACGTCACCGGTCGCTAGAGGTCGCAATTACTATTAACACTATGCTTTAACGACGGCGGTCAGTAGAGGTCGCGATTGCTATTTACACTGTGCTTTAACGATGATGACCACTAGAGGTAATTGTAATGTGCTTTAATACATATACACTATGTATTATACTATATACTATATATATATATATATATATATATATATATATATATATATATATATAGTATTCTTATACACTAATGATTCGTGATTTGCTAGGATTTGCTTCTGTTGTGATGATGGTTTTGTCCATGAGTATTGATATGTATGCTACACGTGTTGTTGTTTTATTATAGCCATCGCTAGAAAACAACACGGCTCAACACCGGTTATATGATTACGTAATTTTGTTTTTCCGCAGGTCGTATTTTTTCATATTGTACTAGGGTTATTTTCATACTACTCTGTTTATATTAATATCATATTAACTGCTATCCGAGGTCTTGCTTCTAGATTGTATTTACATTTGTATTGTTGTCGAAATTCTGTTTCAGCTCTCCCCTCTGGGTCTTGGCCTTTGTGGGAGACATCGACGTCGGTTTCCTCAGTACCTCTGGATCTACTATCCGGATCGTTCCCTACTGAAGACTCGACGTCGGCATCTGGGCTATCCGCACCTCCACAGCCACCGTCGCCGCCACCATCAGCACCGCCAGCAACCACAGACAACCCGCGGATAGCACCCCGGACACCAACGTCGACTTGCGCCGCATCACCCCCTGACCAAACCCTGCCTCTACCCCCTGCCCCCGAGCGCTCTGTCACAGCTACCCAAGACAGACCCCACGCTCCAGTGTCGCCGACCCTATTAGCGTTCCATGATGCAACGGCTGTAAAACAACAGCTTGAATTCAGAGTACGTACGCTTGAACGTCGTCTTCATCAGAGTGAAATACAGAGTCGTCGTCTAGCACGTCAAGCGCGTCAAGCACGTAAATACCGCCGTTCGGCGAGAAATATACGTGAAGGTAAGATTAACAACCATTTCAACGAGTAATCAGCAGGGATGCATATGTCTTAAATATTATGATAATCGTTACAGAACTCATCGTTAAGGACGTCACGAATAAAGCGCTGGTGTCTGAAGTTCTGACACTCCTAAAACAACAAGGACCTGGTGGTAACAGACGTCGTGGACTGATCTGACTGAAGTTCGACCCCAGTAAGGTCCATTTGGATCCTCATTATTTAAAAGCAGTGCTGGGTGATTACGGTTTGAGGTTGCTGTTGCACTGCGGGTGATTGTGTTTTGAGGTCGCTGTTGCATCACGGGTGATTGTGTTTTGAGACTGTTGTTTTGTTTATTAAATGTTTTTTAATTATTATTTTATTGTTATTGTTATTATTGTTATTACGCTATGGCCAACCATGATGGTTTTCCTTCCGGTTCTGACCCTGAATCCACACACAACCAGGACACTACACCACACCTCATTGACCAGAGTGCTTCACCAACACGTATGTTTCTGTCTCACTTGTTTGACAACGTGTCTGAGGAGGATGTAGTGCAGGTCTATGATCCGAGTATAAATGAAAACATGGAGTCAATTTTTTTCGGCGAGAGAGAGGATAACCGAATTTTAAATATGGTTCCTGCATCATCTCGTGAGGGTAGGGCTGATACCTCTTTAGACAATGGCGATTGGTTAGAAAGGTTTGTTGATAATCTGCAGACGACTGATTCAGGGACAACTGCTCTTGACCCTCTGGTAGATGTGTCTGACTCTAACTGTAGCGATGACAATGTTGATGATGACGGTGATTCGCTTCAGGAAGGATGTTGTATTAGAGGTACCGGTATTGAATCAGAAGTCATAGAGCCTTTTAACACCGATAGGATAAGAAGGGTGCTAACACGTCCTGCTGTACCGGACACTCCTGATTTAGCTACTTTCTACAGAGGTTGGATGCAACAGGTCAGGGAGTTGGCTGATGAAGCGCAGAGACTGGCAGATCGAGAGGATGTGGTTCAGCTTGAAGTGGTAGGTGAAGATGTTCAAGAACACGTTAATGTTGTGGTTGAAGGCGACGGTGGAAATATCTACCCTGCTTTTGAGGACCTCCTTAGCAACACAGTGCAATCTGACAGAGTCATTGCTATGGGTAAGAGAATTGAATTAACGGTCCAAATTGTACATAACCCTCGAGGAGGCGCGAAACGCAAGCTCGAGAAGACGCTGGATGCCGAAATTTTTGTTAAAAAAAGACGACATCTCTATGTAGTTGGTGGTGATGGAACCAAGCAGCTTTGCGTTGCAATCAGCCTTTCTTGTCTCCTTAATCCTAACCGTGCGTATCAAGATTGTGTTGAGTTGGGGAGGGAATTATTAAACAAAGCTGGTTTAGATTCTCAAACACCTATCATATTCACAGATATACCCCTGTTTGAACGGATAGTGAGGCGTAAAATTGTTGTGTTTAATAAAACGACAGCAAACCAGCCATTAGCGCATTATGCCACTGGTTTTGCTGATGGTTCGGAGCCCTTATTCTTGTTTCTACTTCAGGGACACTATTACGGGGTGAAGAACCCTAAAGGTTTGTTAGGAACACGTTACTTTTGCGTCAGCTGTCATAAGGGGTATGAAGATAAATCAAAACACATATGCAAAGCTCACTGTAGCGTTTGTCACGATCCTGTTTGCCCTACAGAGGTCCCAGACCCGGTAACTTGTGACGACTGTCGCAGGGTTTGTCACAACCCAGCAAAGAGACAGGTGGCTAAGGCTTGTCTTAATAGCCTTTGGGGAAAGTTTTGTCAGAGAGTGAACATGTCTCAGGTTTCTGTAGTGTCAGACCCCAACGAGTTTTTCAGTTTCATGTTTTCAGGGAAATACGAGGTCAGCTACTTTAACGTGCTGGATGAGAAAAAAGTTGTGATCCAGTGGCGTTACAATGGTCTCTACCCTCCTGGTAAAAGCAGCAATGTTTTTATCGGAGCTTTTACCACTGCTTATGCTCGTCTGAAGTTGTACAGTTACATGGAGAAATTGCAGGAGAATGTTCTCTACGTTGACCCAGACAGCTTGATATATGTTGTGAAAGACGGCGAGACACCTTTAAAATTAGGTAACTATCTCGGTGATCTGACTGATGAACTCGATGGGGATAGTAAAACGCTATGAAGACTGTCCAGAAAGTGTATCTCGTCTCTCCTCGACAAATTAACCAGTTATCACGTCCAACCTCTGACATCCGTGAAACTGCCAAAGATGAATTGAATGAGAAGATGAGGACCATTCTAAATGATTCTCAGTTAAACTCGTATGAGAAGATTAAAAACTACGATGCTCTATTGCAGAGATATTTAACCTTTACTAAACAGGATCAGAGAGACCAAAGGAGAGTAACTCTGACTTTACAACGAGACGGAGTCAGCGATCATCCCCTCGACTCTGACAGACGTGTCGAAAGCGTTCTAAAAACACCCTCTGTAACAGATGACCTGGGTAAGGATATTCTAAATAGCCTTCCGTCAAAAGCTCGAAGAAATGCTGAACACATTATCCGGAGGATATCCAAAAAAGAAACAGGTGTTGATGCACTCTCGTCCATAACAATCGCCTCTGCGTGTATGGCTGTTGTCAGGACCAACTTTTTAAAACCAGACACATTAGCCATGTCCCAACAATTATGTAACGAGCGGTAACAAGAGGTTCTCAGATGCTTCCATCCAGTGGCTGCACAATCACACAGACAGGGCATTTTCATACAACATGCCTTGAACCGTGGGGAGATGGTGTTTGGCCAGTATTTTGTTGACGGTTATCCTGAAGTTGACGGTGTTACGCAGGTCTGGGAGTTTTACGGATGTTTATTCCACGGTTGTCCTTCATGTGTTGACCCTCATGCAGTTTTTCTGTTAAGAGGTAGACCATATGGTGAATTCTACTCTGCTACGATGGAGAGAGAGCAGGCGTTAAAGTCTGATCATGGGGTGCGTCTTTTTACCATCTGGGAACACGAATGGCATTCGCTTCGACAGTCGTTTGATGATCTCAGAGATTTTCTCTTAGATTTTGACACCCCTGAGCCTCTCAACCCTCGTAATGCCCTCTACGGCGATAGAACCAGCGCTTTAAAGCTGCGTTACACGGCCAAGCCTGATGAAAAAGTTTATTACGCTGATGTCACCTCTCTGTATCCTTACGTCAACAGCACGTGCTCCTACCTCCTAGGTCACCCCCGAATAATTCACGAAGACTTCGGGGATCCCAGACAGTACTTCGGTCTTATCAAGGCGGTTGTCTATCCTCCTCGGGGTTTATATGTACCTGTTTTACCCTACAGAGGACCGGGGGTAAATTACACTTCACGTTGTGCAGTATCTGTTCAAGTCGTAATGTTCAAGGCAGTGACTGTACGCATAATGATGACGAACTTGTTTTGACAGGGGTCTGGGTCACGGTTCAGTTCAACAAGGCTCTGGACAAGGGATACAAGGTGGCCAAGATTTTCGAAGTATGGCATTTTGATAGATCTAGCAATTGTATTTTCGCAGGTTACATCCGTACATTCCTGAAGGACAAGCAGGAGGCTTCTGGTTACCCTGCTGAGGCCGTTGATCAGGAAAGCCGTGACAAATACATTGAGGATTATCAAGCCCATCAGGGGATTTTGCTTTGCGCTGATAAGATTTGTCACAACCCAGCAAAGAGACAGGTGGCTAAGGCTTGAATTAATAGCCTGTGGGGCAAGTTTCATCAGAAAGAGAACATGTCTCAGGTTTCTGTAGTGTCAGACCCCAACGAGTTTTTCAGTTTCTTGTTTTCAGGGAAATACGAGGTCAGCTACTTTAACGTGCTGGATGACAAAAAAAGTTGTGATCCAGTGGCGTTTCAAGGGTCTCTACCCTCCCGGTAAATGCAGCAATGTTTTTATCAGAGCTTTTACCACTACTTATGCTCGTCTGACGTTGTACAGTTACATGGAGAAATTGCAGGAGAATGTTCTCTATGTTGACACAGACAGCTTCATATATGTGGTGAAAGACGGCAAGACGCCTTTAAAATTAGGTAACTATCTCGGTGATCTGACTGATGAACTCGACGGGGATAGCATCAAGGACTTTGTTTCGGCGGGTCCTAGGTCGTAAGCTTATAGGAACAAAGGACAGAAGAAGGTTGTGATTAAAATTAAAGGTATCATGCAAACAAAAGAATCTTGTGAGCGGATAAACTTTGACTCCGTCTGTAGAGGGCTATTTGCAGAATTCACCTGATGGGGTGCTTGAGACCTGCCAACACAACATTGAGAGGGATAAAAAGAACATCGCAGTAAAAAACAGATCAGTTATTAAAAAACTCCGGGTCGTGTACGATAAGAGGCGATTATTTTCGGATGGGACAACCAAACCTTTCGGGTTCTGAGTTTTGGGTGGATGAGGGGTCATTATTGAAGAAATTAATTTCGATCCACATTTGAAAACACCATTTTCATGTCTAGTGGTGGGACGATCAGGGTCAGGAAAGACCAATTTTATAAAATGTATACTTGAAAATTGTGTGGACTTGAAAAAAATGTAATGGATGATGTCAATGTAAATATTGTACGGATTTATACTTCTTTTCAACCTTTGTACAGTGAATTGCAAAAGATGAATAAAAATATCAAATTCATTGAAGGTTTACCTGAATCTTTTGAAAATGAAGATCTATTTCCTTCTGATAGAAAACATTTGATTATTCTTGACAATGTTATTTTTGAAACTTCTGAAAACCCTGAGGCATTTTTACACAGTAGAGACATCATAAAAATATGAGTGTTATAATGCTTACGCAAAACTTATTTCATCGTGGTAAATATAGTCGTACTATTAGTCTGAATATCAATTACTTTGTATTGTTTAAGAATCCTCGCGATAAAATGTAGATAAAAGTTGTTGCTCAACAGGTTTACCCGTCTCAAAGAGCTTTCTTTCTAGAAATCTTTGAAGATGTTACAGCTGGCGCTCACGGGTACTTAATTGTTGATCTATCACCCTCATGTCCAGAACGCTACAGACTAAGGACTGGGATACTTCCTCATCAACGTCACACTGTGTCCATACCAAAAACGTTAAGTTATGTCAGTGCGTATAA
Source organism: Synchiropus splendidus (assembly GCF_027744825.2). NCBI lineage: Eukaryota > Metazoa > Chordata > Actinopteri > Syngnathiformes > Callionymidae > Synchiropus > Synchiropus splendidus. Next base: position 39,658,225 of record NC_071335.1, read on the forward strand.
AAAGAAACGCGGGTTTACTTAAGGAACTATAGCATGCTCCTTCAAAGAAACGTAAAGACATTTTGATGCATAGTTCTCGGGACTTTATTCAAGCTCTCGGTGAGATCGCCCTGAACGTTTTGAAGGGGACTGTACCATTGTCGCAGGCTCAGTTCAAAAAACTGAAAAAACAGAAGAAAAACATCAGACTCTTGGCTAATAAAAAAGTGTGCGTGAAGCGTGAAGGATTCTTAAAAAGCTGTTGCCGTTGCTATCGGCAGCTGTTCCAATCATTGGAAATCTAATAGGACGACTTGTAAAGAAGTAAAACACGATGAAGACTGTCCAGAAAATGTATCTCGTCTTTCCTCAGCAAATTATCCAGTTATGACGTCCAACCACCGACATCCGTGAAACTGCCAAAGATGAATTGAATGAGAAGATGAGGACCATTCTAAATGATTCTCAGTCTAACTCGTATGAGAAGATAAAAAAGTATAATGCTCTATTGCAGAGATATTTAACCTTTACTAAAGAGGATCAGAGAGACCAAAGGAGAGTAACTCTGACTTTACAATTAGATGGAGTCAGCGATCATCCCCACGACTCTGACAGTCGTGTCGAAAGTGTTCTAAAAACACCCACTGTAACAGATGACTTGGGTAAGGATATTCTAAATAGCCTTCCGTCAAAAGCTCGAAGAAATGCTGAATACATTATCCAGAGGATATCCAAAGACGGTGGTGGTTGGAATATGAATGGTGAATTTATGTATGAAGGAAGTGCTGTAAAAGGCTCTCATGTGATCGATATATTCAAGTACCTTTCTCTACCGTATAAGAAAACAAGTTCTTCGTTACCTGAGGGATGGTCTGAGTTTCTCGTCACATTATTAAAGCTAAAATGCCTCTCACACTGCTGTCCAATCCTGAATCGAGGGCTCAATATCAGAGACCTAAATCGAATTCTATCTTACGAAAGAAAAGTATAGCTGAGAGCTGGTCTCCCGACCCAAAGGACCCTAAAGTGACACCTCAACGACGCTTGACGCGTGTAGTGACCAAAGGGAAGAAATTGTCTCTAACACCTCGATGGGTTTCCTGAATAATTGTCTTGTACACAGTTATTGTCTTTTCATCAAAGAAATGTTTTATTGAATTACTATGAGATTACAGATTTTTTTTAAATACACACACGCACAATAAGATTAGTCACACGTTACAATAGTCTTTAAAATACAGAAGAGAACAGTTTTGTTGTTTCCATGGACAGTGTGCACATCTTTTTAGACATTGTTGATGTCCTTTCACAAAGTTGTATAGCATGAGGTCGTTTTTTAAGTTATCGTCACTGTATAGACTTAATACTTCTCCGATAGACAGCCCTCTAGCACGATGACAGAGGTAGAAGACGCAATGATGACCACATACAAACGATAGAGGGTGCTGTAGTTGACCATTGTTGTACTTGATGACCTCTGAATGTTTCTTGAGGAACTTTAAAATATTTTCAGGGTAATGTGCAAAGTAGGGCCCCATTCCAAACGAGTCAAAGAAAGTTGTTCTCCCGTCTTCTTTGAGAGTTAAAGCCAGCCAGTGCACTTCTGGTTTATGTGCCGGATGTGTGTTGACGATGAAATATGCAGGCAGTCTGAGGGGTTGTGTCAATTGAGGCAACTTATCCGACGGCCACACACCGTAAAATGTGTCGCCCAAGAGACCTCTCAGCAGCCTCTGTAACTGGAGACTATCCATAACTTTTATAATAATAGTCCACCAGCACTTGTCTTTTTGCATCAATCTCCAGAATGGAATCATAACAAGCGTACACAATCAGTGTTAGGGTGTTTGGTGAAGCAACTCTGAATCTCATCTCCAGTCTTAAATTCCCTTTTGAGACAGCTGAGAGAGCGTCGTTGTCATCGGCTGGATTGAGATTAAATGCAAACAGCGAATATCCGCTGTTAAAACCTTCGCGGTCAATGCTTAGATACTTCAAATGTCTTCCTGTAGCTAGAATCATGTTATAAAACTCTTTGACCGCCATACCGTTGTTAAACTGAGGTTGAAAAGCTTTAGCGGGGATCTGTCGACCGTCCTGACAGAGGGCTAGATATTCATGTTGAACGGGCAGAGATCTTTCCTACCGGAAAATGCCTCATGACGCACCATCCCTAAAACCACGGATTTAGGTCTTGAACCCAGAAATAAACTCTCCTGGGTGCATATTCTCGAGTTCTCTGGAATGGAGTATGTTTTTACGTTGACTCGTGAGAGGGGGTAGAGAGCATTTCCTTTTAACAAACCCGCTGCATGACGTATTCTCACAGCTGGCGAAACAGTGACTTTCTTCACAAACAGAGAGGTGCCAAGGATTTTCAGACGAAAGGTGGAGTTGCGAGGTCCGGTCAGGCAGAAGGCATCATTCGCCCTGGTGAGTTTAATTCTTAAATCGACCGAGTTTAATAACAGTCTCTCACAGAAAAATATGTCGCTGTGCAGAGGACTGAGAAGATGTACTTCTCTGGACCTGCTCGTGAACTCAGCCCGTTTATTAAGGCCTGCGTTGGGACCGTTTACAGTGATGATCGAGTCAACCGACCCAGGTGTGTCTTGGTAAAAAAGGCCGGCGCTAAACTGTGTTTTAAGAGTGTCGCCTGTTGACGTTGAGAAGTGTTTCGATCATAGCTCTGTACGGGTGAGTGGAACTGGACTGCGAAATCATCCGATCCCCCAGAACCACATCGCACTGGTCAAAGATTGTGTTTAGAGGATAATTGATGAGACCGACTGCTGCGTCGTTAGCCAGCGGTGTGCCATCGGCGTTAGTAATTCTTGCACGCACGAGTAGAAGGGTGTCGTTTAGGTCTAGATACTTTTCGCCGTCTCCTGGTATAAAAAACTCAATCGCTGATCGCGGCTACTGGAGCAATTTCAGTGTAAATTTTGTCCTCGATGGAAAGCCGTGTCATCGGCGGCGTGAATAAATCCAGTTCTGCCAATGTGCATTCAGCAGATTTCTGGTGTAGGAGTGCCATGTTACTGTATATAAGGTTTTTTAAAGTATATCAGAGCTCCCTCTGGACTTCCTCTTGGCCCGTTTGCTTCTGTCAACTGACTTCTTTCTTTTTTTGTTTGTACGTTTATTAGAGCTCTGTGTTACATGTCGTCCTGGAGGGCGTCTCTTTGTTCTTCGTGATAAGACAGCTATACCTCCTGACCCTTCCTGTCTCTGTTGATCGCTCATTCCTCTCATGGTACAGGTGAACATATCTGTGGCTATGTTACCCACTGCTGATTTGAGATGGGGTTTCGCTATGGCGATACCTCTTTTCAACAAAGGTGATATAAACCGAAACATTTTTGAGAAGAGGGAACCGATGCCTCGTCCGTACATAACCGGGGCACCGTCAAAACCGGGTAGCTCTCCGCCCACCTGTTTTTCATAATATTGTACAACTCTGTGCGGGTCGTCTCTTAAGCCTGCATGAACCATTGTGTTTGTTTTTGACTTGGTCTGCAAAGGCTGGTTATCCCTTTGGTGTTGTTGTGATCAATGAATTTCCAGACGTCGATGCAAGGGCTATATAATATCCTCTCAAGTAACAGGTCTAAAGTGTAGAGTCAACACCACCTTTCCAAATGTAAAATTGACTGGTTTGTTAAGATCTGGTTTAATTTGTGTCTGAATATTTTCAATATGGTTCTTGGCAACCGGTAAATAGTAAGCAGGGTTAAAATGCTGTGTGATTATATCTGAGTAACTACCCTTGATTTCCACCGTTCTTAAAAGCGGTGCATATGCATCCTCTACAAGCTGCGGTCTTACAACGTCAGTAGAGATGGTAAAACCCCACTTTTAAATCAACAGGATGGGGCGCTCTGAACTCGCAATAAATGATGCAATTAGCAGGATCTACACCTAACATGTAAGCCAAAGGCGAGTTAAAAAGCATTAGGTTCTGACTGGCTCCTTGAAGATCAATGTTTTGCCGTGCACGGTCAAACAGGAAGCGTATATTCTCATTGTTTTTTTTTTTAAGTTTGCTCCATCTCGGTTGTAATCTGATTAAGTGAGCTGTAATATCCAACCGTCTTTTTTCCTCTGAGGTGAGGCGCTGGCGTCAGGATCCGGAGCCCAAAGTCTCGCCATGGCTCTATGAAATTCATCTTTATGAAGCCGCGACGTGTTCTGAATCTGAATCTGATCCTCTCGGAGCAGCCGTGTTGGTGTTGGAGTCAGCTCCTCTATGGTTTGGTTTCCAGTAAAATGACGACGTATCCTCTGGAATATTATGCCACGTGTGAGGGTATGTAATCTCCGTCAAAGCAACCTCCCATTTTCCGTTTAAATCGATATGTTGTGCTAAATGCGGAAAGTACCAATTGAGTTGTCTTTAAAAACTTTTGCACTGGCGTTTGATGGTAAAGTCACATAGAAGCCAGTGTTCTTTGAGCCCTACATGATGATATGATGCCTGGTGTCAAGGAGGATCGTCTTATATATATTTTACATCTGAAGCTTTTACCCAGCTGTTGAATTTTTCAGGCCAGTTCTTCCACTGGACAAAGACTTGTCTCTCTCCTTTAACGGCGCGTTCCTTGAGAATCTTTTCAACGTGAAATACGTTATCCTTTACGAGTTGTACTTTTTGTAATTCTTGATCATAAAATGACCCCTGGATGGGTTTGCCATCGAAATCTTTCAATTTATACACAGGCGGGTTGCGATGAATACATTCAGTTATTGTAAATATCTCATCTGTAAAACTCTGCTCGTACTTTTTGTCAAATACACCTCGTAGTTTTGATATCCTAACATGATCGCCCTCCATAAATTTGGCTTCTGCCGACCTTTTGACGGTCTAATGTAAAGATTGTCAAACACCAATCTAAAGAAATTTCGACAGGAGGCAAAATTTATTTACTTACTTCCATCGGTGTCATTTTTATACGACTGTGATAGCTGTGATTATAACTCTTTACTAGATCCTGTAAAACCTCGATGTAACGTTTGTGTAATGTAATGTTTTTAGCTGTAAAATATCTCCACATCAGATTTTTAAGAGTGCGGTTAAATCTCTTTACCACAGGGGCCTTAACGTCACTCGCTGTTGAAAAATTTCCATCAAAGCCCGGAAACTCTTCTTAAAAAAAATTTTTACCGTCATCCGTCTGTAGCTTTGCAGGCGTCTCGCTCTCCTGCAGCACTGATTCGAACGCCTTCACTGTCTCAATCGCAGTCTTTCTTTTTAAAACGCGTACATAGGCCTTTTTTGAAAATACATCGATAACGGTCAACAAGTAATTTTGATCGTCGTTATATCTAGCCAATGCCTGCATGTCTTCTGTTCATCACTTTTATGGACAGAATTTCTAGGCGTAGCCAGGGGTTGGAGGGGATCCGGTTCGGGAACCACAGAATTTCATCTCTGCTATTTGCGGACGATGTTGTTCTGCTGGCCTCATCGGACCGGGACCTTCAGCATGCACTGGGGGGGTTTGCAGCCGAGTGTGAAGCGGCCGGGATGAGGATCAGCACCTCCAAGTCTGAGGCCATGGTTCTCGACCGGAATAAGGTGGTTTGCTTTCTCCGGGTCGGTGGAGAGTTCTTGCCCCAAGTGGTGGAATTTAAGTATCTCGGGGTCTTGTTCTCGAGTGAGGCAAAAGGGGAGCGTGAGATTGATAAACGGGTCGGTGCAGCGGCAGCAGTGATGCGGTCGCTGTATCGGACCGTCGTGGTGAAGAGGGAGCTGAGTCGCAAGAGGAAGCTCTCGATTTACCGATCGATCTACGTTCCCACCCTCACCTATGGTCACAAGCTTTGGGTAATGACCGAAAGGATGAGATCGCGGATACAACCGGCTGAAATGAGTTTCCTCCGCCCGGTGGCTGGGCGCACCCTTAGAGATAGGGTGAGGAGTTTGGTCATCCGGGAGGAGCTCGGGGTGGAGCCGCTGCTCCTCCACATCGAGAGGAACCAGTTGAGGTGGCTCGGGCATCTGATCCTGGACGCTTCCCTGGGGAGGTGTTCGGGGCATGTCCTACCGGGAGACGAAGGCGATCCACCCCTCCATAGCTCCCGGGGTGAAGAGGATTGTAATAAACTCTTTTAATGATGTGTTTCACCGACATGTTAAACGAGAAATGAATGAGCTGAGATCCGAATATGCTTCTTAATGTTTTTTATTCAACAGGTTATGTCAGCATTCGAACGTAATGCTATACGAAGATATAAGATATAAAAAGATATTAAATATATATACATATATACACATAAAAAATATGTATATATATATATATATATATATATTCTTGCATTTCACAAAACAGGTACTTGTTTTACTGTAAGATCTGGCATCTTTTCCGTTTCTTCACAACTGTATCCAATGCATCCATTGCAGATTGGTTGGGTGATGTGAGCTTGACCTTTTCAATGACGGCAGTTGCTGGGCATCGAGGTGGCCTGGCTCGACTCTGCAGCTTGGTAGTGACAAGTGCTTTGCCAAGTTCTTCCAGGAAAAGCCGACGTATATATATATATATATATATATATATATATATATATATATATATATATATATATATATATATATATATATATATATATATATATATATATATATATATATATATATATATATATATATATATATATATATATTTATACACACAGGGTGATATTTATACAGCTGTCCAAACCCCTCCCTTCGTTATTTTCCTTCCAGTTATAAAACAAGGTAGGATAGGGTTAATTATTCCCCTTCTTGTCATAAAACAAGCGGGGTGGTTACTATTTTAATTTCCTTTTGATATAAAAAAGGGAGAGGGGTATTATTTTAATTACTTTTTGATATAAAAAGGGGGAGGGGTTGTTATTTTAATTTCTTTTTTATATAAAAAAGGGGCGGGAGGGGTTTTATTACCTCCGGGGGACCATAAAGCAATACAGGTTTGACATTTTGGTGTATGCTTCTACTCTCTCACACCCTTATTTTACAAACCCAGGTCGGTTTCATTTGCCATTAAAAGAAAAGTGGAAATGGAACTTCAAAGTCTCCACGACCGAACAGCATCCGATTCCAAGAATGGAGGATATGATGTCAAGCCTGGCAGGGGGACAGAAGTTCACAAAACTCAATATGAGCCATGCATATCAGCAAATAGTCCTTGAAGAGGAATCAAGGAAGTTTGTGAGTGTCAGCACTCACAAAGGTCTTTTTACATATACACGTCTGCCTTTTGGAGTAAACTCCAGTCCTGCTATTTTCCAACGCACCATGGAGAATGTACTTCAAGGTATGGCAAATGTGGCAGTGTATTTAGAGGACATTATATTGAGAGGAAGAGATGACAGCATCTGCAAACACTCAATGAAGTGCTGCAGAGGTTGGAGGATAAAGGGCTGTGGTTGAAACGGAGCAAGCGTCAGTTCATGGAAAACAAAGTAACATTCTTGAGTAATCAAGTGGACAGGACAGGCCTGCATCCAATGTCAGCGAAGGTCAAAGCAGTCCAGGATGCTCTGGTACCATATTTGCCCCATTTTTTAATGTTCATCTTGTTCAATGCTCTCCACATAATGGACAGAATGTAACAGATGTTATTCTTGCATTTCACAAAACAGGTACTTGTTTTACTGTCAGATCTGGCATCTTTTCCGTTTCTTCACAATTGTATCCAATGCATCCATTGCAGATTGGTTGGGTGATGTGAGCTTGACCTTTTCAATGACGGCAGTTGCTGGGCATCGAGGTGGCCTGGCTCGACTCTGCAGCTTGGGAGTGACAAGTGCTTTGCCAAGTTCTTCCAGGAAAAGCCGACGTCGGTTCCGTTTGAGCAAATATTGAGCAATGCAGAGGTCTGCCCTGCACCTTCAGAATTTCCTTGGGAAGTTCTGGCTTATTTTTTCTGACTGTTCCCACTGTTCAGCTTTCTATTCTGCAGTTCATCTCCAAGGCGATAGGATGTAAATGTAAATGTGACGTCACGTGATTTTATGACATTGCAGCCCTTTATTCATCTCCAGCACCACACGCATCCCCTGATTCTTCTCGGCTGCTCCTCCAGGTAGCTTTCCACTGTATACGTGCATATTCCCGGCATAGCTAGATTTTGCTTCACAGGCCACCCATATTTTGATGCCATACTTGGCGGGCTTGTTAGGCATGTACTGTAAACCTTCTGGAGCTCATTTTTGGTGTGTTTGTCAAAGAGAACACTGACAAGAACAAGGGAGAGAAAGTTTCCCCTCTACACACAGCTGGGTCTGAATGGCTATTCAGACAATCAAATCAATCAAAATACACATAGCTGGGCAGTCTAAATAGGTATATCAGAGAGACATGTTTATTTTGGGTCTGAACAGCCACTTACCCACATTAAAGAATCCGGGTCAAAATGACCTGCAACATCATCTTTGTGTACCAACTCTGTACAGACACTTCACTTGACATCAAATTGTCCAGATTTTACACATCTGTTCATGACCCTTAATGAGGAAAAGTCACAAAATTTCATGAAGAAAAAGTCAGGATAACCACTACTTTTATGAACACAAAAACGGATATGGGTCAAATTGACCCTAAGCATAATACGAGGGTTAAAGCTTTTCTAGGTTTGCTAAACTTTTATAACAAATTCTTGCCGAACTTGTCTTCTGTGCCGGCTCCATTACACAAGTTACTGAGGAAAGATGAGAAATGGAGGTGGGCGGTTGAGCAAGAAGAGGCTTTTAAGCAGGCAAAGAAGTTACTACAAAGCAGTCAAGTGTTGGTTCATTACGATGAACAAAAACAACTGGTACTGTCATGTGATACCTCACCTTATGGGGTGGGGGCAGTCTTGGCACACAGACTGGAAGGGGGAGCAGAAAACTCATGGGAGGCACAGCTTTTCCTTCATGAAACAGACTGAATAAGGGCTTATGGTCTGTGTACAAATCACAAATTTAAGTCCACACAAATATTTGTGAAAGTACTGCACCCCAAAAATAACTGCTAAGCCCTCTTTATCCAACTGCGAATAGTTTTTTTCTGCTGCTGTGAGTGTGTGTGACGCATGAGTTCTCAGAGGATCATGAGATGGGCTATTCTGTTAAGAGCATATGAATATGCCATGGTGTACCGACGTGGACAGGACAATGCAAACGCAGATGCTCTCAGTAGACTTCCACTTCCAGAGAAACTTGGGCATCCAGACTCAGAAGACCAGGTATTATTGGTAGAGCAGGATCAGAGTTCAGTGGTCAACTCGGAAGAGCTTTGTAGGTGGACCAGTAAAGACCCCGTACTCGCCCGAGAGAATAAATACATACTCAGAGGGTGGCCCTGTAACCTGGATGTTGCTTTCAGTCCATACACTATGAAGCAACAAGAGCTGAGTGTACAAGATGGGTGTGTACTGTGGGTGTGCCGTGTGGTGATTCGGGAAAAAGGATGTGGTCTTACGTGGAAGCAGCATCAATTGCACCCTGAAATGAGTTAAATGAAGGGTTTGGCTCGTAGCTATATGTGGTGGCCTAATATAGACAGTGATATTGAAAGTTCGGTCAAATCGTGTTCCACTTGTCAGGAACACCAGAACGCTTCGGCCTGTGCACCGCTACACCCATGGGAGTGACCTGACCAACGGTGACGACGACTTTATGTTGATTATGCTGGGCCGTTCATGGGAAAGATGTTCTTGGTGGTGATTGATGCACATTCAAAGTGGTTGGAGGTCTACCCTGTTTCGACAGTAGAGTTTTATTCAGTTATCGGATAACTTCATAGTCAACAACAGGACTGTCTCCTGCAGAAATGTTGATGGGGAGGAAGTTGAGGTGCATGTTGGATCTGCTACACCCAAATTTGAAGAAGAAAGTGGAACTGAAACAGTCAAACCAGAAAGTTCAGCATGATCAACATGCTCGGTTCAGAAGTTTTCAGAATAGGCGACCAGGCCCGGAAGAGCGCTCGAGGCCGAGGCGCTGGAAGGAGCGAATTCAATACGAATAATAATAAAAAAAAAAGTCAGCCAACTACCCCGGGAGAAGCTGCTGCCGATGATCGTCCACGCACAGAGCGGCACAAGCGCTGAGTCTCCTGCTGTTAAATCCACTCCTGCGGTGATGCGACAAGTCTCTGCCGTCACTGCGATGAGACCTCAGTCCTGCCTGAAGTTTCCGTGGTCCAGATGAGCCGCTCCACACCCCTTCAAGTCTCAAGCTTCTTCTCTTGATGTGCCAGATGCGCCGGCTCCAGCTGTAATTTCACAATTACAGAGTCACTCATTCACGCCTCTGTAATTTCACAATCACATTTTGCGGAGTGCCCTGGCACTTCCAGTGAAGTAGAAAGGCTGGTGTAATATTCCTGGAATATGTTTGTGTCCAGCTGTCCGTGGAGCCTGCCTCCCTCGCAAACAGTCCTTTAGCACGGGGCAGAAATTTTGAGCGGACCTCCAATCCTGGGGCGTCCCCCCAAAGCATGGCTACTTCAAGGCTAGCAGGCAGTCCTCTGCCCCCCTAAGTGCAGTTCACTATTCGAAATGCTAAAGCACCCGCAACACTCAAAGCAAATAATGCCAAATGGGTGTGGACTGCCGTCTGTTGGGTAAACATCCACTGCTAGTCTCATTCAATCCGGACTATTTCCCGGCGCAGTTCTGACACTCTACTGGCACGAGGACCGCACGTGGTCAGGTACGGAGCTTAATAGGTGGAGGGTTTGGATTTGTGGCGCAGCGTTCCCTCTCACTCAGCGGTCATGCGCGATGCCCTCGCACCTGGAGCTTGACCTCCCCCTTGAGGAGTGACCATCCCACCCGGCGCTGACAGAGCCGCCATCGCGCAGTAGAATGGTGTCTGCACTGTCGGCAACCGGCTCATAGCGCTTGAGAACATCATTGCGCTCTTTATGAGCTCCGTGGACTCCCACAGAGATTTTGGAGACACAATAATCCGTGGTGCTCTGCTCGCGGTGCCTCCTCCACACACAGCCGCCGCCTGGGGGGAACAGCCGTATAATAGCCGAGCTGATCATCGCCACTCCTCTTGGAGAGACCAGTCGTCTGCTCTCACCTCTGCTCCCTCCAAAAGCGTAGGAAGAACTTTGTATCTAAAAGTATGCATCTAAACCTAGTCTAACTTGGAAAAAAAATAAGATGCATTACTTTGGTATCGGGTCTGTTTCTTCTATGCCCAAAATTAGGGTTTATCATCCGCCAAGTTCTCTTCCGGTTCCAGTCAGTCCGAACTCCGGCTTCAAAATTTTTTTTTTGTTTGACATCGTCTCAGGAGACCGAGCAGTATAGTAACGGTCTCTGCCTCCTTATACCTGATGCCAGAACTGTCCCTGGGGAAGTTTATGGAGCCAAGACGTTATGTTTTTCCTCAGTTTCGCCACAATAAGAAGCATAGGCGTCAAATAACTCTTTGCCGTCTCTCAAGAGATCCCGGTTCCAGCCAAAAGTCAGGGGAGTTTCAATTCTGCCATTAACTCTTCTGATTACTCAGACTCGCCAGTTTTTAGCAGGGGTCGCCACAGGACCGCGAAAGCCACCACTTCAGAGGATCACTCAGTAGGAACTGCGTGCCAGACCTGCTCTGTTCTCAGCTCCCTCGTGTGATGTCTGAAGCTATGTCTGTCTGTGATTCTGTTCAGAGGCAAGCAGGACATCGTCATCTACAGAGTCATCTCTTTCTGAGGCTGATTGGGCCGGTCCCTCGGGTCTCCATCTTAGGAGAATCTTGATCAGATCTTGATCTTTGTACACTGCAAGTTTGGGGAACCGAATTCCTCTGACGGCTCAGCTGACAAAAGCGAGTGTGTTTTTGAAGAACCAGAGGGACTTGAAGTTCCCAGAGGAGTGGGCACTGTGCACCGATGACCCTTTCGTCCTAGACCCGCCCCGGAGTCCGGGTCCGCTCCTGTGCTCAAGGCTACTATCTTGAAAGAGTATCTTCCGAATTGAAAGAGCCTGTCTCCTCACCTGCCCATATGGATCGAGAAAATACACGGTCATTGAAACGGCCTTCAGTTACACAGTCAACCCCCAGGTTCTGCGTCACCACATGGACCTGAGTGAACTCAGAGAACCAGCGGTCATGTCTGATGGAGGAGGACAGCGCTCTCCTGACAAAGCAAATAATTGAGCTACTGCCAAAGCAATCCTCCTACACTGGATTTTACTCCAGATACTTTCTGGAACCCAAGAAGACAGGAGAGTGGAGACCTGTTCTGAATCTCAGTCTCCTCAACCAATTCATGACCAGACAGCGGTTCCGGACTACCAGCAGACTCCTGGAGTGTGAGAGTGGATGACCTCCATAGATCTTGCAGAGGCCTACTTCCACAACACGGTCTCTAGTGTCTAGTGCCTCGTTTTTTCACCAAGTGCGTGGAGGAGTGGCTCGAACCACTAAGAAGACAGGGTCTGCGTATTCTGACGTACTTGGACTACTGGTTGATTGAGTCCAAACAGGATTCATGAGCGCCCACCAGCTTAGCTTAAGGGGTGTTTCTCGTAGCTGCAGAACAAATTCAATGTCTCCGAAGGGGTTTCAGAGAGTTATCAACATTTTTATGTTTGTTGGTCTGAAAGGTACAGGTCCCGCGGACTGAAAACACGTTTTCTGCACTGTTTAATCTCGGCTCAGGGCTGTCTCAGAACATGAAAATTTCGCCTGGCACGATAGCTGAAGCGGTCATTCTAGTAGGTGCTGAACTAATTCAACATTTCTGAAGTGGTTGCAGAGTGATAACATTTTTATGTTCAATTCTGAAAACCACCGTCACTCGGGTGAAAACCTGTTTTTCTGAACAGTTCACTCACTGCTCAGAATAGTGCCAGAACATGAAAATATCAGCTGCAACTGTTGGAAAAAGAGTCTTTCGAGTATATTCGGCACTAAATCCACGTTTTTGGACTATTTTCAGGGTGGAATCAACAATTTTTATTCTTCCTGGTCAGAAACCGAACCTCTCTCGGGCTGAAAACGCATTTTTGCACTGTTCACTCACTGCTCAGCGATGCCTCAGAACATGAAAATTTCACCTGACACTGTAGCAGAAGCTGTCTTTCTAGCAGCAGCAGAACTAATTCAACCTCTCTGTGTGGTTTCAGAGAGTTATCAGGATTTTAATGCTTGTTCGTCTGAAAACCACCTTTTCGTGGCCTGAATACGTGTTTTCTGCTCGGTTCACTTACTGCTTAGGCGGGACTCAGAACATGAAAATGTCACCTCAAACTATAGCAGAAGTGGTATTTCTAGTAGTTGCAGAATTTAATCACGATGTCTGAAGTGGTTTCAGAGGTAAGTACATTTTTATGTTTGTAAAAATGTAATTACCACAGTCACTTGCGCTGAAAATGCGTTTTCTGCACTGTTCACTCACTGCTAAGGACTGACTCAGAACATAAAAATTTCACCTGCTACTAAAGCAGACCGGGGTCTTATTAGTAGGTGCCGATCTAATTCAACATGTTAAAATGTTGACTCGTTCCTGCCTCCTGTGACTTTCACCACTGCACTTGGGTCCTGCTCCACGTCTTGACCCGTGACAGTCAGAAGTGGTTTCAAAGATGGAACAAAATCTTTATCTTTTTCGGTGTGAAACGCAGCTTCTCTCGGGCAGAAAACGCATTTTTTGCGCTGTTCACTCACTGATCAGAAAAGCCTCGGAAATTGACAATATCACCTGCAACTATAGGCAAAACGTTTTTAGAGGGTTATCAACTATTGTATTTTTGACAGTCTGAAACCAAGCTTCTCTCAGGCTGAAAATGCATATTCTGCAATGTTCCATCCCACCCATGTTTACACCGTCGGCAACCAGCTCATAGCGCTTGAGAACATCACGCGCTCTTTATGAGCTCCGTGGACAGGCTCATACATCGCAGATCCTCTCTCACTTTACCAGAGATTTTGGAGTTTCAACAGTCCGTCGGCGTGGTGCTACGCTCGTGGCGCCTCCTCCACACACAGCCACTGCCCGGGGGGGAACACCGTCACTGGTCGAAGGGGTGGGGTGACCTCAGCCGTCCAAATCATAGCTGTGCTGATCATCGCTTCTCATCTTGGAGAGACCAGTCCGCTGCTCTCACCTCTGCTCCCTCCAAAAGCGTGAAGAAAACTTTGTATCTGAAACTATGCATCTGTAACAGGTCTGAATACTGTGACCTTGTCTTCAGTTCAAACGTGGCGTCTCAATGTGGTCAGTAGAACGCCGTCTGAAACAAAATGCGGACAGAGCCACACAAAGCTTTCACATTTGTCGATGGTGAGAAAAGTAATCCAAGGGATTCTGTTTTTTCTTTGTGGTAACCCACACCACAATTAGATGTCTTTCTGAAACATCACTCCCAAACATCTCACTTTGTCATACAACAACTGTCATACATCATGAACCACATGCATAATTTATTTTCATCTGAATGTATAACTCTGCCATTAAACCTTTTGGCTAGTGTTGGGAAATAATAAAACTTTACTTTTCACCGTTATTCACCACAAGGAAACCGAACTCCACACAACTCAATCACCCGTGCCATGTCAGCGTAGGTTGTCAGTATGAGCTTACAAGTGCCACATCCACACAGAGCGAACTCAAAGTACGAAGGAAAAACAGTATACTTAAAAACCATGTCACCATCCACACACTCAGACCCCCAATCAATCAATCCCAAGTGGAACAAACATTATAAACAAATGGATTTGACTAACCTGAAACTAAATGAGGACAGAGTCACACTAGGCTTCCACATTTGTCGATGGTGAGAAAAGTAATAAAAAAAAGTGTCACTTCCTACTTACCCACACATCTTCAATGCCTAACCTCTGTCCTTTCCTGCCCTCTACTGACCTAATTATATACCTGCCGGTTAATCAACTCCATTAAATTATTTAATTAAAATAATTAAATGACATCTAACACATACTCTGTGACCACACATAAATGGCCGTCACACTAGAAAGGCAGTTTTTTTGTCATCAAATTGTCATGCTCTGAGGCCTTCGCTGAGCAGTGACTGAACATTGCAGAAAACGCTTTTTCAGCCCGAGGGACTGTGGTTTTGAGACAGATAGACATGAAAATGTTGTAACCTCTCTGAAACCACTTCAGACAAGTTGAATTAGTTTGGCACTTACTAAAAACACTCCTTCTGCTTATATTGGCACGTGAAATGTTTATGTTCTGAGGCATCCCTGTGCAGTGAGTGAACAGTGCATAAAGCATGTTTTCAGGCTGAGAGAAGCTCGGTTTCTGACCAGGAAAAAAGAAGTTGATAACACACTGATAAACAGTTCAGAAAGGTACATTTAGTGCTGAATATACTAGAAAGAGAGTTTTTCCTATTGTTGCAGTTGAAGTTTTCATGTTCTGAGTCACGACTGAGCAGTGTTTGAACAGTGCAGTGAACGCCATTTTCAAAATATAAAATCGCTTTGAATGTGTGAGTGCTGAATATACTAGAAATAGTCTTTTTGCTATATTTACACTTGATATTTTCACTGCTCTCAGGCTATTCTGATTAGTCAGTGAAGAGTGCCGAAAATGCTTTTTCTCCCGAGGGACAGTGGTTTTCAGACCGACAATTATTAAAATGTTGATAACTCATTGAAACCACTTCAGAGAGGTTGAATTAGTTCTGCAGCTACTAGAAAGACTATAGCAGATTCTGCTATAGTATTAGTTGAAATTTTCATGTTCTGAGGCATCGCTGAGAAAAAGTCTAAAAAAAGTTCTGAAATGTACGTTTAGTGTTGAATATACTAGAAAGAGTGCCTTTCCTATAGTGGCAAGTGAAATTTTCATGTTGTGAGGCATCCCTGAGCAGTGAGTAAACAGTGCATAAAACGTGTTTTCAGCCAAAGGAATAATAGTAATAGAGATAGAAGTAAAAATGTTGATAACTCTCTTAAATCACTTTAGACAGGTTGAGTTAGTTCTGCACCTTGTCGAAATACCTTTTCTGCTATAGTGGCAGGTGAAATTTTCATCTTCTGGGGAATCGCTGAGCAGTGAGTGAACAGTGCGTAAAATGCGTTTCCGGCCAAAGAGAATGTAGGTTTCGGAACGGCAAAAATAAAATTGTTGATAACCCTCTAAAAACAGTTCAAAAATGTAGGTTTAGTGTTGAATATATTAGAAAGACTGTTTTTGCAGGTAATATTTTCAGGTTCTTAAAATATTCTGATCAGTGAGTGAACAGTGCAAGAAAACACGTTTTCAGCTCGAGAGAAGCTCGGTTTCTAAAACAGGAAAAAAAAAAGTTGATAACCCCCTGAAATACAGTTCAGAAATGTAGGTTCAGTGTTTATTTTACGAGAAAGAGTGTTTCTCCTATAGCTGCTCGAGAAATTTTCATGTTATCTGGCATCCCTGAGCAGTGAGTGAACAGTGCATAAAATGCGTTTTCACCCAAAGAAAACGTGGTTTACAGACCGACAAAAATAAAAATGTTCTCTTAAAACACTGCAGACAGGTTGAGTTAGTTCTGCACCTTGTAGTAATACCGTTTCTGCTATAGTGGCAGGTGAAAATTTCATTTTCTGGGGCATCGCTCTGCAGTGAGTGAACAGTGCGTAAAACGCGTTTTCGTCTGAAGAGAATGTGGGTTTGGGACCGGCAAAAATAAAATTGTTGATAACCCTCTAAAAACAGTTCAGACAGCGTAGATTTCTGCTGCAACTACAAAAAAGACCCTTTCTGCTGTCGTGGGAGGTGAAAATTTAATCTTCTGAAGCTTCCCTCAGAAGTTGTGGCACAATGCAGAAAACGCGTTTTCAGTCTGAGATAAGGTGGGTTTCGGAACGCCAAACCTAAAATGTTGATAACTTTCGAAAAACACTTCAAACAGCTTAGATTTGATGTGCAACTACTAGAAAGACCCATTCTGCTATACTGGGAGGTCAAAATGTCATGTTCTGAAGATTCCCTGAGACGTTATGGCACAATGCAGAAAATGCTTTTTCAGTCTGAGATAAGGTTGGTTTCGGAACGCCAAGCACCTTTATCTGCCCTTTATCTTCTCTTTATCTGCTTTCAATCGTTCCTTATTTCCATCTCTCTTTGACCGTAGTCCGAGTGTAGGAGAAATGGAAGGAATATTGAGATCAGGAGGCAAAGCCCTTGCTTCGCCTGCTGGTCTCTCCCTCTGGCCAAGAACTTGACCGTGCAGAAGAGGAGACCACATGGCGATGGATGCACCCCCACCAGGAACCTTGTGTGACCCAGTTGGATTGCTCCGTCGCTTCTCCCATCCATCAATGACCGAAGTCCGGGTGTAGCAGAGATGGGAGAACCTTTGGCTAATGTGGAGATGCGCTAGTCGGGGCTCCGCCCGTAACTCCAGGTTCGCCAGGCAGGTCAACTTGACTAGGTGGAGAGAGAATCCTCACCACATAGACTGTCCTGAGATAAACAATGCGGAGTGCAAACAGGAAAGAACTACAACGTCCAGACGCCTTAATGATTGGAGCTGGACCTTGTGTGGGGAGCAACACTGCGGATAAGTGCGCAGGAGAAGCGTCACCAAATTAGGTGAAGATTCACCGGTGGCCTGTCTCTAATCACAGAGGGGTGGCGTGTCAAGAGACCTGCTGCTATCTCCAAACGCCAGGTCTCACGCCAGTCCGGCCTACTCGATGTCTTACGGCAATGACCTCACCCCCAAGGTCGCGCAAAATGTTGTTAGTCCGAATGTAGTGAAGTTTCACGAGTAACCCTCCATACAGCGGGTATGGGTGTCCCCCTGGGGCCCTCTTGTTGCCAAACCAGGTACTTCCCTGCTCCGGCGACTACACAGGGGAACCTGACGCCATCCCATGGCCACAGCACTAGTTTGAGCCCAACGTGGAAGAACTAGGCACTAATAACCGTCCACATTTGGAGGGAGAACTCGCCAGTGGAGACACGTTTGGCCCATGACAAAGCGCTGCCAAAGAGAGCGATTCTCTCATCTATTGTCCAGAGCTGCTGGAAGCACCTGTAAACAGGACAACGTGAGGCAAAGAAGAAGGTGCTCCGTCAGACAAATAGAAATCTGCAAAAGATGAGGCAGAAGCCGAGGAGGCTGCTTGGCAGGTTTCTGCCAAGGAAACTCCTCTGATGGCTCATCTCATCCGGGTGGCGGGTAAGACAGAAAGCCTTCACTGAAAAATTGCTGACCTTGGCACAAAGAAATTTGTGAAAAAAGACTAATCGAGAAGGCACATAGTTCTCCAAACCCTCCTGATGGAGGCCAGGCCCAGGAGGAGAGCTGCTCCAAAGGAGCCTGATCAAGGGGCTTGAAGGGAGCTTCAGAGAGAGTATTATATACCAATTGAAGATCCCAATAGGGGCAGATGCGTCTGGAGATAGGTCTGAGTCTTCGAGATCCCTGCATGAACTGGACTAGCAACGGACAACAGTCCACACCCATTTAGCATTACATGCTTTGAGTGTTGAGGGTGATTTAGCATTTAGGACCACCTGCTAGCCTTGAAGTAGCCCCCTGCTGCAGGACTGTTTGCAGGACATGAACTGGTTGCAGCACACCCTTGTGTGAGTGTGTGTGTGAGCACAGGTGGCAGAGTTACGCAGTCCAGAACACCTCCCGGGACTCTGGAACACCTATGAGGTCATCTTGACCACAAAGCTTAAACCCCAGCCTTGCATTGTGGCCTGACCTGAGAACCATGAGCAATTACCATGGCCATCCATACCGGACGTCTGACTGGCACCGCTGGCTCCTTTGCAGACAGCCTTCAAGGAGATGCACGTTTTACTGCACTGAACTGCCTGTAATGTCACTGGCGATGTTGCTTTGGTATGACGGAAGGTGGTGTGCCCATGGTCCTGTCAATATCTCCGATGGCCAGGGCCTCACACGGGACCGGCCTATGAGACTTCTTATGCAACCGCCACGCCCAGGGTCTATCCAGCGTGAATGAATTAATGAATGGGTTGTGAAGATGTAGCATTAACAACCCCTCATACATAGAGTGTAATTTTACACTCTGGGTGGCAGGAGCTGCCGCCTCATCTTTGTCACCTTAAGCTGATATAGAAGGTGGCGTTTACAACCCCTCATATATGGTGTGTACCCTACACTGTGGATCGGCAGGAACTGCGTTGCCCTCATTTAGCCACTCTGCGGCTGAAATAGAAAGTGCCATTAACAGTCCTCCAAACCTATAGGGAAAACATTGACTGAGCAGCTACAGTCAGGGTTCTAGTCTGAGCTGAGCAAGAAAGAGGGAGTTTATTCACAAATGAATAAACAGTCATGCAGGAATCCGGTGGATCTCGGGACGCTGCACTCTGCACAGCACTGTAATGAAGCAGATACTGGTGTCCCAGAGCCAGTGCTGTGAATGAGGGCCGAAGGTTTGCAGGGTTCGGCTGCTCCTGAAGACAGAATGACATGAGACATGAGATACTCCCTTGAAAGCAGCCACAGATGTTGCCAGGCATCTCGTCAAGTGTGCTCTCAGGGATTCCGGTGCCTGTTTTTTCGCAGTCTCATAGGCTTTCATGATGGCAATTCTAAGCCAATGTGAAAACCTGTGAGTGGACAGCGCCTGCCCCTTCTTACCACCAGGGAGAGCCACCCACAGACTGTCCGTCTTTCCGAAGGGTTGGACTCGATCCAGTTAAGCTTTTAGCGCTGCTCGTATGAATGGGGAGGAGGGCAGAAAGTCTTTACTGATAAGGTGCTGACCTGTGAAGAAGAAGAGAGACATTTAGGTGCGATGGCAGGGTTGGGTCTAAGTGATACCGCCGAGTCATCGACACCAAAAGAGATGCAATCAGGGCTGATCGAAAAAGAGCTACTAGCTCCTTGGAGGCCTGATCAAGTGGCTCAAAAGGGGCTTCGGAGAGTGAATTGAGTACCAGCTGCAGGTCCCAGTAATGACATAAAGGTCTTGAGGTTGGTCTAAGCCTTTTCACTCATCTCATGAAACGGCTCACTTGACGATGCTTGCCGAAGGGGTGGCCGTCCAGACCATTGTGTAGCATGGAAAGGGCTGCTACATAAACCCGTAATGTAGGGCTGCTCCGACCTTGGTTTACCAGATGCTGCAGAAACAAGAGGATGAGAGAAATAGTTGCCGATAATGGGCAGGCTGACTGGGTTCCACACCACCGGGGAAACATGTCCAATTAGCAATGTATACTCTGAGGGTTGGCAGAGCTTAAACGTTCTGAAAAGTCAATTGGACATCAGGGGGCAAGTGACTGATTGTTAACCCTGGAGAAGCCAAACCTTGAGGGGTGGTTCTAGACCTCAGGGTTCCTGATGTTTGCAGAAGCGCTGACCTCGATGGAGGGAACCCCCAGTGGCCTTTGATCCGCATATGACACATCTCCGGATACCAGCTGGAGCTGGGGCTGTTTGGATTAAGGGAAGGAGGGGGAAAGGCATACAGGAGGCCTTTTGGCCACCTTGGATGAGCCAGGGCGTCCACATCCAGTGGAAGGTCATCAGATCTACGGGGAGAGAACCAGAGAGGACATTTGAAGCTCTATCTGCTGGCAAAGACATCAGCCACTGGGTGGCCGAAAAACTCGCTGATCATGTTTGCCATCTCCTGAGATAAACTCCATTAATCTGGCAGAGCCCTCAATGAGGCTAAATGTACATCAGCCCAGAGAAAAAATATTTGTGGCTAGGTTGTGTGACACAGACGACCTCACGCCACCCTGACGGTTGATGTAGGCCACTGTGGTGGCGCTGTCTGATCTCACCATAACGTCGTTCCCAATTAGATGGAGAGAAAGGGCCACCAACACTCTAAAAACCGCCAACAGTTCCATCGGGTTCATGTGACGACCTTCGGAACTGCTCCAGATCCCGCTGACGCAGATCTGATCCAGGTGGCCTCCCCCGCCGGACAGAGATGCATCTGTAAAGACTTGTAGGAATTGTTGGATCCTGAAAAGCGCGCTGAGTCCCAGTCAGAGCACGACTTTCCTGGGGGTCATGCTGGACTCAGTCTCCGGTCAGGCCCGACACTCGAGATTTGTCTTCTGGTCTTTAGTCTGGAGTCGGGTGAGGGTGCAGACCGCGAAACCACTTCTGAAGACCTCGCATGTTGAGCAGACCAAGGCGTGGGCCCCTGCCTCAATCGCGCGATGTGGTCCAACACCAATCTGGTGTGTGCTCATGACTCCTGTTTGGACCTGGCTAGAATCAACCAGTAGTCCAAGTACGTCAGAATCCGCACACCCTGTCTCCTTAGTGGTTCGAGCCCCGCCTTCATGCACTTGGCGAAGGTGCGAGGCACAAGACACTAGAAACTGTGTTGTGGAAGTAGGCGTGTGCAAGATCTATGGAGGTCTTCCACTCTCACACTCTGACGCACTCCAGGAGTCTCCTGCTGGTCCGGAACCGCTATCTGGTCATGAATTGGTTGAGGAGACTGAGGTGCAGAACATGTCTCCACTGGGTCTTTTTGGGTCCTAGAAAGTACCTGGAGTAAAACCCAGCGTATCTGGATCGCTTTGCCACTCGTACAATTACTTCCTTTGACAGGAGAGTGCGGTCCTCCTCCATCAGACACGACAGCTGGTTCTCTGAGTTCACCCAGGTCCACGTGGTGTCGCAGAACCTCGGGGTTGACTGTGAATCTGAAAGACGTGTCAATGACCGAATATCTTCTCGATCCATATGGGCAGGTGAGGAGACAGGCGCTTTCAATTCAGAAGATACTCTTTCAAGACTGGCGACCTGACCACAGGAGAGGACTCCGGGTAGGGTCCAGGATGACAGGGTCGTCGGTGCACAGCGCCCACTCCCCTGGGCACTTCAAGTCCCGCTGGTTGTTCAAAAACAGACTTGCTTTTTTCAGCTGAGCCATCAGAGGAAGTAGGGCCACCAAACTTGTATTGTACCTTGATCTGACACAGCAATTCTTCTGAGATGGACACCCGAGGGACCGGCCCAATCTCAGAAAGAGATGACTAGGCAGGACGATGTCCTGCTTGCCTCTGAGAGGTTTGGAGGGCTGCAGAGAACAGAATCACAGACAGACATCGCATCAGACATCGCGTGAGGGAGCTGAGAACAGAGCAGGTCTGGCACGCAGCGCCTACTGTGAGAGCCTCTCAAGTGGTGGCTTTCACAGTCCTGTGGCGACCCCTGCTAAAAACTGGCGAGTCTGAGGAATAAGAAGAGTTAATGGCAGAATTGAAACTCCCCTGACTTTTGGCTAGAACGAAACGTGAGAGAGTGGAAAGAGTTATTTGACACCTATGCTTCTAATTGTGGAGAAGCTAAGGAAAAACATAACTTCTTGGCTCCTGAAACCTCCCCGTCTCCTGAGACAACGTCAAACAAAAACACATTTTTGAAGCCGGAGTTCGCACTGACTGGAACCGGAGGTGAACTTGGCGGTGATAAGCCCTAATTTTGGGCAGACAGGAAACAGACCCGATACCAATGTAATGCAGCTTATTTTTTATTTTACATACAATGATTTATTTGTAGGCTTTTGGAGGGAGCGGAGGTGAGAGCAGCCGACTGGTCTCTCCAAGAGGAGCTGCGAGGATCAGTGCAGCTACGATCCAGATGGCTGGGCTCACCCCGCCCCTTCGACCAGCGACAGTGTTCCACCTGGGCGGCGGCTGTGTGTGGAGGAGGCGCCGCGAGCAGAGCACCACGCCAACGGGCTGTTGGATCTCCAAAATCTCTGGTGGAGTGAGAGAGGTTCTGCGATGGATGAGTCTGTCCATGGAGCTCATAAAGAGCGCGATGATCTTCTCAAGCGCTATGTGCTGGTTGCCGACTGCGTTGACACCATTCCACTGCGCGATGCTAGGATGGTCACTCCTCAGGGGAGAAGTCGAGCTCAAGGGGCGGGAGTATCGCGCATCGCAAATCGCGCACGACTTCTGAGTGAGAGGGAACACAGCGCCACAATTCCAAACCCTCCACCTAAGCAGTAAACTCCTTACCTGACCACGTGTAGTGCTAGTGCCACCGGAGTGTCAGAACTGCGCCGGGAATAGTCCGGATATCTTCCAGAATCAGAATCAGAATCAGAATCAGAATCAGAATGAGATTTATTGCCATGGTCAGTGGGGAGCCCACTGACTAGGAAAGTGCCTTGGAATAAAGTGCAACAAAAAACAAATAAAATAAAATAAAATAAAATAAATAGAATAACATAACAACAAGGCTGTTCACAAATTTAACAGTCTGATGGCCGAGGGGAAGAAGCTGTTCCTGTGACGGGAGGTTCTGGTCGGGATGGACCGTAGCCTCCTGCCAGAGGGAAGAGGAACAAACAGTCCATGTCCAGGGTGAGAAGGGTCGGCTCTGATCCGACCTGCACGTCTCTGGGTCCTAGAGGCATACAGGTCCTGAAGAGGTGGCAGGCTGCAACCGATCACCTTCTCAGCAGAACGTACGATGCGCTGCAGTCGGCTCTTGTCCCTGGAGGTGGTGCTGTTGTACCAGACGGTGATAGAGGAGGTGAGGATGGACTGGATGATGGCCGTATAGAACTCCACCAGCAACTTCGTCGGCAGTCGTAGTTTCCGTACCTGCCTCAGAAAGAACATTCTCTGCTGGGCCTTCCTGATGAGGGACCTGATGGTTGGCTCCCATTTGAGGTCCTCATTGATGGTGGTTCCCAGGAAGTAGAAGGAGTCCACAATAGGAATAGGTAAACCAGCCAACATGAGAGGGGACCGAGAAACTGTGACTCTCCTGAAGTCTATGACCATCTCCACTGTCTTCTGGGCATTGAGCTCCAGGTTGTTGTGGCTGCACCAGGACACTAGCCGCTCCACCTCCCTCCTGTAAGCCGACTCATCTCCATCTTAGATGAGCCCAATGATGGTGGTGTCATCCGCAAACTTGATCAGCTTCACGGACTCGTGGCTGGAGGTGCAGCAGTTAGTGTACAGAGAGAAGAGCCATGGTGAGAGAACACAGCCCTGAGGAGACCCGATGTTGAGGGTCCGAGTGTCGGAGACAGTCGTCCCCAGCCTCACACGCTGACTTCGGCTGGTCAGGAAGTCTGTAATCCATCTGCAGAGGGAGTCAGGCACGTCCAGCTGGCCAAGCTTGTCTTCAAGCAGAGCTGGAAGAATTGTGTTAAAGGCAGAGCTGAAGTCCACAAACAGGATCCTGGCATAGGTTCCTGGGCAGTCCAGATGCTCCAGAACGAAATGAAGGGCCTGGTTCACTGCATCGTCCGCAGATCTGTTGGCTCTGTAGCCAAACTGCAATGAGTGCAGGTGAGAAGCAGTGATAGATTTCAGGTGAGAGAGAACCAGGCGCTCAAAGGACTTCATGACCACAGACGTCAGTGCCACCGGTCTGTAGTCATTCAGTCCTGTGATCCTGGCCTTCTTGGGAACAGGGATGATAGTGGTGGACTTAAAGCAGGCAGGTACATGACAGGACACCAAGGAAGCATTGAAGATGTCCGTGAACACTGGAGCCAGCTCAGCAGCACAATGCCTCAGGATGGCAGGGGAAACTCTGTCCGGACCCGCCGCCTTCTGAAGGTTCAGGCTCCTGAACCTGAGTGCGCACGTCCTGCTCCATGATGTCAAGAGAAAGAGGAAGAGGGGGGAGGTGAGGGGGTGGCTCATCAAAAGTGTCTGTGATCGACTTTGCTGTCTCAGTGACATCGTTCATCTTAGTTGTGTCACTAAGAGACAGCATAGTCCTTTGTTGTAAAGTGGAACATGGGGCTGGAGAGACCACAGAGGTGTTGGTGCAAAAGGGCTGCTCAAAGCGACAATAGAATTTGTTCAAGTCCTGTGCAAGAGCGAGGTTGTCCAGACTGTGGGGGGCACGTGGCTTGTAGTTAGTGGGCACCTTGAGCCCTCTCCACACCACAGCCGAGTCATTGGCTGAGAACTGCTGCGTTAGTTTGTCAGAGTATACGGCCTTAGCTTTCTTCAGCTCCCTCTGAAACCGATACTTCATCTCTTTGTAGCAGTTCCTGCCCCCACTCTTGCGAGCTGCCACCTTCTCCTGTCTGATCTGGTTGAGTTTAGTTGTGAACCAAGGTTTGTCATTTGCATAACTCACCTTGGTGCGGGTTGGAACTATGCACTCTTCACAGTAGCTGATCCATGAAGTCACAGTGTCTGTATACTCATCCAGATTGTTGGTGGCAGCCCTGAACACTTCCCAGTCTGTGGTCTCCATGCAAGACTGCAGCTCCTCTTTAGCTTCACTTGTCCAGATCTTCATGCTCCTCACAACAGGCTTTGCCAGCTTCAGCTTCTGCTTGTATGTAGGAACAAGATGAACCATCAAGTGTTCAGAGAGACCCAGTGCAGCTCGAGGGAGGGCGGTATAAGAGTTGCGGAGCGATGAGTAACAGTGATCCAGCACGCTCTGCTCTCTGGTGGAACATTTTACAACCTGCCTGTACCTGGGAAGCTCCTCACTCAGAGTCGCCTTGTTGAAGTCACCAAGCACAATCACAGGAGAGTCCGGGAAAGTTCGCTCCACATGCAGAACCTGATCCGCGAGCGCACTCTGAGCCTCACGTACATTCGCGCTGGGCGGGATATATATGGGAGCCAGAATGAATGAAGCGAACTCACGTGGGGAGTAAAACGGCTTACAGTTCACGATCAGACATTCCAGAGAGGGAGAGCAGTGCTGAAAGATCACCGTCACGTCCGTACACCAGCTCCTGAACCCGGTCCGTGCGGTGAAGCTGGAAACCCTCCAGATGAAGCGCAGTGTCCGGGATGAGATCGCTCAACCACGTCTCCGTGAAACACAAAACACAAGAGGAGGAGAAGTCTCTGTTCCGTCTCAACATCAGCGCCAGTTCATCCATCTTATTGCTGAGCGACCGGACGTTGGAGAGGATTATCCCGGGAAGCGGAGTGCGCGATCCTCTTCGACGAAGGCGAACGAGTGCACCGGCACGTTTCCCTCTCCTCCTCAGTTTCTTCCGCCCAGCCAAAAGATGAACTAACTCCGTAACTGACACCACAAATACTGGTAGTAAGTCAGACGGAGTCAGAGCCCTGATGTTCATCAACTGATCTCGTGTGTAAAAACACGCAGATGCTCCATCAAAACACAAAAATAAACAAAATAACATGCACGATAATTCCAGGTCAGCCTTCGTCGGCGCCATCTTGTCAGCATTACCTCTTACCTGCAGTTATGGGCAGACAACACGCGGTCGTGCCCTGTGTGTAGTCTCGCCATTCAACGCCAGCGGGCCGTTAGTGAAGTGGGATGATTCTTGAGATGGCGGTGGAGAGAGAGCTCAACTTCGATACGACGGGCAGCGGATGTGCTTGACTCCACCACACGGAACTCAGCTAACTCTGGGAACAGAGTCTCCAGATCAACCTCATAGCAGCGGCTGGCTCTCGTCAAACTCATCCCATGGCTTGGAAGCAGCTGCTTGTAGGCCAGTCGCAGCGCCCTATTCGTCGAGGTTTAGTGTTGAATATACTAGAAAGAGTGTTTCTCCTATAGCTGTAGGTGAAATTCTCATATTCTAAGTCACCCCTCTAAGCAGTGAGTGAACAGCGCAGAAAACATGTTTTCAGCCGGAGGGACTGTGGTTTTCAGACCAACAAAAATAGAAATCTTGATAACTCTCTGAAACCACTTGAATTAGTTCTGAGGTTGAATTAGTCCTGCAGCTACTAGAATGAAGGCTTCTGCTGTGAAGTCAGGATAAATTTTCATGTTCTCAGGCTTCCCTGAGCAGTGACTGAACAGTACAGAATATAATATATATAATATAATAATATAGAGTTTTCAGCAAGAAAGAAAGTGGGTTTCGGACTGGCAAAAATAAAATTGTTGATTACCCTCAAAAAACACACGTTTAGTGTTGTATATACTAGACAGATTTTTTTTCCTATAGTTGCTGGTGATATTTTCATGTTCTGAGGCACTTTTGATCAGTGAGTGAACAGTGCAGAAAACGTTTTCAGCCTGAGTGAAGCTGGTTTTCAGACCGACTTAAATAATAAAACAATTAATATAAATAATCTTGATAACTCTCTTAAATCACTTTAGACAGGTTGAATTAGTTCTGCAACCAGTAGAAATACCTTTTCTGCTGTAGTGGCAGGTGAAATTTTAATCTTCTGAGAAATCGCTGGGCAGTGAGTGAACAGTGTGTTCACTCACTGTCACAAATGCGTTGTCGGCCAAAGAAAAAGTGGGTTTCGGACAGTCAAAGATAAAAATGTTAATAACCCTCTAAAAACAGTTCAAAATGTAGGTTTAGTGTTGAATATACTCGAAAGAGTGAAATCAGTAACAGTTGCAGGAGACATTTTTATGTTCGGAGTCTATTCTGATAAGTGAGTGCACGGTGCAGAAAACGCGTTCTCAGCCCGAGTGATTGTGGTTTTCAGACCAACAACGATAAAAATGTTGATAACTCTCTGAAACCACTCTGAGTGGTTGAATTAGTTCTGCAGCTCCAAGAAAGACGCCTTCTGCTATAGAGTCAGGTGAAATTTTCATGTTCTTTGGCATCGATGAGAGTGAACAGAGCAGAAAAAGCCTTTTCAGGCCGAGAGAAGCTCGGTTTCTGACCAGGAAAAAAAAAAAAAAAGTTGATAACCCCCTGAAATTTTGTTCAGAAATGTAGGATTCGTGTTAATTATACTAGATAGAGAGTTTTTCCTATAGTTGCAGGAGAAATTTTCATGATCTCAGGCATCCGTGAGCAGTGAGTGAACGGTGCGTAAAACGCGTTTTCGGCCAAAAAAAGGTGGTTTAAAGACCGACACAAATAAAAATGTTGATTGCTCTCTTCAATCACTTCAGACAGGTTGAATTAGTTCTGCACCCAGGAGAAATACCTTTTCTGCTAAAGTGGCAGGTCAAATTTTCATCTTCTGAGGAATCGCTCAGCAGTGAGTGAACAGTGCGTAAAATGCGTTTTCGGACCGGCAAAAATTAAATTTTTGATAACCCTCTAAAAACATGTCAGAAATGTAGGTTTACTGTTGAATATACCAGGAAGAATGTTTTTCCTATAGTTGCAGGTGATATTTTCATGTTCTGAGACTATTCTGAGCAGTGGGTGAACAGGGCAGAAAACGCGTTTTCAGCCCGAGAGAGGCTGAGCAGGAAAAAAAAAAACTTTATAACCCCCTGAAATACAGTTCAGAAATCTTGGTGTTGGTGGTGGTGTTAATTATACTAGAAAGAGTGTTTTTCCTTTAGTTGCAGGAAAAAAATTTCATTATCTCAAGCATACATGAGCAGTGAGTGAACAGTGCATAAAACGCATTGTCAGCCAAAGAAAAGGTGGTTTACAGATCGTCGAAAATAAGTGTTCATAACTCTGTTAAATCACTTTAGACAGGTTGAATTAGTTCTGCACCCAGTACAAAGACCCTTTCTGCTATAGTGGCAGGTGAAATTTGCATCTTCTGAGGAACACTCTATGTACGAGGGGCTGTTAATGCTACATCTTCACAACCCATTCATTCATTCAGGCTGAATAGACCACGGGCGAGGTGTTCCGGACTGCGCGAATCTGCCACCTGTGCACACACTCACACGAGGGTGTGCTGCAACCTGTTCATGCGAGGGGTTTGTTGGTCGCAGTGTTATCCAGTTTCATATACTGCTGGTGCCTTCGCATATAATTGGAAGCGGATTAGGTGCAATAAAATGCGCATTACCTTGACGGCCATCCGGCAAAGAAGACAGCGCTGCCAGTCAGGACGCCGGTTAAGGATGGCCATGGTTTTGTCCCATGGATTCCTGGTCAGTCCGCAAAGCCATGTGCTCAAGATGACTTCATGGGTGATTCAGAATTCCAGATGGGTTCTTGACATACGGCGACCCTGCAGTTTACCAGATCATGACTACATGCTTTGGTGGTCGGCAGAAGCTAAACGGCGTTGCTCCCGTAACTAGAAGGATGATGGCATCACTAGCTATGAATGACTGGCGCGTCAGGGCCCACGGCAATCCTTCTCCCCTGAGTGTGATGACACCTCAGTCCTGCCTGACGTTTCCGTGGTCCAGAGGAGGCGCTCCGCTCGTCTTCAGATCTCAAGATTCTTCGCTTCATGTGCCAGATGTGCCGGCTCCAGCTGTAATTTCACAATTGTAATTTCACAATTACAGAGTCACTGACTCACTCCTCTCTAATTTCACAATCATATTTTGCAGAGTGCCCTGGCACTTCCAGTGAAGTAGAAAGGCTGGTGTAATATTCCTTGTGACGAGTGGGGTTTGTCATAGGACATGGTGGACATGATTTGGGCCAAGTTTGGGCTCCCACTGGCGGACCTCTTTGCCAACAGTGTTTGTTGCCGGAGGGCCTCCTTCACACCTTCCCTCCACCTCGCCTCCTCCTTCAGTTGATGAGGAGGATTCAGAAGGTGAGAGTGATTCTATTGGCGGCAGATAACCCCAGCTCGATCTGGTACCCAGAGATGTCGCAGATGTGAGCCTGCAGCAGGTAGTAGAAATTATGAGGGGTCCACACCCGTTTAATGCTGAACGGGTGTGGACTGCTGTCTGTTGGGTAAACATCCACTGCTAGTCCAGTTAAAGCAGGGAGACAAGACAAAGACCCACCTCGCATCTGCCCCTATTGGGATCTTCAATTGGTATTAAGTCTGACTCTGAAGCTCTCTTGGAGCCACTTGATCAGACTCCTTTGGAGCTGGTGGCTTACAAAACAGCTCTTCTCCTGGCTCTGGCCTCCATCAGGAGGGTTTGGAGAACTATGTGCCTTCTCGATTAGTCCTGACTGTATTTCATGTATTCCTGTGAGGGCACTGAGAGCTTATCTAAATGCAGTCAAGGCCTTCAGGAAAACAGAGAAGCTGTGGGTGGCACTGGCAGGTGGTAAAATGGGGCAACATCCATAGCAGCCTTCAGAGGAGTTTCTTTGGCAGAAATCTGCCACGCTGCCTCCTGGGCTTCCGTCTCAACTTTTGCAGAATTCTATTTATCTGAAGTAGCTGCTTCTTCTTTGCCTCACTTTGTCCTGTCTTCAGGTGCTTCCAGCAGCTCTGGCCAATAAATGAGAGAATTGTTAGTGTAGTCCGGCCAGCAGGGTACACTTCTCAGGGCGTCGAGTCGGGAGCAGAAGAAACCACAGAAGTAGTGGGATACAAGCTTTGTTTTATTCCACATCAGTGTAACATAATTTCATCGCTTGACATCGCTCAGTATCAAATTGTTCAAAGTACAAACACATTAGGTAGGGGCTGGATCAAGGGCGTTCCTTGTACCAGATACACATTGTCACAAACATGCATGTCCACCTTTGGCCTCCTGGCTGAATCACAAAAACAAGAGCTTCTGGCAGCTCCAGAGAAAACATACATTCCTGTTTTCACTTCAAGGGTACCATCTCTGGCGTATTTGGAATACAGAGTGGGTGGATATCTGTTCAACATTCCATTGGTACTGAAAAACAAGTTATCATTGTAACCCTAATGACACAGGTCAAATTATTCCACAACATATCTCCCCTTTGTGGGTCTCAGACCCACACACCGAATTTAGCAAACTATCCCATTTTATTTTATTGAAGATTATTTCGTACTGTAACAGAGCAGTGACAATATACTGGATATAAGTATGTAGAAAATGTTAACTAAATGATTCATATAGCTGTAGTTAGTTCAATATGTTTACTGCTGTCTGGTTAAATAAAAATCTCAACCGCAGGCATTGTTAGTATCCGTCGCAGGAAAATGTTAGTCAGTTCGTTTCCGGAAGCATCAAAAGTTTTCCCGAATTGTCTTTTGTTGTCACTTTTCGTCATAGGTGAAATTTTCTTTTTTTTTTTTTTTTTTTAGTGAAACAATAATCAAGTAATTATACTGGCAAAGAAACATAGGATCATGATTTAAACACATTTGTCATGTAATCATAACAACACCTCATTCTTCAGTCACCTCTGGAGTATGATCAGAGTCCTCCAATTAATCAGGTGATGGCTACAGATGTGGTCTCTCAGTCACCACGAGAGCCAGTTGTTCAGCAGGCATCATGTTCAGCATCTGTGCGTTCCAAAGTCCCGTCGTGACCGCTAACTGCTTCTCAGTCATTCGCAGACACAGTTTCCTCATCATGGGTACGATGCAACATGCCAGAAGAAAAATGACGATGAGTGTGATTGCAGTAGTCATCCCCACTTCTGCAAAAAATGCTCCACATTTTCTTCGGTGTCCATCTAACCAATCCCAGGCCCAACTTATAGCTCCTGCATGCTCTTTTATCTCATTTTTTGAATCTCTAAGTTTATCCATTGCAATGGCAAATGTTCCATCAGGCGCGGTGTTGTTGGAATGTAAGTGCAACACTGATCTGCAAACATGTGACACACACCAACCAATCTAACACCTGACGATTTCGTAACACCATTTTACCAGTTTCATGCAGTTGTTCTCCCAGTAGTTTAAATATTTCATAGGTATGGTTTGTGTAAATAGTAAATATAATTAATCGAATAATGTGGTTTTATTACAGAGAGGACTAGTGGTGGTCAAAACTGGACGGTCATCTTCATTTCCTTTTTTTTGACTGTGGTGTGGTTCCAAGTTTGGCAGACAGTGTTTTACCTAGAGCTCCCTGACCTCTGACATGGATCCCACTTTTACTCCGCCTGTCCTGCACCAATACGCTTAACGTTTTGTGTTTCTGGGCATTTTTCACACAACGGGTGATTGCATCGTACTTAACTGAGTCCCTGTTATGCTCGAGTTTTTTAGCTGGAACTTAGGGTGTCACGGTCTGGACTTTGGTCGGCTGCTGCGGTCTCGCAAGCTGCGCGAGCTCGTCTCCTGGTGACAACCAAACCAGACAACTTATTATCACAGCAAGCCTTGTCATCAACATTTTGACTATCTAAATCATTGACTTCACTGCCTGTTTTATTACCTCTTTGGTTGTGATGGCCTTGGGCCTTTGTGCAATGGCTCAGATGGTACCAAGTGGCGCTGCCTTCGACTTGGACAGCTGTTGGTGTTGCTCGGACCACGGTGTATGGACCTTCACATCTCGGCTGGTGCCACTTCCTTCGGCAGACCTTGATATACTCCTGGTCGCCGGGAACCACCAAATGCCCGGCCTCACGATCGGCCTCAAGCTCCCGTTTTCTCTCCTGCAGATAGATAGTCTTATGGATAGAAGTTAGTTGCTTCGTATAACTTCTAAGTTCAGATTGTAGTTGCTCAAGTGGAGGCCCCTTGTAGGGTCCCCTCAAGTGTGGTGCCGGCATCGACCATCCCGTCAACATCTCGTGTGGTGTCAAATGCGTGCTTTGATGAGTTTGCATGCGATAACTCATCAGTGCTAATGGTAACGCATCAACCCAGTTTAGCTTCGTGCTAGCACAGATCTTATTCAGTTTCGCTTTCAGGGTTCCATTTATCCCCTCAACCATTCCCTGACTCTGGGGGTGATAAACGTCACCCAATCGTTGTTTGATTCGAAGTTGCTGCAAGATGCCCTTCACAACCTTTTGTACAAATGCAGCACCGTTGTCTGAGCTTATTTCTGACGGAATGCCAACTCGAGGAATGATTTATCTGGTCAGGAATTTGATTACTGTTTCAGCACTCAAGTCTTTAGATGGTGCTGCTTCAACCCAGCAGCTTAACCGATCAATTACCACCAACATGTTGCGTCTCCCTTGAACCGTTTTTATCATGTCAACGTAATCGATCACAAGATGTTTAAATGGACCTTCTGGGACTGGAATATGACCTATTGGTATCTTGATGTTTTTTCGTTGTTTTCTTCACAAATCTCACATTGATTCAGCACTTCATCTGTTGTTGTCTGCAAAAATGGGGACCAATATCCCTGCTGTCTGATTTTCTTCACCACTTCCCCCCCTTGCGTGCAGTGCAGATCACTGTGCACCTCCGAAATCAAGATGGTCAAAAGTGCAGTTGGAGCTACGAGCTTGCCTTCATGTGATCGCCAGAGACCCTGATTGTCCACAGTAGCTCCTTTTTGTTTCCACAAAACCTTTTCATTTTCATCTGCATTTTCTTGGATCAAGATTATGTCTTCAGGTGTGACTGAGGGTTCTAATGTCACCATAGGTGACAAAATGGCTATTTTGCATCTTGACACTTCTTTTGCTGCCTCGTCAGAGAGAAGAAGAATACACCAAAATGTCAAACCTGAAAACTGAATTGTACATTTATCAGCTGGATGATGACAAAACCTACGGAGATGGCTGTGTTATCAGTCTAACGACTGTGGTGTGCTAATAGAGGTGAAGCCAGAAAATTTTCCAAGGGCTGAAGAAGAAGAAGAAGAACAACAACAACAACGTCAGAAGGCTGGAGCCGTGTCTAACAAACCTGATCGAATGGAGAGGAAGCCGTCCTTCGTGGCTATATGGCTGGCTAAAATCTCAGGATCAGGACGATGGTCCTTCATGGCCATCCATAAAGTATCGACAGGAGTCACGGGTGAACAAGAACAAGATTTCGTACTGGAGTATTTTAATTCTGATTGCGGTGTATTTCGTACTCTGTTAACCATACCAATGGATGCTTAGAGTAAGAAAATTCAGGAGTTTCTCCGAAAATCGACGGCCTCTTCTAGCATAGCCGCTGATGGAATGATGCCCTTGTGCCGAAAGAGGCACTGACCTTTTAGTCCTGCCCCCTTTGGACCGCCTACTCACTGATGGCTGCTATAAAGAGGATTTTTTCCAGAGCGACACCCTGCAGACGTACCTGTCGAAACAAGAGCAACTAAGACAACGATGAGGACCGAAGGGAAGAGAGGTATTGGCACTATCTTCCTCGGAGCTGCTACAGGCGGCACTGGGTACGGAATGAACAACTCCTCGACGAGCCCTCTATTTCCTGTGGTAGAACACGTAACTGGTGATGGTCATGAGTACGATGGTTCTAACAACAACACGACAGATGGAGCCTGTCCTTCAGCGACCATCAAAGACGACACAGACGACTTTGATGCAACTGAAATGGAAGATGTGGATGATGAGGAGGAACCTGTAGGGAGAGCACCAACCTCCTACCCCAAGAACGAAACTGTCGGCGTGCATCCGCCTGCTTCATCTTCAGCTTCTCAAGACCAAGAACCAGCAGCTAATGATGACACGGATGGATGGATAAGCGGTTTCTTCTTGAAAGCTTTAAAGACAGTTGTATTTCATCTACCAGGTAAAACCATGCGCAGGTATTGGAGGGAGATCTGCTACGGTTGCCAAGTAGACCATCCCAGCCAACTACAACACAGCTGCCTTGAAGAGATGGAGGATGATTTATACAGTCTTAACTTCCACCCGTTGATGAAGAGACTCTGTAACAAGAACTTTCTGTCTGCTATACAACACTACTTGACCCTGAATGACGTACAACCGGAGAAAATGAGAACCAAGGCTACGGCTGAGACAGTCTTGCTCGAAATGAGGTCTCCAAAATCAAGTGTCTGGAATGAATACATCAAACATGAGCATGAGGATCCTCTAATTGAACGTCTGGATTCAGCAAGTAGAATCTGGAATAGAACGCCGGTCCTGGTCGATGTCACAAACACGAGATTCCCTCGTATGTGATACTTTTTTTATTTTTTTTTACTCTTTTACTCTCTTTGTATAACATTACGTTTGAATCCTTACATAACCTGTGGAATAAAAAACATTAAGAAGTATATTTGGATCTCAGCTCATTCATTTCTCGTTTAACATGACGGTGAAACACATCATTAAAAGAGTTTATTACAATCCTCTTCACCCCGGGACCTCTGGAGGTGTGAGTCGCCTTCGTCCAGGGGTGCAGGATGAGACTGGAAAACCAGTCAGTTCTAAATCTATTGAAGATTTTTCATCAAAACAGGATGCTTACACCGTGCGTAAACCAGCCGAGAAGCAGAGTATTTGTTCACAGGCCTCTTCAACAATTCCAGGCCAACCGATGGGACATGCAGGCATTGGCTAGATATAACGACGATCAAAATTACTTATTGACCGTTATAGATGTATTTTCAAAGAAGGCCTATTTACGCATTTTAAAAAGAAAAACTGCGATTGAGACAATGAAGGCGTTTGAATCAGTGCTGGATGAGAGCGGGACGCCTGCAAAGCTACAGACGGATGATGGGAAAGCATTTTTTAGCAAGAGTTTCCGGGCTTTGATGGAATGGAAGAGAATTATTCATTTTTCAACAGCGAGTGACTTTAAGGCCTCTGTGGTTGAGAGATTTAACTGCACTCTTAAAAATTGGATGTGGAGATATTTTACAGCTAAAAAGATTACATTACATCGAGGTTTTACAGGATCTAGTAAAGAGTTATAATCACAGTTATCACAGTAGTATAAAAATGACACCGATGGAAGTAACTAAAGAAAATAGTCTGCAAGTGTTTGACAATCTTTACATTAGACCGTCGAAAGGTCGGCAGAAGCCAAAATTTAAGGAGGGCGATCATGTTAGGATATCAAAACTATGAAGTGTATTTCACAAAAAGTATGAGCAGAGTTTTACAGAAGAGATATTCACGATAACTGAATGTATCCACCGCAACCCGCCTGTACATAAATTGAAAGATTTCGACGGTGAACCCATCCAGCGATCATTTTATGATCAAGAATTACAAAGAGTGCAACTGGTTAAGGAAGTATTTCACGCTGAAAAGATTCTCAAGGAACGCGTCGTTAAAGGAGAAAGACAGGTCTTTGTCCAGTGGAAGAACTGGCCTGAAAAATTCAAAAGGTGGGTAAAAGCTTCAGGTATAAAAAATATATAAGACGATCCTCCTTTACACCAGGCATCATATCATCATGTACGGCTCAAAGAACGCACGCTTCTATGTGACTTTACCATCAAAGGCCAGTGCAAAAGTTTTTAAAGACAACTCGATTGGTACTTTCCGCGTTGATTTAGCACAACATATCGATTTAAACGGAAAATGGGAGGTTGCTTTGACGGAGATTACATACCCTCACACATGGAATAATATTCCGGAGGATGCGGCATCATTTTACTGGAAACCGAACCCTAGAGGACCTGATTCCAACACAAACACGACTCCCCCGAGGGGATCAGAATCAGATGCTAACAGGTTGCGGCGCTATAAAGATGAATTTCACAGAGCCATGAGACGCCAGCGCCTCAGCTCAGAGGACAAAAGACGAATCGCGAGTGGTTGATTGACATTTCAAAATGACGGGAAGAGATATTTCCAAACTGAAGTTCAAGGGTGGATATTAAAACTCTATTAATCAGATTTCAACCGAGTTGGAGCAAACCTTTAAAAAAACCAATGACGATATACGCTTCCTGTTTGACGGTTATATAACCCTTTAATCGTCGTCTGGAAATCCATTCATCATCACAACACCAGAGAGATAACCAGCCTTTGCAGACCAAGTCATAAACAAACACAATGGTCCACACAGGCTTAAGAGACGACCCGCACAGATTTGTACAATATTATGAAAAACAGGTGGGCGGAGATCTACCCGGTTTCTACGGTGACCCGGTTATGTACGGACGAGGCATCCGTTCCCTCTTCTCAAAAATGTTTTGGTTTGTATCATGGATCATCAGGAATTGTCAAAGCGAAACCCCATCTCAAATAAGACGTGGGTAACATAGCCTTGGATATGTTCACCCATACCGTGAGAGGAATGAGCGATCAATAGAGACAGGAAGGGTCAGGCGGTATAGCCGTCTTATCACGAAGGACAAAGAGACGCCCTCCAGGACGACGTGTAAGACAGAGCTCAAATAAACGTCCAAACAAAAAAAGAAAGAAGTCAGTTGACAGAAGCAAACGGGCCAAGAGGAAGTCCAGAGGGAGCTCTGATATATTTTAAAAAACCTTATATACAGTAACATGGCACTCCTACACCAGAAATCTGCTGAATGCACATTGGCAGAACTGGATTTATTCACGCCGCCAATTACGCAGCTTTCCAGTTTACACTGAAATTGCTCCAGTAGCCGCTATCAGCGAAGGAGGACCGATTGAGTTTTTTTTATAGCAGGAGACGGTGAAAAGTATCTAGACCTAAACGACACCCTTCTACACGTGCGTGCAAGAATTACTAACACTGATAGCACACCGCTGGCTAACGACGCAACAGTCGGTCTCATGAATTATCCTCTAAACACCATCTTTGACCAGTGTGATGTGGTCCTGGGGGATCGGAGGATTTCGCAGTCCAGTTCCACTCACCCGTACAGAGCTATGATCAAAGCACTTCTCAACTTTTCAGGCGACACTCTTAAAACACAGTTTAGCGCCGGTCTTTTTTACCAAGACACACCTGTGTTGGTTGACTGTAAACGGTCCCAACGCAGGCCTGAATAAACGGGCAGAGTTCACGAGCAGATCCAGAGAAGAACATCTTCTTGGTCCTCTCCACGGCGACATATTTTTCTGTGAGACACTGTTATTAAACTCACTAGGGCAAATGATGCCTTCTGCCTGACCGGACCCCGCGACTCCACCTTTCGTCTGAAAATCCTTGGCGCCTCTCTGTTTGTGAAGAAAGTCTGTCACAACCTCTTCCGCTGACGTCACCGCCCAACCCACCTAGTCACATCCATACCTGCCTCCAATCTCCTGAAGGTATAAAGACCCGACCAACCTGCCAGTCCTCGCCTGTTCGTCAACCCTTCATGGTTTGTCTTCAAGCGAGATATTCCTCTATTTGCCACTGCCTGGATATTGCATTATCTGAGTTATTTCAGTCGGTCTTTTCTGCCTTAGAACTTCAGCCTGCCTGCACCTCTACTCCACAACCTTCACCTCCTTCATTGCCATAGCGCAGCCAGCTGGACTCCTGGACCCTCACCAGCCACTTGTCTGGGATCTCCACCACGGCATCAGAAGACTCTTCCTGTTCTGCACAATTAAATACCCATCTTCTGATTCCAATCTGCGTTTGAGTCACCTGCTTAAATCAACGTTACAAAGTCACTGTTTCGCCAGCTGTGAGAATAGGTCATGCAGAGCGTTTCTTTAAAGGAAATGCTCTCTACCCACTCTCACGAGTCAATGTAAAAACATACTCCATTCCAGAAAACTCATTAATATGTACCCAGGATAATTTATTTCTGGGTTCAATACCTAAATACGTGGTTTTAGGGATGGTGCATCATGAGGCATTTACCGGTATGAGAGATCTCTCCCCGTTCAATTTTCATCATTACAACACTGAATATCTCGCCCTCTGTCAGGACGGCCAACAGATCCCCGCTAAAGCTTTTCAACCTCAGTTTAATCACGGTATTTCAGTCAGTGAGTTTTATACCATGATTTTAGCTACAGGAAGACATTTGAAGGATCTACCTCTAAGCATTGACTGCGAAGGTTTTAACAGCGGTTATTCACTGTTTGCATTTAATCTCAATCCAGCCGACGACAACGACGCTCTCTCCCCTGTCTCAAATGGGAATTTAAGACTGGAGATGAGATTCATAGTACCCTTACCAAACACCGTAATACTGATTGTGTACGATTGTTATGATTCCATTCTGGAGATTGATGCGAAAAGACAAGTGCTGGTGGACTATTATTAAAAAGTTATGGACAGTCTCCAGTTACAGAGGCTGCTGAGAGGTCTCTTGAGCGACACATTTTACGGTGTATGGCCGTCGGATAAGTTGCCTCAATTTACACAACCCCCTCAGACCGCCTGAATATTTAATCGTCAACACACATCCGGCACATAAACCAGGAGAGCACTGGCAGAGTTTAACTCTCGAAGAAGACGGTAGAACAACTTTCTTTGACTCATTTGGAATGGGGCCCTACTTTGCACATTACCCTGAAAGTATTTTAAAGTTTCTCAAGAAACATTCAGGCAACATCAAGTACAACAATGGTCTACTACAGAACCCTCTATCGTTTGTATGTGGTCATTGTAAGTGCCAAAGTAAGTTTCACTTGATATTGTTTACACTGTTAGGTAGTCGTTTTGTGGTTTAGTGCTTCACATAAATATATGTGGGTTTTAATTTGAAGGCCACTTTTGTCTTTTGAAAAAAACGGCGGATGCGCAAGGTAAGCTCGTGGTTGATTTGTGTTGGGTTGTTAAGAACAACATGGACATATAGGTTTTGACCGTTAAGTTTGGATTTTTGGATGTTCCTGAGACCATTACTTTCAATAAAGGAGGATCAAGTTCCACGGCACAAGCTTCAGTTAGTTTTTTATGTTTTTTTGATTCCCGTCCAGGAGAAGCTCGGGGAAAATATATTCGTACGGATGTACTGGTGAGAACGATGAAAATGGAAACATTCGGGGCAAAGGAGGAACAAGTCAGAAACTAACGTCGTTCACAACAATAGAGGTAGCAAACTATTGGAGTTTGCAATCACAGTCATCATTGCATCTTCTACCTCCATCATCGTGCTAGAGGGCTGTGTATCCAAGAAGTATTAAGTCTATACAGTGACGATACCTTAAAATATGACCTCATGGTATACAACTTTGTGAAAGGACATCAACAATGTCTAAAAAGATGTGCACACTGTCCGTGGAAACAACATACTCTGTTCTCTTCTGTATTTTAAAGACTATTGTGACTAATCCTATTTTGTTTGTTAGTGTGTTAAAAAAAATCTGTAATCAGGAGACCAGCTTTCAGCTATACTTTTCTTTCGCAAGATAGAATTCGATTTAAGTCTCTGATATTGAGCCCTCGCTTCAGGATTGGACAGCAGTGTGAGAGGGATGTTTAGCTTTAATAATGTGACGAGAAACTAGGACCATCCCGCAGGTAATGGAGAACTTCTTTTATTATGCGGTAGGGAAAGGTACTTGAATATATCAATCACATGAGAGCCTTTTACAGCATTTCCTTCATACATAAATTTGCCATTCATATTCCAACCATCACCATTTTTGGATATCCTCTGGATAATGTATTCAGCATTTCTTCGAGCTTTTGACGGAAGGATATTTAGAATATCCTGACCCAAGTCATCTGTTACAAAGGGTGTTTTTAGAACACTTTCGACACGACTGTCAGAGTCGTGGGGGTGATCGCTGACTCTGTCTCGTTGTAAAGTCAGAGTTACTCTCCTTTGGTCTCTCTGATCCTGTTTTGTAAAGGTTAAATATCTCTGCAATAGAGCATCATACTTTTTAATCTTCTCATACGAGTTTAACTGAGAATCATTCAGAATGGTCCTCATCTTCTCATTCAATTCATCTTTGGCAGTTTCACAGATGTCGGAGGTTGGACTTGATAACTGGTTAATTTGCTGAGGAGAGACCAGATACATTTTCTGGACAGTCTTCATCGTGTTTTACTTCTTTACAAGTCCTCCTATTAGATTTCCAATGATTGGAACGGCAGCCGCTAGCAACGGCAACAGGAATCCTCCCGATTGCTTTATAAGAATCCTTCATCTACGCTTCACGCACGCCTTTTTATTAGCCAAGAGTCTGATGTTCTCATGATTCCGCTTTTATTTTGTCATGCGAGTCTTGTTTTGTTTTCTTCCTCCGTTCTTCCTGTTTGTGTGGCACATGGCTGGAGCCAATCAACCCCAGATCACCTGAGTATTAGAGCACCTGGACTCCAGCACCGTGTGCCAGATCGTCCCCTATTATTCCCTGTGATCGACTCCTCTAGTTCCTGCAGATGGAGTCCTTTGTTCCCTGTGATTTCTTCTCTAGTTTCTGTGACGCTCTCCTTTGTTCCCTGTGGTAACTCCTCGTTCTCTTGGCTCTCCTTGTTCGTTCTCTTGTTCTGTGCGCTAGTTAGCTTATTTTGGATTTCTTTGTCTTAAACCCTGGTGCCTGAGTTAGTGTTCGGTTTCTTCCTGTTTCCGCCTTTCCTGGTTTCTTTTGTCTCTATCTCTGTTCATTGTACTTTCGTCTCTCCGTTCCCAAATTTAAGTTGGTTTGATTCTCCCAGTTTGGTGACGCTTTCTGTTTGGTCTCTTATTCTTGTATATGGACTTCGGCTCGTTTGGTTACTCTGTTTTGGACATTTAGACTTTATCTTGTGTCTCCCGGTTCGGTGACGCTTTCTGTCGTGATTTTGTTGTTTAATTATTAAAATATTGTTTTTGACTCGGTCCTGCCTTTTGTGACTTTCACCACTGCGCTTGGGTCCCGCTCCACGTCCTTGACCCGTGACAGATGTTTTTCTTCTGCTTTTTCAGTTTTTTTTTACTGAGCCTGCGACAACAGTACATTCCCCTTCAAAACGTTCAGGGCGATCTCATCGAGAGCTTGAATAAAGTCCCGAGAACTATGCATCAAAATGTCTTTACGTTTCATTTAAGGAGCATGGTATAGTTCCTTAAGTAAACCTGCGTTTCTTTTTATGTGCTGACATGACTTAAGCAGACGTTTTTGGTATGGACACAGTGTGACGTTGATGAGGAAGTATCCCAGTCCTTAGTCTGTAGCGTTCTGGACATGAGGGTGTTAGATCAACAATTAAGTACCCGTGAGCGCCAGCTGTAGCATCTTCAAAGCTTTCTTGAAAGAAAACTCTTTGAGACGGGTAAAC
Organism: Synchiropus splendidus; assembly: GCF_027744825.2. Taxonomy (NCBI): domain Eukaryota; kingdom Metazoa; phylum Chordata; class Actinopteri; order Syngnathiformes; family Callionymidae; genus Synchiropus; species Synchiropus splendidus. The sequence continues at coordinate 39,699,641 of NC_071335.1, forward strand.
TTGTTGAGCAAGAACTTTTATCTGCGTTTTATTGCGAGGATACAACTATATTTACTACGATGAAATAAGTTTTGCGTCACCATTATAACACTCATATTTTTATGATGTCTGTCAAATGTTTTCTATCAGAGGGAAATACATCTTCATTTTCAAAAGATTTAGGTAAACCTTCAATGAATTTGATATTTTTATTCATCTTTTGCAATTCACTGTACATAGGTTCAAAAGACGTATACATACATACAATCTTTATTTAGAATTGACATCATCCATCACAAGTATACATGGGTCTTTCCTAACCCTGATGGTCCCACCACTAGACATGAAAATGATGTTTTCAAGCGCGGATCAAAATGAATTTCTTCCATAATGACCTAGTCATCCACTCAAAACTCAGAACCCAAAAGGTTTGGTTGTGCCGTACAAAAAAAATCGTCTCTTATCGCACATGTCTCTTATCGAGTTTTGTAGGAACTGATCTGTTTTTTAAAGTGATGTTCTTTTTATCCCTCACAATATTGTGTTGATGGGTCTCAAGCACCCCATCAGGTGAATTCTGTAAATAGCCCTCTACACGATCTCTGACGGAGTCAAAGTTTATCTGCTGAAAAGACTCTTTTGTTTGCATGATACCTTTAACTTTCATCACAACCTTCTTCTGTCCTTTGGTCCTATAACCATATGTCTTAGGACCCGCCGAAGCGAAGTCCTCGATGCTATCCCCGTCGAGTTCATCAGTCAGATCACTGAGATAGTTACCTAATTTTAAAGGCGTCTTGCTGTCTTTCACCACATATATCAAGCTGTCTGTGTCAACATAGAGAACATCCTTCTGCAAGTAAAAGCTCCCATAAAAACATTGGTGCTTTTACCAGGAGGGTAGAGACCCTTGTAACGCCACTGGATCACAACTTTTTTCTCATCCAGCATGTTAAAGTAGCTGACCTCGTATTTCCCTGAAAGCAAGAAACTGAAAAACTCGTTGGGGTCTGACACTACAGAAACCTGAGACATGTTCTCTTTCTGACAGAACTTGCCTCAAAGGCTATTAACCAAAGCCTTAGCCACCTGTCTCTTTGCAGGGTTGTGACAAATCTTATCAGCACAAAGCAAAATCCCCCGATGTGCTTGATAATCCTGAATGTATTTGTCGTGGCTTTCCTGATCAACGGCCTCAGCAGGGTAACCAGAAGCCTCCTGCTTGTCCTTCAGGAATGTACGGATGTAACCTGTGAAAATACAATCGCTAGATCTATCAAAATGCCATACTTCGATAATCTTGGCCACCTTGTATCCCTTGTCCAGAGCCTTGTTGAACTCAACCGTGACCCAGACCCCTGTCGAAGCACGCTCATCATCATTATGCGTATAACGTGAAGTGTAATTTACCCCCTGGTCCTCTATAGGGTAAAACGGGTAATATAAAACCCGAGGAGGATAGACAACCGCCTTGATAAGACCAAAGTACTGTCTGGGATCCCCAAAGTCCTTGTGAATTTTTCGGGGGTGACCTAGGAACACGTGCTGTTGACGTAAGGATACAGAGGTGACATCAGCGTAATCAACTTTTTCACCAGGTTGGCCGTGTAACGCAGCTTTAAAGCGCTGGTTCTACCGCCGTAGAGGGCATTACGAGGGTTGAGAGGCTCAGGGGTGTCAAAATCTAAGAGAAAATCTCTGAGATTATCACACGATTGTCGAAGTGAACGCCATTCGTGTTCCCAGATGGTAATAAGATGCACCTCATGATCAGACTTTAACGCCTGCTCTCTCTCCATCGTAGCAGAGTAGAATTCACCATATGGTCTACCTCTTAACAGACAGACTGCATGTGGGTCGACACATGAAGGACAACCGTGGGAGAAACATCCATAAAACTCCCAGACCTGCTTAACACCGTCAACTTTAGCATAACCGCCAACAAAATACTGGCCAAACACCATCTCCCCACGGTTCAAGGCATGTTGTATCAAAATGCCCTGTCTGTGTGATTCCCATAGCTACCAATGGATGGAAGCATGTGAGAACCTCTTGTTACCTTTTATTACATAATTGTTGGGACATGGTATTGCTAATGTGTCTGGTTTTAAAAAGTTGGTCCTGAAAACAGCCATACACGCAGAGGTGATTGTTATGGACGAGAGTGCAACACCTGTTTCTTTAAAAAACTCCTCTCTAAATATCATGCATCCTCTGGCCAGAATGTCAACATCATTTTTACAATAGTGAATAGCTTCACTCCTGAAATTGAAAGAATTATCACGCACAGTATCATACCAGCTTTAAAAATCTTTCTGTTCAGGGTCTGACATGCCCTCGAAGCCGTAGTCTGATGGAGGAGGATACACCCCTATGTAATGCAGACGATCTTTCAAGCTCGACTTGTGTGGAAAAAAAACCCTTGCACTGCTCGGTGAAACCTAGAGCTTTATGCATGAAGCTGAGTCGCATGGCTAGGAATGAGAGAGAGTCGATAAATTTTAGCTTGTAGTGAGGATCCTCAAGACAAATATCTTACTACCGGTCATGATTATCCTCTTACGTATTAACCCTTCGTCAAGCATACCTCTCAAGACAATGACGCTGTCAAAGCCCCTGGCATTATGTGCAACAAAAACACAACTCTAAACCAATTCTTTCTGAAATATAAAAGAAACGCTCGAACACATTCGAGACCATTAAACATCTATTCTTCACCTGTCTGCGTCTTTACACACACTAAAGAAGGGACATGTCTACCTTGGTCGTCTGTAAACGTTTCAAAATCACAACAAAACAGATCAGGATGCTCAGTCTTCCTGGCAATGGGCTGAATGTAGCACTGGTGGACCTCGTTTGTCGATGATAATTCTACATTGCAGATTTTACATTTAAGCACACCGCAACAACTGTTAGGTTTACCCTGTTTTAATGGGATATACCGGCACCTTCCGCATTTTTCACATTTTTTGTATATCTGGCAGAGACTGCTCCCATTAGCGCCAATCTCTTTGTGTCTCACAATGCAGGAAGGTGTTCTACAAACCCGGCAACCATCGCCACAAGTTACAGGCTTTGGGACCTCTGTAGGGCAAACAGGATTGTGACAAACGCTACGGTGACCTTTGCAGATGTGTTGTGATTTATCTTCATACCCCTTATGACAGCTGACGCAAAAGTGACGTCTTCCTAAAAAACCCTTTGGGTTTTTTACCCCGCAATAGTGTCCCTGAAGTAGAAACAAGTATGAAGGATCCGAACCATCAGCAAAACCTGTGGCATAATGCGCTAATGGTTGGTTTGCTGTCGTTTTATGAAACACAACAATTTTACGCCTCACTATGCATTCAAACAGGGGTATATCTGTGAATGTGATAGGTGTTTGAGAATCTAAACCAGCTTTGTTTTGTAATTCCCTCCCCAACTCAACACAATCTTGATACGTACGGTTAGGATTAAGGAGACAAGAAAGGCTGATTGCAAAGCAAAGCTGATCAGTTCCATCACTACCAACTAGAGACTGTAGAGATGTCATCATTTTTTACCAATAATTTTGGCATGCAGTGTCTTCTTGAGTTTGCGTTTAGCGCCACCTCGAGGGTTATGCACAATTTGGACCGTTAATTCAATTATCTTACCCATAACTATGACTCTGTCAGATTGCATGGTGTTGCTCAGGAGGGCCTCAAAAGCAGGGTAGATATTTTCCCCGTCACCTTCAACCACAACATTAACATGTTCTTGAACATCTTCACCAACCACTTCAAGCTGAACCACATCCTCTCGATGTGCTAGTCTCTGCGTTTCATCTGCCAACTCTCTGACCTGTTGCATCAAACCTCTGTAGAAAGTTGCTAAATCAGGAGTGTCGGGTACAGCAGGACGTGTTAGCACCCTTCTCATCCTATCGGTGTTAAAAGGCTCTATGACTTCTGATTCAATACCGGTACCTCTTACACAGCATCCTTCCTGAACCGAATCACCGTCATCATCAACATTGTCATCGCTACAGCTGGAGCCGGACACATCTATCAGAGGGTCAAGAGCTGGTGTCCCTGAATCAGCCGTCTGTTGATTATCAACAAACCTTTCTTACCAATCGCCATTGTCTAAAGAGGTATCAGCCCTACCTTCCCGAGATGATGCAGGAACAATATTTAAAATACGATTATCCTCTCTCTCAGCGAAAAAAAAAATGGACTCCATGTTTTCATTTATACTCGGATCATAGACCAGCTCTACATCCTCCTCAGACATGCCGTCAAACAAGCCAGACAGAAACATGCGTGTCGGTGAAGCACTCTGGTCAATGAGGTGTGGTGTAGTGTCCTGGTTGTGGGTGGATTCAGGGTCAGAACCAGAAGGAAAACCATCATGGTTGGCCACAATTTAATAATAATAACAATAAAATAATAATTTAAAATAATTAATAAACAAAACAGCAACCTCAAAACACAATCACCCACGGAGCTTTTAAAAATTCAGGCTCCAAATAGACCTTACTGTGGTTGAACTTCAGTCAGGTCAGTCCACGACGTCTGTTACCACCAGGTCCTTGTAGTTTTAGGAGCCTCACGACTTCAGACACCAGCGCTTTATTCGTTATGTCCTTCCTGACGATTTCTGTAACGTCACCTTACCTTCACCTTCACCTTCTTCTACCGCTTATCCGGGGTCGGGTCGCGGAGGCACTATTCGGAGCACGGAAGCCCAAACTTCCCGGTCCGCACAAACCTCCTCCAGCTCATCCCTGGGGATCCCGAGGCGTTCCCAGGCCAGACCGGAGACATAATCTCTCCAGCGAGTCCTGGGTCTTCCCCGGGGTCTCCTCCCGGTAGGACATGCACGGAACACCTCCCCAGGGAGGCGTCCAGGGGGCATCCGGATCAGATGCCCCGAGCCACCTCAACTGGTTCCTCTCGATGTGGAGGAGCAGCGGCTCCACCCCGAGCTCCTCCCGGATGACCGAACTCCTCACCCTATCTCGAAGGGTGCGCCCAGCCACCCTGCGGAGGAAACTCATCTCAGCCGCTTGTATCCGCGATCTCATCCATTCGGTCATTACCCAAAGCTCGTGACCATAGGTGAGGGTGGGAACGTAGATGGGTAAATCGAGAGCTTCGTCTTGTGACTGAGCTCCCTCTTCACCACGACGGTCCGATACAGCGACCGCATCACTGCTGCAGCTGCACCAACCCGTCTATCAATCTCACGCTCCCCTTTTCCCTCACTCGAGAACAAGACCCTGAGATACTTAAACTCCGCCACTTGGGGCAAGAACTCTCCACCGACCTGGAGAGAGCAAACCACCTTATTCCGGTGAAGAACCATGGCCTCAGACTTGTAGGTGCTGATCAATAGATAAAAGGCCTTTAGGCCAAGTTGGTTGCTATTTTCTTATTCTTTAGCATGAATAGGCATGTTTTTGTTTTGTTTTGTTTTGGTTTCGTCGTTTAAGTTCCACACTATTTTATGACTATTTTATTATTTTATTTTAGACTTAAGTTTTAGACTTATTTGGGGACAAGAGTTTTGGGAGTGAAGTTGGAAGACGTGAACATTTTGAGGGAGACGAGATGTTATGACGTGTCATGGGATTATTTGGGGTCACAACTTGGGGGCGCTCTTGTTATGTTGCCGTGTCACCATCCGGTTTGTTGGAAGTTGGAACCGTGCATAAAACCTGCTGTGTTGATACATCCTGTGTGTATTCCTTTCAGCTTTGGCTACCACAGGGCGTGTCTCTTCAACCCACTTGGGAGAACGAATCAAATGTCCGGACCATCATTGTGCAGTGTCGCCAGGTTCACGGACAGGGCCCCAGGCTACCAGGCCCAGTGGAGCGCTCGAGGCCGAGGCACTGGAAGGAGCGAATTCAATATGAATAATAATAATTAAAAAAAAAAAAAAAAAAAAAAAAAAAAAAAAAAAAAAAACGCAAATACTATGCTCCAAGCAATGCTTTTATTTAAAACAAATTTCCGCACAAACAGAAATTTCCTCCGGTCAGCCGACTGCCCCGGGGGAACTGCCGAAGTCCCGATGTCCACGTACGGAGCTCCACAAGCGCCGAGTCTGTGGTGATGAGACAAGTCTCTCCCGTGACTGCGACGAGACCTCAGTCCTGCCTGAAGTTTCCGTGGTCCAGATGAGCCGCTCCGCACCTCTTCAAGTCTCAAGCTTCTTCTCTTGTTGTGGCAGATGCGCCGGCTCCGGCTGTAATTTCACAATGACAGAGTCAGTCACTCACGCCTCTGTAATTTCACAATCACATTTTGCGGAGTGCCCTGGCACTTCCAGTGAAGTAGAAAGGCTGGTGTAATATCCCTGGAATATGTTTGTGTCCAGCTGTCCCTGGAGCCTGCCTGCCTCCCAAACAGTCCTGTAACACGGGGCAGAAATTACTCTATTAAGAACTCTGATCCTGGGGCATGACTACTTCAAGGCTAGCAGGCAGTCCTCTGCCCCCTAAGTGCAGTTCACTATTCGAAATGCTAAAGCACCCGCAACACTCAAAGCATATAATGCCAAATGGATGTGAACTGCCGTCTGTTAGGTAAACATCCGCTTCTAGTCCAATTCAATCCGGACTATTCCCAGCGCAGTTCTGACACTCCACAGAAGGACCGCACGTGTTCAGGTACGGAGCTAAATAGGTGGAGGGCTTGGATTTGCAGCGCAGCGTTCCCTCTCAATCAGCCGTAATGCGCGATGCCCTCGCCCCTGGAACTTGACCTCCCCCACGAGGAGTGACCATCCCACCCGGCGCTGACAGCGCCACCATCGCTCAGTAGAATTGTGTCTATGCTGTCGTCAAACGGCTCATAGCGCTTGAGAACATCATCGCGCTCTTTAAGAGCTCCATGGAGTCCACCAGAGATTTTGGAGACATAACAGTCCGCCGCCGTGGTGCTCTGCTCGCGGGGCCTCCTCCACACACAGCCGCCGGCTTTGGGGAACAGCCGTATAATAGCCGCGCTGATCATCGCCGCTCCTCTTGGAGAGACCAGTCGGCTGCTCTCACCTCTGCTCCCTCCAAAAGCATAGGAAGAACTTTGTATCTAAAAGCATGCATCTAAACCAAAGTCGAACTTGGAAAAAAAGATGCATTACTTTGGTATCGGGTCTGTTTCTTCTCTGCTCAAAATAAAGGTTTCTCACTCGCCAAATTCTCTTCCGGCTCCAGTCAGTCCGAACTCCGGCTTCAAAAATTAGTTTTTGTTTGACATCGTCTCAGGAGACCGAGCAGTATAGTAACAGGCTCTCTGCCTCCTTATACCTGACGCCAGAACTGTCCCTGGGGAAGTTTCTGGAGCCAAGACGTTATGTTTTTCCTCAGATTCGCCACAATATGAAGCACAGACATCAAATAACTCTTTCCCGTCTCTCAAAAGATCCTGGTACCAGCCAAAAGTCAGGGGAGTTTCAATTCTGCCATTAACTCTTCTTATTCCTCAGACTCGCCAGTTTTTAGCAGGGGTCGCCACAGGGCCGCGTAATAAAACTCCCAGACCTGCTTAACACCGTCAACTTTAGCATAACCGCCAACAAAATACTGGCCAAACACCATCTCCCCACGGTTCAAGGCATGTTGTATCAAAATGCCCTGTCTGTGTGATTCCCATAGCTACCAATGGATGGAAGCATGTGAGAACCTCTTGTTACCTTTTATTACATAATTGTTGGGACATGGTATTGCTAATGTGTCTGGTTTTAAAAAGTTGGTCCTGAAAACAGCCATACACGCAGAGGTGATTGTTATGGACGAGAGTGCAACACCTGTTTCTTTAAAAAACTCCTCTCTAAATATCATGCATCCTCTGGCCAGAATGTCAACATCATTTTTACAATAGTGAATAGCTTCACTCCTGAAATTGAAAGAATTATCACGCACAGTATCATACCAGCTTTAAAAATCTTTCTGTTCAGGGTCTGACATGCCCTCGAAGCCGTAGTCTGATGGAGGAGGATACACCCCTATGTAATGCAGACGATCTTTCAAGCTCAACTTGTGTGGAAAAAAAACCCTTGCACTGCTCGGTGAAACCTAGAGCTTTATGCATGAAGCTGAGTCGCATGGCTAGGAATGAGAGAGAGTCGATAAATTTTAGCTTGTAGTGAGGATCCTCAAGACAAATATCTTACTACCGGTCATGATTATCCTCTTACGTATTAACCCTTCGTCAAGCATACCTCTCAAGACAATGACGCTGTCAAAGCCCCTGGCATTATGTGCAACAAAAACACAACTCTAAACCAATTCTTTCTGAAATATAAAAGAAACGCTCGAACACATTCGAGACCATTAAACATCTATTCTTCACCTGTCTGCGTCTTTACACACACTAAAGAAGGGACATGTCTACCTTGGTCGTCTGTAAACGTTTCAAAATCACAACAAAACAGATCAGGATGCTCAGTCTTCCTGGCAATGGGCTGAATGTAGCACTGGTGGACCTCGTTTGTCGATGATAATTCTACATTGCAGATTTTACATTTAAGCACACCGCAACAACTGTTAGGTTTACCCTGTTTTAATGGGATATACCGGCACCTTCCGCATTTTTCACATTTTTTGTATATCTGGCAGAGACTGCTCCCATTAGCGCCAATCTCTTTGTGTCTCACAATGCAGGAAGGTGTTCTACAAACCCGGCAACCATCGCCACAAGTTACAGGCTTTGGGACCTCTGTAGGGCAAACAGGATTGTGACAAACGCTACGGTGACCTTTGCAGATGTGTTGTGATTTATCTTCATACCCCTTATGACAGCTGACGCAAAAGTGACGTCTTCCTAAAAAACCCTTTGGGTTTTTTACCCCGCAATAGTGTCCCTGAAGTAGAAACAAGTATGAAGGATCCGAACCATCAGCAAAACCTGTGGCATAATGCGCTAATGGTTGGTTTGCTGTCGTTTTATGAAACACAACAATTTTACGCCTCACTATGCATTCAAACAGGGGTATATCTGTGAATGTGATAGGTGTTTGAGAATCTAAACCAGCTTTGTTTTGTAATTCCCTCCCCAACTCAACACAATCTTGATACGTACGGTTAGGATTAAGGAGACAAGAAAGGCTGATTGCAAAGCAAAGCTGATCAGTTCCATCACTACCAACTAGAGACTGTAGAGATGTCATCATTTTTTACCAATAATTTTGGCATGCAGTGTCTTCTTGAGTTTGCGTTTAGCGCCACCTCGAGGGTTATGCACAATTTGGACCGTTAATTCAATTATCTTACCCATAACTATGACTCTGTCAGATTGCATGGTGTTGCTCAGGAGGGCCTCAAAAGCAGGGTAGATATTTTCCCCGTCACCTTCAACCACAACATTAACATGTTCTTGAACATCTTCACCAACCACTTCAAGCTGAACCACATCCTCTCGATGTGCTAGTCTCTGCGTTTCATCTGCCAACTCTCTGACCTGTTGCATCAAACCTCTGTAGAAAGTTGCTAAATCAGGAGTGTCGGGTACAGCAGGACGTGTTAGCACCCTTCTCATCCTATCGGTGTTAAAAGGCTCTATGACTTCTGATTCAATACCGGTACCTCTTACACAGCATCCTTCCTGAACCGAATCACCGTCATCATCAACATTGTCATCGCTACAGCTGGAGCCGGACACATCTATCAGAGGGTCAAGAGCTGGTGTCCCTGAATCAGCCGTCTGTTGATTATCAACAAACCTTTCTTACCAATCGCCATTGTCTAAAGAGGTATCAGCCCTACCTTCCCGAGATGATGCAGGAACAATATTTAAAATACGATTATCCTCTCTCTCAGCGAAAAAAAAAATGGACTCCATGTTTTCATTTATACTCGGATCATAGACCAGCTCTACATCCTCCTCAGACATGCCGTCAAACAAGCCAGACAGAAACATGCGTGTCGGTGAAGCACTCTGGTCAATGAGGTGTGGTGTAGTGTCCTGGTTGTGGGTGGATTCAGGGTCAGAACCAGAAGGAAAACCATCATGGTTGGCCACAATTTAATAATAATAACAATAAAATAATAATTTAAAATAATTAATAAACAAAACAGCAACCTCAAAACACAATCACCCACGGAGCTTTTAAAAATTCAGGCTCCAAATAGACCTTACTGTGGTTGAACTTCAGTCAGGTCAGTCCACGACGTCTGTTACCACCAGGTCCTTGTAGTTTTAGGAGCCTCACGACTTCAGACACCAGCGCTTTATTCGTTATGTCCTTCCTGACGATTTCTGTAACGTCACCTTACCTTCACCTTCACCTTCTTCTACCGCTTATCCGGGGTCGGGTCGCGGAGGCACTATTCGGAGCACGGAAGCCCAAACTTCCCGGTCCGCACAAACCTCCTCCAGCTCATCCCTGGGGATCCCGAGGCGTTCCCAGGCCAGACCGGAGACATAATCTCTCCAGCGAGTCCTGGGTCTTCCCCGGGGTCTCCTCCCGGTAGGACATGCACGGAACACCTCCCCAGGGAGGCGTCCAGGGGGCATCCGGATCAGATGCCCCGAGCCACCTCAACTGGTTCCTCTCGATGTGGAGGAGCAGCGGCTCCACCCCGAGCTCCTCCCGGATGACCGAACTCCTCACCCTATCTCGAAGGGTGCGCCCAGCCACCCTGCGGAGGAAACTCATCTCAGCCGCTTGTATCCGCGATCTCATCCATTCGGTCATTACCCAAAGCTCGTGACCATAGGTGAGGGTGGGAACGTAGATGGGTAAATCGAGAGCTTCGTCTTGTGACTGAGCTCCCTCTTCACCACGACGGTCCGATACAGCGACCGCATCACTGCTGCAGCTGCACCAACCCGTCTATCAATCTCACGCTCCCCTTTTCCCTCACTCGAGAACAAGACCCTGAGATACTTAAACTCCGCCACTTGGGGCAAGAACTCTCCACCGACCTGGAGAGAGCAAACCACCTTATTCCGGTGAAGAACCATGGCCTCAGACTTGTAGGTGCTGATCAATAGATAAAAGGCCTTTAGGCCAAGTTGGTTGCTATTTTCTTATTCTTTAGCATGAATAGGCATGTTTTTGTTTTGTTTTGTTTTGGTTTCGTCGTTTAAGTTCCACACTATTTTATGACTATTTTATTATTTTATTTTAGACTTAAGTTTTAGACTTATTTGGGGACAAGAGTTTTGGGAGTGAAGTTGGAAGACGTGAACATTTTGAGGGAGACGAGATGTTATGACGTGTCATGGGATTATTTGGGGTCACAACTTGGGGGCGCTCTTGTTATGTTGCCGTGTCACCATCCGGTTTGTTGGAAGTTGGAACCGTGCATAAAACCTGCTGTGTTGATACATCCTGTGTGTATTCCTTTCAGCTTTGGCTACCACAGGGCGTGTCTCTTCAACCCACTTGGGAGAACGAATCAAATGTCCGGACCATCATTGTGCAGTGTCGCCAGGTTCACGGACAGGGCCCCAGGCTACCAGGCCCAGTGGAGCGCTCGAGGCCGAGGCACTGGAAGGAGCGAATTCAATATGAATAATAATAATTAAAAAAAAAAAAAAACAAAAAAACAAAAAAAAAAAAAACGCAAATACTATGCTCCAAGCAATGCTTTTATTTAAAACAAATTTCCGCACAAACAGAAATTTCCTCCGGTCAGCCGACTGCCCCGGGGGAACTGCCGAAGTCCCGATGTCCACGTACGGAGCTCCACAAGCGCCGAGTCTGTGGTGATGAGACAAGTCTCTCCCGTGACTGCGACGAGACCTCAGTCCTGCCTGAAGTTTCCGTGGTCCAGATGAGCCGCTCCGCACCTCTTCAAGTCTCAAGCTTCTTCTCTTGTTGTGGCAGATGCGCCGGCTCCGGCTGTAATTTCACAATGACAGAGTCAGTCACTCACGCCTCTGTAATTTCACAATCACATTTTGCGGAGTGCCCTGGCACTTCCAGTGAAGTAGAAAGGCTGGTGTAATATCCCTGGAATATGTTTGTGTCCAGCTGTCCCTGGAGCCTGCCTGCCTCCCAAACAGTCCTGTAACACGGGGCAGAAATTACTCTATTAAGAACTCTGATCCTGGGGCATGACTACTTCAAGGCTAGCAGGCAGTCCTCTGCCCCCTAAGTGCAGTTCACTATTCGAAATGCTAAAGCACCCGCAACACTCAAAGCATATAATGCCAAATGGATGTGAACTGCCGTCTGTTAGGTAAACATCCGCTTCTAGTCCAATTCAATCCGGACTATTCCCAGCGCAGTTCTGACACTCCACAGAAGGACCGCACGTGTTCAGGTACGGAGCTAAATAGGTGGAGGGCTTGGATTTGCAGCGCAGCGTTCCCTCTCAATCAGCCGTAATGCGCGATGCCCTCGCCCCTGGAACTTGACCTCCCCCACGAGGAGTGACCATCCCACCCGGCGCTGACAGCGCCACCATCGCTCAGTAGAATTGTGTCTATGCTGTCGTCAAACGGCTCATAGCGCTTGAGAACATCATCGCGCTCTTTAAGAGCTCCATGGAGTCCACCAGAGATTTTGGAGACATAACAGTCCGCCGCCGTGGTGCTCTGCTCGCGGGGCCTCCTCCACACACAGCCGCCGGCTTTGGGGAACAGCCGTATAATAGCCGCGCTGATCATCGCCGCTCCTCTTGGAGAGACCAGTCGGCTGCTCTCACCTCTGCTCCCTCCAAAAGCATAGGAAGAACTTTGTATCTAAAAGCATGCATCTAAACCAAAGTCGAACTTGGAAAAAAAGATGCATTACTTTGGTATCGGGTCTGTTTCTTCTCTGCTCAAAATAAAGGTTTCTCACTCGCCAAATTCTCTTCCGGCTCCAGTCAGTCCGAACTCCGGCTTCAAAAATTAGTTTTTGTTTGACATCGTCTCAGGAGACCGAGCAGTATAGTAACAGGCTCTCTGCCTCCTTATACCTGACGCCAGAACTGTCCCTGGGGAAGTTTCTGGAGCCAAGACGTTATGTTTTTCCTCAGATTCGCCACAATATGAAGCACAGACATCAAATAACTCTTTCCCGTCTCTCAAAAGATCCTGGTACCAGCCAAAAGTCAGGGGAGTTTCAATTCTGCCATTAACTCTTCTTATTCCTCAGACTCGCCAGTTTTTAGCAGGGGTCGCCACAGGGCCGCGAAAGTCACCACTTCAGAGGAACACTGAGTAGGCGCAGCCATGCTCGGTTCTCAGCTCCCTCGTGCAACGTCTGATAGGATGTGTGTCTGTGATTCTGTTCTCTGCAGCCCTGCAAACCTCTCAGAGGCAGGTAGGACATCGTCATCTACAGAGTCATCTCTTTCTGAGGATGATTGGGCCAGTCCCTCGGGTGTACATCTTAGGAGAATTGCAGTGTCAGATCAAGGTACACTGCAAGTTTGGGGAACCGAATTCCTCTGACGGCTCAGCTGACAAAAGCGAGTCTGTTTTTGAAGAACCAGCGGGACTTGAAGTCCCCAGAGGAGAGGGCGCTGTGCACCGACGACCCTTTCGTCCTAGACCCGCCCCGGAGGCCGGGTCTGTTCTTGTGCTCTGGGCACGTGTCTTGACAGAATATCTTCCGAACTGAAAGCGCCTGTCTCCTCACCTGCCCATATGGATCGAGAAAATACACGGTCATTGACACGTCCTTCAGTTTCACAGTCAACCCCCAGGTTCTGCGTCACCACATGGACCTGAATGAACTCAGAGAACCAGCTGTCATGTCTGATGGAGGAGGACCGCGCTCTCCTGACAATGGGAATAATCGAGTTAGTTCCTAAGCGATCCTCCTACACTGGGTTTTACTCCGGGTACTTTCTGGAACCCAAGAAGACAGGAGAGTGGACACCTGTTCTGGATCTCAGTCTCCTCAACCAATTCATGACCAGACAGCGGTTCCGGACTACCAGGAGACTCCTGGAGTGTGTCAGAGTGTGAGAGTGGATGACCTCCATAGATCTTGCAGAGGCCTACTTCCACAACACGGTCTCTAGTGTCGAGTGCCTCGTTTTTTTGCCAAGTGCGTGGAGGAGTGGCTCAAACCACTAAGGAGACAGGGTCTGCGGATTCTGACGTACTTGGACTCCTTTTTGATTCTAGCCAGAGTCCAAACAGGAGTCATGAGCGCACACCAGCTTAGCAGAAGGGGTCTGTCTCGTAGCTGCAGAACAAATTCAATGTCTCCGAAGTGGTTTCAGAGAGTTATCAACATTTTTATGTTTGTTGGTCTGAAAGGCACAGGTCCCACGGGCTGAAAACGCGTTTTATGCACTGTTTACTCTCTGCTCAGGGCTGTCTCAGAACATTAAAATTTCACCTGGCACTATAGCTAGAGTGGTCATACTAGCAGGTGCTGAACTAATTCAACATTTCTGAAGTGGTTGCAGAGTGATAACATTTTTATGTTTGTCGATTCTGAAAACCATCCTCACTCAGGTGAAAACCCGTTTTCTGCACTGTTCATTCACTGCTCAGAATAGTGCCAGAACATGAAAATATCAGCTGCGACTGTTGGAAAAAGGCTCTTTCAAGTATATTCGGCACTAAATCCACGTTTCTGGACTATTTTCATGGTGTAATCCACAATATTTTTTTTCCTCGTCAGAAACCAAGCCTCTCTCGGGCTGAAAACGCGTTTTCTGCACAGTTCAGTCACTGCTCAGCGATGCCTCAGAACATGAAAATTTCACCTGACTGTATAGCAGAAGCGTTATTTCTTGTAGCAGCAGAACTAATTAAACCTCTCTGTGTGGTTTCAGAAAGTAATCAACATTTTAATCCTTGTTGGTCTGAAAACCACCTTTTCGTGGGCTGAATACGTGTTTTCTGCTCTGCTTAGGCGGGACTCAGAAGATGAAAATATCACCTGCAACTACAGGCAAAACGTTTTTTCTCCTGCAACTATAGGGAAAACACTCTCTCTAGCATATTCAACACTAAACCTACATTTCTGAACTGTTTTTAGAGGGTTATCAACTATTGTATTTTTGACAGTCCGAAACCCAGCTTCTCTCAGGCTAAAAATGCATATTCTGTACTGGTCACTCACTGATCAGAAAAGCCTCAGAACATGAAAACATCACCTGCAACTATAGCAGAAGGCGTCTTTGTCGTAGCTGAGGACGAATTCAACCTGTCTGAAGTAGTTTCACAGAGTTATCAACATTTTTATGTTTGTCGGACAAAAAAACACAATCCCTCGGGCTGAAAACGCGTTTTCTGCACTGTTCACTCACTGCTCAGCGATGCCTCAGAACATGAAAGTTTCACCTGCAACTATAGGAAAAAAAAACTTTCTCGTATATTCAACACTAAACCTCTACGAATAGGGCGCTGCGACTGGGCTACAAGCAGCCAAACCGTTTTCATTCCATCCACATTTCCTGCTTCCAAGCCATGGGATGAGTTTGACGAGAGCCAGGCGCTTCTATGAGGTGCGTCTGGAGACTTCCCAGAGTTGGATGAGTTCCGTGTGGTGGAATCAAGCACGTTCCCGCTTGATCTTCTCCTGCGCCTCATGTCATCCGCCTCCGTCGTATCAAAGTTGAGCTCTCTTTCCACCGGCAGCTCAAGAATCATACCACTTCACTAACGGCCAGCTGGCGTTGGATGGCGAGACTACACCAAGGGCAGGACCGCATGTTGTCTGCCCACAACTGGAAGAAATCCGGACTATTCCCGGCACGGTCCTTACACTCCACTCCCACTAGGACCGCACTTGGTCAGGTACGGAGCTTACTGCCTGGTGGAGGGTTTGGATTGGCGGCTCACCGTTCCCGCTCACTCAGCCGTCATGCGCCATGCCTGATGCGTTCGCCCCGGGAGCTCAACCTCCCCCCTGAGGGGTGACCATCCCACCCACCGCTGACAGAGTCTCCATTGCGCAGTGGAATGGTGTTTACGCCGTCGGCAACCAGCTCACAGCGCTTGAGAACATCATTGCGCTCTTTTTGTGCTCCGTGGACCGGCTCATCCATCACAGATCCTTTCTCACTCTACAGAGATTTTGAGTTTCAACAGTCCGTCGGCGTGGTTCTCCGCTCGTGGCGCCTCCTCCTCACACAGCCGCTGCCCCGGGGGGGGGGAACACCGTCGCTTGTCGAAGGGGCGGGGTTATCCCAGCTGTCCAAATCATAGCCGTGCTGATCATTGCTGCTCATCTTGGAGAGACCAGTCGACTGCTCTCACCTCTGCTCCATCTAAAAGCGTAGGAAGAAAACCTCTATCTAAAACTATGCATCTGTAACAGGTCTGAATACTGTGACCTTGTCCACAGTTAAAAAGTGGTGTCTTAATGTGGTCAGTAGAATGCCGTCTGAAACAAAATGCGGACAGTCACACACGGCTTCCACATTTGTCGATGGTGAGAAAAGTAATCCAAGGGATTATGTTTTTTTATTGTGGTAACCCACACCACAATTAAATGTCTTTCTGAAACATCACTCACAAACATCTCACTTTGTCATACAACAACTGTCAGACATCATGAACCACATGCATAATTGCTTTTCATCTGAATGTATAATTCTGCCATTAAACCTTTTGGCTAGTGTTGAGAAATAATAAAACCTTACTTTTTACCAAACACCGTTATTCACCACAAGCAAACTGAACTCCACACAACTCAATCACCCGTGCCATGTCAACGTCGGTTGTCAGTATTAGCTTACAAGCGCCACATCTACACAGAGAGAACTCAACGTACGAAGGAAAAACAGTATACTTAAAAACTGAATCACCATCCTCACACTCAGACTCAGAATCAGTCAATCCCAAGTGGAACAAACATTATAAAAAAATGGATTTGACTAACCTGAAACAGAATGTGGACAGAGTCATACGAGGCTTCCACATTTGTCGATGGTGAGAAAAGCAATGAAAAAAAGTGTCACCTCCTATTTACCCACACATCTTCAATGCCCAACCTCTGTCCTACCCTTCCCTCTACTGACCGAATTATATACCTGCCGGTTAATCAACTCTTCAAAAACCACCCATGAAACACATCATTTACCGGCTGCTGCATATTGGCCCTTTTAAGCGTCTCTAGTCTGATGACTTGGGAGGCAGCATGGAGATAAACTGCGTTTTTGGGCCCCCGGTGATGAGGCCCCTGACGCAGCCGACCAAGCTTGCATCACAGTGACGTTTGCATATTGTCAATGGAAAACATGAAGCAGTAGTTTGTGGGAGCAGTTTTCATCTGCACTTTTTTCCCTCCGGCGTTTCTACATGTTGATGGATGGAGCTTCATTTGTGTTGGGCGTGGGGTCTGCTGACAGGAAATCCACAGTCCTATAGGCAGGAAATGCTGCTGTAGACCGAGTGAGAAGTAAACAAGACGTGCTAATGACCCTGCTGCTGCAGATCACATCTGCTTAACAAGCTGTCATTCTGAATCATGTCAATGACGTTTGCACTTCACATTTCCATCTGTTTTTATCAAACAATTCAAATAAAAGTAGAACATGACATGTATTTCGCTCTGATTTTACATTTAAATGATAAAGTTTTTGTACAATGTAAACACTTGATTCTTATGATTGTAAATTACTCTTTTAAACATTTTGCAAAATAATCATTTTACTGCCTTACATCCAGTAAAATCATATTTATCTTGTTTGAAACTCAGTGTCACAGATGTGATGAGTATTCATATAGATGATACATTCGATTTTCTCGTTTGAACGGTTAAACCAGGACCTCAGTGCAATGTAATTATTCGCTTTCATGGAACAAAACACGGTCCTTGCACTCTCCTGAAGCCACTTTGGTCGACAAAACTACTGTACAATGCAATCACAAAAAACTATATTCTGACATGACAACCATATAATCAACTAACCTGAAACAAAATGTGGACAGATTCACGTGAGGCTTCCACATTTTTCGATGGTGAGAAAAGTAATGAAAAAATGTCACTTCCTATTTACCCACGCATCTTCAATGCCCAACCTCTGTCCTATCCTGCCCTCTACTGACCTAATCATATACCTGCCGGTTAATCAACTCCATGCTGAACAATTAAATGACATCTAACACACACTCTGTGACCACACATAAGTGGGCGTCACACTAGAAAGGCTGTTTTTCCTATAGTTGTATGTGATATTTTCATGTTCAGAAGCTTTTCCATTCAGTCAGTGAACAGTGCAGAAAACGCCTTTTCAGCCCGTCAAAAGCTGGTATTCAGACCAGAAAAAAAAAGTTAACCACCTGAAATACCGTTCAGAAATGTAGGTTTAATGTTGAATATATGAGAAAGAGTGTTTATCCTATCGTTGCAGGTGAAATTTTCATGTTGTGAGTAATGCCTGAGCAGTGAGTGAAGAGAGCAGAAAACACGTTTTCAGCCAAAGCAAAGATAGTTTACAGACCGACACAAATAAAAATGTTGATAACTCTCTTAAATCACTTTAGACAAGTTGAGTTAGTTCTGCACCTTGCAGAAATACCTTTTCTGCTATAGTGGCAGGTGAAAACTTCATCTTCTGGGGCATCGCTGAGCAGTGAGTGAACTGTCCGTAAAACCTGTTTTCGTCCAAAGATAAAATTGTTGATAACCCTCTAAAAACGGTTCAGACAGCTTAGATTTGTTCTGCAACTACTAGAAAGACCCTTTATGCTTAAGTGGGAGGTGAAAATTTCATGTTCTGAAGCTTCCCTGAGAAGTTATGGCACAATGCAGAAAACACTTTTTCAGCCTGAGATAAGGTGGGTTTTGGAACGGCAAACATTAAAATGTTGATAACCTTTGAAAAACAAGTCAGACAGCTTAGATTTGTGCTTTGACTACTAGAAAGATCCTTTATGCTATAGTGAGAGGTAAAAATTTCATGTTCTGAAGCTTCGCGGAGAAGTTGTGGCCAAATGCAGAAAACGCGTTTTCAGCCTGAGATAAGGTGGGTTTCGAAACGCCAAACATAAAAATGTTGTTAACTTTAAAAAAACACTTCAGACAGCTTAGATTTGATGTGCAACTATTAGTAAGACCCTTTCTGCTATAGTGGGAGAAGAAAATTTCATTTTTTTGAAGTTTCCCTGAGAAGTTGTGGCAGCGTGCAGAAAACGCATTTTTATGGGTTTCGGAACCAAACCATGAAAATGTTAACAACTCTGAAAAAAGTTCAGAAATATAGATTTAGTCCTGAATTCATTAGAATGAGTCTTTCTGCTATGGTTTGACATTTTCAAGTTCTGAGACTTTTCTGGTCACTGAGTGAACAGTGTAGAAAACGTTTGATAAGAGTGAGAGAAATTGGCTTTCCGACAGAAAACATTATGTTGACGGATGATATGATGGTGATGGATATACCGCCACCGGTCCCCTACCTATGACCTATCGTGAGAGATTTCAATCGTTCCTTATTTCCATCAATCTTTGACCATAATCCGACTGTAGCAGAAATGGGAGGAAAGTTGAGATCAGGAGTCAAAGCCATCGCTTCGCCTGCTGGTCTCTCCCACGGACCAAGAACTTGACCGTGTAGAAGAGGAGACCACATGGCGAAGGATGCACCACCTCCAGGAACCTCGCGGGACCCAGCTGGCACATAGTTCTCCAAACCCTCCTGATGGAGGCCAGGACCAGGAGGACAGCTGCTCTCTAAGCCACCAGCTCCAAAGGAGCCTGACCAAGTGGCTCGAAGGGAGCTTCACAGAGAGACTTTAATACCAATTGTAGATCCCCATAGGGGCAGATGCGTCTGGAGGTCTGAGTCTTCGAAATCCCTGCATGAACTGGACTAGCAGTGGATGTTTACCCAACGGACAGCAGTCCACACCCATTTAGCATTATATGCTTTGAGTGTTACCGGTGATTTTGCATTTCGAATAGTTAACTCTACCTCGGTGGGCAGAGGACCACCTGCTAGCCTTGAAGTAGCCATGCATTGAGGGGATGCCCCAGGATAGGCGGTCCCCTCATAATTTCTGCCCCCTGCTGCAGGACTTTTTGCAGGACTCGAACAGGTTGCAGCACACCCTTGTGTGAGTGTATGTGTGAGCACAGGTGGCAGAGTTGCTCAGTCCAGAACACCTCCCGGGACTCTGGAACACCTATGAGGTCATCTTGATCACAAAGCTTAACCCCCAGCCTTGCAATGTGGCCTGACCTGAGAACCACGGGCAATTACCATGGCCGCCCATACCGGACGTCTGACTTGCACCGCTGCCTCCTTTGCAAGACGGTCGTCAAGGAGATGCACGTTTTACAGCACTAAAACACCTGCAATGTCACCGGCGATGTCGCTTTGGTATGACGGAAGGTGGTATGCCCAGTGTCCTGTCGCTATCTCGGATGGCCAGGGCCTCATACGGGACCGGCCGATGAGACTTCCTATGCCACCGCCACGCCCGGGGTCTATCCAGCCTGAATGAATTAATGAATGGGTTGCGAAGATGTAGCATTAACAACCCCTCATACGTAGAGTGTAATTTTACACTCTGGGTGGCAGGCCTCGCCTTTGCCACCGTAAGCTGATATAGAAGGTGGCGTTAACAACCCCTCATATATGGTGTGTACCCTACACTGTGGATCAGCAGGAACTGCGTTGTCCACTTTTAACCACTATATGACTGAAATAGAAAGTGGCATTAACAATCCTCCACACCTATAGAGAAAACATTTACTGAGCAGCTACAGCCAGGGTTCTAGTCTGAGCTGAGCAAGGAAGAGGGAGTTTATTCGCAAATGAATAGACAGTTATGTAGGAATACGGTGGATCTTGGGACGCTGCACACTCCACTGCACTGAAATGAAGCTGATACCAGTGTCCCAAAGCTAGTGCTGTGAATGAGGGCCTACTGGTCGCAGGGTTCGGCTGCTCCTGAAGACAGATTGACATGAGGGAAGGAGGATGCAGACACATTAGACACATAGTGGTCAGCAAAAGTAGACATTGATGATCAAGAAGCTGCCTGGCAGTTTTCTTTAAGAGATACTCTCTTGAAAGCAGCAACAGCTGTTTCCAGGGATTCCTGTTTTCTCATAGGCTTTCATGATGGAAATTCTAAGCCAATTTTACAACCTGTGAGGGGACAGTGCCTGCCGCTTCTTTCCACCAGGGAGAGCCATCCACAGAGTGTCCGACTTTCTGAAGGGTGGGACTCGATCCAATTAAGCTTTTAGCTTTCTAACCGGACACATTTTGTGTAAACTGTCATGCTCCTCGTCTGAATGTGGAGGAGGTCAGAAAGCCTTTACTGATAAGGTGCTGACCTGTGTAGAAGAAGAGAGACATTTAGGTGCGAAGTCAGTCATAGAACCAGCGTTCTATGAGTTCACCCAGGTCCACGTGGTGTCGCAGAATCTCGGG
Organism: Synchiropus splendidus; assembly: GCF_027744825.2. Classification (NCBI taxonomy): domain Eukaryota; kingdom Metazoa; phylum Chordata; class Actinopteri; order Syngnathiformes; family Callionymidae; genus Synchiropus; species Synchiropus splendidus. Next base: position 39,720,879 of record NC_071335.1, read on the forward strand.
GTTGACTGTGAAACTGAAGGACGTGTCAATGACGGAGTATCTTCTTGATCTATATGGGCAGGTGAGGAGACAGGCACTTTCAATTCGGAAGATACTCTGTCAAGACAGGCGACCTGAGCACAGGAGAGCACCAGGCCTCCGGAGTGGATCTAGGATAGAAGGGTCATTGTTCTCAGCGCCCACTCCTCAGGGCACTTCAACTCCGGTGGTTCTTCAAAAACAGACTTGCTTTTGTCAGTTGAGCTGTGAGTGGAAGCAGGGCCCCCAAACTTGCAGTGTACTTTGATCTGACAAAAACAAATTTTTGAAGCCAGAGTTCGCACTGACTGGAACCGGAAGAGAACTTGTCCAGTGAGAAACTGTAATTTTGGGCAGAGAGGAAACAGACCCGATACCAAAGTAATCCATCTTATATTTTATTCAACTTAGACTTTGGTTTCGATGCATACTTTTAGATACAAAGTTTTCTTCGTACACTTTTGGAGGGAGCAGAGGTGAGAGCAGCCGACTGGTCTCTCCAAGAGGAGCAGCGATGATCTGTGCGGCTATGATCCAGACAGCTGGGCTCTCCGCGCCCCTTCAACCAGCGATGGTGTTCGACCCGGGCGGCGGCTGTCTGTGGAGGAGGCGCCGCGAGCAGAGCACCACACCGACGGACTGTTGAATCTCCAAAATCTCTGGTGGAGTGACAGAGGTTCTGGAATGGATGAGCCTGTCCACGGAGCTCATAAAGACCACAATGATGTCTGCAAGCGCTATGAGCTGGTTGCCGATAGTGTAGACACCATTCCACTGCGTGATGGTGGGATGGTCACTCCTCAGGGGAGAAGTCGAGCTCCAGGGGCGAGGGCATCGCGCATCGCAAATCGGGCATGACTTCTGAGTGAGAGGGAACACAGCGCTGCAAATCCAAACCCTCCACCTGGCAGTAAGCTCCGTACTTGATCACGTGCGGTGCGAGTGCCAGTGGAGTGTCAGAACTGCGACGGGAATAGTCCAGATTTCTTCCAGATGTGGGCAGACAACATGCGGTAGCGCCACGTGTGTAGTCTCGCCAACCACCGCCAGTGGGCCGTCAGTGAAGTGGGATGATTCTTGAGCAGGAGGTGGAGAGAGAGCTCAACTTCGATACGACGGCCGGCGGATGCCATGAGGCACAGGTGAAGATCAAGGGGGAACTTGCCTGACTCCACCACACGGAACTCAGCCAAGTCTGGGAACACAGTCTACAGATCCACCTGATAGCAGTGCCTGGCTCTCGTCAAACTCATCCCATGGCTTGGAAACAAGCGCCCTATTCGTAGAGGTTTAGTGTTGATCACACTAGAAAGAGTGTTATTCCTATTGCTGTAAGTGAAAATTTCATGTTCTCAGTCACCCCTCTAACTGCGGTCCTCCTCCATCAGACATGACCGCTGGAACTCTGAGTTCACTCAGGTCCACATGGTGTCGCAGAACCTGGGGGTTGACTGTGAAACTGAAGGGCGTGTCAAAGACCGTGTATTTTTTCGATCCATATGGGCTGGTGAGGAGACAGGCGCTTTCAATTCGGAAGATACTCTGTCAAGACAGGCGCCCTGAGCACAGGAGCGGACCCGGCCTCCCGGGAGGGCCTAGAATGAAAGGCTCGTCGGTGCTCAGCGCCCACTCCTCTGGGCACTTCAAGTCCCGCTGGTTCTTCAAAAACAGACTCGCTTTTGTCAGTTGAGCCGTCAGAGGAATTCGGTTCCCCAATCTTGCAGTGTACCTTGATCTGACGCTGCAATTCTCCTAAGATGAAGACCCAAGGGACCGGCCCAATCATCCTCAGAAAGAGATGACTCTGTAGATGACGATGTCGTGCTTGCCTCTGAGAGGTTTGGAGGGCTGCAAAGAACAGAATCGCAGACAGACATCGCAGACAGACATCGCAGACAGACATCGCATCAGACATCGCGTGAAGGAGCTGAGAACAGAGCAGGTCTGGCACGCAGCGCCTACTGTGAGATCCTCTGAAGAGGCGGCTTTCGTGGTCCTGTGGCGACCCCTGCTGGCGAGTCTGAGGATTAAGAAAAGTTAATGGCAGAATTGAAACTCTCCTGACTTTTGGCTGCAACCGGGATCTGTAGAGAGACGGGAAAGTGATATTTGATGCCTATGCTTCCTATTGTGGCTAATCTGAGGAAAACCACCAAGCTCCAGAAACTTCCCCAGGTACAGTTCTGACGTCAGGGATAACGTGGCAGATAGACCATTACTTTACTGCTCTGTCTCATGAGACGATGTCAAACAAAAACACATTTTTTAAGCCGGAGTTCGGACTGACTGGAACCGGAAGAGATCTTGGCGGGTGATGATCCTTAATTTTAGGCAGAGAAGAAGCGGACCCGATACCAAAGTAATGAATCTTATTTTTTTTACAAGTTAGACTTTGGTTTAGATGTATGCTTTTAGATACAAAGCATACAGCAGAGGTGAGAGCAGCCGACTGGTCTCTCCAAGAGAAGCAGCGATGATCAGCGCGGCTATTATACGGTGTTCCCCCCGGGCGGCTGTGTGTGGAGGAGGCGCCGCGAGCAGAGCACCATGCCGACGGACTGTTGAATCTCTGGTGGACTGAGAGAGGTTCTGCGATGGATGAGCCTGTCCACGGAGCTCATAAGGAGTGCGATGATGTTCTCAAGCGCTATGAGCCGGTTGCCGACGGCTGAGACACCATTCTACTGCGCGATGGTGGCTCTGTCACGCTGGGTGTGATGGTCACTCCTCATGTGGGATGTCAAGCTCCAGGGGCGAGGGAATCGCACATTACGGCTGAGTGAGAGCGAGCGTCGTGCCGCAAAATCCAAACCCTCCACCTGGCAGAAAGCTCCGTACCTGACCACGTGCGTTCCGAGTGCCAGTGGAGTGTCAGAACTGCGCCGGGAATAGTCCGGAATGAATTGGACGAGCAGTTGATGTTTACCCAACAGACGGCAGTCCACACTCATTTGGGATTATATACTTTGAGTGTTGCGGGTACTTTAGCATTTCGAATAGTGAACTGCACTTCGGGGGGCAAAAGACTGCCTGCCAGCCTTGAAGTAGCCATGCTTTGAGGGGACGCCCCAGGATCAGAGGTCCGCTCATAATTTCTGCCCCGTGTTAAAGGACTGTTTGGGAGGGAGGCAGGCTCCAGGGACAGCTGGACACAAACATATTCCAGGAATATTACACCAGCCTTTCTACTTCACTGGAAGTGCCAGGGCACTCCACAAAATCTGATTGTGAAATTAAAGAGGCGTGAGTGAGTGACTCTGTAATTGTGAAATTACAGCTGGCGCATCTGGCACATCAAGAGAAGAAGAGGTGCGGAGCGGCTCATCTGAACCACGGAAACTTCATGCAGGACTGAAGTCTCATCGCAGTCAGGGGAGAACGATTGCCGCGCTTCCTGGCAAACCGATCCACTCAAATATTTGTTAAAGTGCTGCACCCCAAAAATGACTGCTAAGCCCTCTTTATCCAACTGTGAATAGTTTTTTTCTGCTGCTGTGGGTGTGCGCGAGGCATAACCCACAGGCTTTTCTGCTCCCCCTTCCAGCCTGTGTGCCAAGACTGCCCCCACCCCATAAGGTGAGGTATCATATGACAGCAGTAAGTTTTTGTTCATCATAATGAACCAACACTTGACTGCTTTGTAGTAACTTCTTTGCCTGCTTAAAAGCCTCTTCATGCTCAACCTCCCACCTCCGTTTGTCATCTTTCCTCAGTAACTTGTGTAATGGAGCCGGCACAGTAGACAAGTTCGGCAAGTTATAAAAGTTTAGCAGACCTAGAAAAGCTTTAACCCTCGTATTATGCTTAGGGTCAATTTGACCGATATCCGTTTTTGTGTTCATAAAAGTAGTGGTTATCCTGACTTTTTCTTCATAAAATTTTGTGACTTTTCCTCATCAAGGGTAATGAACAGGTGTGTAAAATCTGGACACTTTGATGTCAAGTGGCATGTCTGTACAGAGCTTGTATACAAAGATGATGTTGCGGGTCATTTTGACCCGGATTCTTTAATGTGGGTAAGTGGCTGTTCAGATCCAAAATAAACATGTCTCTTTGATATACCTATTTAGACTGCCCAGCTATGTGTATTTTGATTGATTTGATTGTCTGAATAGCCATTCAGACCCAGCTGTGTGTAGAGGGATAACTTTCTCTCCCTTGTTCTTGTCAGTGTTCTCATGTAGTCTCTTTGACAAACCAAAAATGAGCTACAGAAGGTTTACAGTACGTGCCCAACAAGCCCGCCAAGTATGGCATCAAAATATGGGTGGCCTGTGATGCAAAATCTAGCTATGCCTGTAATATGAAAGTATACGCTGGAAAGCTACCTGGAAGAGCACCCGAGAACAATCAGGGGATGCGTGTAGTGATGGACATGAGTGAAGGGCTTACATTCTATCTCCTTGGAGATGAACTTCAGAAGAGAAAGCTGGACAGCGGGAACAGTCAGAAGAAAGAAGCCAGACCTTCCCAAGGAAATTCTGAAGGTGCAGGGCAGACCTCTGCATTGCTCAATATTTGCTTTCAGTGACAAGGCAACAGTTGTTTCATACTGCCCAAAGAGAAACAAGAATGTTCTTGTAATGAGCACAATGCACAGAGATGCATCTCTAAGCACAAGAGAAGACATGCAGCCACACATGATCCTGGACTGAAACTGCACCAAAAAAGGAGTTGACAAAGTCACAGCAACATACAGCTGCCAGCGCAAGACTGCCCATTGGCCCTTGGTGATTTTCTGCAACATCGTTGTTGTGTCTGCTTACAATGCCTATGTCCCGTCACTCCCAAGCTGCAGAGTCAAGCCAGGCCACCTCGATGCCCAGCAACTGCTGCTGTCATTGACAAAGGTCAAGCTCACATCACCCTACCAATCTGCCAAGGATGCATTGGATACAGGTGTGAAGAAACGGAAAAGATGCGAGATCTGACAGTAAAACAAGTACCTGTTTTGTGAAATGCAAGAATTGCATCTACAAAACACACAGTTACAGTCTGTCCATCATGTGGAGAGCATTGAACATATTGAACATTGAAAAATGGGTCAAGTTAAATGAAAATAAAAGTGTTTGTGAGGAGGGAAAAACTGAAATTGCTCTTAAATATAGGGTTGAAATTGAAAATGTGTTCTATGTCTGTTTTACAAATTTTTATATAATCTAAAATGAAGATGTTTTGAAGATTGAAGATTGGTTCAATCTGTTTTTTTGACTGTTTTGAGTGGATTTACACAGTGTGTGTCAAAATGACCCCCAACATAATCAATGTAATTTTTTTTCATCATAATACGAGGGTTAAGTTCACTTACAGACCATGGCACCAGAGCCTCCTGGACTGCTTTGACCTTCGCTGGCATTGGATGCAGGCCTGTCCTGTCCACCTGATGACCCAAGAATGTTACTTTGTTTTCCATGGACTGACGCTTTCTCCGTTACAACTTCAGGCCTTTATCCTCCAACCTCTGCAGCACTTCGTTGAGTGTTTGCAGATGAGAGCTGTCATCTCTTCCTCTCAATATAATTTCATGTAAATACACTGCCACATTTAACATACCTTGAAGTACATTCTCCATGGTGCGTTGGAAAATAGCAGGACTGGAGTTTACTCCAAAAGGCAGACGTGTATATGTTAAAAGACCTTTGTGAGTGTTGACACTCACAAAATTCCTTGATTCCTTTTCAAGGACTATTTGCTGATATGCTTGGCTCATATCGAGTTTTGTGAACTTCTGTCCCCCTGCAGGCTTGCCATCATATCCTCCATTCTTGGAATCGGATACTGTTCGGTCGTGGAGACTTTGTTCACTGTTAATTTATAATCTCCACAAATCCTCACACCACCATCAGGTTTGAACACAGGCACAATAGGTGCTGCCCATTCAGAGAACATCACAGGTTCCAATATTCTTTCCTCTGCTAGTCTCTGAAGTTCGATTTCCACTTTTCTTTTAATGGCAAATGGAACCGACCTGGGTTTGTAAAATAAGGGCGTGGCATCCTGAGCCACATGAATCTTGGCTGTGGCCCTTAATGACCCTAACTCTTCTTTGAATACCTTCTCATGTCGGGAGAGAACCTCTTGCAGGGAACTGTCCACCTCATCTGTTTTGTGGACAAACTGCCCCTCTATCTGGAATGCTTTCATCCTGCCTCTGCCCAGAAGACTTGCTCCTGAACCTTTCACCAACCTTTCAACAATGACAGGCAGCCATTTGATCTGATCATTGTGTTCAACCTTGACCTTAATTGCCCCCACCACTGGAACCTGATGACCTCCATATGTTTTTAACTTTATCTTGCAGTCCACAAGTTTAGTGTTAGTTCTGTTTTGTCAACCATCTGTTGAGCCATAATAGTGTAACTGCAGCCGGTGTCTACCTCAAAAACCACCTTCTTTCCATTTACCCTCAACGGCTCTACTCTAGGAATGTCCAGTTCCTCACTGCTGCATCTTCTTTTATCTGTCACTGTAAACATCTCTTCATTTTCACTGTCATCCTTCTCCTGCATGAAATTTGTTCGACGGCGTTGTACCTTTCCCCCTTTTTCTTGTTTGTTTTGTCTCCCTCACCTCTGTCATACTTTTACGTACTGTCTTTAAGTGATCCACTTTTCCACAGTTATGACATTTGACCTCAGCAAACCGGCAATCACTGGCCAAGTGAGTCTCTCCACCACATCTATAGCACCTTCTCGACTCCATGGACACTACTGCCCTCGTCTCTTCCACTTTGTTGACCGGTGATGATCCACTTCCTTGGAGTGAGTCCTTCACACCTCGTGGGTTCATCAAGTCTCTATCTGCAGCTTCCATCGCTAAGGCCACTTTGAACGCTCTGTCAAATGTCAGTCCATCCTGCGACAGCAGCTTCCTCTGTATCCTGTCGTCGTTGAACCCACACACCAAGCGGTCTCTCAGCATCACAGTCAGTGTCTCACCATAGTTACAATCATGAGCCAGTTCCTCAACTCCGCCACGTAGTCACAAACGGTCTCTTCAGTCCTTCTATTCTTCTTCCATCGTTGCATAATCTCACTCGGTTTCAGATGGAAATGATTCCTCAAAAGGATGACCAGTTCAGCATACGAACGATCCCCTGGTTTTTCCGGTCTCAACAGGTTCCTCAAATGCTCCGCATATGCCTGGGCCCCGACACTGCTGAGCAACACTGCGCGCTGTATATCCTCATCTTCAATGACGTTTGCAATAAAAAAATGTTCCAAAATTTCACAATAGTCCTCCCATGAATGCGAACTAGCTTCGAAAGGCGTCACTGTACCCACAGTAGCCGCCATGATTATCGCTATGATGAACAAACTACACAAAAACGTTGCCGTCAGTTACCACAGTGACCGGTTTGCAAAAAGTCTCGTTCTTTATCCTCGTCGCTAACAGTGATGGCCGAAACTGAAAGGACTCACAGGAGGTATCAACACAGCAGGTTTTATTCACGATTCCAACTTCCAACAAACCGGATGGTGACACGGCAACATAACAAGAGCGCCCCCAAGTTGTGACCCCAAATAATCCCATGACACATCACAACACGTCCATTGAAGAACTTCTTCTCCGGTTTGCTGTGCAGTCTGAATATGAGGCCTGAGGCATTCTGAGGACTCATGCGCTGACTCCTCCGAGAGGCGCACTGGACCCTGGAGCAGAGGATGGTCCGATGTTGGCAGTCAGCTGCACCTGGGTCACCTCATCCCCCGGACAGAGTTGTCTTGAGAGCACAAAAAGGCCAAACTGTTGGCCATCGCTCTGATCTGTGCAGCTCCCTTCCCCCCATGCAGGTCCGGTAGTAGAGGGGAGCCGTCGTACGATCTCCAGACACTGAGAGGGTTCCGTCCCAGCCAGGTTTTGGCCGAACCCCGGCATCAGCGTGGCTCTCATTACGTCGGTGATGGACGTTGCACTTTCTTCTTACCCCTCAAATGCGCCGCCGGAGCCGATGCACCTGGCACATCAAGCGAGGGAGCTTGAGAAATGAAGATGAGCGGAGTGCCTCATCTGGACCACGGAAACTTCAGCAGAGACTGACGTCTCATCGCAGTCATGGGAGAACGATTGCCGCACGCCGTGACGCACCGGTATTTCATAGCTCGTGATGCCGACATCCTCCTATTTAAGGGAGCAACGCCGTTTAGCTTCAGCCAAGCACAGAGGCATGTCGGACTTGATCGGGTAAACTGGATGGTCGCCATCTGCCTGTAAATTGTTACCGGTCACATGCGCCGCCGGAATATAGGCACGATTCACACTCTCATCCCACCCCGTTGAAGTAAGATGGAGAGAGAAGTGTTGTGATGGCTTTACAAATCACTCCCAATGTTTCAAAAGAAACTAGCCTCATAACTGTGCTGGATTTGAGATCGTAGAACAACCTATATGCTTATTAACGTTGTCTTTGTTTGGATGAACCGAAGGAGACAAGTGATCCAAACACTAAAGCACAGCATGGCACAAAAAGTGCAAGAAGCAACGCAGTCCTTGGCCACTCCGGGGCCAGGAGGCGATGAGTTAATCTCGTCCATCCTGCAGTGACTGGAATCCGAGTGTAGCCAGGATGAAGGGGGAGCTCAGGTGAGCAATCCGGAACCCATCCGGAACTCTGAATCACCCAAGAGGTCATCTTGACCACAAAGCTTAACCCCCAGCCTTGCAACATGGCCTGACCTGAGAACCATGGGCCGTCCAGACCGGAAGTCTGACTGGCACAGCTGGCTCTTTTGCCAGACTGCTGTCAATGAGATGCACGTTTTGCTGCACTGAACCGTCTGCAATGTCACCGGCGATGTTGCTTCGGTATGACGGACGGAGGTGAGGCCAGAGTCCTGTCGATATCTCGGATGGGCCATCTTATGATAGTCCCTACGCCACCAGCCTGTCTGTCCAGCCTGATTGAATGAATGGGTTGTGAAGATGTAGCATTAACAACCCCTCATACATAGAGTGTAATTTTACACTCAAGGTGGCAGGAGCTGCCGCCTCGCCTTTACCACCGTAAGATGAAATAGAGGGTGGCGTTAACAACCCCTCATATATAGAGTGAAACTTACACTCTGAATCAGCAGGAACTGCGTTGCCCTCTTTTAGCCACGATACGGCTGAAATAGAATGTGGCATTAACAATCCTCCATACCTGGAGAGAAATCATTTACTGAGCAGCTGCAGTGAGGGTTTTAGTCTCAGCTGAGCAAGAAAGAGGGAGTTTATTCACAAATGAATAGACAGTTATGCAGGAATCCGGTGGATCTTGGGACGCTGCACACCCCACAGCAATGTAATGAAGCAGATACTGGTGTCCCAGAGCCAGTGCTGTCAATGAGGGACTATTCGTCGAAGGGTTCGGCTGCTCCTGAAGACAGAACGACATGAGGGAAGGAGGATGGAGACACATTAGACAAATAGTGGTCAGCAAAAGTCGAGATTGATGACCAAGAAGCTGCCTGGCAGATTTCTGCCAGAGATACTCCCTTGAAAGCAGCCACAGATGTTGCCAGGTCATTTTTCATGATGGCAATTCTAAGCCAATGCGACAACCTGTGAGGGGACAGCGCCTGCCCCATCTTACCATCTGCGACAGCCACCCACAGACTGTCCGTCTTTTATGTAGGGTGGGACTCGACCCAATTAAGATTTTAGCTCTCTCACCGGACACATTTTGTGTAAATGCTCATGCTCCTCGTCTGAATGGGGAGGAGGGCATAAAACCTTTCTTGAAAAGGAGCTGACCTGTGAAGAAGAAGAGAGTCATTTAGGTGCGATGGCAGGGTTGGGTCTAAGTGACACCGCCGAGTCACTGTCACCAAAAGAGATGCAATCAGGGCAGATGGAAAAAGAACTCAGCTCTCCCACTCTCTTTGGTGAAGCTAAGGCTATAAGATGAGCTGCCTTGTAAGCTGCTAGCTACAGGGAGGCCTCATCGAGTGGCTCGAAAGGAGAGTGAATTGAGTACCAGCGGCAGGACCCAGTAGAGACATAAATGTCTTGAGGTTGGTCTAAGCCTTTTCACTCCTCTCATGAAACGGCTCACTCGACGATGCTCGCCAAAGGGGTGGCCGTCCAGACCATTGTGTAGCATGGAATGGGCTGCTACATAAACCCGTAATGTGGTGCAGCTCCGATCTTTGTTAACCAGATGCTGGAGAAAAGAGAGGATTAGAGAAACAGGCGCCGATTCTGGGAAGGCTGACTGGGTTCCACACCATTGGGGAAAAAATGTGCAATTAGCATTGTATGCTCTGAGGGTTGGCAGAGCTTAAACGTTCTGAAGAGTCAATTGGACATCAGGAGGCAAGTGACTAATTCTTAACCCTGGAGAAGCCAAACCGTGAGGGGTCGTCCTATTATTGGCGGAGACCTCAGGGTTTCTGATGCTTGCAGAAGCGCTGACCTCGATGGAGAGAACTCCCAGGGGCCTTTGATCCCCATCTGACACATGTCCGGATACCAGCTGGAGCTGGGGCTGTTTAGATTAAGGCAATGAGGAGGAAAGGCATACAGGAATCCTTCTGGCCACCTTAGATGAGCCAGGGCGTCCACTCCCAGTGGAGGGTCATCGGATCTACGGAAAGAGAACCAGCGAGGACATTTGTAGTTCTCTCTGCTCGCAAAGAGATCAGCCACTGGGTGGCCGAAAAACTCCAAGATCATATTTGCCGTCTCCTGAGATAAACTCCATTCAACTGGCAGTGGTCTCCGAGATAATCCATCTGCTGCCACATTGTCTCCACCTGGAACATGCAGAGTCCTCAATGAGGCTAATTCTACATCAGCCCAGAGAAAAAATCTTTCTTGCTAGGTTGTGTAACACAGACGACCTCACGCCACCCTGGTGGTTGATATAGGCCACTGTGGTGGAGCTGTCTGATCTCACCATAACGTGGTTCCCACTTAGATGGAGAGAAAGAGCCACCAACACTTTAAAAACTGCGAACAGTTCCAGCAGGTTAGTGGAACGACTTTTGGAACTGCTCCAGATCCCAATGACGCATGTTGATCATGGTGGCCTACCCAGCCTGACAGAGATGCATCTGTAAATACTTTTAAAGAAGTGTTTTGACAATGCAAGGATAAAGTGCGACGGAGGTTTGAAGCAGAGTTCCTAAACCTCACAATTGTCAGAGCTCGTGGAGACACTTTCACCAACCGTCTCTGATCCCGGACAGGTTGAAGATTGAGCGGTCGGAACCCTGACTGCAGACTTCGCATGTTCAGGAGACCCTGGCGGACGACGGAGTGGGCTGCTGACATCATGCCCAGGAGCCTCATAATCCATAAGGCTGGAACCACACGTTTTCAGAGTTATCAACGTTTTTATTTTTGTCGGACTGAAAACCACATTTTCTTGGGCTGAATACACTTTTTCTGCTCTATTCAGTCACTGCTTTGGGGGGACACAGAACATTAAAATTTCACCTGCAACTACAGGAAAAACACTCTTTGTTGTATGTTCAACACTTAATCTACCTTTCTGAACTGTATTTCAAGGGGTTATCAACTTTTTTTCTTTTTCCTGCTCTGAATCTGAGCTTCTCTCGGGCTGAAAACGCGTTTTCTGCACTGTTCACTTACTGCTCGGGGATGCCTCAGAACATGAAAATTCCACCTGAAACTATAGGAAAAAGGGGCGGGGTGAGCCCAGCTGTCCGGATCATAGACGTGCTGATCATCGCTGCTCCTCCTGGAGAGACCAGTCGGCTGCTCTCACCTCTGCTCCCTCCAAAAGCGTAAGAAGAAAACTTTGTATCTAAAAGTATGCATCTAAACCAAAGTCTAATTGAATAAAAAATAAGAGCCATTACTTTGGAATCGGGTCTGTTTCTTCTCTGCCCAAAATTAGGGTTTATTACCTGCCAAGTTATCTTCCGGTTACAGTTAGTGCGAATTTGAGTGGCAGCTCTCCGGCTTCAAAAATGTGTTTTTGTACATACAGCTCTCTAGTGCCTCGCACCTTGGCCAAGTGCGTGGAGGTGGGGCTCGAACCACTAAGGAGACATGGTCTGCGGATTCTGACGTACTTGGACTACTGGTTGATTCTCACCAGGTCCAAACAAGAGTCATGAGCGCACACCGGCTTGGTGTTGGAGCACATTGTGTTATTGAGGTTCAGAGTAAACCTCCTGATAAGCGCGCTTATTCTCAGTCAGAGCACGACCTTTCTGGGGGTCATGCTGGACTCAGTCTCGGGTCAGGCCCGCCTTCCACCGGCCAGCGTTCTCCCCATCACACAGCACACATTGTTTGTTTTGAAGGCCGCCAAAAGGAGTTACAAATGTCCATGCGCGCGGTGATTGTGGCGTTGCGGAGAGGCAAAACTCAAGTGCTGATGGCTGTCGGAACTGATACCCTGCCTGCTGTGTCGCTCGACCGAAACCTGGGGGATACTGGAGGGACGAGACCGACAGCTGCTCATCCCGTTGCCACGGACGCTTCAGGCAGGACTTACATCAGAGGTGTCAAATGGATGTCGAGATAACACAGGTTTCATCCAGAGCTTGCTATGTTCTCCTATGTGGGAAGCTCACTATCCAGCTTATTCTATATGGATCAAAAGGATTCTGAAGGTGGGTTATCCTCTCCAATTCAGCCAGTGCCAACCTCAGTTTAATGGCATTCTGAGAATGCGTCAGATCCGGCAAAAAATGTCTTCAGAACGAGGTCAGTGTTTGATTGAGGCATGATTGAGTCAGTTACTCCTCAAAAGTCTCCTGAAGTGCATGCGTCATGGAGACTGGCTGACGTCCATCGACCTCACGGACGCTTATTGTCACGTGCCAATTTGGCCTGCTCATAAGCGATATCTCCACTTCGCATTGGACGGCCGACTTTTTCAGTTCCGGAGGCTCCCGTTTGGCTACTCTCTGGCTCAGAGAACCTTCTTTAAGATGGTCGACACAGCCCTACAGTCCTTGAGGGCAAGGGGCCTCAGGATCTTGTCTTACCTAGACGACTGGTTAATGCTCGCCAGATCGAGGGAAGAGTCGTTAGCTCACACCAGAATGGTGTTGGACCACGAAAGCCACCTTGGCTTTCCGGTGAACCAAGAAAAGAGTCAACTCCAGCCATCTCAGCTTACAGCTTTTCTTGGTGTACTTCTGAACTCTCATGAAGAGTGCGCTCGCTTGACAGACGAGAAGATACTTTCTATTTCAAATCTGTCAGCCCAGGTTCTGGCGGTTCGTCTATGTGTGGTCCCAGCCTAATGGAATATGACGCTCCTGGGCATGATGTCAGCAGCCCACTCCGTCATACGCCTGGGTCTCCTGAACATGCGAAGTCGGCAGTCATGGTTCAGCCGGCTCAATCTTCATCCTGTTCGGGATCAGAGACGGTTGGTGAAAGTGTATCCAAGAGCTTTGAGAGATGTGACTCTGCTTCAAACCTCCATCGCACTTGGATTGTAAGAACTCTTCTTTCTGGAGCAGTTCCGAAGGTCGTCACATTAACGTACTGGAACTGTTGGCAGTTTTTGGCCCTTTCTCTCCATCTTAGTGGGAACCACGTTATGGTGAGATCAGACAGCTCCACCACAGTGGCCAATTTCAACCGCCAGGGTGGCGTGAGGTCGTCTACGTTACACAACCTAGCCAGAAAGATTTTTTCCCTGAGCTGCTACATTTAGCCTCATTGAGGGCTCTGCATGTGCCAGGTGGAGACAATGTGGCACCAGATGGATTATCTCGGAGACCACTGCCAGATGAATGGAGTTTATCTCAGGAGATGTCAAATATGATCAGGGAGTTTTTCGGCCACCCAGTGGCTGATGTCTTTGCGAGCAGAGAGAACTTCAAATGTCCTCTCTGGTTCTCTCCCCGTAGATCCGACGACCCTCCACAGGGAGTGGACGCCCTGGCTCATCCAAGGTGGCCAGAAGGCCTCCTGTACGCCTTTCCTCCTCATTGCCTTCTTCATTTTCTTATGAGGAGAATTCAACTGTAGAGAGTGAGAATGATTCTCGTAGCTCCAGACAGCCCCAGCTCCAGCTGGTATCCGGAGATGTGTCAGATGCAGATCTTTTTCGATCAGCCCTGATTGCATCTCTTTTGGTGACGATGACTCGGCGGTATCACTTACACCCAACCCTGCCTTCGCACCTAAATGTCTCTCTTCTTCTTCGCAGGTCAGCTCCTTTTCAGTAATGGCTTTCTGCACTCCTCCACATTCAGACGAAGAGCATGAGCGTTTACTCAAAATATGTCCGGTCAGAGAGCTAAAAGCTTAACTGGATCGAGTCCCACCCTTCAGAAAGTCCGACACTCTGTGGGTGGCTCTCCCTGGTGGAAAGAAGCGGCAGGCACTGTCCCCTCAAAGGTTGTAAAATTGGCTTAGAATTTCCATCATGAAAGCCTATGAGACAGCGGGAAAACAGGCACCGGAATCCCTGAGAGCACAGTCGACGAGATGCCTGGAAACATCTGTTGCTGCTTTCAAGGACTTCTTAAAGAAAACTGCCAGGCAGCTTCTTGGTCATCAATCTCTACTTTTGCTTACCACTATTTGTCTGTTGTGTCTGCATCCTCCTTCCCTCTTGTCTTTCTGTCTTCAGGAGCAGCCAAACCCTGCGACCAGTAGGCCCACAGCACTCGCTCTGGGACACCGGTATCTGCTTCATTACAGTGCAGTGGAGTGTGCAGCGTCTCAATATCCACCAGATTCCTGCATAACTGTCTATTCATTTGTGAATAAACTCCCTCTTCCTTGCTCAGCTCAGACTAGAACCCTGACTGTTGCTGCTCAGTAAATGATTTCTCTCCAGGAATGGAGGATTGTTAATGCCACATTCTATTTCAGCCATATAGTGGCTAAAAGAGGGCAACACAGTTCCTGCTGATCCAGAGTGTAAGTTACACTCCATATATGAGGGGTTGTTAATGCCACCTTCTATTTCAGCTTACGGTGGCAAAGTTGAGGCGGCAGTCCTGCCACCTGCGGTGTAAAATTACACTCTATGTATGAAGGGATGTTAATGCTACATCTTCACAACCCATTCATTCATTCATTCAGGCTGGATAGACCCCAGGTGTGGCGGTGGCCTCGGAACTGTCATAGGCCGGTCAAGTTTGAGGCCCTGGCCATCCGAGATATCGACAGGAGTCTGGGCACTCCTCCATCAGTCATACCAAAGCAACATCGCCGGTGACAATGCAGGCGGTTCAGTGCAGCCAAACGTGCATCTCATTGATGGCAGTCTGGCAAAGGAGCCAGCTGTGCCAGTCAGACGTCCGGTATGGACGGCCCATGGTTCCCAGGTCAGGCCACGTTGCAAGGCTGGCGGTTAAGCTTTGTGGTCAAGATGACCTCATGGCTGATTCAGAGTTCCGGATGGGTTTCAGATTGCTCACCTGTGCTCCCCCTTAATCCTGGCTACACTCGGATTACGGTCACTGCAGGATGGAGAAGTTAACCACATCGCCCCCTGGCCCCAGAGTGGCCAAGGACTGCATTGCTTCTTGCACTGTTTGTGTCAAGCTCTGCTTTTGTGTTTGGATCACTTGTCTCCTTCGGTTCATTCAAAGACAACGTTAATATGCATATTGTTAGATTGTTCTACTATCTCAAATCCTGCACAGTTATGCAATTATATTCCGGCGGCGCACGTGACCGGAAAGAAGAAAGTGCCACCTCCATCACCGACGTAATGAGAGCCACGCTGATGCCGGGGTTCGGCCAGGCTGGGATGGAGCCCTCTCAGTGTCCGGAGATCGCAAGGCGGCTCGCCTCTACTTCCGGACCTGCATGGGGGGAAGGGCGGAAGGGAGGTGCACAGATCAGAGCAATGGCCAACAGTTTGGCCTATTTGTGCACTCAAGACAACTCTGTCCGGGGGATGAGGTGACCCAGGTGCAGCTGACTGCCAACATCAGACCATCCTGTGCTCCAGGGTCCAGTGCGGCTCTCGGAAGAGACAGCGCATGAGGCCTCAAAATGCCTGAGGCTTCATATTCAGCCTGCACAGCAAACCGGAAAAGAAGTTCTTCAATGGACGTTTTGTTATGTGTCATGGGATTATTTGGGATCACAAATTTGGGGCGCTCTTTTTATGTTGCCGTGTCATCATTTGGTTTGTTGAAAGTTGGAACCGTGAATAAAACCTGCTGTGTTGATACCTCCTGTAAGTTTTCCTTTCAGCTTTGGCTATCATAGGGCATGTCTCTTCAACCCACTTGGGAGAACGAATCAAATGTCTGGACCATCATTGAGCAGTGTCGCCAGGTTCGCGGACAGGCCCCCAGGCTACCAGGCCGGAGGAGAGGTTGAGGCCAAGGCGCTGGAAGGAGCGAATTCAATACGAATAATAATAAAAAAAACGCAAATGCGATGCTTCAAGCAATGCTTTTATTTCAAACAAGTTTTCCACACAAACAGAAATTTCCTCCGGTCTGCCGACTGCCCCGGGAAAAGCTGCTGTCAAAGATCCCGATGTCCTCCGGTCTCACGCTGAGTCTCCTCCGGTTAAATCCACTCCTGCGGTGATGTGACAAGTCTCTCCCCTGACTGCGACCAGACCTCAGTCCTGCCTGAAGTTTCCGTGGTCCATATCCAAATTATGAGCGGACCTCCAATCCTGGGGCGTCCCCTCAAAGCATGGCTACTTCAAGGCTAGCAGGCAGTCCCCTGCCCCCCCTAAGTGCAGTTCACTATTTGAAATGCTAAAGCACCCGCAACACTCAAAGCATATAATGCCAAATGGATGTGGACTGCCGTCTGTTGGGTAAACATCCACTGCTAGTCCAATTCAATCCGGACTATTCCCGGCGCATTTCTGACACTCCACTGGCACTAGGACCGCACGTGGTCAGGTACGGAGCTTAATTGGTGGAGGGTTTGGAGTTATGGGCCAGCGTTCCCTCTCACTCAGCCGTCATGCACGATGCTCGATGCCCTCGCCCCTGGAGCTTGACCTCCCCCCTGAGGAGTGACCATCCCACCCGGCACTGACAGAGCCACCATCGCGCAGTAGAATGGTGAATGGTGTCCGCAAACAGCTCATAGCGCTTGAGAACATCATCGCGCTCTTTATGAGCTCCGTGGACTCCACCAGAGATTTTGGAGACACAACAGTCGCCGCCTGGGGGGAACACCGTATAATTGCCGGGCTGATCATCGCCGCTCCTCTTGGAGAGACCAGTCGACTGCTCTCACCTCTGCCCCCTCCAAAAGCGTAGGAAGAACTTTTTATCTACAAGTATGCATCTAAACCAAAGTCTAACTTGAAAAATAATAAGATGCATTTCTTTGGTATCGGGTCTGTCTCTTCTCTGCCCAAAATTAGGGTTTATCAGCCGCCATGTTCTCTTCCGGTTCCAGTGAGTCCAAACTCCGGCTTCTAAACTTTGTTTTTGTTTGACATTGTCTCAGGAGACCAAGCAGAATAGTAACGGTCTCTCTGCCTCTTTATCCCTGATGCCAGAACTGTCCCTGGGGAAGTTTCTGGAGCCAAGAAGTTATGTCTTTCCCCAGATTCACCATAATAAGAAGCACAGGCGTCAAATAACTCTTTCCCGTCTCACAACAGATCCCGGTTCCAGCCAAAAGTCAGGGAAGTTTCAATTCAGCTATTGACTCTTCTTATTGCTCAGACACGCCAGTTTCCAGCAGGGGTCGCCACAGGACCGTGAAAGCCACCACTTCAGAGGATCACTCAGTAGGTGCCACTTGCCAGACCTGCTCTGTTCTCAGCTCCCTCGTGCGATGTCTGATGTGATGTCTGTCTGTTATTCTGTTCTCTGCAGCCCTCCAATCCTCTCAGAGGCAAGCAGGACATCGTCATCTACAGAGTCATCTCTTTCTGAGGATGATTGGGCCAGTCCCTCGGGTCTCCATCTTAGGAGAATTGCAGTGTCAGATCAAGGTACACTGCAAGTTTGGGGAACCGAATTCCTCTGACGGCTCAGATGACAAAAGCGAGTCTGTTTTTGACAAACCAGACTTGAAGTCACCAGAGGAGAGGGCGCAGAGCACCAACGACCCTTTCGTCCTTGACCCGCCCTGGAGGCCAGATCCGCTCCTGTGCTCAGGGCGCCTGTCTCCTCACCTCCACATATGGATTGAGAAAATAAACGGTCATTGACACGCCCTTCAGCTTCACAGTCAACCCCCAGGTTCTGCGTCACCACATGGACCTGAGTGAACTCAGAGAACGAGCGGTCATGTCTGATGGAGGAGGACCGCGATCTCCTGTCAAAGGAAATAATCGAGCTACTGCCAAAGCGATCCTCCTACACTGGGTTTTACTCCGGGTTCTTTCTGGAACCCAAGAAGACAGGAGAGAGGAGACCTGTTGTGGATCTCAGTCTCCTCAACCAATTCATGATCAGACAGCGGTTCCGGACTACCAGCAGATTCCTGGAGTGAATCATAGTGTGAGAGTGTATGACCTCCATAGATCTTGCAGACGTCTACTTCCACAACACGGTCTCTAGTGTCTAGGGCCTCGTTTTTTCGCTAAGTGCATGGAGGAGTGGCTCGAACTACGAAGGAGAGAGAGTCTGCCGATTATGACGTACTTGGACTGCTGGTTGATTCTAGCCAGAGTCCAAACAGGAGTCATGAGCGCACACCAGCTTAGCAGAAGGGGTCTTTCTAGTAGCTGCAGAACAAATTCAATTGCAAATTCAATTTTTATGTTTGTTGGTCTGAAAGCTACAGGTCCCTCGGGCTGAAAACCCATTTTCTGCACTGTTCACTCACTGCTCAGCGAAGCCTCAGAACATGAAAATTTCACCTGCAACTATAGCGAAAAAACTATTTAGAGTATATTCAACAGTAAACCTCTGCAAATAGGGCGCTGCGACTGGCCTACAAGCAGTCGAACCGTTCCACATTTTATTCTTCCAAGCCATGGGATGAGTTTGACGAGTGCCAGGCGCTGCTATGAGTTGGATCTGTAGACTGTGTTCCCAGACTTGGTTGAGTTCCGTATGGTGGAGTCAGGTTCCTGCTTGATCTTCTCCTGCGCCTCATGTCAAGTCAACTTCGATACGACGCTCTCTCTCCACCAGAAGCTCAAAAATCATCCCTCTTCACTAACGGCCAGCTGGCGTTGGATGGCGAGACCACATACAGATCACGACCGCATGTTGTCTGCCCACAACTGGAAGAAATCTGGACTATTCCCGGCGCGGTTCTGACACTCCACTGGCACTAGGACCGCACTTGGTCAGGTACGGAGCTTACTGCCACGTGGAGGGTTTGGATTGGCAGTGCGGCGTTCCGGCTCACTCAGTCGTCATGCACAATGCCTGATGCGTTCGCCCCGGGATCTCGACCTCTCCTCTGAGGAATGACCATCCCAACCACCTCTGACAGAGCCACCATAGCGCAGAGGAATGGTGTTTACGCCGTCGGCAACCAGCTCATAGCGCTTGAGAACATCATCGCGCTCTTTATGAGCTCCGTGGACCGGCTCATCCATCGCAGAACCTCTCTCACTCTCCCAGAAATTTTGGAGTTTCAACAGTCCGTCAGCCTGGTGCTCTGCTCGTGGCGCCTACTCCACACACAGCCGCTGCCCATGGGGGAACACCGTCGCTGTTCGAAGGGGCAGGGTGACCCTAGCAATCCAAATCATAGCCGTGCTGATCATCGTTACACCTCTTGGAGAGACCAGTCGGCTGCTCTCACCTCTGCTCACTCTAAAAGCTTAGGAAGAAAACGTTGTATCAAGAACTTTGCATCTGTAACAGGTCTGAATACTGTGACCTTGTCTACAGTTAAAAAGTGGTGTCTCAATGTGGTTAGTAGAACGCCGTCTGAAACAAAATGCGGACAGAGTCACACAAGGCTTCCACATGTGTCGATGGTGAGAAAAGTAATCCAAGGGATTCTTTTTTTTTCATTGTGGTAACCCAGACCACAATTAGATGTCTTTCTGACACCATCTGATCACTCACAAACATGTCACTTTGTCATACGACAAGTGTTAGACATCATGAACGACATGCATAATTGCTTTTCATCTGAATGTATAATTCTGCCATTAAACCTTTTGGCCAGTGTTGAGAAATAATAAAACCTTACTTTTTACCAAACACCGTTATTCACCACAAGCAAACTGAACTCCACACAACTCAATCACCCGTGCCATGTCAACGTCGGTTGTCAGTATTAGCTTACAAGCGCCACATCCACACAGAGCGAACTCAACGCACGAAGGAAAAACAGTATACTTAAAAATTGAGTCACCATCCTCACACTCAAGACCCCAAATCAGTCAATCCGATGTGGAACAAACATTATAAAACAATGGATTTGACTAACCTGAAACTAAATGTAGACAGATTCACACGAGGCTTCCATATTTGGCGATGGGAAGAAAAGTAATGAAAAAAAGTGTCACTTCCTATTTACCCACACATCTTCAATGCCCAACCTCTGTCCTATCCTGCTCTCTACTGACCTAATTATATACCTGCCGGTTAATCAACTCCATGCTGAACAATTAAATGACATCTAACACACGATCTGTGACCACACATAAGTGGGCGTCACACTAGAAAGGCTCTTTTTCCTATAGTTGTGCGTGATATTTTCATGTTCAGAGGCTATTCCGATCAGTGAGTGAACAGTGCAGAAAATGCCTTTTCAGCCCGTCAAAAGCTGGGTTTCAGACCACAAAAAAAAAGTTAACCACCAGAAATACCGTTCAGAAATGTAGGTTTAGTGTTGAATATACAAAAAAGAGTGTTTATCCTATTGTTGCAGATGAAATTTTCATGTTGTGAGGAATCCCAGAGCAGTGAGTGAAGAGAGGAGAAAAAGTGTATTCAGCCCGAGAGAAGCTGAGTTTCTGACCAAGAAAAAAAAAAAAAAAAGTTGATAACCCCCTGAAATACAGTTCCGAAAAGTAGGTTTAGTGTTTATTATACTAGAAAGAGTGTTTCTCCTATAGTTGCATGAGAAATTTTCCTGTTCACAGGCATCCCAGAGCAGTGAATAAACAGTGCATAAAATGCATTTTAAGCCAAAGGAAAGGTAGTTTACAGACCGACAAAAATAAAATTATTGACAACCCTCTAAAAACACTTCAGACAGCTTAGATTTGTTCTGTAACTACTAGAAAACCCCTTTCTGCTATGGTGGAATGTGAAAATGTCATATTCTGAAGCGTCCCTGAGAAGTTGTGGCAGAATGCAGAAAACGGGTTTTCAGCCTGAGATAAGGTGGGTCTCGGAACGCCAAACATAAAAATGTTGATAGCTTTCGAAAAACACTTCAGACAGCTTAGATTTGATGTGCAACTACTCGAAAGACCCTTTCTGCTATAATGGTAGGTGAAAATTTCATGTTCTGAAGCTTCCCTGAGAAGTTATGGCACAACGCACAAAACGCTTTTTCAGCCTGAGATAAGGTGCGTTTCGGAACGCCAAACATAAAAATGTTGATAGCTTTGGTAAAACACTTCAGACAGCTTAGATTTGATGTGCAATTTATAGAAAGACCCTTTCTGCTATAGTGGGAGGTGAAATTTTCATGTTCTGAAGCTTCCCTGCAAAGTTATGGCACAATGCAGAAAACGCGTTTTCAGAGTGAGAAAAGGTGGGTTCCGGAACGCCAAACATAAAAATGTTGATAACTTTGGAAAAACAATTCAGACAGCTTAGATTTGATGTGAAACTACTAGAGAGACCCTTTCTGCTATAGTGGGTGGTGATAATTTCATGTTCTGAAGCTTCCCTGCAAAGTTATGGCACAATGCCTAAAACACGTTTTCAGGCTGAGATAAGGTCGATTCCGGAACGCCAAACATAAAAATGTTGATAACTTTGGAAAAACACTTCAGACAGCTTAGATTTGATGTGCAACTACTAGAAAGACCCTTTCTGCGATAGTGAGAGGTGAAATTTTCATGTTCTGAAGCTTCCCTGCAAAGTTATGGCACAATGCAGAAAACGCGTTTTCAGCCTGAGATAAGGTGGGTTCCGGAACGCCTAACACAAAAATATTGATAACTTTGGAAAAACACTTCTGACAGCTTAGATTTGATGTGCAACTACTATAAAGACATTTTCTGCTATAGTGGAAGTTTAAAATTTCATGTTCTGAAGCTTCCTTGCAAAGTTATGGCACAATGCAGAAAACGCATTTTCAGCCTGATATAAGGTGGGTTCAGGAACGACAAACTTAAAAATGTTGATAACTTTGGAAAAACACCAGAAAACTTAGATTTGATGTGCAACGACTAGAAAGACCCTTTCTGCTATAGTGCGATGTGACAATTTCATGTTCTGAAGCTTCCCTGAGAAGTTATGGCACAATGCAGAAAACGCGTTTTCAGCCTGAGATACGGTGGGTTCCGGAACGCCAAGCGTAAAAATGTTGATAACTTTGGAAAAACACTTCAGACAGCTTAGATTTGATGTGCAACTACTAGAAAGACACTTTCTGATATAGTGGGAGGTTAAAATTTCATGTTCTGAAGCTTCCCTGAAAAGTTATGGCACAATGCACAAAAACGCTTTTCAGCCTGAGATAAGGTGAGTTTCGGAACGCCAAACATAATAGTGTTGATAACTTTGGAAAAACACTTCAGACAGCTTAGATTTGATGTGCAACTACTAGAAAGACACTTTCTGCTATAGTGGGAGGTTAAAATTTCATGTTCTGAAGCTTCCCTGAAAAGTTATGGCAAAATGCACAAAAACGCTTTTCAGCCTGAGATAAGGTGAGTTTCGGAACGCCAAACATAAAAGTGTTGATAACTTTGGAAAAACACTTCAGACAGCTTAGATTTGATGTGCAACTACTAGAAAGACACATTCTGATATGGTGGGTGGTGAAAATTCGATGTTCTGAAGCTTCCCTGTAAAGTTATGGCGCAATGCGTAAAACGCGTTTTCAGCCTGAGATAAGGTGGTTCCCGGAACGCCAAACATAAATATCTTGATATCTTTGGAAAAACACTTCAGACAGCTTAGATTTGATGTGGAACTACTAGAAAGACCCTTTCTGTTATAGTGGGATGTGAAAATTTCATGTTCTGAAGCTTCCCAGCAAATTTATGGCGCAATGCAGAAAACACGTTTTCAGCCAGAGATAAGGTCGATTCCGGAACGCCAAACATAAAAATGTTGATAACTTTGTAAAAACACTTCAGACAGCTTAGATTTGATGTTCAACTACTAGAAAGACCTTTTCTGCTATAGTGGAAGTTTAAAATTTCATGTTCAGAAGCTTCCCTGCAAAGTTATGGCACAATGCGTAAAAACGCTTTTCAGCCTTAGATAAGGTGGGTTTCGGAACGCCAAACATAAAAGTGTTAATAACTTTGGAAAAACACTTCAGACAGCTTAGATTTGATGTGCAACTACTAGAAAGACCCTTTCTGCTATAGTGGGAGGTTAAAATTTCATGTTCTGAAGCTTCCCTGAAAAGTTATGGCACTATGCACAAAAACGGTTTTCAGCCTGAGATAAGGTGAGTTTCGGAACGCCAAACATAAAAGTGTTAATAACTTTGGTAAAACACTTCAGACAGCTTAGATTAGATGTGTAACTACTAGAGAGACCCTTTCTGCTGTAGTGGGAGGTAAAAATTTCATCTTCTGACGCTTCCCTGCAAAGTCATGGCACAATGCAGAAAACGCATTTTCAGCCTGAGATTAGGTCGATACCGGAACGCCAAAGACAAAAATGTAGGTAACTTTGGAAAAACACTGCAGACAGCTTAGATTAGATGTGCAACTACTAGAAAGACCCTTTCTGCAATAGTGGGGGGTGCAAATGTCATGTTCTGAAGCTTCCCTGCAAAGTTATGGCACAATACGTAAAACGCGTTTTCAGCCTGAGATAAGGTCGATTCCGTAAAGCCAAAAATAAAAAATGTTTATAACTTTGGAAAAACAATTCAGACAGCTTAGATTTGGTGTGCAACTACTAGAAAGACCCTTTCTGCTATAATGGGATGTAAAAATTTCATGTTCTGAAGCTTCCCTGCAAAGTTATAGCACAATGCAGAAAAGGCGTTTTCAGTCTGAGATAAGGTGGGTTCCGGAACGCCAAACATAAAAATGTTGATGACTTTGGAAAAACACTTCAGACAGCTTATATTGTGGTACAACTACTAGTAAGACCCTTTCTGCTATTGTGGGAGGTGAAAATGTCATGTTCTGAAGCTTCCCTGCAAAGTTATGACACAATGCGTAAAACGCGTTTTCAGCCTGAGATAAGGTGGTTCCCGGAACGCCAAACACAAATATCTTGATATCTTTGGAAAAACACTTCAGACAGCTTAGATTTGATGTGGAACTACTAGAAAGACCCTTTCTGTTATAGTGGGATGTGAAAATTTCATGTTCTGAAGCTTCCCTGCAAAGTTATGGCGCAATGCAGAAAACGCGTTGTCAGCCAGAGATAAGGTCGATTCCGGAACGCCAAACATAAAAATGTTGATAACTTTGGAAAATCACTTCAGACAGCCTAGATTTGATGCGCAACTACTAGAAAGACCCTTTCTGATATAGTGGGTGGTGAAAATTCCATGTTCTGAAGCTTCCCTGCAAAGTTATGGCACAATGCAGAAAACACGTTTTCAGCCTGCGATAAGGTGGGTTCCGGAACGCCAACCATAAAAATGTTGATAACTTTGGAAAAACACTTCAGACAGCTTAGATTTGATGTGCAACTACTAGAAAGACCCTTTCTGCTATAGTGGGATGTGAAAATTTCATGTTCTGAAGCTTCCCTTAGAAGTTATGGCACAAGGCAGAAAACTCGTTTTCAGCCTGAGATAAGGTGGGTTCCGGAACGCCAAACATAAAAATGTTGATAACTTTGTAAAAACACTTCAGACAGCTTAGATATGATGTGCAACTACTAGAAAGACTCTTTCTGCTAACGTGGGAGGTGAAAATTTCATGTTCTGAAGCTTCCCTGCAAAGTTATGGCACAATGCGTAAAACGCTTTTTGAGCCTGAGATAAGGTCGATTCCGGAACGCCAAACATAAAATTGTTGATAACTTTGGAAAAACATTTCAGACAGTTAGATTTGATGTGCAACTTCTAGAAAGACCCTTTCTGCTATAGTGGGAGGTGAAAATTTCATGTTCTGAAGCTTCCCTGAAAAGTTATGGCACAATGTAGAAAACGCGTTTTCAGCTTGAGATAAGGTGGGTTTCCGGCAGGCCAAACATAAAAATGTTGATAACTTTGGAAAAACACTTCAGACAGCTTAGATTTGATGTGCAACTACTAGAAGGACCCTTTCTGCTATAGTGGGAGGTTAAAATTTCATGTTCTGAAGCCTCCCTGCAAAGTTATGGCACAATGCAGAAAACGCGTTTTCAGCATGAGAGAAGGTGGGTTCCGGAACGCCAAACATAAAAATGTTGATAACTTTCGAAAAACACTTCAGACAGCTTAGATTTTATGTGCAACTACTAGAAAGACACTCTCTACTATAGTGGGACGTGGAAATTTCATGTTCTGAAGCTTCCCTGCAAAGTTATGGCACAATGCCGAAAACGCATTTTCAGCCTGAGATAAGGTGGGTTCCGGAACGCCAAACATAAAAATGTTGATAACTTTGTAAAAACACTTCAGACAGCTTAGATTTGATGTGCAACTACAAGAAAGACCCTTTCTGCTATAGTGGGAGGTGAAAATTTCATTTTCTGAAGCTTCCCTGCAAAGTTATGGCACAATGCGTAAAAGGTGTTTTCAGCCTGAGATAAGGTCGATTCCGGAACGCCAAACATAAAAATGTTGATAACTTTGTCAAAACAATTCAGACATCTTAGATTTGATGTGCAACTACTAGAAAGACCCTTTCTGCTATAGTGGGAGGTTAAAATTTCATGTTCGGAAGCTTCCATGCAAAGTTATGGCACAATGCAGACAACACGTTTTCAGCCTGAGATAAGGTCGATTCTGGAACGCCAAACATAAAAATGTTGATAACTTCCGCAAAACACTTCAGACGGCTTAGATTTGATGTGCAACTACCAGAAAGACCCTTTCTGCTGTAGTGGGAGGTGAACATTTCATGTTCTGAAGCTTCCCTGCAAATTTATGGCACAATGCCGAAAACTCGTTTTCAGCCTGAGATAAGGTGGGTTCCGGAACGCCAAACATAAAAATGTTGATAACTTTGTAAAAACACTTCAGACAGCTTAGATTTGATGTGCAACTACAAGAAAGACCCTTTCTGCTATAGTGGGAGGTGAAAATTTCATTTTCTGAAGCTTCCCTGCAAAGTTATGGCACAATGCGTAAAAGGTGTTTTCAGCCTGAGATAAGGTCGATTCCGGAACGCCAAACATAAAAATGTTGATAACTTTGTCAAAACAATTCAGACATCTTAGATTTGATGTGCAACTACTAGAAAGACCCTTTCTGCTATAGTGGGAGGTTAAAATTTCATGTTCGGAAGCTTCCATGCAAAGTTATGGCACAATGCAGACAACACGTTTTCAGCCTGAGATAAGGTCGATTCTGGAACGCCAAACATAAAAATGTTGATAACTTCCGCAAAACACTTCAGACGGCTTAGATTTGATGTGCAACTACCAGAAAGACCCTTTCTGCTGTAGTGGGAGGTGAACATTTCATGTTCTGAAGCTTCCCTGCAAATTTATGGCACAATGCCGAAAACTCGTTTTCAGCCTGAGATAAGGTGGGTTCCGGAACGCCAAACATAAAAATGTTGATAACTTTGGAAAACACTTCAGACAGCTTAGATTTGATGTGCAACTACTAGAAAGACCCTTTCTGCGCTAGTGGGAGGTGAAAATTTCATTTTCTGAAGCTTCCCTGCAAAGTTATGGCACAATGCGTAAAACGCGTTTTCAGCCTGAGATAAGGTCGATTCCGCAACGCCAAAGGTAAAAATGTTGATAACTTTGGAAAAACACATCAGACAGCTTAGATTTGATGTGCAACTACTAGAAATACCCTTTCTGGTATAGTGGGAGGTGAAAATTTCATGTTCTGACACTTCCTTGCAAAGTTATGGCACAATGCAGAAAATGCGTTTTCAGCCTGAGATAAGGTTGATTCCGGCACGCCAAACATAAAAATGTTGATAACTTTGGAAAAACACTTCAGACAGCTTAGATTTGATGTGCAACTACTAGAAGGACCCTTTCTGCTATAGTGGGAGGTTAAAATTTCATGTTCTGAAGCTTCCCTGCAAAGTTATGGCACAATGCGTAAAACGCGTTTTCAGCCTGAGATAAGGTTGATTCCGGCAGGCCAAACATAAAAATGTTGATAACTTTGGAAAAACACTTCAGACAGCTTAGATTTGATGTGCAACTACTAGAAGGACCCTTTCTGCTATAGTGGGAGGTTAAAATTTCATGTTCTGAAGCCTACCTGCAAAGTTATGGCACAATGCAGAAAACGCGTTTTCAGCTTGAGATGAGGTGGGTTCCGGAACGCCAAACATAAAAATGTTGATAACTTTCGAAAAACACTTCAGACAGCTTAGATTTGATGTGCAACTACTAGAAAGACACTCTCTACTATAGTGAGACGTGAAAATTTCATGTTCTGAAGCTTCCCTGCAAAGTTATGGCACAATGCCGAAAACGCATTTTCAGCCTGAGATAAGGTGGGTTCCGGAACGCCAAACATAAAAATGTTGATAACTTTGGAAAAACACTTCAGACAGCTTAGATTTGATGTGCAACTACAAGAAAGACCCTTTCTGCTATAGTGGGAGGTGAAAATTTCATTTTCTGAAGCTTCCCTGCAAACTTATGGCACAATGCGTAAAACGTGTTTTCAGCCTGAGATGAGGTCGATTCCGCAACGCCAAACATAAAAATGTTGATAACTTTTGAAAAACACATCAGACAGCTTAGATTTGATGTGCAACTTCTAGAAAGACCCTTTCTGCTATAGTGGGAGGTGAAAATTTCATTTTCTGAAGCTTCCCTGCAAAGTTATGGCACAATGCGTAATACGCGTTTTCAGCCTGAGATAAGGTCGATTCCGGAACGCCAAACATAAAAATGTTGATAACTTTGGAAAAACACATCAGACAGCTTAGATATGATGTGCAACTACTAGAAAGACCCTTTCTGGTATAGTGGGAGGTGAAAATTTCATGTTCTGAAGTTTCCCTGCAAAGTTATGGCACAATGCAGAAAACGCCTTTTCAGCCTGAGATAAGGTGGGTTCCGGAACGCCAAACACAAAAATGTTGATGACTTTGGAAAAACACTTCAGACATCTTAGATTTGATGTGCAACTACTAGAAAGACACTTTCTGCTATAGTGGGAGGTGAACATTTCATGTTCTGAAGCTTCCCTGCAAAGTTATGGCACAATGCGTAATACGCGTTTTCAGGATGAGATAAGGTCGATTCCGGAACGCCAAACATAAAAATGATGATAACTTTGGAAAATCACATCAGACAGCTTAGATTTGATGTGCAACTACAAGAAAGACCCTTTCTGCTATAGTGGGGTATGAAAATTTCATGTTCTGAAGTTTCCCTGCAAAGTTATGGCACAATGCAGAAAACGCGTTCTGAGCCTGAGATAAGGTCGATTCCGGAACGCCAAACATAAAATTGTTGATAACTTTGGAAAAACATTTCAAACAGCTTAGATTTGATGTGCAACTTCTAGAAAGACCCATTCTGCTATAGTGGGAGGTGAACATTTCATGTTCTGAAGCTTCCCAGCAAAGTTATGGCACAATGCAGAAAACGCGTTTTCAGCCTGAGATAAGGTGGGTTCCGGAACGCCAAACATAAAAATGTTGATAACTTTTGAAAAACACTTCAGACAGCCTAGATATGATGTGCAACTACTAGAAAGACCCTTTCTGCTATAGTGGGAGGTGAAAATTTCGTTTTCTGAAGCTTCCCTGCAAAGTTATGGCACTATGCGTAATACGCGTTTTCAGCCTGAGATAAGTTCGATTCCGGAACGCCAAACATAAAAATGTTGATAACTTTGGAAAAACACATCAGACAGCTTAGATTTGATGTGCAACTACTAGAAAGACCCTTTCTGGTATAGTGGGAGGTGAAAATTTCATGTTCTGAATTTTCCCTGCAAAGTTATTTCACAATGCAGAAAACGCCTTTTCAGCCTGAGATAAGGTGGGTTCCGGAACGCCTAACATAAAAATGTTGATGACTTTGGAAAAACATTTCAGACAGCTTAGATTTGTTGAGCAACTACTAGAAAGACCCTTACTGCTACAGTGGGAGGTGAAAATTTCATGTTCTGAAGCTTCACTGCAAAGTTATGCCACAATGCAGGAAACGCGTTTTCAGCCTGAGATAAGGTTGATTCCGGAAGGCCAAACATAAAAATATTGATAACTTTGGAAAAACACTTCAGACAGCTTAGATTTGATGTGCAAGTAGGAGAAAGACCCTTTCTGCTATCGTGGGAGGTGAAAATTTCATGTTCTGAAGCTTCCCTGAAAAGTTATGGCACAATGTAGAAAACGCGTTTTCAGCTTGAGATAAGGTGGGTTTCCGGCAGGCCAAACATAAAAATGTTGATAACTTTGGAAAAACACTTCAGACAGCTTAGATTTGATGTGCAACTACTAGAAGGACCCTTTCTGCTATAGTGGGAGGTTAAAATTTCATGTTCTGAAGCCTCCCTGCAAAGTTATGGCACAATGCAGAAAACGCGTTTTCAGCTTGAGATAAGGTGGGTTCCGGAACGCCAAACATAAAAATGTTGATAACTTTGGAAAAACACTTCTGGCAGCTTAGATTTGATGTGCAACTACTAGAAAGACCCTTTCTGCTATAGTGGGAGGTTAAAATTTCATGTTCGGAAGCTTCCATGCAAAGTTATGGCACAATGCAGACAACACGTTTTCAGCCTGAGATAAGGTCGATTATGGAACGCCAAACATAAAAATGTTGATAACTTCCGCAAAACACTTCAGACGGCTTAGATTTGATGTGCAACTACCAGAAAGACCCTTTCTGCTGTAGTGGGAGGTGAACATTTCATGTTCTGAAGCTTCCCTGCAAATTTATGGCACAATGCCGAAAACTCGTTTTCAGCCTGAGATAAGGTGGGTTCCGGAACGCCAAACATAAAAATATTGATAACTTTGGAAAAACACTTCAGACAGCTTAGATTTGATGTGCAACTACAAGAAAGACCCTATCTGCTATAGTGGGAGGTGAAAATTTCATTTTCTGAAGCTTCCCTGCAAACTTATGGCACAATGCGTAAAACGTGTTTTCAGCCTGAGATGAGGTCGATTCCGCAACGCCGAACATAAAAATGTTGATAACTTTGGAAAAACACATCAGACAGCTTAGATATGATGTGCAACTACTAGAAAGACCCTTTCTGGTATAGTGGGAGGTGAAAATTTCATGTTCTGAAGTTTCCCTGCAAAGTTATGGCACAATGCAGAAAACGCCTTTTCAGCCTGAGATAAGGTGGGTTCCGGAACGCCAAACACAAAAATGTTGATGACTTTGGAAAAACACTTCAGACATCTTAGATTTGATGTGCAACTACTAGAAAGACCCTTTCTGCTATAGTGGGAGGTGAACATTTCATGTTCTGAAGCTTCCCAGCAAAGTTATGGCACAATGCAGAAAACGCGTTTTCAGCCTGAGATAAGGTGGGTTCCGGAACGCCAAACATAAAAATGTTGATAACTTTTGAAAAACACTTCAGACAGCTTAGATTTGATATGCAACTTCTAGAAAGACCCTTTCTGCTATAGTGGGAGGTGAAAATTTCATTTTCTGAAGCTTCCCTGCAAAGTTATGGCACAATGCAGAAAACGCGTTTTCAGATTGAGATAAGATCGATTCCGGAAGGCCAAACATAAAAATGTTGATAACTTTCGAAAAACACTTCAGACAGCTTAGATTTGATGTGCAACTACTAGAAAGACCCTTTCTGCTATAGTGGGACCGGAAAATTTCATGTTCTGAAGCTTCCCTGCAAAGTTATGTCTCAATGCAGACAACCTATTTTCAGCCTGAGATAAGGTGGGTTCCGGAACACCATACATAAAAATGTTGATAACTTTGGAAAAACATTTCAGACAGCCTAGATTTGTTGAGCAACTACTAGAAAGACCCTTACTGCTACAGTGGGAGGTGAAAATTTCATGTTCTGAAGCTTCCCTGCAAAGTTATGCCACAATGCAGGAAACGCGTTTTCAGCCTGAGATAAGGTCGATTCCGGAAGGCCAAACATAAAAATATTGATAACTTTGGAAAAACACTTCAGACAGCTTAGATTTGATGTGCAAGTAGGAGAAAGACCCTTTCTGCTATAGTGGGGTATGAAAATTTCATGTTCTGAAGCTTCCCTGCAAAGTTATGGCACAATGCAGAAAACGCCTTTTCAGCCTGAGATAAGGTGGGTTCCGGAACGCCAAACGTAAAAATATTGATAACTTTGGAAAAACACATCAGACAGCTTAAATTTGATGTGCAACTACTAGAAAGACCCTTTCTGGAATAGTGGGAGGTGAAAATTTCATGTTCTGAATTTTCCCTGCAAAGTTATTTCACAATGCAGAAAACGCCTTTTCAGCCTGAGATAAGGTGGGTTCCGGAACGCCAAACATAAAAATGTTGATGACTTTGGAAAAACACTTCAGACAGCTTAGATTTGATGTGCAACTACTAGAAAGACCCTTTCTGCTATAGTGGGAGGTGAACATTTCATGTTCTGAAGCTTCCCAACAAAGTTATGGCACAATGCAGAAAACGCGTTTTCAGCCTGAGATAAGGTGGGTTCCGGAACGCGAAACATAAAAATGCTGATAACTTTTGAAAAACACTTCAGACAGCTTAGATTTGATATGCAACTTCTAGAAAGACCCTTTCTGCTATAGTGGGAGGTGAAAATTTCATTTTCTGAAGCTTCCCTGCAAAGTTATGGCACAATGCGTAATTCGCGTTTTCAGCCTGAGATAAGGTCGATTCCGGAAGGCCAAACATAAAAATGTTGATAACTTTCGAAAAACACTTCAGACAGCTTAGATTTGATGTGCAACTACTAGAAAGACCCTTTCTGCTATAGTGGGACCGGAAAATTTCATGTTCTGAAGCTTCCCTGCAAAGTTATGTCTCAATGCAGACAACCTATTTTCAGCCTGAGATAAGGTGGGTTCCGGAACACCATACATAAAAATGTTGATAACTTTGGAAAAACATTTCAGACAGCTTACATTTGTTGAGCAACTACTAGAAAGACCCTTACTGCTACAGTGGGAAGTGAAAATTTCATGTTCTGAAGCTTCCCTGCAAAGTTATGCCACAATGCAGGAAACGCGTTTTCAGCCTGAGATAAGGTCGATTCCGGAAGGCCAAACATAAAAATATTGATAACTTTGGAAAAACACTTCAGACAGCTTAGATTTGATGTGCAAGTAGGAGAAAGACCCTTTCTGCTATAGTGGGGTATGAAAATTTCATGTTCTGAAGCTTCCCTGCAAAGTTATGGCACAATGCGTAAAACGCGTTTTGAGCTTGAGATAAGGTCGATTCCGGAACGCCAAACATAAAATTGTTGATAACTTTGGAAAAACACTTCAAACAGCTTAGATTTGATGTGAAACTACTAGAAAGACCCTTTCTGCTATAGTGGGAGGTGTAAATTTCATGTCCTGAAGCTTCCCTGCAAAGTTTTGGCACAATGCAGAAAACGCGTGTTCAGCCTGAGATAAGGTTGATTCCAGAACGCCAAACATAAAAATGTTGATGACTTTGGAAAAACATTTCAAACAGCTTAGATTTGATGTGCAACTTCTAAAAAGACCCTTTCTGCTATAGTGGGAGGTGAACATTTCATGTTCTGAAGCTTCCCAGCAAAGTTATGGCACAATGCAGAAAACGCGTTTTCAGCCTGAGATAAGGTGGGTTCCGGAACGCCAAACATAAAAATGTTGATAACTTTCGAAAAACACTTCAGACAGCATAGATTTGATGTGCAACTTCTAGAAAGACCCTTTCTGCTATAGTGGGAGGTGAAAATTTCGTTTTCTGAAGCTTCCCTGCAAAGTTATGGCACAATGCGTAATATGCGTTTTCAGCCTGAGATAAGGTCGATTCCGGAACGCCAAACATAAAAATGTTGATAACTTTGGAAAAACACATCAGACAGCTTAAATTTGATGTGCAACTACTAGAAAGACCCTTTCTGGTATAGTGGGAGGTGAAAATTTCATGTTCTGAATTTTCCCTGCAAAGTTATTTCACAATGCAGAAAACGCCTTTTCAGCCTGAGATAAGGTGGGTTCCGGAATGCCAAACATAAAAATGTTGATGACTTTGGAAAAACATTTCAGACAGCTTAGATTTGTTGAGCAACTACTAGAAAGACCCTTTCTGCTACAGTGGGAGGTGAAAATTTCATGTTCTGAAGCTTCCCTGCAAAGTTATGCCACAATGCAGGAAACGCGTTTTCAGCCTGAGATAAGGTTGATTCCGGAAGGCCAAACATAAAAATATTGATAACTTTGGAAAAACACTTCAGACAGCTTAGATTTGATGTGCAAGTAGGAGAAAGACCCTTTCTGCTATAGTGGGGTATGAAAATTTCATGTTCTGAAGCTTCCCTGCAAAGTTATGGCACAATGCGTAAAACGCGTTTTGAGCCTGAGATAAGGTCGATTCCGGAACGCCAAACATAAAATTGTTGATAACTTTGGAAAAACATTTCAGACGGCTTAGATTTGATGTGCAACTTCTAGAAAGACCCTTTCTGCTATTGTGGGAGGTGAAAATTTCATGTTCTGAAGCTTCCCTGAAAAGTTATGGCACAATGTAGAAAACGCGTTTTCAGCTTGAGATAAGGTGGGTTTCCGGCAGGCCAAACATAAAAATGTTGATAACTTTCGAAAAACACTTTAGACAGCTTAGATTTGATGTGCAACTACTAGAAAGACCCTTTCTGCTATAGTGGGACCGGAAAATTTCATGTTCTGAAGCTTCCCTGCAAAGTTATGTCTCAATGCAGAAAACCTGTTTTCAGCCTGAGATAAGGTGGGTTCCGGAACACCATACATAAAAATGTTGATAACTTTTGAAAAACACTTCAGACAGCTTAGATTTGATGTGCAACTACTAGAAAGACCCTTTCTGCTATAGTGGGACCGGAAAATTTCATGTTCTGAAGCTTCCCTGCAAAGTTAAGTCTCAATGCAGAAAACCTGTTTTCAGCCAGAGATAAGGTGGGTTCCGGAACACCATACATAAAAATGTTGATAACTTTGGAAAAACATTTCAGACAGCTTAGATTTGTTGAGCAACTACTAGAAAGACCCTTACTGCTACAGTGGGAGGTGAAAAGTTCATGTTCTGAAGCTTCCCTGCAAAGTTATGCCACAATGCAGGAAACGCGTTTTCAGCCTGAGATAAGGTCGATTCCAGAAGGCCAAACATAAAAATATTGATAACTTTGGAAAAACACTTCAGACAGCTTAGATTTGATGTGCAAGTAGGAGAAAGACCCTTTCTGCTATAGTGGGGTATGAAAATTTCATGTTCTGAAGCTTCCCTGCAAAGTTATGGCACAGTGCGTAAAACGCGTTTTCAGCCTGAGATAAGGTCGATTCCGCAACGCCAAAGATAAAAATGTTGATAACTTTGGAAAAACACATCAGACAGCTTAGATTTGATGTGCAACTACTAGAAATAACCTTTCTGGTATAGTGGGAGGTGAAAATTTCATGTTCTGACACTTCCTTGCAAAGTTATGGCACAATGCAGAAAATGCGTTTTCAGCCTGAGATAAGGTTGATTCCGGCACGCCAAACATAAAAACGTTGATAACTTTGGAAAAACACTTCAGACATTTTAGATTTGATGTGCAACTACTAGAAGGACCCTTTCTGCTATAGTGGGAGGTTAAAATTTCATGTTCTGAAGCTTCCCTGCAAAGTTATGGCACAATGCGTAAAACGCGTTTTCAGCCTGAGATAAGGTCGATTCCGCAACGCCAAACATAAAAATGTTGATCACTTTGGAAAAACACATCAGACAGCTTAGATTTGATGTGCAACTTCTAGAAATACCCTTTCTGGTATAGTGGGAGGTGAAAATTTCATGTTCTGAAGCTTCCTTGCAAAGTTATGGCACAATGCAGAAAACGCGTTTTCAGCTTGAGATGAGGTGGGTTCCGGAACGCCAAACATTAAAATGTTGATAACTTTCGAAAAACACTTCAGACAGCTTAGATTTGATGTGCAACTACTAGAAAGACACTCTCTACTATAGTGGGACGTGAAAATTTCATGTTCTGAAGCTTCCCTGCAAAGTTATGGCACAATGCCGAAAACGCATTTTCAGCCTGAGATAAGGTGGGTTCCGGAACGCCAAACATAAAAATGTTGATAACTTTGGAAAAACACTTCAGACAGCTTAGATTTGATGTGCAACTACAAGAAAGACCCTTTCTGCTATAGTGGGAGGTGAACATTTCATGTTCTGAAGCTTCCCAGCAAAGTTATGGCACAATGCAGAAAACGCGTTTTCAGCCTGAGATAAGGTGGGTTCCGGAACGCCAAACATAAAAATGTTGATAACTTTTGAAAAACACTTCAGACAGCTTAGATTTGATGTGCAACTTCTAGAAAGACCCTTTCTGCTATAGTGGGAGGTGAAAATTTCATTTTCTGTAGCTTCCCTGCAAAGTTATGGCACAATGCGTAATATGCGTTTTCAGCCTGAGATAAGGTCGATTCCGGAACGGCAAACATAAAAATGATGATAACTTTGGAAAAACACATCAGACAGCTTAGATTTGATGTGCAACTACTAGAAAGACCCTTTCTGCTATAGTGGGAGGTGAACATTTCATGTTCTGAAGCTTCCCTGCAAAGTTATGGCACAATGCAGAAAACGCCTTTTCAGTCTGAGATAAGGTTGATTCCGGAACGCCAAACATAAAAATGTTCATAACTTTGGAAAAACACTTCAGACAGCTAACATTTGATGTGCAACTACTAGAAAGACCCTTTCTGCTATAGTGGGAGGTGAACATTTCATGTTCTGAAGCTTCCCTGCAAAGTTATGGCACAATGCAGAAAACGCGTTTTCGGATTGACATAAGGTGGGTTCCGGAACACCATACAGAAAAATGTTGATAACTTTGGAAAAACATTTCAGACAGCTTAGATTTGTTGAGCAACTACTAGAAAGACCCTTACTGCTACACTGGGAGGTGAAAATTTCATGTTCTGAAGCTTCCCTGCAAAGTTATGCCACAATGCAGGAAACGCGTTTTCAGCCTGAGATAACGTCGATTCCGGAAGGCCAAACATAAAAATATTGATAACTTTGGAAAAACACTTCAGACAGCTTAGATTTGATGTGCAAGTAGGAGAAAGACCCTTTCTGCTATAGTGGGGTATGAAAATTTCATGTTCTGAAGCTTCCCTGCAAAGTTATGGCACAATGCGTAAAACGCGTTTTGAGCCTGAGATAAGGTCGATTCCGGAACGCCAAACATAAAATTGTTGATAACTTTGGAAAAACACTTCAAACAGCTTAGATTTGATGTGAAACTACTAGAGAGACCCTTTCTGCTATAGTGGGAGGTGTAAATTTCATGTCCTGAATTTTCCCTGCAAAGTTATTTCACAATGCAGAAAACGCCTTTTCAGCCTGAGATAAGGTGGGTTCTGGAACGCCAAACATAAAAATGTTGATGACTTTGGAAAAACACTTCAGACAGCTTAGATTTGATGTGCAACTACTAGAAAGACACTCCCTACTATAGTGGGAGGTGAAAATTTCATGTTCTGAAGCTTCCCTGCAAAGTTATGGCACAATGCGTAAAACGTGTTTTCAGCCTGAGATAAGGTCGATTCCGGAACGCCAAACATAAAAATGTTGATAACTTTGTCAAAACAATTCAGACATCTTAGATTTGATGTGCAACTACTAGAAAGACCCTTTCTGCTATAGTGGGAGGTTAAAATTTCATGTTCGGAAGCTTCCATGCAAAGTTATGGCACAATGCAGACAACGCGTTTTCAGCCCTCTGAGATAAGGTCGATTCTGGAACGCCAAAGATAAAAATGTTGATAACTTTGGAAAAACACTTCAGACAGCTTAGATTTGATGTGCAACTACAAGAAAGACCCTTTCTGCTATAGTGGGAGGTGAACATTTCATGTTCTGAAGCTTCCCAGCAAAGTTATGGCACAATGCAGAAAACGCGTTTTCAGCCTGAGATAAGGTGGGTTCCGGAACGCCAAACATAAAAATGTTGATAACTTTTGAAAAACACTTCAGACAGCTTAGATTTGATGTGCAACTTCTAGAAAGACCCTTTCTGCTATAGTGGGAGGTGAAAATTTCATTTTCTGTAGCTTCCCTGCAAAGTTATGGCACAATGCGTAATATGCGTTTTCAGCCTGAGATAAGGTCGATTCCGGAACGGCAAACATAAAAATGATGATAACTTTGGAAAAACACATCAGACAGCTTAGATTTGATGTGCAACTACTAGAAAGACCCTTTCTGCTATAGTGGGAGGTGAACATTTCATGTTCTGAAGCTTCCCTGCAAAGTTATGGCACAATGCAGAAAACGCCTTTTCAGTCTGAGATAAGGTTGATTCCGGAACGCCAAACATAAAAATGTTCATAACTTTGGAAAAACACTTCAGACAGCTAACATTTGATGTGCAACTACTAGAAAGACCCTTTCTGCTATAGTGGGAGGTGAACATTTCATGTTCTGAAGCTTCCCTGCAAAGTTATGGCACAATGCAGAAAACGCGTTTTCGGATTGACATAAGGTGGGTTCCGGAACACCATACAGAAAAATGTTGATAACTTTGGAAAAACATTTCAGACAGCTTAGATTTGTTGAGCAACTACTAGAAAGACCCTTACTGCTACACTGGGAGGTGAAAATTTCATGTTCTGAAGCTTCCCTGCAAAGTTATGCCACAATGCAGGAAACGCGTTTTCAGCCTGAGATAACGTCGATTCCGGAAGGCCAAACATAAAAATATTGATAACTTTGGAAAAACACTTCAGACAGCTTAGATTTGATGTGCAAGTAGGAGAAAGACCCTTTCTGCTATAGTGGGGTATGAAAATTTCATGTTCTGAAGCTTCCCTGCAAAGTTATGGCACAATGCGTAAAACGCGTTTTGAGCCTGAGATAAGGTCGATTCCGGAACGCCAAACATAAAATTGTTGATAACTTTGGAAAAACACTTCAAACAGCTTAGATTTGATGTGAAACTACTAGAGAGACCCTTTCTGCTATAGTGGGAGGTGTAAATTTCATGTCCTGAATTTTCCCTGCAAAGTTATTTCACAATGCAGAAAACGCCTTTTCAGCCTGAGATAAGGTGGGTTCTGGAACGCCAAACATAAAAATGTTGATGACTTTGGAAAAACACTTCAGACAGCTTAGATTTGATGTGCAACTACTAGAAAGACACTCCCTACTATAGTGGGAGGTGAAAATTTCATGTTCTGAAGCTTCCCTGCAAAGTTATGGCACAATGCGTAAAACGTGTTTTCAGCCTGAGATAAGGTCGATTCCGGAACGCCAAACATAAAAATGTTGATAACTTTGTCAAAACAATTCAGACATCTTAGATTTGATGTGCAACTACTAGAAAGACCCTTTCTGCTATAGTGGGAGGTTAAAATTTCATGTTCGGAAGCTTCCATGCAAAGTTATGGCACAATGCAGACAACGCGTTTTCAGCCCTCTGAGATAAGGTCGATTCTGGAACGCCAAAGATAAAAATGTTGATAACTTTTGAAAAACACATCAGACAGCTTAGATTTGATGTGCAACTACTAGAAAGACCCTTTCTGCTATAGTGGGAGGTGAAAATTTCATGTTCTGAAGTTTCCCTGCAAAGTTATGGCACAATGCAGAAAACGCCTTTTCAGTCTGAGATAAGGTTGATTCCGGAACGCCAATCATAAAAATGTTCATAACTTTGGAAAAACACTTCAGACAGCTTAGATTTGATGTGCAACTACTAGAAAGACCCTTTCTGCTATAGTGGGAGGTGAACATTTCATGTTCTGAAGCTTCCCTGCAAAGTTATGGCACAATGCAGAAAACGCGTTTTCAGATTGAGATAAGGTCGATTCCGGAACGCCAAACATAAAAATGTTTATAACTTTCGAAAAACACTTCAGACAGCTTAGATTTGATGTGCAACTACTAGAAAGACCCTTTCTGCTATAGTGGGACCAGAAAATTTCATGTTCTGAAGCTTCCCTGCAAAGTTATGTCTCAATGCAGAAAACCTGTTTTCAGCCTGAGATAAGGTGGGTTCCGGAACACCATACATAAAAATGTTGATAACTTTGGAAAAACATTTCAGACAGCTTAGATTTGTTGAGCAACTACTAGAAAGACCCTTACTGCTACAGTGGGAGGTGAAAATTTCAGATTCTGAAGCTTCCCTGCAAAGTTATGCCACAATGCAGGAAACGCGTTTTCATCCTGAGATAAGGTCGATTCCGGAAGGCCAAACATAAAAATATTGATAACTTTGGAAAAACACTTCAGACAGCTTAGATTTGATGTGCAAGTAGGAGAAAGACCCTTTCTGCTATAGTGGGGTATGAAAATTTCATGTTCTGAAGCTTCCCTGCAAAGTTATGGCACAATGCGTAAAACGCGTTTTGAGCCTGAGATAAGGTCGATTCCGGAACGCCAAACATAAAATTGTTGATAACTTTGGAAAAACACTTCAAACAGCTTAGATTTGATGTGAAACTACTAGAAAGACCCTTTCTGCTATAGTGGGACGTGAAAATTTCATGTTCTGAAGCTTCCCTGCAAAGTTATGGCTCAATGCAGAAAACGCGTTTTCAGCCTGAGATAAGGTGGGTTCCGGAACGCCAAACATAAAAATGTTAATGACTTTGGAAAAACACTTCACACAGCTTAGATTTGATGTGCAACTACTAGAAAGACCCTTTCTGCTATAGTGGGAGGTGAACATTTCATGTTCTGATGCTTCCCAGCAAAGTTATGGCACAATGCAGAAAAAGCGTTTTCAGCCTCAGATAAGGTCGATTCCGGAACGCCAAACATAAAAATATTGATAACTTTGGAAAAACACATCAGACAGCTTATATTTGATGTGCAACTACTAGAAAGACCCTTTCTGGTATAGTGGGAGGTGAAAATTTCATGTTCTGAAGTTTCCCTGAAAAGTTATGGCACAATGCAGAAAACGCGTTTTCAGATTGAGATAAGGTCGATTCCGGAACGCCAAACATAAAAATATTGATAACTTTCGAAAAACACTTCAGACAGCTTAGATTTGATGTGCAACTACTAGAAAGACCCTTTCTGCTATAGTGGGACCGGAAAATTTCATGTTCTGAAGCTTCCCTGCAAAGTTATGTCTCAATGCAGAAAACCTGTTTTCAGCCTGAGATGAGGTGGGTTCCGGAACACCAAACAAAAAAATCTTGATAACTTTGGAAAAACACGTCAGACAGCTTAGATTTGATGTGCAAGTAGGAGAAAGAACCTTTCTGCTATAGTGGGAGGTGTAAATTTCATGTCGTGAAGCTTCCCTGCAAAGTTTTGGCACAATGCAGAAAACGCGTGTTCAGCCTGAGATAAGGGTGGTTCCGGAACGCCAAACATAAAAATGTTGATAACTTTGGAAAAACATTTCAGACAGCTTAGATTTGATGTGCAACTTCTAGAAAGACCCTTTCTGCTATAGTGGGAGGTGAAAATTTCATGTTCTGAAGCTTCCCTGAAAAGTTATGGCACAATGTAGAAAACGCGTTTTCAGCTTGAGATAAGGTGGGTTCCGGAACGCCAAACATAAAAGTGTTGACAACTTTGGAAAAACACTTCAGACAGCTTAGATTTGATGTGCAACTACTAGAAAGACCCTTTCTGCTACAGTGGCAGGTTAAAATTTCATGTTCTGAAGCTTCCCATCAAAGTTATGGCACAATGCAGAAAACG
The DNA here is from genome assembly GCF_027744825.2 of Synchiropus splendidus. Lineage (NCBI taxonomy): Eukaryota > Metazoa > Chordata > Actinopteri > Syngnathiformes > Callionymidae > Synchiropus > Synchiropus splendidus. The sequence continues at coordinate 39,761,789 of NC_071335.1, forward strand.
CGTTTTCAGCCTGAGATAAGGTGGGTTCCAGAACTCCAAACATAAAAATGTTGATAACTTTCGAAAAACACTTCAGACCGCTTAGATTTGAAGTGCAACTACTAGAAATACCCTTTCTGCTATAGCGGGAGGTGAAAATTTCATGTTCTGAAGCTTTATGCAAAGTTATGGCACAATGCGTAAAACGCGTTTTCAGCCTGAGATAAGGTGGGTTCCAGAACGCCAAACATAAAAATGTTGATAACTTTGGAAAAACACTTCAGACATCTTAGATTTGATGTGCAACTACTAGAAAGACCCTTTCTGCTACAGTGTGAGGTGAAAATTTCATGTTCTGAAGCTTTATGCAAAATAATGGCACAATGCGTAAAACGCGTTTTTAGCCTGAGATAAGGTCGATTCCGGAACGTCAAACATTAAAATGTTGATAACTTAGGAAAAACACTTCAGACAGCTTAGATTTCAGGTGAAAGTTCTAGAAAGACCCTTTCTGCTACAGTGGGAGGTGAAAATTTCCTGTTCTGAAGCGTCCCTGCAAAGTTATGGCACAATGCAGAAAACACATTTTCAGCCTGAGATAAAGTCGATTCCGGAACGCTAAACATAAAAATGTTGATAACTTTGGAAAAACACTTCAGACAGCTTAGATTTCACGTGAAAGTACTAGAAAGACCATTTCTGCTATAGAGGGAGGTGAAAATTTCCTGTTCTGAAGCGTCCCTGCAAAGTTGTGGCACAATGCAGAAAACATATTTTCAGCCTGAGATAAAGTCGATTCCGGAACGCTAAACATAAAAATGTTGATAACTTTCGAAAAACACTTCAGAAAGCTTAGATTTGATGTGCAACTACCAGAAAGACCCTTTCTGCTATAGTGGGAGGTCAAAATTTCATGTTCTGAAGCTTCCCTGGAAAGTTATGGGACAATGCAGAAAACGATTTTTCATCGTGAGATAAGGTCGATTCCGGAACGCCAAACATAAAAATGTTTATAACTATCGAAAAACACTTCAGACAGCTTAGATTTTATGTGCAACTACTAGAAAGAACCTTTCTGCTATAGTGGGAGGTCAAAATTTCATGTTCTGAAGCTTCCCTGGAAAGTTGAGGGACAATGCTGAAAACGCATTTTCATCCTGAGATAAGGTCGATTCCGGAACGCCAAACATAAAAATGTTGATAACTTTGGAAAAACACTTCAGACAGCTTAGATTTGATGTGCAACTACTAGAAAGACCCTTTCTGCTATAGTGGGGCGTGAAAATGTCATGTTCTGAAGCTTCCCTGCAAAGTTATTGCACAATGTGTAAAACGCGTTTTGAGCCTAAGATTAGGTCGATTCCAGAACGCCAAACACAAAATTGGTGATAGCTTTGGAAAAACACATCAGACAGCTTAGATTTGATGTGCAACTACTAGAAAGACCCTTTCTGCTATAGTGGGGGGTTAAAATTTCATGTTCGGAAGCTTCCATGCAAAGTTATGGCACAATGCAGACAACGCGCTTTCAGCCTGAGATAAGGTCGATTCTGGAACGCCAAACATAAAAATGTTGATAACTTTGGAAAAACACTTCAGACAGCTTAGATTTGATGTGCAACTACTAGAAAGACCCTTTCTGCTATAGTGGGAGTTGAAAATTTCATGTTCTGAAGCTTTCCTGCAAAGTTATGGCACAATGCGTAAAACGCGTTGTCAGCCTGAGATAAGTTTGATTCCGGAACACCAAACATAAGAATGTTGATAACTTTGGAAAAACACTTCAGACAGCTTAGATTTGATGTGCAACTACTAGAAAGACCCTTTCTGCTATAGTGGGATGTTAAAATTTCATGTTCTGAAGCTTCCTCCAAAGTTATGGCAAAATATGTAAAACGAGTTTTCAGCCAGAGATAAACTGGGTTCCGGAACGCCAAACATAAAAATGTTGATAACTTTAGAAAAACACTTCAGACCGCTTAGATTTGAAGTGCAACTACTATAAAGACCCTTTCTGCTATAGTGGGAGGTGAAAATTTCATGTTCTGAAGCTTTATGCAAAGTTATGGCACAATGCGTAAAACGCGTTTTCAGCCTGAGATAAGATGGGTTCCCGAAGGCCAAACAAAAAAATGTTGATAACTTTGGAAAAACACTTCAGACAGCTTAGATTTCACGAGAAAGTACTAGAAAGACGCTTTCTGCTATAGTGGGAGGTGAAGATTTCATGTTCTGAAGGTTCCCTGCAAAGTTATGGCACAATGCAGAAAACGCGTTTTCCGCCTGAGATAAGGTGGGTTCCAGAACGCCAAACATAAAAATGTTGATAACTTTGGAAAAACACTTCAGACATCTTAGATTTGATATGCAACTACTAGAAAGACCCTTTCTGCTACAGTGGGAGGTGAAAATTTAATGTTCTGAAGTTTCCCTGCAAAGTTATGCCACAATGCAGGAAACGCGTTTTCAGCCTGAGATAAGGTCGATTCCGGAACGCCAAACATAAAAATATTGATAACTTTGGAAAAACACTTCAGACAGCTTAGATTTGATGTGCAACTACTAGAAAGACCCTTTCTGCTATAGTGGGAGTTTAAAATTTCATGTTCTGAAGCTTTCCTGCAAAGTTTTGGCACAATGCGTAAAACGCGTTTTCAGCCTGAGAAAAGGTCGATTCCGGAACGCCAAACAAAAAAGTGTTGATAACTTAGGATAAACACTTCAAACAGCTTCGATTTGATGTGCAACTACTAGAAAGACCCTTTCTGCTATAGTGGGAGGTGAAAATTTCATGTCCTAAAGCTTCCCTGCAAAGTTATGGCACAATGCAGTAAACTCGTTTCCAGCCTCACATAAGGTCAATTCCGGAACGCCAAACATAAAAATGTTGATAACTTTGGAAAAACACTTCAAACAGCTTAGATTTCATGTGCAACTACTAGAAAGACCCTTTCTGCTATAGTGGGATGTGGAAATTTCATGTTCTGAAGCTTCCCTGCAAAGTTATGGCACAATGCAGAAAACACGTTTTCAGCCTGAGATATGGTTGATTCCGGAACGCCAAACATGAGAATGTTGATAACTTTGGACAAACACTTCAAACAGCTTAGATTTGATGTGCAACTACGAGAAAGACCCTTTCTGCTATAGTGGGAGCTGAACATTTCATGTTCTGAAGCTTCCATGCAAAGTTATGGCACAATGCATGAAATGCGTTTTCAGCCTGAGATAAGGTCGATTCAGGAACGCCAAACATAAAAATGTTGATAACTTTGGAAAAAAACTTCAAACAGCTTAGATTTGATGTGAAACTACTAGAAAGACCCTTTCTGCTATAGTGGGAGGTGAAAATTTCATTTTTCTGGAGCTTACCTACAAAGTTTTGGCACAATGCAGAAACCGCGTTTTCATCCTCAGATAAGGTTGATTCCGGAAACCCAAAGATCAAAACGTAGATAACTTTGGAAAAACACTTCAGACAGCTTAGATTTGATGTGCAACTACTAGAAAGACCCTTTTTGCTATAGTGGGAGGTGAAAATTTCATGTTCTGAAGATTTCCTGCATAGTTATGGCACAATGCGTCAAATCCGTTTTCAGCCTGAGATAAAGTTGATTTCAGAACGCCAAACATAAAAATGTTGATAACTTTGGAAAAACACTTCAGACAGCTTAGATTTGATGTGCAACTACTAGAAAGACCCTTTCTTTTATAGTGGGAGGTTAAAATTTCATGTTCTGAAGCTTCCCTGCAAAGTTGTGGCACAATGCAGAAAACGCATTTTCAGCCTGAGAAAAGGTGGGTTCCGGAACGCCAAACATAAAAATGTTGATAACTTTGGAAAAACACTTCAGACAGCTTAGATTTGATGTGCAACTACTAGAGAGACCCTTTCTGCTATAATGGGAGGTGAAATTTTCATGTTCTGAAGCTTCCCTGCGAAGTTATGGCACAATGCAGAAAATGCGTTTTCAGCCTGAGATAAGGTTGATTCCGGTACGCCAAACATAAAAATGTTGATAACTTTGGGAAAACACCTCAGACTGCTTAGATTTGATGTGCAACTACTGGAAAGACCCTTTCTGATATAGTGGGAGGTGAAAATTTCATATTCTGCAGCTTTCCTGCAAAGTTATGGCACAATGCAGAAAAGGCGTTTTCAATAAGGTGCGATCCGGAACGCCAAACATAAAAATGTTGATAACTTTCGAAAAACACTTCAGACAGCTTAGATTTGTTGTGCAACTACTATAAAGACCCTTTCTGCTATAGTGAGAGGTGAAAATTTCATATTATGCAGCTTTCCTGCAAAGTGATGGCACAATGCAGAAAACGCGTTTTCAGCCTGAGATAATCTTGATTCCGGAACACCAAACATAAGAATGTTGATAACTTTGGAAAAACACTTCAGACAGGTTAGATTTGATGTGCAACTACTAGAAGAACCCTTTCTGCTATAGTGGCAGGTTAAAATTTCATGTTGTGAAGGTTCCCTCCAAAGTTATGGCACAATGCAGAAAACGCGTTTACAGCCTGAGATAAGGTGGGTTCCGGAATGCCAAACATAAAAATGTTGATAACTTTGGAAAAACACTTCAGACAGCTTAGATTTGATGTGCAACTACTAGAAAGACCCTTTCTGCTATAGTGGGATGTTTAAATGTCATGTTCTGAAGCTTCCCTGCAAAGTTATGGCACAATGCAGAAAACGCGTTTTCAGCCTGAGATAAGGTGGGTTCCGGAACGCCAAACAAAAAAAATATGATAACTTTGGAAAAACACTTCAGACAGCTTAGATTTGATGTGCAACTACTAGAAAGATCCTTTCTGCTATAGTGGGAGGTGAAAATTTCATGTTCTGAGGCTTCCCTGCAAAGTTATGGCACAATGCAGAAAAGGCGTTTTCAATCAGGTGCGATCCGGAACGCCAAACATAAAAATGTTGATAACTGTCGAAAAACACTTCAGACAGCTTAGATTTGTTGTGCAACTACTATAAAAACCCTTTCTGCTATAGTGAGAGGTGAAAATTTCATATTATGCAGCTTTCCTGCAAAGTTATGGCACAATGCAGAAAACGCGCATTCAGCCTAAAATAAGGTCGATTCCGGAACGCCAAACATAAAAATGTTGATAACTTTCGAAAAACACTTCAGACAGCTTAGATTTGATGTGCAACTACTAGAAAGACCCTTTCTGCTATAGTGGGAGCTGAAAATTTCATGTTCTGGAGCTTACCTACAAAGTTTTGGCACAATGCAGGAAACGCGTTTTCAGCCTGAGAAAAGCTCGATTCCGGAACGCCAAACATAAGAATGTTGATAACTTTCGAAAAACACTTCAGAGAGCTTAGATTTGAAGTGCAACCACTAGAAAGACCCTTTCTGCTACAGTGGGGGTGAAAATTTCATGTTCTGAAGCTTCCCTGCAAAGTTATGGCACAATGCAGAAAACGCATTTTCAGCCTGATATAAGGTGGGTTTCACGAACGAGAAACATAAAAATGTTGATAACTTTGGAAAAACACTTCAAACAGCTTAGATTTGATGTGCAACTACTAGAAAGACCCTTTCTGCTATAGTGGGATGTGAAAATTTATGTTCTGTAGCATCCCTGCAAAGTTATGGCACAATGAAGAAAACGCATCTTCAGCTTGAGATAAGGTGGGTTCCAGAACGCCAAACATAAAAATGTTGATAACTTTGAAAAGGCACTTCAGACAGCTTAGATTTGATGTGCAACTACTAGAAAGACCCTTTGTACGATAGCGGGAGGTGAAAATTTCATGTTCTGAGGCTTCCCAGCAAAGTTACGGCACAATGCAGAAAACACATTTTCAGACTGAGATAAGGTGGGTTCCAGAACGCCAAACATAAAAATGTTGATAACTTTGGAAAAACATTTCAGACAGCTTTTATTTGATCTGCAACTACTAGAAAGACCCTTTCTGCTGTAGTGGTAGGAGAAAATTTCATGTTCTGAAGCTTCCCTGCAAAGTTATGGCACAATGCAAAAAACACTTTTGCAGACTGATATAAGGTGGGTTCAGGAACGAGAAACATAAAAATGTTGATAACTTTGGAAAAACACCAGACAGCTGAGATTTGAAGTGTAACTACTAGAAATACCCTTTCTGCTATAGTGGGATGTGACATTTTTATGTTCTCAAGCTTCCTTGCAAAGTTATGGCTCAATGCGTAAAACGCGTTTTCAGCCTGACATAAGGTCGATTCCGGAACTGGAAACATAAAAAAGTTGATAACTTTGTAAAAACACTTCAGACAGCTTAGATTTGATGTGCAACTACTAGAAAGACCCTTTCTACTATAGCGGCAGGTGAAAATTTCATGTTCTGAGGCTTCCCTGCAAAGTTATGGCACAATGCAAAAAACACGTTTTCAGACTGAGATAAGGTGGGTTCCAGAACGCCAAACATAAAAATATGATAACTTTGAAAAAACACTTCAGACAGCTTAGATTTGATGTGCAACTACTCGAAAGACCCTTTCTTCTATAGTGGGATTTGAAAATTTCATGTTCTGAAGCTTCCCTGCTAAGTTATGGCACAATGCGTAAAACACGTTTTCTGCCTGAGATAAGGTCGATTCCGGAACGCCAAACATAAAAATGTTGATAACTTTGGAAAAACTCTTTAGACATCTTAGATTTGATGTGCAACTACTAGAAAGACCCTTTCTGCTATAGTGGGAGGTGAAAATTTAATGTTCTGAATATTCCCTACAAAGTTATGGCACAATGCATGAAACGAGTTTTCAGCCTGAGATAAGGTCGATTCAGGAACGCCAAACATAAAAATGTTGATAACTTTGGAAAAAAAACTTCAAACAGCTTAGATTTGATGTGCAACTACTAGAAAGACCCTTTCTGCTATAGTGGGAGCTGAAAATTTCATGTTCTGGAGCTTACCTACAAAGTTTTGGCACAATGCAGGAAACGCGTTTTCAGCCTGAGAAAAGCTCGATTCCGGAACGCCAAACATAAGAATGTTGATAACTTTCGAAAAACATTTCAGACAGCTTAGATTTGATCTGCAACTACTAGAAAGACCCTTTCTGCTGTAGTGGTAGGAGAAAATTTCATGTTCTGAAGCTTCCCTGCAAAGTTATGGCACAATGCAGAAAACGCATTTTCAGCCTGATCTTAGGTGGGTTTCACGAACGAGAAACATAAAAATGTTGATAACTTTGGAAAAACACTTCAAACAGCTTAGATTTGATGTGCAACTACTAGAAAGACCCTTTCTGCTATAGTGGGATGTGAAAATTTCATGTTCTGTAGCATCCCTGCAAAGTTATGGCACAATGAAGAAAACGCATCTTCAGCTTGAGATAAGGTGGGTTCCAGAACGCCAAACATAAAAATGTTGATAACTTTGAAAAGGCACTTCAGACAGCTTAGATTTGATGTGCAACTACTAGAAAGACCCTTTGTACGATAGCGGGAGGTGAAAATTTCATGTTCTGAGGCTTCCCTGCAAAGTTACGGCACAATGCAGAAAACACATTTTCAGACTGAGATAAGGTGGGTTCCAGAACGCCAAACATAAAAATGTTGATAACTTTGGAAAAACATTTCAGACAGCTTAGATTTGATCTGCAACTACTAGAAAGACCCTTTCTGCTGTAGTGGTAGGAGAAAATTTCATGTTCTGAAGCTTCCCTGCAAAGTTATGGCACAATGCAAAAAACACGTTTTCAGACTGAGATAAGGTGGGTTCCAGAACGCCAAACAAAAAAATGTTGATAACTTTCGAAAAACCCATCAGACAGCTTAGATTTGATGTGCAACTACTAGAAAGACCCTTTCTACTATAGTGGGAGGTGAAAATTTCATGTTCTGAAGCTTCCCAGCAAAGTTATGGCACAATGCAGAAAATGCGTTTACAGCCTGAGATAAGGTCGATTCCGTAATGCCAAACATAAAAATGTTTATAACTTTGGAAAAACACTTCAGACAGCTTAGATTTGATGTGCAACTACTAGAAAGACCGTTTCTGCTATAATGGGATATGAAAATTTCATGTTCTGAAGATTCCCTGCAAAGTTATGGCAGAATGCGTAAATCGTGTTTTCACCCTGAGATAAGGTCGATTCCTGAACGCCAAACATAAAAATGTTGATAACTTTCGAAAAACACTTCAGACAGCTTAGATTTGATCTGCAACTACTAGAAAGACCCTTTCTGCTATAGTGGGAGGTGAACATTTCATGTTCTGAAACTTCCCTGCAAAGTTATGGCACAATGCAGAAAACGCGTTTTCAGCCTGAGATAAGGTCGATTCCGGAACGCCAAACATAAAAATATTGATAACTTTGGAAAAACACTTCAGACAGCTTAGATTTGATGTGCAACTACTAGAACGACCCTTTCTGCTACAGTGGGAGTTGAAAATTGCATGTTCAGAAGCTTCCCTGCAAAGTTATGCCACAATGCAGGAAACGCGTTTTCAGCCTGAGATAAGGTCAATTCCGGAACGCCAAACATAAGAATGTTGATAACTTTGGAAAAATACTTCTGACAGCTTAGATTTGAAGTGCAACTACTAGAAAGACCCTTTCTGCTATAGTGGGACTTGAGCATTTCATGTTCTGAAGCTTCCCTGAGAAGTTATGGCACAATGCAGAAAACGCGTTCTAAGCTTGAGATAAGGTGGGTTTCGGAACGCCAAACATAAAAATGTTGATAACTTTCGAAAAACACTTCAGACAGCTTAGGTTTGAAGTGCAACTACTAGAAATACCCTTTCTGCTATGGTGGGAGGTGAACATTTCATGTTCTGAAGCTTCCCATGGAAAGTTATGGGACAATGCAGAAAACGACTTTTCATCCTGAGATAAGGTCGATTCCGCAACGCCATACATAAAAATGTTGATAACTTTGGAAAAACACATCAGACAGCTTAGATTTGATGTGCAACTACTAGAAAGACCCTTTCTGCTATAGTGGGATGTGAACATTTCATGTTCTGAAGCTTCCCTGAGAAGTTATGGCACAATGCAGAAAACGCGTTTTCAGCCTGAGATAAGGTGGTTTCCAAAACGCCAAAACTAAAAATGTTGATTACTTTGGAACAGCACTTCTGACAGCTTAGATTTAATCTGCAACTACTAGAAAGACCCTTTCTGCTAGAGTGAGAGGTGAAAATTTCATTTTCTGAAGCTTCCCTGCAAAGTTATGGCACAATGCGTAAAACGCGTTTTCAGCCTGAGATAAGGTCGATTCCGGAACACCAAACAAAAAATGTTGATAACTTTCGAAAAACACTTCAGACAGCTTAGATTTGATGTGCAACTTCTAGAAAGACCCTTTCTGCTATAGTAGGAGGTCAAAATTTCATGTTCTGAAGCTTCCCATGGAAAGTTATGGAACAATGCAGAAAACGATTTTTCATCCTGAGATAAGGTCGATTACGGAACGCGAAACATAAAAATGTTCATAACTTTCGAAAAACACTTCAGACAGCTTAGATTTGATGTGCAACTACTAGAAAGACCCTTTCTGGTATAGTGGGACGTGAAAATTTCATGTTCTGAATCTTCCCTGCAAAGTTATGGCACAATGCAGAAAACGATTTTTCAGTCCGAGATAAGGTCGATTCTGGAACGCCAAACATAAAAATGTTGATAACTTTCGAAAAACACTTCAGACAGCTTAGATTTGATGTGCAACTACTAGAAGGACCCTTTCTGCTTTTGTGGGAGCTGAACATTTCATGTTCTGAAGCTTCCCTGAGAAGTTATGGCACAATGCAGAAAACGCGTTTTCAGCCTGAGATAAGGTGGGTTCCGAAACGCCAAACGTAAAAATGTTGATCACTTTGGAACAACACTTCAGACAGCTTAGATTTGATGTGCAAATACTCGAAAGACCCTTTCTGCTATAGTGGGAGGTGAACATTTCATGTTCTGAAGCTTCCCTTCAAAGTTATGGCACAATGCAGAAAACGCGTTTTCAGCTTGAGATAAGGTGGGTTCCGGAACGCCAAACATAAAAATGTTGATAACTTTGGAAAAACACTTCAGACAGCTTAGATATGATGTGCAACTACTAGAAAGACCCTTTCTGGTATAGTGGGAGGTGAAAATTTCATGTTCTGAAGCTTCCCTGCAAAGTTATGGCACAATGCAGAAAACGCGTTTTCAGCTTGAGATAAGGTGGGTTCCGGAACGCCAAACATAAAAATGTTGATAACTTTGGAAAAACACTTCAGACAGCTAAGATTTGATGTGCAAATACTAGAAAGACCCTTTCTGCTATAGTGGGACGTGAAAATTTCATGTTCTGAAGCTTCCCTGCAAAGTCATGGGACAATGCAGAAAACGATTTTTCATCCTGAGATAAGGTCGATTCCGGAACGCCAAACATAAAAATGTTGATAACTTTCGAAAAACACTTCAGACAGCTTAGATTTGATGTGCAACTACTAGAAAGACCCTTTCTGCTATAGTGGGACGTGAAAATTTCATGTTCTGAAGCTTCCCTGCAAAGTTATGACACAATGCCGAAAACGCGTTTTCAGCCTGAGATAAGGTAGTTTCCAAAACGCAGAACGTAAAAATGTTGATTACTTTGGAACAACACTTCTGACAGCTTAGATTTAATGTGCAACTACTAGAAAGACCCTTTCTGCTATAGTGGGAGGTGAAAAGTTCATTTTCTGAAGCTTCCCAGCAAAGTTATGGCACAATGCGTAAAACGCGTTTTCAGCCTGAGATAAGGTCGATTCCGGAACGGCAAACATAAAAATGTTGCTAACTTTGGAAAAACACATCAGACAGCTTAGATTTGATGTGCAACTACTAGAAAGACCCTTTCTGGTATAGTGGGAGGTGAACATTTCATGTTCTGAAGCTTCCCTGCAAAGTTATGGCACAATGCACAAAACGCGTTTTCAGCTTGTGATAACGTGGGTTCCGGAACGCCAAACATAAAAACGTTGATAACTTTCGAAAAACACTTCAGACAGCTTAGATTTGATGTGCAAATACTAGAAAGACCCTTTCTGCTATAGTGGGACCTGAATATTTCATGTTCTGAAGCTTCCCTGCAAAGTTATGGCACAATGCAGATAACGCGTTTTCAGCTTGAGACAAGGTGGGTTCCGGAACGCCAAACATAAAAATGTTGATAACTTTGGAAAAACACTTCAGACAGCATAGATTTGATGTGCAACTACGAGAAAGAGCCTTTGTGCTATAGTGGGAGGTGAACATTTCATGTTCTGAAGCTTCCCTGCAAAGTTATGGCACAATGCAGAAAACGCGTTTTCAGCTTGAGATAAGGTGGGTTCCGGAACGCCAAACATAAAAATGTTGATAACTTTGGAAAAACACTTCAGACAGCTTAGATTTGATGTGCAACTACTAGAAAGACCCTTTCTGCTGTAGTGGGAGGTGAACATTTCATGTTCTGAAGCTTCCCTGAGAAGTTATAGCACAATGCAGAAAACGCGTGTTCAGTCTGAGATAAGGTGGTTTCCGAAACGCCAAACGTAAAAATGTTGATAACTTTGGAACAACACTTCAGACAGCTTAGATTTAATGTGCAACTACTAGAAATACCCTTTCTGCTATAGTGGGAGGTGAAAATTTCATTTTCTGAAGCTTCCCTGCTAAGTTATGGCAAAATATGTAAAACGCGTTTTCAGGCTGAAATAAGGTGGGTTCCGGAACGACAAACATAAGAATGTTGATAACTTTGGAAAAACACTTCAGACAACTTAGATTTGAAGTGCAACTACTACAAATACCCTTTTTGCTATAGTGGGAGGAGAAAATTTCATGTTCTGAAGTCTCCCTGCAAAGTTATGGCACAATGCAGAAAACGCGTTTTCAGCCTGAGATAAGGTTGATTCCGGAACGCCAAACATAAAAATGTTGATAACTTTGGAAAAACACTTCAGACAGCTTAGATTTGATGTGCAACTACTAGAAAGTCCCTTTCTGCTACAGTGGGAGGTAAAAATTTCATGTTCTGAAGCTTCCTTGCAAAGTTATGGCACAATGCAGAAAACGCGTTTTCAGCCTGAGATAAGGTTGATTCCGGAACGCCAAACATAAAAATGTTGTTAACTTTGGGAAAACACATCAGACATCTTAGATTTGATGTGCAACTACTAGAAGGACCCTTCCTGCTATAGTGGGAGGTTAAAATTTCATGTTCTGAAGCTTCCCTGCAAAGTTATGGCACAATGCAGAAAACGCGTTTTCAGCTTGAGATAAGGTGGGTTCCGGAACGCCAAACATAAAAATGTTGATAACTTTGGAAAAACACTTCAGACAGCTAAGATTTGATGTGCAAATACTAGAAAGACCCTTTCTGCTATAGTGGGACGTGAAAATTTCATGTTCTGAAGCTTCCCTGCAAAGTCATGGGACAATGCAGAAAACGATTTTTCATCCTGAGATAAGGTCGATTCCGGAACGCCAAACATAAAAATGTTGATAACTTTCGAAAAACACTTCAGACAGCTTAGATTTGATGTGCAACTACTAGAAAGACCCTTTCTGCTATAGTGGGACGTGAAAATTTCATGTACTGAAGCTTCCCTGCAAAGTTATGACACAATGCCGAAAACGCGTTTTCAGCCTGAGATAAGGTAGTTTCCAAAACGCAGAACGTAAAAATGTTGATTACTTTGGAACAACACTTCTGACAGCTTAGATTTAATGTGCAACTACTAGAAAGACCCTTTCTGCTATAGTGGGAGGTGAAAAGTTCATTTTCTGAAGCTTCCCAGCAAAGTTATGGCACAATGCGTAAAACGCGTTTTCAGCCTGAGATAAGGTCGATTCCGGAACGGCAAACATAAAAATGTTGCTAACTTTGGAAAAACACATCAGACAGCTTAGATTTGATGTGCAACTACTAGAAAGACCCTTTCTGGTATAGTGGGAGGTGAACATTTCATGTTCTGAAGCTTCCCTGCAAAGTTATGGCACAATGCACAAAACGCGTTTTCAGCTTGTGATAACGTGGGTTCCGGAACGCCAAACATAAAAACGTTGATAACTTTCGAAAAACACTTCAGACAGCTTAGATTTGATGTGCAAATACTAGAAAGACCCTTTCTGCTATAGTGGGACCTGAATATTTCATGTTCTGAAGCTTCCCTGCAAAGTTATGGCACAATGCAGAAAACGCGTTTTCAGCCTGAGATAAGGTGGGTTCCGGAACGCCAAACATAAAAATGTTGATAACTTTGGAAAAACACTTCAGACAGCTTAGATTTGATGTGCAACTACTAGAAAGACCCTTTCTGCTGTAGTGGGAGGTGAACATTTCATGTTCTGAAGCTTCCCTGAGAAGTTATAGCACAATGCAGAAAACGCGTGTTCAGTCTGAGATAAGGTGGTTTCCGAAACGCCAAACGTAAAAATGTTGATAACTTTGGAACAACACTTCAGACAGCTTAGATTTAATGTGCAACTACTAGAAATACCCTTTCTGCTATAGTGGGAGGTGAAAATTTCATTTTCTGAAGCTTCCCTGCTAAGTTATGGCACAATGCGGAAAACGGGTTTTCAGCCCGAGATAAGGTCGTTTCCGGAACGCCAAACATAAAAATGTTGATAACTCAGGAAAAACTCTACAGACAGCTTAGAATTGATGTGCAACTACTAGAAATACCCTTTCTGCTGTAGTGGGATGTTAAAATTTCATGTTCTGAAGCTTCCCTCAAAGTTATGGCAAAATATGTAAAACGCGTTTTCAGGCTGAAATAAGGTCGGTTCCGGAACGACAAACATAAGAATGTTGATAACTTTGGAAAAACACTTCAGACAGCTTAGATTTGATGTGCAACTACTAGAAAGTCCCTTTCTGCTACAGTGGGAGGTAAAAATTTCATGTTCTGAAGCTTCCTTGCAAAGTTATGGCACAATGCAGAAAACGCGTTTTCAGCCTGAGATAAGGTTGATTCCGGAACGCCAAACATAAAAATGTTGTTAACTTTGGGAAAACACATCAGACATCTTAGATTTGATGTGCAACTACTAGAAGGACCCTTCCTGCTATAGTGGGAGGTTAAAATTTCATGTTCTGAAGCTTCCTTGCAAAGTTATGGCACAATGCAGAAAACGCGTTTTCAGCCTGAGATAAGGTAGATTCCGGAACGCCATACATAAAAATGTTTATAATTTTGGAAAAACACATCAGACAGCTTAGATTTGATGTGCAACTACTAGAAAGACCCTTTCTACTATAGTGGGAGGTTAAAATTTCATGTTCGGAAGCTTCCATGCAAAGTTATGGCACAATGCAGACAACGCGTTATCAGCCTGAGATAAGATCGATTCTGGAACGCCAAACATAAAAATGGTGATAACTTCCGAAAAACACTTCAGACAGCTTAGATTTGATGTGCAACTACTAGAAAGACCCTTTCTGCTATAGTGGGAGGTGAAAATTTCATGTTCTGAAGCTTCCCTGCAAAGTTATGGCACAATGCAGAAAACGCGTTTTCAGCTTGAGATAAGGTGGGTTCCGGAACGCCAAACATAAAAATGTTGATAACTTTGGAAAAACACTTCAGACAGCTTAGATTTGATGTGCAACTACTAGAAATACCCTTTCTGCTATAGTGGGAGGTGAAACTTTCATGTTCTGAAGCTTTCCTTCAAAGTTATGGCACAATGCAGAAAACGCTTTTTCAGCCTGAGATATGGTGGGTTCCGAAATGCCAAACGTAAAAATGTTGATAACTTTCGAAAAACACATCAGACAGCTTAGATTTGATGTGCAACTACTAGAAAGACCCTTTCTGCTATAGTGGGAGGTCAAAAAATTTCATGTTCTGAAGCTTCCCTGCAAAGTTATGGGACAATACAGAAAACGCGTTTTCAGCCTGAGATAACGTCGATTCCTGAACGCCAAACATAAAAATGTTGATAACTTTGGAAAAACACTTTAGACAGCTGAGATTTGATGTGCAACTACTAGAAAGACCCTTTCTGCTATAGTGGGAGGTGAAAATTTCATGTTCTGAGGCTTCACTGCAAAGTTATGGCACAATGCACAAAACGCGTTTTCAGTCTGAGATAAGGTGGGTTCCGGAACGCCAAAGGTGAAAATGTTGATAACTTTGGAAAAACACTTCAGAGAGCTTAGATTTGATGTGCAACTACTAGAAAGACCCTTTCTGCTATAGTGGGAGGTGAAATTTCATTTTCTGAAGCTTCCCTCCAAAGTTATGGCAAAATGCGTAAAACGCGTTTTCAGCCTCAGATAAGGTCGATTCTGGAACGCCAAACATAAAAATGTTGATAACTTTGGAAAAACTCTTCAGACAGCTTAGATTTGATGTGCAACTACTAGAAAGACCCTTTCTGCTATAGTGGGAGGTGAAAATTTCATGTTCTGAAGCTTCCCTGCAAAGTTATGGCACAATGCAGAAAACACGTTTTCAGCTTGAGATAAGGTGGGTTCCGGAACGCCAAACATAAAAATGTTGATAACTTTGGAAAAACACTTCAGACAGCTTAGATTTGATGTGCAACTACGAGAATGACCCTTTCTGCTATAGTGGGATGTGAAACTTTCATGTTCTGAAGCTTTCCTTCAAAGTTATGGCACAATGCAGAAAACGCTTTTTCAGCCTGAGATATGGTGGGTTCCGAAATGCCAAACGTAAAAATGTTGATAACTTTGGAAAAACACATCAGACAGCTTAGATTTGATGTGCAACTACTAGAAAGACCCTTTCTGCTATAGTGGGAGGTCAAAAAATTTCATGTTCTGAAGCTTCCCTGCAAAGTTATGGGACAATGTAGAAAACGCGTTTTCAGCCTGAGATAACGTCGATTCCTGAACGCCAAACATAAAAATGTTGATAACTTTGGAAAAACACTTTAGACAGCTGAGATTTGATGTGCAACTACTAGAAAGACCCTTTCTGCTATAGCGGGAGGTGAAAATTTCATGTTCTGAGGCTTCACTGCAAAGTTATGGCACAATGCACATAACGCGTTTTCAGTCTGAGATAAGGTGGGTTCCGGAACGCCAAAGGTGAAAATGTTGATAACTTTGGAAAAACACTTCAGAGAGCTTAGATTTGATGTGCAACTACTAGAAAGACCCTTTCTGCTATAGTGGGAGGTGAAATTTCATTTTCTGAAGCTTCCCTCCAAAGTTATGGCAAAATGCGTAAAACGCGTTTTCAGCCTCAGATAAGGTCGATTCTGGAACACCAAACATAAAAATGTTGATAACTTTGGAAAAACTCTTCAGACAGCTTAGATTTGATGTGCAACTACTAGAAAGACCCTTTCTGCTATAGTGGGAGGTGAAAATTTCATGTTCTGAAGCTTCCCTGCAAAGTTTTGGCACAATGCAGAAAATGCGTTTTCATCCTGAGATAAGGTTGATTCCGGAACGCCAAACATAAAAATGTTGATAACTTTGGAAAAACACTTCAGACAGCTGAGATTTGATATGCAACTTCGAGAAAACCCCTTTTCTGCTATAGTGGGAGGTGAAAATTTCATTTTCTGAAGCTTCCCTGAGAAGTTATTGCACAATGCAGAAAACGCGTTTTCAGCCTGAGATATGGTGGGTTCCGAAATGCCAAACGTAAAAATGTTGATCACTTTGGAAAAAACATTTCAGACAGCTTAGATTTGATGTGCAACTACTAGAAAGACCCTTTCTGCTATAGTGGGAGGTGAAAATTTCATGTTCTGAAGATTCCCAGCAAAGTTATGGCATAAAGCAGAAAACGCGTTTTCAGCCTGAGACAAGGTGGGTTCCGGAACGCCAAACATAAAAATGTTGATAACTTTGGAAAAACACTTGAGACAGATTAGATTTGATGTGCAACTATTAGAAGGACCCTGTTTGTCATAGTGGGAGCCGAAAATTTCATGTTCTGAAGCTTCCCTGCAAAGTTATGGCACAATGCAAAAAACGCGTTTTCAGCCCGAGATAATGTGGGTTCCGGAACGCCAAACATAAAAATGTTGATAACTTTGGAAAAACTCTTCAGACAGCTTAGATTTGAAGTGCAACTACTAGAAAGACCCTTTCTGCTATAGTGGGAGGTGAACATTTCATGTTCTGAAGCTTCCCTGAGAAGTTATGGCACAATGCAGAAAACGCGTTTTCAGCCTCAGATAAGGTCGATTCTGGAACGCCAAACATAAAAATGTTGATAACTTTGGAAAAACTCTTCAGACAGCTTAGATTTGATGTGCAACTACTAGAAAGACCCTTTCTGCTATAGTGGGAGGTGAAAATTTCATGTTCTGAAGCTTCCCTGCAAAGTTTTGGCACAATGCAGAAAATGCGTTTTCATCCTGAGATAAGGTTGATTCCGGAACGCCAAACATAAAAATGTTGATAACTTTGGAAAAACACTTCAGACAGCTGAGATTTGATATGCAACTTCGAGAAAACCCCTTTTCTGCTATAGTGGGAGGTGAAAATTTCATTTTCTGAAGCTTCCCTGAGAAGTTATGGCACAATGCAGAAAACGCGTTTTCAACCTGAGATATGGTGGGTTCCGAAATGCCAAACGTAAAAATGTTGATCACTTTGGAAAAAACATTTCAGACAGCTTAGATTTGATGTGCAACTACTAGAAAGACCCTTTCTGCTATAGTGGGAGGTGAAAATTTCATGTTCTGAAGATTCCCAGCAAAGTTATGGCATAAAGCAGAAAACGCGTTTTCAGCCTGAGACAAGGTGGGTTCCGGAACGCCAAACATAAAAATGTTGATAACTTTGGAAAAACACTTGAGACAGATTAGATTTGATGTGCAACTATTAGAAGGACCCTGTTTGTCATAGTGGGAGCCGAAAATTTCATGTTCTGAAGCTTCCCTGCAAAGTTATGGCACAATGCAAAAAACGCGTTTTCAGCCCGAGATAATGTGGGTTCCGGAACGCCAAACATAAAAATGTTGATAACTTTGGAAAAACTCTTCAGACAGCTTAGATTTGAAGTGCAACTACTAGAAAGACCCTTTCTGCTATAGTGGGAGGTGAACATTTCATGTTCTGAAGCTTCCCTGAGAAGTTATGGCACAAAGCAGAAAACGCGTTTTCAGCCTGAGATAAGGTCGATTCCGGAACGTCAAACATAAAAATGTTGATAAGTTTGGAAAAACACTTCAGACAGCTTAGATTTGATGTGCAACTCCCAGAAAGACCCTTTCTGCTATAGTGGGAGGTGAAAATTTCATGTTCTGAAGCTTCCCTGCAAAGTTATGGCACAATGCACAAAACGCGTTTTCAGCTTGTGATAACGTGGGTTCCGGAACGCCAAACACAAAAACGTTGATAACTTTCGAAAAACACTTCAGACAGCTTAGATTTGATGTGCAAATACGAGAAAGACCCTTTCTGCTATAGTGGGACGTGAAAATTTCATGTTCTGAAGCTTCCCTGCAAAGTTATGGGACAATGCAGAAAACGATTTTTCATCCTGAGATAAGGTCGATTCCGGAACGCCAAACATAAAAATGTTGATAACTTTCGAAAAACACTTCAGACAGCTTAGATTTGATGAGCAACTACTAGAAAGACATTTCTGCTATAAGGGGAGGTGAACATTTCATGTTCTGAAGCTTCTCTGCAAAGTTATGGCACAATGCAGAAAACGCGTTTTCAGCTTGAGATAAGGTCGATTCCGGAACGCCAAACATAAAAATGTTGATAACTTTGGATAATCACATCAGACAGCTTAGATTTGATGTGCAACTACTAAAAAGACCCTTTCTGGTATAGTGGGAGGTGAAAATTTCATGTTCTGAAACTTCCCTGCAAAGTTATGGCACAATGCAGAAAACGCCTTTTCAGCCTGAGATAAGGTTGATTCCCGAACGCCAAACTTGAAAATGTTCATAACTTTGGAAAAACACTTCAGACAGCTTACATTTGATGTGCAACTACTAGAAAGACCCTTTCTGCTATAGTGGGAGGTGAAAATTTCATTTTCTGAAGCTTCCCTGCAAAGTTATGGCACAATGCGTAAAACGCGTTTTCAGCCTGAGATAAGGTCGATTCCGGAACGCCAAACATAAAAATGTTGATAACTTTGGAAAAACACATCAGACAGCTTAGATTTGATGTGCAAATACTAGAAAGACCCTTTCTGCTATAGTGGGACGTGAAAATTTCATGTTCTGAAGCTTCCCTGCAAAGTCATGGGACAATGCAGAAAACGATTTTTCATCCTGAGATAAGGTCGATTCCGGAACGCCAAACATAAAAATGTTGATAACTTTCGAAAAACACTTCAGACAGCTTAGATTTGATGTGCAACTACTAGAAAGACCCTTTCTGCTATAGTGGGACGTGAAAATTTCATGTTCTGAAGCTTCCCTGCAAAGTTATGACACAATGCCGAAAACGCGTTTTCAGCCTGAGATAAGGTGGTTTCCAAAACGCCGAACATAAAAATGTTGATTACTTTGGAACAACACTTCTGACAGCTTAGATTTAATGTGCAACTACTAGAAAGACCCTTTCTGCTATAGTGGGAGGTGAACATTTCATGTTTTGAAGCTTCCCTGCAAAGTTATGGCACAATGCACAAAACGCGTTTTCAGCTTGTGATAACGTGGGTTCCGGAACGCCAAACATAAAAACGTTGATAACTTTCGAAAAACACTTCAGACAGCTTAGATTTGATGTTCAAATACGAGAAAGACCCTTTCTGCTATAGTGGGACGTGAAAATTTCATGTTCTGAAGCTTCCCTGCAAAGTTATGACACAATGCCGAAAACGCGTTTTCAGCCTGAGATAAGGTGGTTTCCAAAACGCCGAACATAAAAATGTTGATTACTTTGGAAC
Source organism: Synchiropus splendidus (assembly GCF_027744825.2). NCBI lineage: Eukaryota > Metazoa > Chordata > Actinopteri > Syngnathiformes > Callionymidae > Synchiropus > Synchiropus splendidus. Next base: position 39,781,581 of record NC_071335.1, read on the forward strand.
AACACTTCAGACAGCTTAGATTTTATGTGCAACTACTAGAAAGACCCTTTCTGCTATAGTGGGAGGTGAACATTTCATGTTCTGAAGCTTCTCTGCAAAGTTATGGCAAAATGCGTAAAACGCGTTTTCAGCTTGTGATAAGGTCGATTCCGGAACGCCAAACATAAAAATGTTGATAACTTTGGATAATCACATCAGACAGCTTAGATTTGATGTGCAACTACTAAAAAGACCCTTTCTGGTACAGTGGGAGGTTAAAATTTCATGTTCGGAAGCTTCCATGCAAAGTTATGGCACAATGCAGACAACGCGTTTTCAGCCTGAGATAAGGTCGATTCTGGAACGCCAAACATAAAAATGTTGATAGCTTACGAAAAACACTTCAGTCAGCTTAGATTTGATGTGCAACTACTAGAAAGACCCTTTCTGCTATAGTGGGAGGTTAAAATTTCATGTTCGGAAGCTTCCATGCAAAGTTATGGCACAATGCAGACAACGCGTTTTCAGCCTGAGATAAGGTCGATTCTGGAACGCCAAACATAAAAATGTTGATAGCTTTCGAAAAACACTTCAGTCAGCTTAGATTTGATGTGCAACTACTAGAAAGACCCTTTCTGCTATAGTGGGACCTGAATATTTCATGTTCTGAAGCTTCCCTGCAAAGTAATGGCACAATGCCGAAAACGCGTTTTCAGCCTGAGTTAAGGTGGGTTCCGGAACGCCAAACATAAAAATGTTGATAATTTTGGAAAAACACTTCAGACAGCTTAGATTTGATGTGCAACTACTCAAAAGACCCTTTCTGGTATAGTGGGAGGTTAAAATTTCATGTTCGGAAGCTTCCATGCAAAGTTATGGCACAATGCAGACAACGCGTTTTCAGCCTGAGATAAGGTCGATTCTGGAACGCCAAACATAAAAATGTTGATAGCTTTCGAAAAACACTTCAGTCAGCTTAGATTTGATGTGCAACTACTAGAAAGACCCTTTCTGCTATAGTGGGAGGTGAACATTTCATGTTCTGAAGCTTCCCTGCAAAGTTATGGCACAATGCAGAAATCGCGTTTTCAGCTTGAGATAAGGTCGATTCCGGAACGTCAAACATAAAAATGTTGATAACTTTGGAAAAACACTTCAGACAGCTTAGATTTGATGTGCAACTACTAGAAAGACCCTTTCTGCTATAGTGGGACCTGAATATTTCATGTTCGAAAGCTTCCCTGCAAAGTAATGGCACAATGCCGAAAACGCGTTTTCAGCCTGAGTTAAGGTGGGTTCCGGAACGCCAAACATAAAAATGTTGATAATTTTGGAAAAACACTTCAGACAGCTTAGATTTGATGTGCAACTACTAGAAAGACCCTTTCTGCTACAGTGGGAGGTGAACATTTCATGTTCTGAAGCTTCCCTGAGAAGTTATGGCAAAATGCAGAAAACGCGTGTTCTGTCTGAGATAAGGTGGTTTCCGAAACGCCAAACGAAAAAATGTTGATAACTTTGGAAAAACACTTCAGACAGCTTAGATTTAATGTGCAACTACTAGAAAGACACTTTCTGGTATAGTGGGAGGTGAAAATGTCATGTTCTGAAGCTTCCCTGCAAAGTTATGGCACAATCCGTAAAACGCGTTTTCAGCCTGAGATAAGGTCGATTCCGGAACGCCAAACATAAAAATGTTGATAATTTTGGAAAAACGCTTCAGACAGCTTAGATTTGATGTGCAACTACTAGAAAGACCCTTTCTGCTATAGTGGGAGGTGAAAATTTCATTTTCTGAAGCTTCCCTGCAAAGTTATGGCACAATGCGTAGAACGCGTTTACAGCCTGAGATAAGGTCGATTCCGGAACGCCAAACATAAAAATGTTGATAACTTTGGAAAAACACATCAGACAGCTTAGATTTGATGTGCAACTACTAGAAAGACCGTTTCTGGTATAGTGGGAGGTTAAAATTTCATGTTCGGAAGCTTCCATGCAAAGTTATGGCACAATGCAGACAACGCGTTTTCAGCCTGAGATAAGGTCGATTCTGGAACGCCAAACATAAAAATGTTGATAGCTTACGAAAAACACTTCAGTCAGCTTAGATTTGATGTGCAACTACTAGAAAGACCCTTTCTGCTATAGTGGGAGGTGAACATTTCATGTTCTGAAGCTTCCCTGCAAAGTTATGGCACTATGCAGAAATCGCGTTTTCAGGTTGAGATAAGGTCGATTCCGGAACGCCAAACATAAAAATGTTGATAACTTTCGAAAAACACTTCTGACAGCTTAGATTTGATGTGCAACTACTAGAAAGACCATTTCTGTTATAGTGGGACGTGAACATTTCATGTTCTGAAGCTTCCCTGCAAAGTTATGGCACAATGCAGATAACGCGTATTCAGCTTGAGATAAGGTGGGTTCCGGAACGCCAAACATAAAAATGTTGATAACTTTGGAAAAACACTTCAGACAGCATAGATTTGATGTGCAACTACTAGAAAGACCCTTTCTGCTATAGTGGGACCTGAATATTTCATGTTCTGAAGCTTCCCTGAGAAGTTATGGCACAATGCAGAAAACGCGTTTTCAGCCTGAGTTAAGGTGGGTTCCGGGACGCCAAACAAAAAAATGTTGATAATTTTGGAAAAACACTTCAGACAGCTTAGATTTCATGTGCAACTACTAGAAAGACCCTTTCTGCTATAGTGGGAGGTGAAATTTTCATGTTCTGAAGCCTCCCTGAGAAGTTATGGCACAATGCAGAAAACGCGTGTTCAGTCTGAGATAAGGTGGTTTCCGAAACGCCAAACGAAAAAATGTTGATATCTTTGGAACAACACTTCAGACAGCTTAGATTTAATGTGCAACTACTAGAAACACCCTTTCTGCTATAGTGGGAGGTGAAAATATCATCATTCTGAAGCTTCCCCGCAAAGTTATTGCACAATGCGTAAAACGCGTTTTCAGCCTGAGATAAGGTCGATTCCGGAACTCCAAACATAAAAATGTTGATAACTTTGGAAATACACTTCAGACAGCTTAGATTTGATATGCAACTACTAGAAAGACCCTTTCTGCTATAGTGGGAGGTGAAAATTTCATGTTCTGAAGCTTCCCTGCAAAGTTATGGCACAATGCCGAAAACGCGTTTTCAGCCTGAGATAAGGTCGATTCCGGAACGCCAAACATAAAAATGTTGATAACTTTGGAAAAACACTTCAGACAGCTTAGATTTGATGTGCAAATACTAGAAAGACCCTTTCTGCTGTAGTGGGACGTGAACATTTCATGTTCTGAAGCTTCCCTGCAAAGTTATGGCACAATGCAGATAACGCGTTTTCAGCTTGAGACAAGGTGGGTTCCGGAACGCCAAACATAAAAATGTTGATAACTTTGGAAAAACACTTCAGACAGCATAGATTTGATGTGCAACTACTAGAAAGACCCTTTCTGCTATAGTGGGACCTGAATATTTCATGTTCTGAAGCTTCCCTGCAAAGTTATGGCACAATGCCGAAAACGCGTTTTCAGCCTGAGTTAAGGTGGGTTCTGGAACGCCAAACATAAAAATGTTGATCATTTCGGAAAAACACTTCAGACAGCTTAGATTTGATGTGCAACTACGAGAAAGACCCTTTCTGCTATAGTGGGAGGTGAACAGTTCATGTTCTGAAGCTTCCCTGCAAAGTTATGGCACAATGCAGAAAACGCGTTTTCAGCTTGAGATAAGGTGGGTTCCGGAACGCCAAACATAAAAATGTTGATAACTTTGGAAAAACACTTCAGACAGCTTAGATTTGATGTGCAACTACTAGAAAGACCCTGTCTGTTATAGTGGGAGTTGAAACTTTCATGTTCTGAAGCTTCCCTGCAAAGTTAAGGAACAATGCAGAAAACGCGTTTTCAGCCTGAGTTCATTTGGGTACCGGAACGCCAAACATAAAAATGTTGATAACTTTGGAAAAACACTTCAAACGGCTTAGATTTGATGTGCAACTACTAGAAAGACCCTTTCTGCTAGAGTGGGAGGTTAAAATTTCATGTTCTGAAGCTTCCCTGCAAAGTTATGGCACAATGCAGAAAACGCGTTTTCAGCCTGAGATAAGGTCGATTCCGGAACGCCAAACATAAAAATGTTGATAACTTTCGAAAAACACTTCTGACAGCTTAGATTTGATGTGCAACTACTAGAAAGACCATTTCTGTTATAGTGGGACGTGAACATTTCATGTTCTGAAGCTTCCCTGCAAAGTTATGGCACAATGCAGATAACGCGTATTCAGCTTGAGATAAGGTGGGTTCCGGAACGCCAAACATAAAAATGTTGATAACTTTGGAAAAACACTTCAGACAGCATAGATTTGATGTGCAACTACTAGAAAGACCCTTTCTGCTATAGTGGGACCTGAATATTTCATGTTCTGAAGCTTCCCTGAAAAGTTATGGCACAATGCCGAAAACGCGTTTTCAGCCTGAGTTAAGGTGGGTTCCGGGACGCCAAACAAAAAAATGTTGATAATTTTGGAAAAACACTTCAGACAGCTTAGATTTGATGTGCAACTACTAGAAAGACCCTTTCTGCTATAGTGGGAGGTGAAATTTTCATGTTCTGAAGCCTCCCTGAGAAGTTATGGCACAATGCAGAAAACGCGTGTTCAGTCTGAGATAAGGTGGTTTCCGAAACGCCAAACGAAAAAATGTTGATATCTTTGGAACAACACTTCAGACAGCTTAGATTTAATGTGCAACTACTAGAAACACCCTTTCTGCTATAGTGGGAGGTGAAAATATCATTTTCTGAAGCTTCCCCGCAAAGTTATTGCACAATGCGTAAAACGCGTTTTCAGCCTGAGATAAGGTCGATTCCGGAACTCCAAACATAAAAATGTTGATAACTTTGGAAAAACACTTCAGACAGCTTAGATTTGATATGCAACTACTAGAAAGACCCTTTCTGCTATAGTGGGAGGTGAAAATTTCATGTTCTGAAGCTTCCCTGCAAAGTTATGGCACAATGCCGAAAACGCGTTTTCAGCCTGAGATAAGGACGATTCCGGAACGCCAAACATAAAAATGTTGATAACTTTGGAAAAACACTTCAGACAGCTTAGATTTGATGTGCAAATACTAGAAAGACCCTTTCTGCTATAGTGGGAGGTGAACATTTCATGTTCTGAGGCTTCCCTGCAAAGTTATGGCACAATGCAGAAAACGCGTTTTCAGCTTGAGATAAGGTCGATTCCGGAACGCCAAACATAAAAATGTTGATAACTTTCGAAAAACACTTCAGACAGCTTAGATTTGATGTGCAACTACTAGAAAGACCATTTCTATTATAGTGGGACGTGAACATTTCATGTTCTGAAGCTTCCCTGCAAAGTTATGGCACAATGCAGATAACGCGTTTTCAGCTTGAGACAAGGTGGGTTCCGGAACGCCAAACATAAAAATGTTGATAACTTTGGAAAAACACTTCAGACAGCATAGATTTGATGTGCAACTACTAGAAAGACCCTTTCTGCTATAGTGGGACCTGAATATTTCATGTTCTGAAGCTTCCCTGCAAAGTTATGGCACAATGCCGAAAACGCGTTTTCAGTCTGAGTTAAGGTGGGTTCTGGAACGCCAAACATAAAAATGTTGATCATTTCGGAAAAACACTTCAGAAAGCTTAGATTTGATGTGCAACTACGAGAAAGACCCTTTCTGCTATAGTGGGAGGTGAACAGTTCATGTTCTGAAGCTTCCCTGCAAAGTTATGGCACAATGCAGAAAACGCGTTTTCAGCTTGAGATAAGGTGGGTTCCGGAACGCCAAACATAAAAATGTTGATAACTTTGGAAAAACACTTCAGACAGCTTAGATTTGATGTGCAACTACTAAAAAGACCCTGTCTGTTATAGTGGGAGTTGAAACTTTCATGTTCTGAAGCTTCCCTGCAAGGTTCAGGAACAATGCAGAAAACGCGTTTTCAGCCTGAGTTCATTTGGGTACCGGAACGCCAAACATAAAAATGTTGATAACTTTGGAAAAACACTTCAAACGGCTTAGATTTGATGTGCAACTACTAGAAAGACCCTTTCTGCTACAGTGGGAGGTTAAAATTTCATGTTCTGAAGCTTCCCTGCAAAGTTATGGCATAATGCAGAAAACGCGTTTTCAGCCTGAGATAAGGTCGATTCCGGAACGCCAAACATAAAAATGTTGATAACTCAGGAAAAACTCTACAGACAGCTTAGAATTGATGTGCAACTACTAGAAATACCCTTTCTGCTGTAGTGGGAGGAGAAAATTTCATGTTCTGAAGTCTCCCTGCAAAGTTATGGCACAATGTAGAAAACGCGTTTTCAGCCTGAGATAAAGTGGGTTCCAGAACGCCAAACATAAAAATGTTGATAACTTTGGAAAAACACTTCAGACAGCTTAGATTTGATGTGCAACTACTAGAATGACCCTTTCTGCTATTGTGGAAGGTGAAAATTTCATGTTGTGAAGCTTCCCTGCAAAGTTATGGCACAATGCAGAAAATGCGTTTTCTGCCTGAGATAAGGTCGGTTCCAGAACGCCAAACACAAAAATGTTGATAACTTTGGAAAAACACTTCAGACAGCTTAGATTTGATGTGCAAATACTAGAAAGACCCTATCTGCTATAGTGGGAGGCGAACATTTCATGTTCTGAAGCTTCCCTGAAAAATTATGGCACAATGCAGGAAACGCGTTTTCAGCCTGAGATTAGGTGGGTTCCTGAACGCCAAACATAAAAATGTTGATAACTTTGGAAAAACACTTCAGACAGCTTAGATTTGATGTGCAACTACTAGAAATACCCTTTCTGCTATAGTGGGATGTTAAAATTTCATGTTCTGAAGCTTCCCTCAAAGTTATGGCAAAATATGTAAAACGCGTTTTTAGGCTGAAATAAGGTGGGTTCCGGAACGACAAACATAAGAATGTTGATAACTTTGGAAAAACACTTCAGACAACTTAGATTTGAAGTGCAACTACTACAAATACCCTTTTTGGTATAGTGGGAGGTTAAAATTTCATGTTCTGAAGCTTCCCTGCAAAGTTTTGGCACAATGCAGAAAACGCGTTTTCAGCCTGAGATAAGGTCGTTTCCGGAACGCCATACATGACAATGTTGATAACTTTGGAAAAACACTTCAGACAGCTTAGATTTGCTCTGCAACTACTAGAAAAACCCTTTCTGCTGTAGTGGGAGGTGAAAATTTCATGTTCTGAAGCTTCGCTGCAAAGTTATGGCACAATGCAGAAAACGCGTTTTCAGCCCTCTGAGATAAGGTGGGTTCCAGAACGCCAAACATAAAAATGTTGATAACTTTGGAAAAACACTTCAGACAGCTTAGATTTGATGTGCAACTACTAGAAAGACCCTTTCTGCTATAGTGGGATGTTAAAATTTCATGTTCTGAAGCTTCCCTGCAAAGTTATGGCACAATGCCTGAAACGCGTTTTCAGCCTGAGATGAGGTTGATTTCAGAACGCCAAACATAAAAATGTTGATAACTTTGGAAAAACACTTCAGACAGCTTAGATTTGCTCTGCAACTACTAGAAAGACCCTTTCTGCTGTAGTGGGAGGTGAAAATTTCATGTTCTGAAGCTTCCCTGCAAAGTTATGGCACAATGCAGAAAACACGTTTTCAGCCTGAGATAAGGTCGATTCCGAAACGCCAAACATAAAAATGTTGATAACTTTGGAAAAACACTTCCGACAGCTAAGATTTGATGTGCAACTACTAGAAAGACCCATTCTGCTATAGTGGGAGGTTAAAATTTCATGTTCTGAAGCTTCCCTGCAAAGTTATAGCAGAATGCGTAAATCGTGTTTTCAGCCTGAGATAAGGTCGATTCCGGAACGCCAAACATAAAAGTGTTGATAACTTTTAAAAAACACTTCAGACAGCTTAGATTTGATGTGCAACTACTAGAAATACCCTTTCTGCAATAGTGGGAGGAGAAAATTTCATGTTCTGAAGTCTCCCTGCAAAGTTATGGCACAATGCAGAAAACGCGTTTTCAGCCAGAGATAAGGTGGGTTCCAGAACGCCAAACATAAAAATGTTGATAACTTTGGAAAAACACTTCAGACAGCTTAGATTTGATGTGCAACTACTAGAAAGACCCTTTCTTCTATAGTGGGAGGTGAAAATTTCATGTTATGAAGCTTCCCTGCAAAGTTATGGCACCATGCAGAAAACCTGTTTTCAGCCTGAGATAAGGTGGTTTCCAGAACGCCAAACATAAAAATGTTGATAACTTTGGAAAAACAATTCAGACAGCTTAGATTTGATGTGCAACTACTAGAAAGACCCTTTCTGCTATAGTGGGATGTTAAAATTTCATGTTCTTAAGCTTCCCTGCAAAGTTATGGCAAAATATGTAAAACGCGTTTTCAGGCTGAGATAAGGTGGCTTCCGGAACGCCAAACATAAAAATGTTGATAACTTTAGAAAAACACTTCAAGACAGCTTAGATTTGATGTGCAACTACTAGAAAGACCCTTCCTGCTATAGTGGGAGGTTAAAATTTCATTTTCTGAAGCTTCCCTGCAAAGTTATGGCACAATGCGTAAAACGCGTTTTCAGCCTGAGATGAGGTTGATTTCAGAACGCCAAACATAAAAATGTTGATAACTCAGGAAAAACTCTACAGACAGCTTAGATTTGATGTGCAACTACTAGAAATACCCTTTCTGCTCTAGTGGGAGGTGAAAATTTCATGTTCTTAAGCTTCCCTGCAAAGTTATGGCACAATGCAGAAAACGCGTTTTCAGCCGGAGATAAGGTCGATTCCGAAACGCCAAACATAAAAATGTTGATAACTTTGGAAAAACACTTTCGACAGCTTAGATTTGACGTGCAACTACTAGAAAGACCCTTTCTGCTATAGTGGGAGGTAAAAATTTCATGTTCTGAAGCTTCCCTGCAAAGTTATGGCACAATGCGTAAAACGCGTTTTCAGCCTGAGATGAGGTTGATTTCAGAACGCCAAACATAAAAATGTTGATAAGTCAGGAAAAACTCTACAGACAGCTTAGATTTGATGTGCAACTACTAGAAAGACCCTTTCTGCTATATTGGGAGTTGAAAATGTCATGTTCTGAAGCTTTCCTGCAAAGTTATGGCACAATGCGTAAAACGCGTTTTCAGCCTGAGATAAGGTTGACTCCGGAACGCCAAACATAAGAATGTTGATAACTTTAGAAAAACACTTCAAGACAGCTTAGATTTGATGTGCAACTACTAGAAAGACCCTTTCTGCTATAGTGGGAGGTTAAAATTTCATTTTCTGAAGCTTCCCTGCAAAGTTATGGCAGAATGCGTAAATCGTGTTTTCAGCCTGAGATAAGGTCGATTCCGGAACGCCAAACATAAAAGTGTTGATAACTTTGGAAAAACACTTCAAACAGCTTTGATTTGATGTGCAACTACTAGAAATACCCTTTCTGCTGTAGTGGGAGGTGAAAATTTCATGTTCTAAAGCTTCCCTCCAAAGTTATGGCACAATGCGTGAAATGCGTTTTCAGCCTGAGATGAGGTTGATTTCAGAATGCCAAACATAAAAATGTTGATAACTCAGGAAAAACTCTTCAGACAGCTTAGATTTGATGTGCAACTACTAGAAATACCCTTTCTGCTCTAGTGGGAGGTGAAAATTTCATGTTCTACAGCTTCCCTGCAAAGTTATGGCACAATGCAGAAAACGCGTTTTCAGCCGGGGATATGGTCGATTCCGAAACCCCAAACATAAAAATGTTGATAACTTTGGAAAAACACTTCAGACAGCTTAGATTTGATGTGCAACTACTAGAAAGACCCTTTCTGCTATAGTGGGAGGTGAAAATTTCATGTTCTGAAGCTTCCCTGCAAAGTTATGGCACAATGCAGAAAACGCGTTTTCAACCTGAGATTAGGTGGGTTCCAGAACGCCAAACATAAAAATGTTGATAACTTTGGAAAAACACTTCAGACAGCTTAGATTTGATGTGCAACTACTAGAAAGATCCTTTTAGCTACAGTGGGAGGTGAAAATTTCATGTTCTGAAGCTTCCCTGCAAAGTTATGCCACAATGCAGGAAACGCGTTTTCAGCCTGAGACAAGGTCGATTCAGGAACACCAAACATAAAAATGTTGAAAACTTTCGAAAAACACTTCAGACAGCTTAGATTTGATGTGCAACTACTAGAAAGACCCTTTCTGCTATAGTGGGAAGTGAACATTTCATGTTCTGAAGCTTCCCTGAGAAGTTATGGCACAATGCGTGAAACGCGTTTTCAGCCTGAGATAAGGTGGTTTCCGCAACGCCAAATGTAAAAATGTTGATAACTTTGGAACAACACTTCAGACAGCTTAGATTTAATATGCAACTACTAGAAAGACCCTTTCTGCTATAGTGGGAGGTGAAAATTTCATGTTCTGAAGCTTGCCTGCAAAGTTATGGCACAATGCGTAAAACGCGTTTTCAGCCGAAGATAAGGTCGATTCCGGAACGCCAAACATAAAAATGTTGATAACTTTGGAAAAACACATCAGACAGCTTAGATTTGATCTGCAACTACTAGAAAGAGCCTTTCTGCTATAGTGGGAGGTTAAAATTTCATGTTCGGTAGCTTCCTTCAATGCAGACAACGCGTTTTCAGCCTGAGATAAGGTCGATTCTGGAACGCCAAACGTAAAAATGTTGATAACTTTCGAAAGACACTTCAGACAGCTTAGATTTGATGTGCAACTACTAGAAAGACCCTTTCGGCTATTGTGGGAGGTGAACATTTCATGTTCTGAAGCTTCCCTGAAAAGTAATGGCACAATGCGTAAAACGCGTTTTCAGCCTGAGATAAGGTCGATTCCGGAATGCCAAACATAAAAATGTTGATAACTTTGGAAAAACACTTCAGACAGCTTAGATTTGATGTGCAACTACTAGAAAGACCCTATCTGCTATAGTGGGAGGCGAACATTTCATGTTCTGAAGCTTCCCTGAAAAGTTATGGCACAATGCAGAAAACGCGTTTTCAGCCGGAGATAAGGTCGATTCCGTAACGCCAAACATAAAAATGTTGATAACTTTGGAAAAACACTTCAGACAGCTTAGATTTGATGTGCAACTACTAGAAAGACCCTATCTGCTATAGTGGGAGGCGAACATTTCATGTTCTGAAGCTTCCCTGTAAAGTTATGGCACAATGCAGAAAACGCTTTTTCAGCCGGAGATAAGGTCGATTCCGTAACGCCAAACATAAAAATGTTGATAACTTTGGAAAAACACTTTCGACAGCTTAGATTTGATGTGCAACTACTAGAAAGACCCTTTTAGCTACAGTGGGAGGTGAAAATTTCATGTTCTGAAGCTTCCCTGCAAAGTTATGGCACAATGCGTAAAACGCGTTTTCAGCCTAAGATAAGGTCGATTCCGGAACGCCAAACATAAAAATGTTGATAACTTTGGATAAACACATCAGACAGGTTAGATTTGATATGCAACTACTCGAAAGAGCCTTTCTGCTATAGTGGGAGGTTAAAATTTCATGTTCTGAAGCTTTCCTGCAAAGTTATGGCAAATTGTGTAAAACGCGTTTTCACCCTGAGATAAGTTTGTTTCTGGAACGCCAAACATAAAAATGGTGTTAACTTTGGAAAAACACTTCAAACAGCTTAGATTTGATGTGCAACTACTAGAAAGACCCTTTCTGCTATAGTTGGAGGTGAAAATGTCATGTTCTGAATTTTCCCTGCAAAGTTATGGCACAATGCAGAAAACACGTTTTCAGTCTGAGATAAGGTTGATTCCGGAACGCCAAACATAAAAATGTTGATAACTTTGGAAAAACACTTCAAACAGCTTAAATTTGATGTGCAACAACTAGAAAGATCCTTTCTGCTACAGTGGGAGGTGAAAATTTCATGTTCTGAAGCTTCCCTGCAAAGTTATGGCACAATGCAGAAAACGCGTTTTCAACCTGAGATTAGGTGGGTTCCAGAACGCCAAACATAAATATGTTGAAAACTTTCGAAAAACACTTCAGACAGCTTAGATTTGATGTGCAACTACTAGAAAGACCCTTTCTGCTATAGTGGGAGGTGAACATTTCATGTTCTGAAGCTTCCCTGCAAAGTTATTGCAAAATGCGTAAAACGCGTTTTCAGCCTAAGATAAGGTCGATTCCGAAACGCCAAACATAAAAATGTTGATAACTTTGGAGAAACACATCAGACAGCTTAGATTTGTTGTGCAACTACTAGAAAGAGCCTTTCTGCTATAGTGGGAGGTTAAAATTTCATGTTCGGAAGCTTCCATGCAAAGTTATGGCACAATGCAGACAACGCGTTTTCAGCCTGAGATAATGTCGATTCCGGAACGCCAATCATAAAAATGTTGATAACCTTGGAAAAAAACTTCAGACAGCTAAGATTTGATGTGCAACTACTAGAAAGACCCTTTCGGCTATTGTGGGAGGTGAAAATGTCATGTTCTGAAGCATCCCTGCAAAGTTATGGCACAATGCGTAACACGCGTTTTCAGGCTGAGATAAGGTCGATTCCGGAACGCCAAACAAAAAAATGTTGATAACTTTGGAAAAACACATCAGACAGCTTAGATTTGTTGCGCAACTACTAGAAAGACCCTTTCTGCTATAGTGGGAGGTGAACATTTCATGTTCTGAAGCTTCCCAGAAAAGTAATGGCACAATGCGTAAAACGCGTTTTCAGCCTGAGATAAGGTCGATTCCGGAATGCCAAACATAAAAATGTTGATAACTTTGGAAAAACACAGCTTAGATTTGATGTGCAACTACTAGAAAGACCCTTTCTGCTGTAGTGGGAGGTGAAAATTTCATGTTCAGAAGATTCCCTGCAAAGTGATGGCACAATGCAGAAAAGGCGTTTTCAGCCTGAGATAAGGTCGATTCAGGAACACCAAACATAAAAATGTTGATAACTTTGGAAAGACACATCAGACAGCTTAGATTTGTTGTGCAACTACTAGAAAGACCCTTTCTGCTATAGTTTGAGGTGAAAATTTCATGTTCTGAAGCTTCCCTGCAAAGTTATGGCACAATGCAGAAATCGCGTTTTCAGCTTGAGATAAGGTTGATTCCGAAACGCCAAACAGGAAAATGTTGATAACTTTGGAAAAACTCTTCAGACAGCTTAGATTTGATGTGCAACTACTAGAAAGACCCTTTCTGCTCTAGTGGGAGGTGAAAATTTCATGTTCTTAAGCTTCCCTGCAAAGTTATGGCACAATGCAGAAAATGCGTTTTCAGCCTGAGATGATGTTGATTTCAGAACGCCAAACATAAAAATGTTGATAACTTTGGAAAAACACTTTCGACAGCTTAGATTTGATGTGCAACTACTAGAAAGACCCATTCTGCTATAGTGGGAGGTTAAAATTTCATGTTCTGAAGTTTCCCTGCAAAGTTATGGCACAATGCAAAAAACACGTTTTCAGCCTGAGATAAGGTCGATTCCGGAGCGCCAAGCATAAAAATGTTGATAACTTTGGAAAAACACTTCAGACAGCTTAGATTTGATGTGAGACTACAAGAAAGACCCTTTCTGCTATAGTGGGATATGAAAATTTCATGTTCTGAAGCTTCACTGCAAAGTTATGGCAGAATGCGTAAATCGTGTTTTCAGCCTGAGATAAGGTCGATTCCGGAGCGCCAAACATAAAAGTGTTGATAACTTTGGAAAAACACTTCAAACAGCTTTGATTTGATGTGCACCTACTCGAAAGACCCTTTCTGCTATAGTGGGAGGTGAAATTTTCATGTTCTGAAGCTTCCCTGCAAAGTTATTGCACAATGCAGAAAACGCGTTTTCGGCCTGAGATAAGGTCGATTCAGGAACACCAAACGTAAAAATGTTGAAAACTTTCGAAAAACACTTCAGACAGCTTAGATTTGATATGCAACTACTAGAAATACCCTTTCTGCTCTAGTGGGAGGTGAAAATTTCATGTTCTAAAGCTTTCCTGCAAAGTTATGGCACAATGCAGAAAACGCGTTTTCAGCCTGAGATAAGGTGGGTACCAGAACGCCAAACATAAAAATTTTGATAACTTTGGAAAAACACTTCAGACAGCTTACATTTGATGTGCAATTACTAGAAAGACCTTTTCTACTATAGTGGTAGGTGAAAATTTAATGTTCTGAAGCTTCCCTGCAAAGTTATGGCACAATGCAAAAAAGGCGTTTTCAATAAGGTGCGATCCGGAACGCCAAACATAAAAATGTTGATAACTTTGGAAAAACACTTCAAACAGCTTATATTTGACGTGCAACTACGAGAAAGACCCTTTCTGCTATAGTGGGAAGTGAAAACTTCATATTCTGCAGCTTTCATGCAAAGTGATGGCAAAATGCAGAAAACGCGTTTTCGGCCTGAGATAAGGTCGATTCAGGAACACCACACATAAAAATGTTGAAAACTTTCGAAAAACACTTCAGACAGCTTAGATTTGATGTGCAACGACGAGAAAGACCCTTTCTACTATAGTGGGAGGTGAACATATCATGTTCTGAAGCTTCCCTGCAAAGTTATGGCACAATGCAGAAAACCTGTTTTCAGCCAGTGATAAGGTGGGTTCCAGAACGCCAAACATAAAAATATTGATAACTTTGGAAAAACACTTCAGACAACTTAGATTTGATGTGCAACTACTAGAAATACCCTTTCTGCTATAGTGGGAGGAGAAAATTTCATGTTCTGAAGTCTCCCTGCAACGTTATGGCACAATGCAGAAAACGCGTTTTCAGCCTGAGATAAGGTGGGTTCCAGAACGCCAAACATAAAAATATTGATAACTTTGGAAAAACACTTCAGACAGCTTAGATTTGATGTGCAACTACTAGTAAGACCCTTTCTGCTACAGTGGGAGGTGAAAATTTCATGTTCTGAAGATTCCCTACAAAGTTATGGCACAATGCAGAAAACCTGTTTTCAGCCAGTGATAAGGTGGGTTCCAGAACGCCAAACATAAAAATATTGATAACTTTGGAAAAACACTTCAGACCGCTTAGATTTGATATGCAACTACTAGAAAGACCCTTTCTGCTGTAGTGGGATGTTAAAATTTCATGTTCTAAAGCTTCCCTGCAAAGTTATGGCACAATGCAGAAAACGCGTTTTAAGCCGGAGATAAGCTCGATTCCGGAACGCCAAACATAAAAGTGTTGATAACTTTGGAAAAACACTTCAAACAGCTTTGATTTGATGTGGAACTACGAGAAAGACCCTTTCTGCTATAGTGGGAGGTGAAATTTTCATGTTCTGAAGCTTCCCTGCAAAGTTATGGCACAATGCAGAAAATGCGTTTTCAGCCTGAGATGAGGTTGATTTCAGAACGCCAAACATAAAAATGTTGATAACTCAGGACAAACTCTACAGACAGCTTAGATTTGATGTGCAACTACTAGAAATACCCTTTCTGCTATAGTGGGAGGAGAAAATTTCATGTTCTGAAGTCTCCCTGCAAAGTTATGGCACAATGCAGAAAACGCGTTTTCAGCCTGAGATAAGGTGGGTTCCAGAACGCCAAACATAAAAATGTTGATAACTTTGGAAAAACACTTCAGACAGCTTAGATTTGATGTGCAACTACTAGTAAGACCCTTTCTGCTACAGTGGGAGGTGAAAATTTCATGTTCTGAAGCTTCCCTACAAAGTTATGCCACAATGCAGGAAACGCGTTTTCAGCCTGAGATAAGGTCGATTCCGGAACGCCAAACATAAAAATATTGATAACTTTGGAAAAACACTTCAGACAGCTTAGATATGATGTGCAACTACTAGAAAGACCCTTTCTGCAATAGTGGGATGTTAAAATTTCATGTTCTGAAGCTTCCCTGCAAAGTTATGGCACAATGCAGAAAACGCGTTTTCGGCCTGAGATAAGGTCGATTCAGGAACACCACACATAAAAATGTTGAAAACTTTCGAAAAACACTTCAGACAGCTTAGATTTGATGTGCAACGACGAGAAAGACCCTTTCTGCTATAGTGGGAGGTGAAAATGTCATGTTCTGAAGCTTCCCTGCAAAGTTATGGCACAATGCAGAAAACACGTTTTCAGCCTGAGATAAGGTGGGTCCCCGAACGCCAAACATAAGAATGTTGATAACTTTGGAAAAACACTTCAGACAACTTAGATTTGATGTGCAACTACTAGAAATACCCTTTCTGCTATAGTGGGAGGAGAAAATTTCATGTTCTGAAGTCTCCCTGCAAAGTTATGGCACAATGCAGAAAACGCGTTTTCAGCCTGAGATAAGGTGGGTTCCAGAACGCCAAACATAAAAATATTGATAACTTTGGAAAAACACTTCAGACAGCTTAGATTTGATGTGCAACTACTAGTAAGACCCTTTCTGCTACAGTGGGAGGTGAAAATTTCATGTTCTGAAGATTCCCTACAAAGTTATGCCACAATGCAGGAAACGCGTTTTCAGCCTGAGATAAGGTCGATTCTGGAACGCCAAACATAAGAATGTTGATAACTTTAGAAAAACACTTCAGACAGCTTACATTTGATGTGCAACTACTAGAAAGACCCTTTCTGCTATATGGGAGGTGAAAATTTCATGTTCTGAAGCCTCCCTGCAAAGTTATGGCACAATGCAGAAAACGCGTTTTCAGCCTGAGATAAGGTGGTTTCCAAAATGCCAAACGTAAAAATGTTGATTACTTTGGAACAACACTTCTGACAGCTTAGATTTAATGTGCAACTACTAGAAAGACCCTTTCTGGTATAGTGGGAGGTGAAAATTTCATTTTCTGAAGCTTCCCTGCAAAGTTATGGCACAATGCGTAAAACGCGTTTTCAGCCTGAGATAAGGTCGATTCCGGAACGCCAAACATAAAAATGTTGATAACTTTGGAAAAACACATCAGACAGCTTAGATTTGATGTGCAACTACTAGAAAGACCCTTTCTGGTATAGTGGGAGGTGAAAATTTCATGTTCTGAAGCTTCCCTGCAAAGTTATGGCACAATGCAGAAAACGCGTTTTCAGCTTGAGATAAGGTGGGTTCCGGAACGCCAAACATAAAAATGTTGATAACTTTCGAAAAACACTTCAGACAGCTTAGATTTGATGTGCAAATACTAGAAAGACCCTTTCTGCTATAGTGGGACGTGAAAATTTCATGTTCTGAAGCTTCCCTGCAAAGTCATGGGACAATGCAGAAAACGATTTTTCATCCTGAGATAAGGTCGATTCCGGAACGCCAAACATAAAAATGTTGATAACTTTCGAAAAACACTTCAGACAGCTTAGATTTGATGTGCAACTACTAGAAAGACCCTTTCTGCTATAGTGGGACGTGAAAATTTCATGTTCTGAAGCTTCCCTGCAAAGTTATGACACAATGCCGAAAACGCGTTTTCAGCCTGAGATAAGGTGGTTTCCAAAACGCCGAACGTAAAAATGTTGATTACTTTGGAACAACACTTCTGACAGCTTAGATTTAATGTGCAACTACTAGAAAGACCCTTTCTGCTATAGTGGGAGGTGAACATTTCATGTTCTGAAGCTTCCCTGCAAAGTTATCGCACAATGCGTAAAACGCATTTTCAGCTTGTGATAAGGTCGATTCCGGAACGCCAAACATAAAAATGCTGATAACTTTGGATAATCACATCAGACAGCTTAGATTTGATGTGCAACTACTAAAAAGACCCTTTCTGGTATAGTGGGAGGTGAAAATTTCATGTTCTGAAACTTCCCTGCAAAGTTATGGCACAATGCAGAAAACGCCTTTTCAGCCTGAGATAAGGTTGATTCCCGAACGCCAAACATAAAAATGTTGATAGCTTTCGAAAAACACTTCAGTCAGCTTAGATTTGATGTGCAACTACTAGAAAGACCCTTTCTGCTATAGTGGGACCTGAATATTTCATGTTCTGAAGTTTCCCTGCAAAGTAATGGCACAATGCCGAAAACGCGTTTTCAGCCGGAGTTAAGGTGGGTTCCGGAACGCCAAACATAAAAATGTTGATAATTTTGGAAAAACACTTCAGACAGCTTAGATTTGATGTGCAACTACGAGAAAGACCCTTTCTGCTATAGTGGGAGGTGAACATTTCATGTTCTGAAGCTTCCCTGCAAAGTTATCGCACAATGCGTAAAACGCATTTTCAGCTTGAGATAAGGTCGATTCCGGAACGCCAAACATAAAAATGTTGATAACTTTGGATAATCACATCAGACAGCTTAGATTTGATGTGCAACTACTAAAAAGACCCTTTCTGGTATAGTGGGAGGTTAAAATTTCATGTTCGGAAGCTTCCATGCAAAGTTATGGCACAATCCAGACAACGCGTTTTCAGCCTGAGATAAGGTCGATTCTGGAACGCCAAACATAAAAATGTTGATAGCTTTCGAAAAACACTTCAGTCAGCTTAGATTTGATGTGCAACTACTAGAAAGACCCATTCTGCTATAGTGGGAGGTGAACATTTCATGTTCTGAAGCTTCCCTGCAAAGTTATGGCACAATGCAGAAATCGCGTTTTCAGCTTGAGATAAGATCGATTCCGGAACGCCAAACATAAAAATGTTGATAACTTTGGAAAAACACTTCAGACAGCATAGATTTGATGTGCAACTACTAGAAAGACCCTTTCTGCTATAGTGGGACCTGAATATTTCATGTTCTGAAGCTTCCCTGCAAAGTAATGGCACAATGCCGAAAACGCGTTTTCAGCCTGAGTTAAGGTGGGTTCCGGAACGCCAAACATAAAAATGTTGATAATTTTGGAAAAACACTTCAGACAGCTTAGATTTGATGTGCAACTACGAGAAAGACCCTTTCTGCTATAGTGGGAGGTGAACATTTCATGTTCTGAAGCTTCCCTGCAAAGTTATGGCACAATGCAGAAAACGCGTTTTCAGCTTGAGATAAGGTGGGTTCCGGAACGCCAAACATAAAAATGTTGATAACTTTGGAAAAACACTTCAGACAGCTTAGATTTGATGTGCAACTACTAGAAAGACCATTTCTGCTATAGTGGGAGGTGAACATTTCATGTTCTGAAGCTTCCCTGCAAAGTTATGGCACAATGCAGAAAACGCGTTTTCAGCTTGAGATAAGGTGGGTTCCGGAACGCCAAACATAAAAATGTTGATAACTTTGGAAAAACACTTCAGACAGCTTAGATTTGATGTGCAACTACCAGAAAGACCCTTTCTGCTATAGTGGGAGGTGAACATTTCATGTTCTGAAGCCTCCCTGAGAAGTTATGGCACAATGCAGAAAACGCGTGTTCAGTCTGAGATAAGGTGGATTCCGAAACGCCAAACGAAAAAATGTTGATAACTTTGGAGCAACACTTCAGACAGCTTAGATTTAATGTGCAACTACTAGAAACACCCTTTCTGCTATAGTGGGAGGTGAAAATATCATTTTCTGAAGCTTCCCCGCAAAGTTATTGCACAATGCGTAAAACGCGTTTTCAGACTGAGATAAGGTCGATTCCGGAACGGCAAACATAAAAATGTTGATAACTTTGGAAAAACACTTCAGACAGCTTAGATTTGATATGCAACTACTAGAAAGACCCTTTCTGCTATAGTGGGAGGTGAAAATTTCATGTTCTGAAGCTTCCCTGCAAAGTTATGGCACAATGCCGAAAACGCGTTTTCAGCCTGAGATAAGGTCGATTCCGGAACGCCAAACATAAAAATGTTGATAACTTTGGAAAAACACTTCAGACAGCTTAGATTTGATGTGCAAATACTAGAAAGACCCTTTCTGCTATAGTGGGAGGTGAACATTTCATGTTCTGAGGCTTCCCTGCAAAGTTATGGCACAATGCAGAAAACGCGTTTTCAGCTTGAGATAAGGTCGATTCCGGAACGCCAAACATAAAAATGTTGATAACTTTCGAAAAACACTTCAGACAGCTTAGATTTGATGAGCAACTACTAGAAAGACCATTTCTGTTATAGTGGGACGTGAACATTTCATGTTCTGAAGCTTCCCTGCAAAGTTATGGCACAATGCAGATAACGCGTTTTCAGCTTGAGACAAGGTGGGTTCCGGAACGCCAAACATAAAAATGTTGATAACTTTGGAAAAACACTTCAGACAGCATAGATTTGATGTGCAACTACTAGAAAGACCCTTTCTGCTATAGTGGGACCTGAATATTTCATGTTCTGAAGCTTCCCTGAGAAGTTATGGCACAATGCAGAAAACGCATGTTCAGTCTGAGATAAGGTGGTTTCCGAAACGCCAAACGTAAAAACGTTGATAACTTTGGAACAACACTTCAGACAGCTTAGATTTGAAGTGCAACTACTAGAAAGACCCTTTATGCTATAGTGGGATGTGAAAATTTCATGTTCTGAAGCTTCCTTGCAAAGTTATGGCACGATGCAAAAAACGTGTTTTTAGCCTATGATAATGTGGGTTCCGGAGCGCCAAACGTAAAAATGTTGATAACTTTGGAAAAACACTTCAGATAGCTTAGATTTGATGTACAACGACTAGAAAGACCGTTTCTGCTATAGTGGGAGGTGAAAATTTCATGTTCTGAAGCTTTCCTTCAAAGTTATGGCACAATGCAGAAAATGCGTTTTCAGTCTGAGATAAGGTGGGTTCCGAAACGTCAAATATAAAAATGTTGATAACTTTGGAAAAAACATTTCACACAGCTTAGATTTGATGTGCAACTACTAGAAAGACCCTTTATGCTATAGTGGGATGTGAAAATTTCATGTTCTGAAGCTTCCTTGCAAAGTTATGGCACGATGCAAAAAACGTGATTTTAGCCTATGATAATGTGGGTTCCGGAGCGCCAAACGTAAAAATGTTGATAACTTTGGAAAAACACTTCAGATAGCTTAGATTTGATGTACAACGACTAGAAAGACCGTTTCTGCTATAGTGGGAGGTGAAAATTTCATGTTCTGAAGCTTTCCTTCAAAGTTATGGCACAATGCAGAAAATGCGTTTTCAGTCTGAGATAAGGTGGGTTCCGAAACGTCAAATATAAAAATGTTGATAACTTTGGAAAAAACATTTCACACAGCTTAGATTTGATGTGCAACTACTAGAAAGACCCTTTCTGCTATAGTGGGAGGTGAAAATTTCATGTTCTGAAGCTTCCCTGCAAAGTTATGGCACAATGCAGAAAACACGTTTTCAGCTTGAGATAAGGTCCATTCCGGAACGCCAAACATAGAAATGTTGATAACTTTGGAAAACCACTTCAGACAGCTTAGATTTGAAGAGCAACTACAAGAAAGACCCTTTATGCTATTGTGGGAGGTTGAAATTTCATGTTCTGAAGATTCCCATCAAAGTTATGGCACAAAGCAGAAAACGGGTTTTCAGCCTGAGACAAGGTGGGTTCCGGAACGCCAAACATAAAAAGGTTGATTACTTTCGAAAAACACTTCAGACAGCTTAGATTTGATGTGCAACTACTACAAAGACCCTGTCTGTCATAGTGGGAGTTGAAAATTTCATTTTATGAAGCTTCCCTGCAAAGTTATGGCACAATGCAGAAAACGCGTTTTCAGCCTGAGATAAGGTCGATTCCAGAACGCCAAACATAAAAATGTTGATAACTTTGGAAAAACACTTCAGACAGCTTAGATTTGATGTGCAACTACTAGAAATACCCTTTCTGCTCTAGTGGGAGGTGAAAATTTCATGTTCTTAAGCTTCCCTGCAAAGTTATGGCACAATGCAGAAAACGCGTTTTCAGCCTGAGATAAGGTGGGTTCCGGAACGACAAACGTAAAAATGATGATAACTTTGGAAAAACACTTCAGTCAGCTTAGATTTTATGTGCATCTACTAGAAAGACCCTTTCTGCTACATTGGGAGGTCAAAATTTCAAGTTCTGAAGCTTCCCTGCAAAGTTATGGGACAATGCAGAAAACGATTTTTCATCCCGAGATAAGGTCGATTCCGGAAGGCCAAACATAAAAATGTTGATAACTTTCAAAAAACACTTCAGACAGCTTAGATTTGATGTGCAACTACTAGAAAGACCCTTTCTGCTTTAGTGGGAGGTGAAAATGTCATGTTCTGAAGCTTCCCTGCAAAGTTATGGCATAATGCAGAAAACGCGTTTTCAGCCTGAGATAAAGTGGGTTCCAGAACGCCAAACATAAAAATGTTGATAACTTTGGAAAAACACTTCAGACAGCTTAGATTTGATGTGCATCTACTAGAAATACCCTTTCTGCTATAGTGGGATGTTAAAATTTCATGTTCTGAAGCTTCCCTCAAAGTTATGGCAAAATATGTAAAACGCGTTTTCAGGCCGAAATAAGGTGGGTTCCAGAACGACAAACATAAGAATGTTGATAACTTTGGAAAAACGCTTCAGACAACTTAGATTTGAAGTGCAACTACTACAAATACCCTTTTTGCTATAGTGGGAGGAGAAAATTTCATGTTCTGAAGTCTCCCTGCAAAGTTATGGCACAATGCAGAAAACGCGTTTTCAGCCTGAGATAAGGTGGGTTCCAGAACGCCAAACATAAAAATGTTGATAACTTTGGAAAAACACTTCAGACAGCTTAGATTTGCTCTGCAACTACTAGAAAGACCCTTTCTGCTGTAGTGGGATGTTAAAATTTCATGTTCTGAAGCTTCCCTGCAAAGTTATGGCACAATGCCTGAAACGCGTTTTCAGCCTGAGATGAGGTTGATTTCAGAACGCCAAACATAAAAATGTTGATAACTTTGGAAAAACACTTCCGACAGCTAAGATTTGATGTGCAACTACTAGAAAGACCCATTCTGCTATAGTGGGAGGTTAAAATTTCATGTTCTGAAGCTTCCCTGCAAAGTTATGGCAAAATATGTAAAACGCGTTTTCAGCCTGAGATGAGGTTGATTACAGAACGCCAAACATAAGAATGTTGATAACTTTGGAAAAACACTTCAGACAGCTAGGATTTGATGTGCAACTACTAGAAAGACCCTTTCTGCAATAGTGGGAGGAGAAAATTTCATGTTCTGAAGTCTCCCTGCAAAGTTATGGCACAATGCAGAAAACGCGTTTTCAGCCAGAGATAAGGTGGGTTCCAGAAAGCCAAACATAAAAATGTTGATAACTTTGGAAAAACACTTCAGACAGCTTAGATTTGATGTGCAACTACTAGAAAGACCCTTTCTTCTATAGTGGGAGGTGAAAATTTCATGTTCTGAAGCTTCCCTGCAAAGTTATGGCACCATGCAGAAAACCTGTTTTCAGCCTGAGATAAGGTGGTTTCCAGAACGCCAAACATAAAAATGTTGATAACTTTGGAAAAACAATTCAGACAGCTTAGATTTGATGTGCAACTACTAGAAAGACCCTATCTGCTATAGTGGGAGGCGAACATTTCATGTTCTGAAGCTTCCCTGCAAAGTTATGGCACAATGCGTAAAACGCGTTTTCAGCCTGAGATAAGGTTGATTCCGGAACGCCAAACATAAGAATGTTGATAACTTTGGAAAAACACTTCAGACAGCTTAGATTTGATGTGCAACTACTAGAAAGACCCTTTCTGCTATAGTGGGATGTTAAAATTTCATGTTCTTAAGCTTCCCTGCAAAGTTATGGCAAAATATGTAAAACGCGTTTTCAGCCTGAGATGAGGTTGATTTCAGAACGCCAAACATAAAAATGTTGATAACTCAGGAAAAACTCTACAGACAGCTTAGATTTGATGTGCAACTACTAGAAATACCCTTTCTGCTCTAGTGGGAGGTGAAAATTTCATGTTCTTAAGCTTCCCTGCAAAGTTATGGCACAATGCAGAAAACGCGTTTTCAGCCGGAGATAAGGTCGATTCCGAAACGCCAAACATAAAAATGTTGATAACTTTGGAAAAACACTTTCGACAGCTTAGATTTGACGTGCAACTACTAGAAAGACCCTTTCTGCTATAGTGGGAGGTAAAAATTTCATGTTCTGAAGCTTCCCTGCAAAGTTATGGCACAATGCGTAAAACGCGTTTTCAGCCTGAGATGAGGTTGATTTCAGAACGCCAAACATAAAAATGTTGATAACTCAGGAAAAACTCTACAGACAGCTTAGATTTGATGTCCAACTACTAGAAAGACCCTTTCTGCTATATTGGGAGTTGAAAATGTCATGTTCTGAAGCTTTCCTGCAAAGTTATGGCACAATGCGTAAAACGCGTTTTCAGCCTGAGATAAGGTCGACTCCGGAACGCCAAACATAAAAATGTTGATAACTTTGGAAAAACACTGTCGACAGCTTAGATTTGATGTGCAGCTACTAGAAAGACCCTTTCTGCTATAGTGGGATGTGAACATTCCATGTTCTGAAGCTTCCCTGCAAAGTTATTGCACAATGTGTAAATCGCGTTTTCAGCCTAACATAAGGTCGATTCCGGAACGCCAAACATAAAAATGTTGATAACCTTGGAAAAAAACTTCAGACAGCTTAGATTTGATGTGCAACTACTAGAAAGACCCTTTCTGCTATAGTGGGAGGTGAAAATTTCATGTTCTGAAGCTTTATGCAAAGTTGTGGCACAATGCGTAAAAAGCGTTTTCAGCCTGAGATAAGGTCGATTCCGGAACGCCAAACATAAAAGTGTTGATAACTTTGGAACAACACTTCAGACAGCTTAGATTTGATGAGCAACTACTAGAAAGACCATTTCTGTTATAGTGGGACGTGAACATTTCATGTTCTGAAGCTTCCCTGCAAAGTTATGGCACAATGCAGATAACGCGTTTTCAGCTTGAGACAAGGTGGGTTCCGGAACGCCAAACATAAAAAAGCTGATAACTTTGGAAAAACACTTCAGACAGCTTAGCTTTGATGTGCAACTACTAGAAAGACCCTTTCTGGTATAGTGGGAGGTGAAAATTTCATGTTCTGAAGCTTCCTTGCAAAGTTATGGCACAATGCAGAAAACGCGTTTTCAGCCTGAGATAAGGTGGGTTCCGGAACGCCAAACATAAAAATGTTGATAACTTTGGAAAAACACTTCAGACAGCTTAGATTTGATGTGCAACTACTAGAAAGACCCTTTCTGCTATAGTGGGAGGTGAAAATTTCATTTTCTGAAGCTTCCCTGCAAAGTTATGGCACAAAGCGTAAAAAGCGTTTTCAGCCTGAGATAAGGTAGATTCCAGAACGCCAAACATAAAAATGTTGATAACTTTGGAAAAACACTTCAGACAGCTTAGATTTGATGTGCAACTACTAGAAAGAACCTTTCTGCTATAGTGGGAGGTGAAAATTTCATGTCCTGAAGCTTCCCTACAAAGTTATGGGACAATGCAGAAAACGATTTTTCGTCCTGAGATAAAGTCGATTCCGGAATGCCAAACGTAAAAATGTTGATATCTTTCGAAAAACACTTCAGACAGCTTAGATTTGATGTGCAACTACGAGAAAGACCCTTTCTGCTATAGTGGGAGGTGAAAATTTCATTTTCTGAAGCTTCCCTGCAAAGTTATGGCACAATGCGTGAAACGCGTTTTCAGCCTGAGATAAGGTCGATTCTGGAACGCCAAACATAAAAATGTTGATAACTTTGGAAAAACATTTCAGACAGCTTAGATTTGATGTGCAACTGCTAGAAAGACCCTTTCTGCTGTAGTGGGAGGTGAACATTTCATGTTCTGAAGCTTCCCTGAGAAGTTATGGCACAATGCAGAAAACGCGTTTTCAGCCTGAGATAAGGTGGTTTCCGAAACGCCAAACGTTAAAATGCTGATAACTTTGGAAAAACATTTCAGACAGCTTACATTTGATGTGCAACTACTAGAAAGACCCTTTCTGCTATAGTGGGAGGTGAACATTTCATGTTCTGAAGCTTCCCTGCAAAGTTATTGCACAATGCGTAAAATGCGTTTTCAGCCTAAGATAAGGTCGATTCCGGAACGCCAAACATAAAAATGTTGATAACTTTGGAAAAACACATCAGACAGCTTAGATTTGTTGTGCAACTACTAGAAAGACCCTATCTGCTATAGTCGGAGGTGAACATTTCATGTTCTGAAGCTTCCCTGCAAAGTTATGGCACAATGCAGAAAACACGTTTTCAGCCTGAGATAAGGTCGAATCCGGAACGCCAAACATAAAAATGTTGATAACTTTGGAAAAACACTTCAGACCGTTTAGATTTGATGTGCAACTACTAGAAAGACCCGTTCTGCTATAGTGGGATGTGAAAATTTCATGTTCTGAAGCTTCCCTGCAAAGTTATGGCAAAATACGTAAAACGCGTTTTCAGGCTGAGATAAGGTGGGTTCCGGAACGCCAAACATAAAAATGTTGATAACTTTTGAAAAACACTTCAGACAGCTTAGATTTGATGTCCAACTGCTAGAAACACCATTTCTGTTGTAGTGGGAGGTGATAATTTCATGTTCTGAAGCTTCTCTGCAAAGTTATGGCACAATGCAGAAAACAAGTTTTCAGCCTGAGATAAGGTCGATTCCGGAACGCCAAACATTAAAAAGTTGATAACTTTGGAAAAACACTTCAGACAGCTTAGATTTGATGTGCAACTACTAGAAAGACCCTTTCTGCTATAGTGGGAGGTGAAATTTTCATGTTCTGAAGCTTCTCTGCAAAGTAATGGCACAATGCAGAAAACGCCTTTTCAGCCTGAGATATGGTCGATTCCGGAACGGCAAACATAAAAATGTTGATAACTTTGGAAAAACACTTCAGACCGCTTAGATTTGATGTGCAACTGCTAGAAAGACCCTTTCTGCTATAGTGGGAGATGAAAATTTCATGTTCTGAAGCTTCCCTGCAAATTATGGCACAATGCAAAAAACGCGTTTTCAGCCAGAGATAAGGTGGGTTCCGGAACGCCAAACATAAAAATGTTGATAACTTTGGAAAAACACTTCAGACAGCTTAGATTTGATGTGCAACAACAATAAAGACCCTTTCTGCTATAGTGGGATGTGAAAATTTCATGTTCTGAAGCTTCCCTGCAAAGTTATGGCACAATGCAGAAAACGCGTTTTCAGCCAGAGATAAGGTGGGTTCCGGAACGCCAAACATAACAATGTTGATAACTTTGGAAAAACACTTCAGACAGCTTAGATTTGATGTGCAACTACTAGAAAGACCCTTTCTGATATAGTGGGTGGTGAAAATTCGATGTTCTGAAGCTTCCCTCCAAAGTTATGGCACAATGCGTAAAACGCATTTTCAGCCTGAGATAAGGTCGATTCCGGAACGCCAAACATTAAAATGTTGATAACTTTGGATAAACACTTCAGACAGCTTAGCTTTGATGGTGCAACAACTAGAACGACCCTTTCTGCTATAGTGGGATGTGAAAATTTCATGTTCCGAAGCTTCCCTGCAAAGTTATGGCACAATTCCGAAAACGCGTTTTCAGCCTGAGATAAGGTCGATTCCGGAACGGCAAACATAAAAATGTTGATAACTTTGGAAAAACACTTAAGACAGCTTAGATTTGATGTGCAACTACTAGAAAGACCCTTTCTGCTATAGTGGGAGTTGAAAATTCGATGTTCTGAAGCTTCCCTGAAAAGTTATGGCACAATGCGTAAAACGCATTTTTAGCCTGAGATAAAGTCGATTCCGGAACGCCAATCATAAAAATGTTGATAATTTTGGAAAAACACTTCAGACAGCTTAGATTTGATGTGCAACTACTAGAAAGACCCTTTCTGCTATAGTGGGAGGTGAAAATTTCATGTTCTGAAGCTTCCCTGCAAAGTTATGGCACAATGCAGAAAACGGGGTGTTCAGCCTGAGATAAGGTTGATTCCGGAACGTCAAACATAAAAATGTTGATAACTTTGGAAAAACACTTCAGACAGCTTAGATTTGATGTGCAACTACTAGAAAGACCCTTTCTGCAATAGTGGGAGGTTAAAATGTCATATTCTGAAGTTTCCTGCAAAGTTATGGCACAATGCAGAAAACGCGTTTTCAGCTTGAGATAAGGTTGTTTCTGGAACGCCAAACATAAGAATGTTGATAACTTTGGAAAAACACTTCAGACGGCTCAGATTTGATGTGCAACTACTAGAAAGTACCTTTCTGCTATAGTGGGAGTTGAAAATTTCATGTTCTGAAGCTTTCCTGCAAAGTTATGGCACAATGCGTAAAACGCGTTTTCAGCCTGAGATAAGGTTGATTCCGTAACGCCAAACATAAGAATGTTGATAACTTTGGAAAAACACTTCAGACAACTTAGATTTGATGTGCAACTACTAGAAAGACCCTATCTGCTATAGTGGGAGGCGAACATTTCATGTTCTGAAGCTTCCCTGCAAAGTTATGGCAAAATGCAGAAAACGCGTTTTCAGCATGAGACAAGGTCAATTACGGAACGCCAAACATAAAAATATGATAACTTTGAAAAAACACTTCAGACAGCTTAGATTTGATGTGCAACTACTAGAAAGACCCTTTCTGCCATAGTGGGAGGTGAAAATTTCATGTTCTGAAGTTTCCCTGCAAAGATATGGCACAATGCAGAAAACGCGTTTTCAGCCAGAGATAAGGTTGATTTCAGAACGCCAAACATAAAAATGTTGAAAACTTTCAAAAAACACTTCATACAGCTTAGATTTGACGTACAACTACTAGAAAGACCATTTCTGCTATAGTGGGAGGTGAAAATGTCATGTTCTGAAGCTTCCCTGCAAAGGTATGGCACAATGCAGAAAACGCGTTTTCAGCCTGAGATAAGATGTGTTCCGGAACGCCAAACATAAAAATGTTGATAAATTTGGAAAAACACTTCAGACAGCTTAGATTTGATGTGCAACTACTGGAAAGACCCTTTCTACTGTAGTGGGAGGTGAAAATTTCATGTTCTGTGGCATCCCTGCAAAGTTATGTCACAATGCAGAAAACGCGTTTTCAGCCTCACATAAGGTCAATTCCGGAACGCCAAACGTAAAAATGTTGAGAACTTTGGAAAAACAATTTCGACAGCTTAGATTTGATGTGCAACTACTAGAAAGACCCTTTCTGCTATAGTGGGAGGTGAAATTTTCATGTTCTGAAGCTTCCCTGCAAAGTTTGGCACAATGCGTAAATCGTGTTTTCAGCCTGAGATAAGGTCGATTCCGGAACGGCAAACATATCAGTGTTGATAACTTTGGAAAAACACTTCAGACAGCTTCGATTTGATGTGCACCTACTAGAAAGACCCTTTCTGCTATAGTGGGAGGTGAAATTTTCATGTTCTGAAGCTTCCCTGCAAAGTTTGGCACAATGCGTAAAACGCGTTTTCAGCCTGAGATAAGGTGGGTTCCAGAACGCCAAACATTAAAATGTTGATAACTTTGGAAAAACACTTCAGACAGCTTAGATTTGATGTGCAACGACGAGAAAGACCGTTTCTGCTATAGTGGGAGGTGAAAATTCGATGTTCTGAAGCTTCCCTGCAAAGTTATGGCACCATGCGTAAAACGCGTTTTCAGCCTCAGATAAGGTTGATTCCGGAACACCAAACATAAAAGTGTTGATAACTTTGGAAAAACACTTTAGACAGCTTAGATTTGATGTACAAGTACTAGAAAGACCCTTTCTGCTATAGTGGGAGGTGAAAATTTAAGGTTCTGAAGCTTTCCTGCAAAGTTATGGCACAATGCGTAAAATGCGTTTTCAGCCTGAGATAAGGTTGATTCCGGAACGCCAAACTTAAAAATGTTGATTACTTTGGAAAAACACTTCAAACAGCTTAGATTTGATGTGCAACTGCTAGAAAGACCCTTTCTGCTATAGTGGGATGTAGAAATTTCATGTTCTGAAGCTTCCCTGCAAAGTTATGCCACAATGCAGGAAACGCGTTTTCAGCCCGAGATAAGGTCGATTCCGGAACGCCAAACATAAAAATATTGATAACTTTGGAAAAACACTTCAGACAGCTTAGATTTGATGTGCAACTACTAGAAAGACCCTTTCTGTTATAGTGGGACGTGAAAATTTCATGTTCTGAAGCTTCCCTGCAAAGTTATGGCACAATGCAAAAAACGCGTTTTCAGCCAGAGATAAGGTGGGTTCCGGAACGCCAAACATAAAAATGTTGATAACTTTGGAAAAACACTTCAGACAGCTTAGATTTGATGTGCAACAACTATAAAGACCCTTTCTGCTATAGTGGGATGTGAAAATTTCATGTTCTGAAGCTTCCCTGCAAAGTTATGGCACAATGCAGAAAACGCGTTTTCAGCCAGAGATAAGGTGGGTTCCGGAACGCCAAACATAACAATGTTGATAACTTTGGAAAAACACTTCAGACAGCTTAGATTTGATGTGCAACTACTAGAAAGACCCTTTCTGATATAGTGGGTGGTGAAAATTCGATGTTCTGAAGCTTCCCTCCAAAGTTATGGCACAATGCGTAAAACGCATTTTCAGCCTGAGATAAGGTCGATTCCGGAACGCCAAACATTAAAATGTTGATAACTTTGGATAAACACTTCAGACAGCTTAGCTTTGATGGTGCAACAACTAGAACGACCCTTTCTGCTATAGTGGGATGTGAAAATTTCATGTTCCGAAGCTTCCCTGCAAAGTTATGGCACAATTCCGAAAACGCGTTTTCAGCCTGAGATAAGGTCGATTCCGGAACGGCAAACATAAAAATGTTGATAACTTTGGAAAAACACTTAAGACAGCTTAGATTTGATGTGCAACTACTAGAAAGACCCTTTCTGCTATAGTGGGAGTTGAAAATTCGATGTTCTGAAGCTTCCCTGCAAAGTTATGGCACAATGCGTAAAACGCATTTTCAGCCTGAGATAAAGTCGATTCCGGAACGCCAAACATAAAAATGTTGATAATTTTGGAAAAACACTTCAGACAGCTTAGATTTGATGTGCAACTACTAGAAAGTACCTTTCTGCTATAGTGGGAGTTGAAAATTTCATGTTCTGAAGCTTTCCTGCAAAGTTATGGCACAATGCGTAAAACGCGTTTTCAGCCTGAGATAAGGTTGATTCCGTAACGCCAAACATAAGAATGTTGATAACTTTGGAAAAACACTTCAGACAACTTAGATTTGATGTGCAACTACTAGAAAGACCCTTTCTGCCATAGTGGGAGGTGAAAATTTCATGTTCTGAAGTTTCCCTGCAAAGATATGGCACAATGCAGAAAACGCGTTTTCAGCCAGAGATAAGGTTGATTTCAGAACGCCAAACATAAAAATGTTGAAAACTTTCAAAAAACACTTCATACAGCTTAGATTTGACGTACAACTACTAGAAAGACCATTTCTGCTATAGTGGGAGGTGAAAATGTCATGTTCTGAAGCTTCCCTGCAAAGGTATGGCACAATGCAGAAAACGCGTTTTCAGCCTGAGATAAGATGTGTTCCGGAACGCCAAACATAAAAATGTTGATAAATTTGGAAAAACACTTCAGACAGCTTAGATTTGATGTGCAACTACTGGAAAGACCCTTTCTACTGTAGTGGGAGGTGAAAATTTCATGTTCTGTGGCATCCCTGCAAAGTTATGTCACAATGCAGAAAACGCGTTTTCAGCCTCACATAAGGTCAATTCCGGAACGCAAAACGTAAAAATGTTGAGAACTTTGGAAAAACAATTTCGACAGCTTAGATTTGATGTGCAACTACTAGAAAGACGCATTCTGCTATAGTGGGAGGTGAAAATTTCATGTTCTGAAACTTCCCTGCAAAGTTATGGCAGAATGCGTAAATCGTGTTTTCAGCCTGAGATAAGGTCGATTCCGGAACGGCAAACATATCAGTGTTGATAACTTTGGAAAAACACTTCAGACAGCTTCGATTTGATGTGCACCTACTAGAAAGACCCTTTCTGCTATAGTGGGAGGTGAAATTTTCATGTTCAGAAGCTTCCCTGCAAAGTTTGGCACAATGCGTAAAACGCGTTTTCAGCCTGAGATAAGGTCGATTCCGGAACGCCAAACATAAAAGTGTTGATAACTTAGAAAAGACACTTCGGACAGCTTAGATTTGATGTGCAACTACAAGAAAGACCCTTTCTGCTATAGCGGGAGGTTGAAAATTTCATGTTCTGAGGTTTCCCGTCAAAGTTACGGCACAATGCAGAAAACACATTTTCAGACTGAGATAAGGTGGGTTCCAGAACGCCAAACATTAAAATGTTGATAACTTTGGAAAAACACTTCAGACAGCTTAGATTTGATGTGCAACGACGAGAAAGACCCTTTCTGCTATAGTGGGAGGTGAAAATTCGATGTTCTGAAGCTTCCCTGCAAAGTTATGGCACCATGCGTAAAACGCGTTTTCAGCCTCAGATAAGGTTGATTCCGGAACACCAAACATAAAAGTGTTGATAACTTTGGAAAAACACTTTAGACAGCTTAGATTTGATGTACAAGTACTAGAAAGACCCTTTCTGCTATAGTGGGAGGTGAAAATTTAATGTTCTGAAGCTTTCCTGCAAAGTTATGGCACAATGCGTAAAATGCGTTTTCAGCCTGAGATAAGGTTGATTCCGGAACGCCAAACTTAAAAATGTTGATTACTTTGGAAAAACACTTCAAACAGCTTAGATTTGATGTGCAACTGCTAGAAAGACCCTTTCTGCTATAGTGGGATGTAGAAATTTCATGTTCTGAAGCTTCCCTGCAAAGTTATGCCACAATGCAGGAAACGCGTTTTCAGCCCGAGATAAGGTCGATTCCGGAACGCCAAACATAAAAATATTGATAACTTTGGAAAAACACTTCAGACAGCTTAGATTTGATGTGCAACTACTAGAAAGACCCTTTCTGCTATAGTGGGACGTGAAAATTTCATGTTCTGAAGCTTCCCTGCAAAGTTATGGCACAATGCCGAAAACGCGTTTTCAGCCTGAGATAAGGTGGGTTCCAGAACGCCAAACATAAAAATGTTGATAACTTTGGAAAAACACTTCAGACAGCTTAGATTTGATGTGCAACTACTAGAAAGACCCTATCTGCTATAGTGGGAGGTGAAAATTTCATGTTCTGAAGCATCCCTGCAAAGTTATGGCAGAATGTGTAAATCGTGTTTTCAGCCTGAGATAAGGTCGATTCAGGAACACCAAACATAAAAATGTTGAAAACTTTCAAAAAACACTTCAGACAGCTTAGATTTGATGTGCAACTACTAGAAAGACCCTTTCTGCTATAGTGGGAAATGAAAATTTCATGTTCTAAAGCTTCCCTGCAAAGTTATGGCACAATGCAGAAAACGCGTTTTCGGCCTGAGATAAGGTCGATTCAGGAACACCAAACATAAAAATGTTGAAAACTTTCAAAAAACACTTCAGACAGCTTAGATTTGATGTGCAACTACTAGAAAGACCCTTTCTGCTATAGTGGGAGGAGAAAATTTCATGTTCTGAAGCTTCCCTGCAAAGTTATGCCACAATGCAGGAAACGCGTTTTCAGGCTAAGATAAGGTCGATTCCGGAACGCCAAACATAAAAATATTGATAACTCAGGAAAAACTCTACAGACAGCTTAGGTTTGATGTGCAACTACTAGAAAGACCCTTTCTGCTATAGTGGGATATGAAAATTTCATGTTCTGAAGCTTCCCTGCAAAGTTATGGCAGAATGCGTAAATCGTGTTTTCAGCCTGAGATAAGGTCGATTCCGGAACGCCAATCATAAAAATGTTGATAACTTTCGAAAAACACTTCAAACAGCTTAGATTTGATGTGCAACTACTAGAAAGACCCTTTCTGCTACAGTGGGAGGTGAAAATTTCATGTTCTGAAGCTTCACTGCAAAGTTATGCCACAATGCAGGAAACGCGTTTTCAGCCTGAGATAAGGTCGATTCCGGAACGCCAAACATAAAAATATTGATAACTTTGGAAAAACACTTCAGACAGCTTAGATTTGATGTGCAACTACTAGAAAGACCCTTTCTGCTATAGTGGGAAGTTAAAATTTCATGTTCTGAAGCTTCCCTGCAAAGTTATGGCACAATGCGTAAAACCCGTTTTCAGCCTGAGATGAGGTTGATTTCAGAACACCAAACATAAAAATGTTGAGAACTTTGGAAAAACACATCAGACAACTAAGATTTGATGTGCAACTACTAGAAAGACGCATTCTGCTATAGTGGGAGGTGAAAATTTCATGTTCTGAAGCTTCCCTGCAAAGTTATGGCAGAATGCGTAAATCGTGTTTTCAGCCTGAGATAAGGTCGATTCCGGAACGGCAAACATAACAGTGTTGATAACTTTGGAAAAACACTTCAGACAGCTTCGATTTGATGTGCACCTACTAGAAAGACCCTTTCTGCTATAGTGGGAGGTGAAATTGTCATGTTCTGAAGCTTCCCTGCAAAGTTTGGCACAATGCGTAAAACGCGTTTTCAGCCTGAGATAAGGTCGATTCCGGAACGCCAAACATAAAAGTGTTGATAACTTAGAAAAGACACTTCAGACAGCTTAGATTTGATGTGCAACTACTAGAAAGACCCTTTCTACTATAGCGGGAGGTTGAAAATTTCATGTTCTGAGTTTTCCCTTCAAAGTTACGGCACAATGCAGAAAACGCGTTTTCAGCCTGAGATAAGGTCGATTCCGGAACGCCAAACATAAAAATACTGATAACTTTGGAAAAACACTTCAGACAGCTTAGATTTGATGTGCAACTACGAGAAAGACCCTGTCTGTTATAGTGGGAGCTGAAAATTTCATGTTCTGAAGCTTCCCTGCAAAGTTATGGTACAATGCATAAAACGCATTTTCAGCCTGAGATAAGGTCGATTCAGGAACGCCAAACATAAAAGTGTTGATAACTTTGGAAAAACACTTCAGACAGCTGAGATTTGATGTGCAACTACTAGAAATACCCTTTCTGCTATAGTGGGATGTTAAAATTTCATGTTCTGAAGCTTCCCTCAAAGTTATGGCAAAATATGTAAAACGCGTTTTCAGGCTGAGATAAGGTGGGTTCCGGAACGCCAAACATAAGAATGTTGATAACTTTGGAAAAACACTTAAGACAACTTAGATTTGATGTGCAACTACTAGAAATACCCTTTCTGCTATAGTGGGATGTTAAAATTTCATGTTCTGAAGCTTCCCTCAAAGTTATGGCAAAATATGTAAAACGCGTTTTCAGGCTGAAATAAGGTGGGTTCCGGAACGCCAAACATAAGAATGTTGATAACTTTGGAAAAACACTTCAGACAACTTAGATTTGATGTGCAACTACTACAAATACCCTTTCTGCTATAGTGGGAGGAGAAAATTTCATGTTCTGAAGTCTCCCTGCAAAGTTATGGCACAATGCAGAAAACGCGTTTTCAGCCTGAGATAAGGTGGGTTCCAGAACGCCAAACATAAAAATGTTGATAACTTTGGAAAAACACTTCAGACCGTTTAGATTTGATGTGCAACTACTAGAAAGACCCTTTCTGCTATAGTGGGATGTGAAAATTTCATGTTCTGAAGCTTCCCTGCAAAGTTATGGCACAATGCGTAAAACGCGTTTCAAGCCTGAGATAAGGTCGATTCCGGAACGCCAAACATAAAAATGTTGATAACTTTTGAAAAACACTTCAGACAGCTTAGATTTGATGTCCAACTGCTAGAAACACCCTTTCTGTTGTAGTGGGAGGTGATAATTTCATGTTCTGAAGCTTCTCTGCAAAGTTATGGCACAATGCAGAAAACAAGTTTTCAGCCTGAGATAAGGTCGATTCCGGAACGCCAAACATAAAAAAGTTGATAACTTTGGAAAAACACTTCAGACAGCTTAGATTTGATGTGCAACTACTAGAAAGACCCTTTCTGCTATAGTGGGAGGTGAAATTTTCATGTTCTGAAGCTTCTCTGCAAAGTTATGGCACAATGCAGAAAACGCCTTTTCAGCCTGAGATATGGTCGATTCCGGAACGGCAAACATAAAAATGTTGATAACTTTGGAAAAACACTTCAGACCGCTTAGATTTGATGTGCAACTGCTAGAAAGACCCTTTCTGCTATAGTGGGAGATGAAAATTTCATGTTCTGAAGCTTCCCTGCAAATTATGGCACAAAGCAAAAAACGCGTTTTCAGCCAGAGATAAGGTGGGTTCCGGAACGCCAAACATAAAAATGTTGATAACTTTGGAAAAACACTTCAGACAGCTTAGATTTGATGTGCAACTACTAGAAAGACCCTTTCTGCTATAGTGGGAGGTGAAATTTTCATGTTCTGAAGCTTCTCTGCAAAGTTATGGCACAATGCAGAAAACGCCTTTTCAGCCTGAGATATGGTCGATTCCGGAACGGCAAACATAAAAATGTTGATAACTTTGGAAAAACACTTCAGACCGCTTAGATTTGATGTGCAACTGCTAGAAAGACCCTTTCTGCTATAGTGGGAGATGAAAATTTCATGTTCTGAAGCTTCCCTGCAAATTATGGCACAAAGCAAAAAACGCGTTTTCAGCCAGAGATAAGGTGGGTTCCGGAACGCCAAACATAAAAATGTTGATAACTTTGGAAAAACACTTCAGACAGCTTAGATTTGATGTGCAACAACTAGAAAGACCCTTTCTGCTATAGTGGGATGTGAAAATTTCATGTTCTGAAGCTTCCCTGCAAAGTTATGGCACAATGCAGAAAACGCGTTTTCAGACTGAGATAAGGTGGGTTCCAGAACGCCAAACAGAAAAAAGTAGATAACTTTGGAAAAACATATCAGACAGCTTAGATTTGATGTGCAACTACTAGAAAGACCCTTTCTGCTATAGTGGGAGGTGGAAATTTCATGTTCTGAAGCTTCCCTGCAAAGTTATGGCACAATTCAGAAAACGCGTTTTCAGCCTGAGATAAGGTTGATTCCGGAACGCCAAACATAACAATGTTGATAACTTTGGAAAAACACTTCAGACAGCTTAGATTTGATGTGCAACTACTAGAAAGACCCTTTCTGCAATAGTGGGAGGTTAAAATTTCATATTCTGAAGTTTCCTGCAAAGTTATGGCACAATGCAGAAAACGCGTTTTCAGCCAGAGATAAGGTTGATTTCAGAACGCCAAACATAAAAATGTTGAAAACTTTCAAAAAACACTTCATACAGCTTAGATTTGACATGCAACTACTAGAAAGACCATTTCTGCTATAGTGGGAGGTGAAAATGTCATGTTCTGAAGCTTCCCTGCAAAGTTATGGCACAAAGCAGAAAACACGTTTTCAGCCTGAGATGAGGTGGGTTCCAGAACGGCAAACATGAAAATGTTGATAACTTTGGAAAAACACTCCAGACAGCTTAGATTTCACGTGAAACTACTAGAAAGATCCTTTCTGCTATAGTGGGAGGTGAAAATTTCATGTTCTGAAGTTTCCCTGCAAAGGTATGGCACAATGCAGAAAACGCGTTTTCAGCCTGAGATAAGATGTGTTCCGGAACGCCAAACATAAAAATGTTGATAAATTTGGAAAAACACTTCAGACAGCTTAGATTTGATGTGCAACTACTGGAAAGACCCCTTCTACTGTAGTGGGAGGTGAAAATTTCATGTTCTGTGGCATCCCTGCAAAGTTATGTCACAATGCAGAAAACTCGTTTTCAGCCTCACATAAGGTCAATTCCGGAACGCCAAACGTAAAAATGTTGATAACTTCGGAAAAACACTTCAGACAGCTTAGATTTGATGTGCAACTACTTGAAATACCCTTTCTGCTATAGTGGGAAGTGAAAATTCGATGTTCTGAAGCTTCCCTGCAAAGTTATGCCACAATGCAGGAAACTCGTTTTCAGCCTGAGATAAGGTTGATTTCAGAACGCCAAACATAAAAATGTTAATAACTTTGGAAAAACACATCAAACAGCTTAGATTTGCAACTACTAGAAAGACCCTTTCTGCTATAGTGGGAAATGAACATTTCATGATCTGAAGCTTCCCTGCAAAGTTATGGCACAATGCAGAAAACGCGTTTTCAGCCTGAGATAAGGTCGATTCAGGAACACCAAACATAAAAATGTTGCTAACTTTGGAAAAACACTTCAGACAGCTTAGATTTGATGTGCAACTACTAGAAAGACCCTTTCTGCTATAGTGGGAGGTGAAAATTTCATGTTCTGAAGCTTCCGTGCAAAGTTATGGCACAATGCAGAAAAGGCGTTTTCAGCCTGAGATAAGGTTGATTCCGGAACGCCAAACATAATAATGTTGATGACTTTAGAAAAACACTTCAAACAGCTTAGATTTGATGTGCAACTACGAGAAAGACCCTTTCTGCTATAGTGGGATATGAAAATTTCATGTTCTGAAGATTCCCTGCAAAGTTATGGCAGAATGCGTAAATCGTGTTTTCAGCCTGAGATAAGGTCGATTCCTGAACGCCACACATAAAAATGTTGATAACTTTGGAAAAACACTTCAAACAGCTTAGATTTGATGTGCAACTACTAGAAAGACCCTTTCTGCTATAGTGGGATGTGAAAATGTCATGTTCTGAAGCTTCCCTGCAAAGTTTTGGCACAAGGCAGAAAAAGCGTTTTCAGCCTGAGATAAGGTGCGTTCCGAAACGCTGTGGTCCGGCCAGCGGGGGATACACTTCTCAGGGCGTCGAGTTGGGAGCGGAAGAAACCACAGAAGTAGCGGGATACAAGCTTTGTTTTATTCCACATCAGCGTAACATCATCTCTTCGCTTGACATCGCTCAGTATCAAATTGTTCAAAGTACAGACACATTAAGTAGGGGCTGGATCAAGGGCGCTCCTTGGACCAGATACGTCGTCACAAACATGCATATTCACGTTTGGCCTTCTGGCTGAATCACAAGAGCTTCTGGCAGCTCCAGACAAAACATACATTCCTGTCTCCACCCCAAGGTAGCCATCTCTGGCGTATTTGGAATACAGAGTGGGTAGATATCTGTTAAACATTCCATTGGTACTGAGAAACAAGTTATCCTTGTAACTCTAATGACACAGGTCAAATTATTCCACAACATTTCCCCCCTTTGTGGGTCTCAGACCCACACACCGAATTTAGCAAGCTATCCCATTTTATTTTACTGAAGATTATTTAGTACTGTAACAGAGCAGTGACAATATACTGGATATAGGAATGTAGAAAATGTTAACTGCATGATTAATATAGCTGAAGTTAGTTCAATAGGTTTACTGCTGTCTGGTTAAATAAAAAACCTCAACCGCGCGCATTGTTAGTACCCGTCGCAGGAAAAAGTAAGTCAGTTCGCTTCCGGAAGCGTCAAAAGTTTTCCCGAATTGTACTCTTACTTGCTGACATGATGCATGCTGAACTAATTTGAACTTTCTTGAAATCATTTTGAATTTGTAAAACCCGAACACATAGATTGAACACAAAATTAACCAAAAACAATGTGTGAACATAAACAATATGATGAATTAGAACACATGGTTATGCAATCATATTACAGGACAATGAAACATAATGAACACCAAACAATAAAAAATGTTACTACCTAAATGGTATTCTCTTTTTTTCTGGAAGTCTATTTTCGCTTTCGTTGCTTCTTGTCATAGGTGAGACTTCCTTTTTTAAAACAATAATCAAGTAATTATACCAGCAAAGAAACATAAGATCATGATTTAAACACATTTGTAATGTAATCGTAACAACACCTCCTTCTTCAGTCACGTCTGGAGTATGATGAGAGTCCTCCAATT
This sequence comes from Synchiropus splendidus, assembly GCF_027744825.2. Taxonomy (NCBI): domain Eukaryota; kingdom Metazoa; phylum Chordata; class Actinopteri; order Syngnathiformes; family Callionymidae; genus Synchiropus; species Synchiropus splendidus. The sequence continues at coordinate 39,821,180 of NC_071335.1, forward strand.
AATCAGGTGTTGGGTACAGATGTGGTCTCTCAGTCACCACGAGAGCCAGTTGTTCAGCAGGCATCATGTTCAGCATCTGTGCGTTCCAAAGTCCCGTCGTGACTGCTAACTGCTTCTCAATCATTCGCAGACACAGTTTCCTCATCATGGGTACGATGCAACATGCCAGAAGAAAAATGACAATTAGTATGAATGCAGCAGTAGTCCCCACTTCTGCAAAAAATGCTCCCCATTTTCCTAGATGTCCATCTAACCAATCCCAGGCCCAACTTTTAGCCCCTGCATGCTCTTTTATCTCATTTTTTAAATCTCTAAGTTTATCCATTGCAATGGCAAATGTTCCATCAGGCGCGGTGTTGTTAGGAATGTAAGTGCAACGCTGATCTCCAAACATGTGACACACACCACCTTTTTCTGCTAATAACCAATCTAGCACCTGACGATTTTGTAACACCATTTTACCAGTTTCATGCAGTTGTTCTCCCAGTAGTTTAAGTATTTCATAAGTATGGTTTGTGTATCTCTGCGCATTATAGTAAATATAATTAATCCAATCCACATTCTTATTAATTTGTACCCAAGGGAGTATTGATTCTAATCCTGCTCTAGCTTCATCTAATGCTTTAAACTCCTGTGGAACACCTCGAGGTGAGTCTGGCCCATTTATATAAATGTCTTTGAGAAGAATGATTCCTCTTTTTTGCCTGTCTGAGTTCAACTCACCTCTCATCCTTAACATTGAACTTACATCTCCATATATGAATGTTGTTGGCATCCTGAGTCGAACCAATGCACATAACCCCACCCAGTCGGATGGCAGCGCATTGAGTAAGATATTGTCTCCACACATCCAATAGCTATCAGCAATAGCAACGGTCTGCGCTTCATACAAATGAACCAGCGGAATGCCCATTGTTATGTTTTCACAGGTTTGACTTAATTCAATTGGATTTTCAAACCACACTGGTTTAGTGGGGAATTTAGGATTCATTGCTTGCTTGCGGGAACCATGAAACTACCCATGTCACATTACAATTAACTGTTGTGTTGCCCACATGTCTTGCTAGAGGAAAATGCTGGTATCCTCCACTAGCAAAACATTCATATTCTAGAAGTTCATTTACCTTATAATCTACTGGCGGCTCCTTTTGAGTTGTTTGTATCTCAAAATCTTCACATCTTTCACGCACTATACTGTCCTGGTTGTCCAACATCTTACGCCCTTCTTTTGATCCATATAAAAATCTGCAGTTTAAACCACACATGGGAAGTTTGAGTAATGAGTTGACTTGTGTCATGATTGCAAAATTTCCCTGTTTGCATTGCTCCCTTTGAGTTCGAGCACATTCTTCTGCTGTGTACTTTTCAGGAATTACAGTAGGAAGTTCCATTGGTGTTGGTGTACAAATTAAACATTCAACCTGCGTCATTTCTTTAGCAGTATAACTAACCCATTTGTACCACTCATTTTTCTGGGCCAGATCCCATAGTCGATCTTCTGTGAGTTTAAAGCTTCTTTGCTGTGGTTTGAATTTCACTGTCTTGAGTTCCTCGTCCTCTGACATGTTGACTGAGTCCCACTCATCATATGAATCATAAAAATCAGGATCTTGCGCATCAGAACTGCGTGGTTTTATAACCTCGGGTATCTCTGTCAGTTCTCTCGGAAACCCCTCAAAAGGAGTTGTCATGACTGTGTCCAATACCTTCCCATGTGGAAAATACATAAAAAATTCAACTTTGTATATTTTCCCTGGCTTCAATCTATTTGCCCTAATCCCCAATGTCCATTTTGTGAGATTTTTCTCCAACGACAGATCACACTCTGGGTCACCCATTACCCGTTCCTTAGACCTTATTACTTCCCAACCACAGATCATATTTGGACTGCCAGATGCTGTTTTTTCAATGATGTTAATTCCTCTTCCAACCATCCCATCATACATAGATTGTTCTGGAATTTGGATCTTGACTTTTTGGGACAGAGTTAAACTAGTGATTACATTCAGGACGTAACGATTGGTTGAGTCTGAGACTGGACATGTGGTTTTATTACAGATAGGACTAGTGGTGGTCAAAACTGGACGGTCATCTTCTTTTCCTTTTTTTGACTGTGGTGTGGTTCCAAGTTTGGCAAACAGTGTTTTACCTAGAGCTCCCTGACGTCTGACCTGGATCCCACTTTTACTCCGCCTGTCCTGCACCAATACGCTTGGTTTGTGTTTCTGGGCATGTTTCACACAACAGGTGATCGCATCGTACTTAGCTGAGTCGCTGTTCTGCTGGAGTTTTTTAGCTGGAACTTCGGTGTCACGGTCTGGACTTTGGTCGGCTGCTCCGGTCTCGCGGTTCCCGTCCGTCGCTGCGCGAGCTCGTCTCCTGGTGAAAACCAAACCAGACAACTTATTATCACAGCAAACCTTGTCATCAACATTTTGACTATCTAAATCATTGACTTCACTGCCCTGTTTTCTTTGATGTTTGGTTGTGGGGCCTTGTGCCTTTGTACAATGGCTCAGATGGTACCAAGTGGCGCTGCCTTCGACTTGGACAGCTGTTGGTGTTGCTCGGACCACGGTGTATGGACCTTCACGTCTCGGCTGGTGCCACTTCCTTCGGAAGACCTTGATATACACCTGGTCGCCGGGAACCACCAAATGCCCGACCTCACGATCGGCCTCAAGCTCCCGTTTTCTCTCCTGCAGATAGATAGTCTTATGGATAGAAGTTAATTGCTTCATATAACTTCTAAGTTCAGATTGTAGTTGCTCAAGTGGAGGCCCCTTGTAGGGTCCCCTCAAATATGGTGCTGGCATCGGCCGTCCCATCAACATCTCATGTGGTGTCAAATGTGTGCTTCGATGAGTTTGCATGCGATAACTCATCAGTGCTAATGGTAACGCATCAACCCAGTTTAGCTTCGTGCTTGCACAGATCTTGTTCAGTTTCGCTTTCAGAGTTCCATTTATCCTCTCCACCATTCCCTGACTCTGGGGGTGACAAACGGCACCCAATCGTTGTTTGATTCGAAGTTGCTGCAAGATGCCCTTCACAACCTTTTGTACAAATGCAGCACCGTTGTCTGAGCTTATTTCTGATGGAATGCCAAATCGAGGAATGATTTCTCTGGTCAGGAATTTGATTACTGTTTCAGCACTCAAGTCTTTAGATGGTGCTGCTTCAACCCAGCGGCTAAACCGATCAATTACCACCAACATGTAACGTTTCCCTTGAACCATTTTTATCATGTCAACGTAATCAATCACAAGATGTTTAAATGGACCTTCTGGGACTGGAATATGCCCTATTGATGTCTTGATGTTTTTTCGTACATTGTTTTCTGCGGATCATAATACATTGTGCAGTGATAGTCCGAGGCAGGTTTTCTGGCTTTTGGAATCTGTGCTTGGATGTACAGTTCCCAAGTTTTGAACGTGTGTGTTGTTGGTTCCTGGACATCCCCTAACCAGTACACTTTTGCACCTTTTGTCTGTTGGAGCATTTGGTGGTCTACTCCACTCTTGTCAATGTACACTCCCTCTGGTGTGCACCAGATGTTGATTTTCAATTTGCACAGTGCATCTCTTCCCAGCAGATTGACAGGGGTTTTGTCCGATACTAGAACTGGGTATTTGGACTTCACCCACATCGGTGGCAAGTCTCACTGGAACTGTCATTGGAATGGTTTGTTTTAATCCCGAGAATCCTACTGTTTGGACATACTTGTCGGACATGGGGAGGTGGGTGGCATACTTTGGACTCACGCAGGTGTAAGTGGCTCCACTATCGAATAACATTGGAACTTGCCTGTCCTCCAATTTCACTTGAATGATTGGTTCTCTGCCAGATTCTCCTGTTTGGCTTGAAAGCTGGCCCTCCCCGGTAGGATTCTCTGGGCCCCGCTAATATCCATAATTTGCACCTGCCCAGGGGTATGCTGGTCCTCTTTGTTGTATGGGCTGCGTCTGTGCCTCTGGCATTCCGGGGCCGGTCATTTGGCAGTTGCGGGCTAGGTGACCAGGTTCACCACAGCTCCAACATAGTCCTGGGGGGCCTTGCATTTTTGATGGCCTTGTCATGCCTCTTCCCCAAGTTCGCAATTGAGACTGTCTCATTTGTGTGGGTCGTTGCCCGAACGGCTGTTGTTGATAGGCATTTGCAACCGGTGGCTGTTGGATGGGTGGCGCTGTTGGCTGTGTTGCTGGTGTTGGTGGCTGTGGCGGTGGTGTTGACCCAATGGTGGCACCTTGATCCATCACGGCGGCTTGAGTCTTTGTCTTCAATCTGCTCTGGAGATCTGTGAGCTGCAGTTGAGTGAGCTTTCTTTGTTGAGCCCTCTCTTGTTCATCTTGTCTTTGCTCATCTCTCCGGTGTCTCTCGATGGCGTGTACAACGTGGTCGCGGAATTCTCTGTGAGGCATGGATGTCAACCCCACGACGTGTTCCAGCTTGCTCTGTACTTGTTGTGGCAGGGCTTCAATGACATAGGTGCGGAACAGAGTTGATAGCAGAGGACTGTTTTTGGCTTCCTCCTCTGTCTCTTGTTTCCATCTCTTCAGTTGCCTGCTTATGTACGCAGCTGGGTTCTTGTTCTCTCCAAGTGGTTCTCCTTTCAGTGCCTTTGGGTCAATCTTGGATGGGAATTCACCTCTCAACACTCTCCACAGCATTGGCCGGTATGGATTGAACTCGGTCCCGTCGGCCATCATGTCTATCATCCAGACATTTCCACTGTGACGTAGGAGGTTCTCCATCGCGCTTGCACCCAAACTCTTAGCCAACACAGCCTTGATGTCGCCAAGGGCCAACATCTTGCCAACAGTCTCCTCCTCAAACTTCCTGATCCATTTTCCAGCTCCTTCGTGGATATCTGGCAGTCGGGCAATCAGTCCTGCAAGGTTGAGCGTTTGCCACGGGATATAGTGACCTTTGTTGCCCTTGATCAGAATAGGAAACTGACCAGGGTCTGTGTCTCTGTCCGGCGGCTTGTTGTTTGGTCGGTATCTCAGGTCAACCCTTCCAGCTCCACTCGCCCCCTGCTGTCTTGTCTTTGTTTCACCCAACTTGTCATGTTTCTCATCCAACTCCATCTCGATTTCTTCGATTATTGTTCGGTTTGTTCTGCGTTCAGGGTCGACACCCACATGGTCTAGCTGAGTCCAGGATGACTCGCCACCGATCTTCCCTCTCAGTGTTTCATTTCGTTCGGCGTAGCAGTCCAGGATTGATGATTTCACTTCCCCATCTGTTTTCCTTTGGGTACTGCAGTGCTTTGGGATGCGCTGGTGTTCAGGACTCAGCACTCTGCCCTCTTCCGGTGGAAATTGATTCGGGGTATTTCTGTGTTTGGATGCCGACATTCCAGTTTTGTCATCACATGCATCTTCATCATCGGTGTCATCGTACTTGAAGTCTCCATTAATCTTCACTGTTCCCACGAGTGATGGATATAATCCAGGGGTGTCTGGGCAGCCTTTGTTGTTGTTGTTGCTCTTAACAGATGTTGCTTGCATCTTTTTTTGTTCCATCAATCCTTCTCTGATGTTTCTTCTGTAGCGTTGTCCTTCCATTTTGAACATGTTTATAATGTTGTGTTCATATTTTCTCTTTTCCTCACGTTTCTTGCTGTGATCTTTTGCCTTGTAGTCTTCGATCCTCACCTCCATGATTTCACACATATGTGGGTCGAATAGCGGAGGCAGTGCGTTCCCTCCAGATGTCTGCAACAACTGCACAAATCTAATTGCGTCTGATCTTACTTTCAACCTTGAGCAAACTCAACTTTTGACTTTTTTGTACTATGCATCAAGACACCAATATGTTTAAACTGCTTATGGTTTCTGGATAGAAAACGAGAAAGAGAGTCCCAGTGCTTCGAGCTCCATTTTATATCATTTATATCATCCTTTCCTTCCCTCCCACCTTTTTTTTTTTTTTTTTTTTAAACTCCTGTTTAAAACCTGTTATCTGTTCAAACCTTCTACTCTGTTGATTCTGTATTTCTCATCCCGTCGCACGTCAGCGCGCCTTCACACACACACACACACACACACACACACACACACTGCTCTGTTCTTTGTCATGAAAACTGCATACAGTAAAAGTATAGTCTAAAAGGTAGACTTCGACACTTCAATCCACAACACCCAATGTCAATAATATCAAAAAACAATATCACCCACACATCATGGCCATACACATATACCCACACAGCTCTCTCCGTGCTGTGGCATGAGAGTTCTACGTAGTTGAGGTAGATAAACGTTTTAAACTTCACGCAGGTACACACACTGTCACACGTCATGACTGCACACACATACACACACAGTTCGTCTGTCCTTAGTCTAAGTGGAGGTCTCTGTCCTGCTCTTTATATGCAGCATTTGTTCATAGTAATAATAGCATCATTGATTATGAGCCCCTAGTGAGTGTGCTGTCGTTTATTCAGGATCTCACGACCTGGTTTCACAATGACTGGGCATTTGTATTTTTCTACAACTTGTCACAGGTTGTCTCCACCAGATTCTCATCTGTGGTATTCTTTTAGAGATCTTGACGTGGAAGAGTGAAGATCTCTAAAGGAAACTAGAAAATATAAAATATTTTCGTATATACATTATAGGCCACGCCTAGCTTGTCGGTATGGAAGCCTTAAACGTTAATCAGCTAGCCCCTGAGAGCATCGCTCATGGCAACGAGTGGGTGACCAGTTTTTATCAAAAACTGGAGGCCACGGGCTCATTTCGTCCCTTATCCAAATAGTCACACTCCCGCGTCGTTATTCACCGGAAAAACCAACCTCGGGCATCAAGGCCTGCGCAGTAAACAAACAATACACGTTTCTAAAACTTGTTGCACCTCACAAGCGCATCTCAATTTACAACGCTTTCACAGAACACACAAGCACTTCTCGGTATGCAAGTGCTTCTCAGAATCAAATAGCCTTTTTGTTGGTGTTTTTTGTGTACACGTCGGTTTGGCACTACTTCTGTGGATTTCCGTCTCCCCACTCTCTGGTTCTTTCACCGTGAGGTCAATTCTGCATCCAGCTCTCACCCAGCAGCACACTGAGGAAGAAAACGGTATCTTACCTCAGGGCGCCTTGTGCTGCGGGCATCGAGTCAGACGTTCCTCAATCCTCGGTGCGAACGTTTGGGCGCCAGGGTTGGGTCTAAGTGATACCGCCGAGTCATCGTCTCCAAAAGAGATGCAATCAGGGCTGATCGAAAAAGAGCTACTAGCTCCTTGGAGGCCTGATCAAGTGGCTCAAAAGGGGCTTCGGAGAGTGAATTGAGTACCAGCTGCAGGTCCCAGTAGTGACATAAAGGTCTTGAGGTTGGTCTAAGCCTTTTCAGTCCTCTCATGAAACGGCTCACTAGACGATGCTCGCCGAAGGGGTGGCAGTCCAGACCATTGTGTAGCATGGAAAGGGCTGCTCCGACCTTGGTTAACCAGATGCTGGAGAAAAGAGAGGATGAGAGAAATAGTTGCCGATTCTGGGCAGGCTGACTGGGTTCCACACCACCGGGGAAAAATGTCCAATTAACATTGTATACTCTGAGGCTTGACTAAGCTTTAGCGTTCTGTAGAGTCAATTTGACATCAGGGGGAAAGTGACTGATTTTTAACCCTGGAGAAGCCAAACCTTGAGGGGTCGTTCTATTATTGGGGGAGACCTCAGGGTTCCTGATGCTTGCAGAAGTGCTGACCTCGATGGTGAGTACTCCCAGTGGCCTTTGATCCGCATCTGACACATCTCTGGATAGCAGCTGGAGCTGGGGCTCTTTAGATTAAGGGAAGGAGGAGGAAAGGCATACAGGAGGCCTTTTGGCCACCTTGGATGAGCGAGGGCATCAGCTCCCCGTGGAGGGTCGTCAGATCTACGAGGAGAGAACCAGAGAGGACATTTGAAGCTCTATCTGCTGGCAAAGACATCAGCCACTGGGTGGCCGAAAAACTTGTTGATCATGTTTGCCATCTCCTGAGATAAATTCAATTCATCTGGCAGTGGTCTCCGAGATAATCCATCTGCTGCCACATTGTCTCCACCTGGCACATGCAGAGCCCTCAATGAGGCTAAATGTACATCAACCCAGAGAAAAAATCTTTGTGACGAGGTTGTGTAGCACAGACGACCTCACGCCACCCTGGCGGTTGATGTAGGCCACTGTGGTGGAGCTGTCTGATCTCACCATAACGTCATTCACAACTAGATGGAGAGAAAGGGCCACCAACACTCTAAAAACTGCCAACAGTTCCAGCAGCTTCATATGACGACCTTCGGAACTGCTCCAGATCCCGCTGACGCAGATCTGATCCAGGTGGCCTCCCCCGCCTGACAGAGATGCATCTGTAAAGACTTGTAGGACTTCAGTCAGAGCATGATTTTCCTGGGGGAAGCCCCCGCATGTTGAGCAGACCCAGGCAGACCAAGGCGTGGGCCGCTGCCTCAATAGCGCGATGTGGTCCAACATCAAATTGGTGTGTGCTGATGACTCCTGTTTGGACCTGGCTAGAATCAAACAGTAGTCCAAGTACGTCAGAATCCGCAGACCCTGTCTCCTTAGTGGTTCGAGCCCCGCTTTCACGCACTTGGCGAAGGTGCAAGGCACAAGACACTAGAGACCGCGTTGTGGAAGTAGGCGTCTGCAAGATCTATGGAGGTCATCCACTCTCACACTCTGACGCACTCCAGGAGTCTCCTGGTACTCCGGAACGGCTGTCTGGTCATTGGTTGAGAAAACTGAGGTGCAGAACAGGTCTCCACTCTGTCTTTTTGGGTGGCAGAAAGTACCTGGAGTAAAACCCAGCGTATCTGGATCGTTTTGGCACTCGTTCAATTACTTCCTTTGACAGGAGAGCGCAGTCCTCCTCCATCAGACATGACTGCTGGTTCTCTGAGTTCACTAAGGTCCACGTGGTGTCGCAGAACCTCGGGGTTGACAGTGAAATTCAAAGACATGTCAATGACCGAATATCTTCTCGATCCATATGGGCAGGTGAGGAGACAGGCGCTTTCAATTCAGAAGATACTCTTTCAAGACAGGCGACCTGAGCACAGGAGAGGACCCGGCATCGCGGGAGGGTCAAGGATGACAGGGTCATCGGTGCACAGCGCCCACTCCTCTGGGCACTTCAAGTCCCGCTGGTTGTTCAAAAACAGACTTGCTTTTGTCAGCTAAGCCATCAGAGGAAGTAGGGCCACCAAACTTGCAGTGTACCTTGATCTGACACTGCAATTCTTCTGAGATGGACACCCGAGGGACCGGCCCATTCTCAGAAAGAGATGACTAGGTAGGACGATGTCCTGCTTACCTCTGAGAGGTTTGGAGGGCTGCAGAGAACAGAATCACACAAAGACATCGCATCAGAAATCGCGTGAGGCAGCTGAGAACAGAGTAGGTCTGGCACGCAGCGCCTACTGTGAGATCCTCTGAAGTGGTGGCTTTCACGGTCCTGTGGCGACCCCTGCTAAATACTGGTGAGTCTGGGGAATAAGAAGAGTTAATGGCATGAATTGAAACTCCCCTGACTTTTGGCTAGAACGAGACGGGAGAGACGGGAAAGAGTTATTTGACGCCTATGCTTCTTATTGTGGAGAAGCTAAGGAAAAACATAACTTCTTGGGTCCAGAAACTTCCCCGTCTCCTGAGACAATGTCAAACAAAAACACATTTTTGAAGCCGGAGTTCGCACTGACTGGAACTGGAGGTGAACTTGGCGGTGATAAACCCTAATTTTGGGCAGAGAGGAAACAGACCCGATACCAATGTAATGCATCTTCTTTTTTATTCAAGTTAGACTTTGGTACAGATCGCAGAGCGCAATGATGTTCTCAAGCGCTATGTGCTGGTTGCGGACAGCGTTGACACGATTCCACTGCGCGATGCTAGGATGGTCACTCCTCAGGGGAGAAGTCGAGCTCCAGGGGCGAGGGCATCGCAAATCGCAAATCGCGCACGACTTCTGAGTGAGAGGGAACACATACACAGGACACAGAATATACTGGAAAGAGTGTTTTACCTATAGCTGTAGGTGAAATTCTCATGTTCTAAGTCACCCCTCTAAGCAGTCAGTGAACAGTGCAGAAAACACGTTTTCAGCCGGAGGCACTGGAGTTTTCAGACCAACAAAGATAGAAATCTTGACAACTCTCTGATACCACTTGAATTAGTTCTGAGGTTGAATTAGTTCTGCAGCTACTAGAATGACGGCTTCTGCTGTGAAGTCAGGTTAAATTTTCATGTTCTCAGGCATCCCTGAGCAGTGAGTGAACAGTACAAGAAAACGCGTTTTCAGGCCGAGAGAGGCTCGGTTTCTGACCAGGAAAAAAAAATAGTTCATAACCCCCTGAAATACATTTCAGAAATCTCGGTAAAGTGTTAATTATACTGGTAAGAATGTTAGTTGCAGGAGAAATATTCATGTTCTCAGGCATCCCTGAGCAGAGAGTGATCAGTGCATATGTTACAGGTCTCAGTTACCAGGCCCAGCAATAGATGAGTTGCCTGTTTTAAAACAGTAGAAATGATCAGAGGCGACACCTGCTTCCACTCCGTACAGCGCAGCTCAGCAGACATTATTTACATTACAACAAAACATTCATTTCTCTGTTCTTACCATCATACACAACACACATACTACAACAAAAATAATGATGTCCTCTCGTCATATAATAATTACTCATTAAGCATTCATCATAATACAACAGGTTCATATTCTCCTGAAAATAAGTGAGGTTTAATGTTGATCCTTCTGCCTTGTTCACGATACTCTACGTCACACCAATTAAAGAAAAGTGTCTGAGCAAAAGACGGAATAACATTCTGCATATAAACATAACTAATCACATCAGGCAAAACAACAAATCCACAAAGTTTAAACAACTACGTTTCCTCAAGCACATGTTCACCGAACTCGCATAGGGAGCGCCATCTTGGATCGTCCGTGAAAGGGAAAACTTAAATATTTGCTCATACGCATCTTAATTAACTATATTTGTATTCCACCATTCACCCATGAGGTTCAATAACACCCAGATGAGCTCTGAACTCTCACAAACCTGTTTTAAAACAGTAGAAATGATCAGGGGCGACACCTGCTTCCACTCCGTACAGCGCAGCTCAGCAGACTGATCAGTGCTGACGACGCTGTTAATCAAGAGGGTCCCCGGATGCAAACAGCACCACTTCGCCTCCTGCTGGCCATGGGACCGTAACAACGGAAAGGACAAGAATATCTAAATTTTTTAAATACTTCAATAAATTTAACTATAAGTGTTTCCCGTGCACCGAAACCATGCCCCCAATGAAAGCAACCAGCATCTTATCTACATTAAAAAAATATGAATACTATAATATATATTTTTAATAACAAAAATTGTGATCACACATTTCGGGTCACACACTCCCTGACAAAAAAAAAATGAAATGACTTTCTAAAATTTTCTCAATATCATAACTTTTTTTTTTTTTCCTGAACTCCAGTTACGTAAGTGGCAAAGCGTTCAGACTGTACGCCAATCAATATACAAACACTGGGGTTTTGTATGTGTATTGTTGGTCTTGATGCGGAATGGGATATGACGCCAGTTGAAACATGGGTCGATTCATTACGGGATAAGTTGGTCCCCCCCAGAATGACCTTCCTGGATACTCTGGTACAGTGACTGTACTACACATTGCTTGGGGTCGGTGTGAAGGTTGACCTAATGTGTCATAGGTGAGGAGCTGAATAGGCTTTCTTGTCCGACTGGACTTACGAGTTTGAAACTGTCTTACTGGCTCATCACTCCGTTGTACATTTACTGATGGAAAACAAGCTTCTTCATCCCCATCTTGAGCCACAACCCCCCCACATTCCATGGTTGTTGGATCAACCAGTAAGTGGTCATATTCTCTTCCAGATTCTGATATTCCTGCCATGTATCTTGGCCTTCTGCTCCAGCTGTGCTCTCAAAGATAGGGACATTGACTAATGTCCTTCTTGCAAAAGTGTTTGGCCATGATCGATCTTCTCAGTAGATGTCACCCCATTTTGATTACTCTGAACCCTACCCCTATACTGTGTTTGAGTGTGACCTCCTGACTGGTATCCTCAGACAGTATCGAGGTTCATCTTCATCAGAAGACTCACTGTTTGAGTTACATCCACTCTGTTCTACACCTGACTCCCTTTTATCCACTCTCTGTCTTCGGGGTTTGTTTACAAGAACATTGGTGTTTTGTTTTGGACCTCTCTTTCGACCCTCTTGCGAGTCCAGGGACAGTTGAGGTAGAAGTACGGGCAGTTCATTAACCAAATGAAGTAGATTGCGGTGTAGTGTTTGTACTGTGCTTCCGCCGGTCTCAGGGGCAACTTCATACACTGGTCCATCCCCCATTCACTCTCTCACCACATGGACTGTATCTTCCCAGTATGATCGTAACTTACCAGGCGCCCCTCTTTGACTCAGATTTCGTACTAAAACCCTGTCACCCGACGCAAGCACCATACCTTTCATGTGACGATCATAGTACTTTTTACCACGAGAACTTGATTGTTGGCTATTCTCAGACACCAACCTGTACGCTTCTTTCATCCTCACAGCCCACTTGTTAGCGTACCCTTTAGGGGTGGTGGCATCTTCATCAACCGACAAGCTAAGTATGATGTCCACAGGCAGACGAGGGTGTCGTCCATACATCAAATAGAATGGTGAAAAGCCAGTTGCCTCGTGTCTTGTACAGTTGTAGGCATGGATGACTTGTGGAAGGTGGTCTCGCCATCTTTCTTTTTCCTTCTCTTTCATGGTCCTCAGCATTTGTAACAGGGTACGATTAAATCGCTCTGCTGGGTTCCCCTGGTGATGGTAAGGAGTTGTTCTAGAGCGACCCACTCCGCTCAACTGTTGCAATGTTTTGAAGAGCTCATTCGCAAATTCTTTCCCCTGGTCATGGTGGAGTCTCAAGGGGTAGCCAAATCTTGAAATGAAATCATCAAAGAGTCTCTCGGCAGCAGTTTTACCGGACTTGTCCCTCGTAGCATATGCCTGGGCAAACCTAGTGAAATGGTCTACAACGACCAAAATATATTCAAACCCTCCCTTGCTGGATTCTAGATGCAGGTATTCAATCGATACTAGCTCTCGGGGTGAGTTGGTGGTAATGCTCCCCATGGGTGCTCTATTTTGTGAGACAGGCTTCTTCTGTTTAACCCTTGTGTAATGTTCATGTTGTTGTTACTCAGCCAGTGTTTGTGCGTCAGATGGACCCGTTGCATTCTGTGGCTTTTAATGCATCACAATCAAACACTTTATGTTAAAATGCTGAACAGATGTTTACCTTATCCCAATTACAAGCAGTATAAACAATATATATTGTTAATATTTGCCCTTTACCTTAGTTAGGTCAAATGTATAAGTTATTATTTAAAACGTAATGACGAAAATCAATTACATTGAAGATATGAGTGGAAACAAATTTACAAGTGAAGCAAGGTTTTTCAAAACTATTCACTTTTATTTCTTTGAACTTGAAAATTTAACCATTGCACAACACAAGCTGAACACATGAACAAAGTAAACATATCAGTCAAGATAACACAGAAGCCCAATTGAACACATGGCCTTTAGCCACGAGCCTATACAACACATGAGGGGCAGAGCTTTACTCTGTGTGTTGCAGATATAATTTTTGCACTTGATGTATGTATATTGTGTTTTCCTGTCCATCTTGGGTCCGCACACTTTGCACCGCTTCCTCTTGTTGCTGGTGTTCACAACCTAGAGTAATGAAAAGAGCAGGAATTTTACTAACATCTCTCTCTCTCTCTCTCTCTCTCTCTCTCTCTCTCTCTCTGTCTCTCTCGCTCTCTCTCTCTCTCACACACACACACACACACACACACACGAGAGCACGCAAGACATGAGTGCCAGACATGTACTGCAACAGCATCATACACTTACTTCAGGCTCTACAGATTGTGGTTCTGTAGGTTGGGTGGACAGGACACCAGCATCTCCTCCTGAATCCTCCTCACCATGGCTGCAGAGGCTGGGATTCTGGGGATATGCTTTCTTCTTTCGATTTCGGGTCTCACCAGTGCCTTTCCCAGATCCTCAAGAAACAGCCGTCTTCTCTGGAGCTTCACTCGGTTCCACCCTGGGTTCAAGTGCCATCCAAATGACAAAGGCATTTGGATGGCATCTTTTTTTTGGAACTGGCTGATGCTCAATCTCATCATCTTCTTCAGAGTCACTGTCAGATTCTGAATTTTCAGAAATGTGATCCTCAAATTCTGAAACCTCTTCTTCTGAATCCTCTCCCTCTACATCATTATCAGAAACTTCTCTCTCTTCCAAAATCAATCCCAGGGCCCTCGCAGAGTACCTGCGCAGAGTACCTTTTGTCCATCTTGATCAGTTATGATAAGAAACCACACTGGCAAAGCTGTAATTATAGTGTCTACCTCCAATTTGTAGCAAATAGAGTGACAAAATAAACATTCTCGTAAGTCAAAGGGTCAAATTTGTGAGAAAATTGTGGCAACTGCGCTTTTGTGTTTCTGTACCTGCAGTTCCCACATAAGGTCAGAAGGTCTCATTTTCTGGCACATTTGACCCTTTGATGTCCTGTGTACCTACACTCTGTCTTCCCCCAATCTAGCCATGCTCTGTGTGTGTGTATGGTACACAGAACATCAATTTCCACACTTCTATTGGCCCCGGGTCCAGGGGACCCGGATATCTTATATGTAATAGAAATGTGTAGGGGGGGTGAACGGTGTGTGATTCTTCTGTATTCTGATAGATGTTCCTATGAGCCAAAGCCAGTGAGTTTCAGTTTGAAAAATTAATTCATTGTATCATTTTTATTTTAATAAATAATGAAAACGGGTCACACAGACCCGATCACCACACAAGGGTTAATGCAGAGACATTTTCGGGTCACATAGGTCTCAATATCACGTTTCATATATGGCCAATAAAAACGGTCCTGAGCAAGACCCAAAACCCTTTCTGTGCCAAGATGCCCCATATCATCAAGAAGATGTCTCATTACCATGGGTTGGTACGTTGGGGGCAAAACCAGTTGATCTCTCAAGTTGTTTTTTCTATACAGTAGGCCATTCTTAATGTGGAGTTTTTCCCATTCATATAACAGCTTCTTTGCAAGGCCAGTAACACTTTTCTTCATATTACTTGACAAGATGTTGCTGGTTTCCTTCAGTTTAATGACTTCACCAATGGTTGGATCGTCTCTCTGAGATCTCACAAGATCATCTCTGTTTATGCCGGGGAGCAATTCCGGTGAACAGCTCTGTCATGTGGCGGCATTCTCTGACAGGTCCATCAACGCAACATAAGCAACATCTCGCTGTTTGGCCAAAACAGTCTCTCTTGGAAGTTCTTCTGCGCATGACTCAATGTAGCGGTCAATATCTAATGGTAGTCTGGACAGCGTGTCCGCATCCACATTTACCGTCCCTGGTCGATATTTCACTTCAAAGTGAAAATCTGCAAGCTCAATCACCCAACGGTGACCAACAGCATTGAGCTTAGCAGTACTCATCACATATGTCAACGGATTATTATCCGTATAGACAATAAAGTGAGATGCGTAATACAGGTAATCTCGAAATTTCTCACTGATGGCCCACTTCAAAGCCAGAAACTCAAGTTTGCCTGAGTGCCAGTTATAATTTATTTCAGCTGGCGTCAGTGTCCTCGACCCATAGGCAATAACCCTGAGCTTCCCTGCTTGCCTCTGATATAACACTGCACCAAGCCCTTGTTCTGAGGCGTCAGTGTGTAGTATAAACGGGAGTTTGAAATCAGGGTAACCCAGAACTGGCGGGTTGGACAGGGAATAAATAAGATGGTCCAGGGCCCTCTGGTGTTCTTCACTCCACTGTAGTGCCTTTGATGACAGCTGTGTCTTCTGCCCCTTCTTTTGTCTGGGCTGAGATGTGACCATGACGTTTCCTGTCTTTAAAAGTCCGTACAACGGCTTTGCGATTCTTGAAAAGTCCTGTATGTACAATCTGTAATAGCTGAGAAATCCTAGGAGCTTACGGACTTCACCAACCGCCCTTGGAGTTCGAGCCCTTAGCGCCCGGATGGCTTCCAGATCCTTCGGGTCAATCCGGACTCGATCAGCAGAGACCAATCTTCCCACATAACGGACTTCTCTCTTTAAAAGCTCGCATTTCGCAGGTCTCAGCTTCACACCATGCTGTTGGAGGACTCAAAATACTCGTCTCAAAACTTCAACATGGTCTTCAAATGTCTTAGCGAAGCAAAGAACATCATCAAGGTATGGAATGCAACAGTCATCTCGCAAGGAGCTCAGCATCTCCTCCATGCTTCGCTGAAATGCTGCCGGAGCGTTCGAAAGTCCGAAGGGGATCCGCACCCACTCATATAAGCCCCATGGTGTGATGAATGCAGTCATGTGTCGTGACCCTTCAGCAATGAAGCCTTGATGATAGGCTTTCCCTTGGTCCAAAATTGAAAACCAGCTATAGCCACCTAACGTATCAATTAGATCTTGAATACGAGGTAATGGATGTTTATCTGGAACAGTCTTTTGGTTGAGGAGCCTACAATGAATGCACAGTCTCAGACTTCCATCCTCTAGCGAACACAAACCACTAGCGCAGAGTACGGGGACTTTGATTTTATGATTCAATTCTTGGATAGTAGGTCTTGGATGTAGTCCTTCACTTCTTTATACAGTGGCTTGGGAACTGGTGAGTAGGACCTTTGCACCGGTGTGTCATCCTTCAAATTTATGCTCATTTGTAAGTTGTGAATGCATCCAATGTCATTGTTATCCCGTGCAAATGCATTCGACTCCTCGAAGAGCATTTTTCTCACAATCTCTTGTTGTTCCTCCGTCAAGTGGCTCACATCAACAGGAGGGTGCCAGAGATTAGATTGTTGTCTTGAGTCATGTTTATCTCCTTCTAGGAAAGATGCGGTCTTGTCATTGACTTTAATACTCTCTTCTTTGCATGGTTCGAAAATCTTCTCGACTGACTGTATGCTACCCAACACAGTCGAACTGTATAAAGTCACTTCATGGTTGTTATGGTTCGAGATTGGAATCTCAACGTAGGGCACTCTGGTGTTATGAATTTCAACCAATCCGTCACCCAGATCCAACTGGTCCAGCTTCACATCTGGGTGAGTGACTTCGAACAAAGCAAGAGGGTGGCTGAACTCAACTGGCACTTTACATTTGAGGTGGAAAACCTGTCCAGGGTGCATGACGATATCTTGCCGACCAACTTTCACTAGTGCATGGTCACATGTAGGCACAACGGTCTGGACATGGTTCACAATAGCTTTCGCTAGCAGCTTGGTAATGACAGTCACCACTTCAATTCTACTTGTCTGTAACTGAATGAGTTCTTGGATGACGTTGAAGCCGACTATCGGTCTTGTTAAGTCCACACAGCTGACCAGGAATGGCACCCGAATAGTGAGACTTGGGTCTTCATTTTTTGGCAGATTAAAGGTGAGTTCAACCCAACCCTCATATGGCATCGGTGCCCCGTTTGCGGCAATAATACTCAATAATACTCACTTGTGCCCCAGAATCCAAAAGTGCAGTCACGGCATATCAACTTAAGTTGCAAACATTTTCCTCCAATTAAGTTAGCTATTCGTTGTGATGTTGCCTCTTCATTTGTTTGTGGTGGTGGAGAAACTACAGAGTCATTGCTTCTTGGTGTTATCGTTGGCTCAATGGAGCATGCGTGGGACTGAATCTCACTGTCGGTCACAGGTTGGCCTCCGACTGTAACCGAGATGCGTTTCCCGACATCGTGTTCGTCTTCAGGCATCCTACAGCCTAGTGTGCTTCGTCCCCACAGAAGAAACAGTGATTGCAATCTGTGTGATTCCTTGCGATACAAGCAGAGCAGCCATATGGTCTCTCTCGCCTTGGTTGTCTATTCTGTTTAGGAATGCATTGGCAGGTACACTTAGCTTGAGACTCAGGAGTTGACGGCTTTGCTGCTGCTGCATTTGATTGAAGAGAATTAACTGCTTGAGTTAGAGCCTGGACTTGGGCATTCAGTTGATGGATTATCTGGTCCCTCGTATCGGAGTCATTGCTGCACTTGTCTTTGTTCAAGTTACTCACGTTGACTTCATTACTCTGTACATGCGTAATTTTTGAACGAGTGCTGCGCCCTAACCGTCGCTTCCTTTCACTCTCTTCATTTGTGGTTTTTGTGACTTGTCGTAAGAGTGCTTCATCCGTAACTGTAGGGTCAGAGAGGAGGGGCCAAAGTTCACGTCTAATGTCATCATGCTTTTCACTCAAACCCTGATAGACTGTTCGTAGGAAAACATTCTGGGCAGTCGTCGGCTCATACTTAATGTCGCAATCTGTCTGTTTGGAGGTGAAGATGACTTTCTGCTTCAGCCCAATTAGTTTACAAAGAAACTGTTGTGGGGTCTCATGCTCAAACTGCTTAGTGTTCATCAGCTCCTGAAATACTTCGGTGCTACTCCTTTCGCCCAGGTGTGATTGTAGCAAACTCTTTAGCTCATGAATTGTCATTTCATCTTTGCTAATGAGCATGTCTTTGAAATTCCCAGGCTTTATGATGCGGAACACTGCTCTCACAACTTCGACTTCTGAATAGTTCTCCTGAAGTCCCTGATCAATTTGCTTGCTGATGTTGCTGTAGGTTATGTCGGAGGTATTATCTCCAACTTGTCCACCGTGAATTTTAAATTCTTTCCTCTGGAGCAGGGAAAAGTCCCTCAGGGAAACCCTACTTTCATTGATGTTAACGGAATGCTAATCCGTGTTTGGAAGTGGGGAACGCATCAACTTTGGATCATGGGGAGAATGCAGCATTGATCCATTGTGTCATGGATGTTGGCTTGGGATAGATTGGGTGGAGCATTACTCTGTTTCAGCTGAGTGCGTAGTGCTTCATAATTCAGGAGGAGCTGATTAAACTTTGACTCGACTGTATTGATTTGAGGGCTTAACTCCTCAGACCTTAGTTCAGTGTGAATGTGTTCTTCCTGTCGGTCTGTATGGACAATATTAGCTGTAGTGGCCACTAACGCATTCTTCTCTGTTGTCTCAACCCCACCCTTGATCGAAAACTCGTGATTTTCATCTCTGAAAATCATGTTGGTGATCACCTCGTTCAGATTGAGTAACTGTGACATCCCCTCATCCTCTAACTCCAGTAAACATGTACTGTCCATGTATGAACAGATATGATTGATACATCCCTCATCGTCGTGTCGAGACAACTTATCTTGTTCAAGTCCTGGTGCTGATGGAAGATCTGTGGCTAGCTGGAACAGTTCTTCAGCAGGAAGACGAAACAGCTCTCGCTTGATTTCCCACACCACCTTCTTCCTCTCGACGTCAGTCATGATGAACACTTGTCGGATGGCCTCTTGAAGTCCCTCGCTCTGATGACAGCAGACGCTCTGGTCCTCGCAGCCCAACAACGTGTAACACCCTGGTCCACAGATTCAGGAATCACTGGATCGACGATGTCCTTCGCTCACTATGGTCACTGATCCCAGACGAGACCCCACAAATCTGTTACAGGTCTCAGTTACCAGGCCCAGCAACAGATGAGTTGCCTGTTTTAAAGCAGTAGAAATTATCAGAGGCGACACCTGCTTCCACTCCGTACAGCGCAGCTCAGCAGACTTTATTTACATTGCAACAAAACATTAATTTCTCTGTTCTTACCATCATACACAACACACATACTACAACAAAAATAATGAATTCCTCTCGTCATATAATAATTACTCATTAAGCATTCATCATAATACAACAGGTTCATATTCTCCTGAAAATCAATGAGGTTTAATGTTGATCCTTCTACCTTGTTCACGATACTCTACGTCACACCAATTAAAGAAAAGTGTCTGAGCAAAAGACGGAATAACATTCTGCATATAAACATAACTAATCACATCATGCAAAACAACAAATCCACAAAGTTTAAACAACTACGTTTCCTCAAGCACATGTTCACTGAACTCGCATAGGGAGCGCCATCTTGGATCGTCCGTGAAACGGAAAACTTAAATATTTGCTCATACGCATCTTAATTAACTATATTTGTATTCCACCATTCGCCCATGAGGTTCAATAACACCCAGATGAGCTCTGAACTCTCACAAACCTGTTTTAAAACAGTAGAAATGATCAGGGGCGACACCTGCTTCCACTTCGTACAGCGCAGCTCAGCAGACTGATCAGTGCTGACGACGCTGTTAATCAAGAGGGTCCCCGGATGCAAACAGCGCCACTTCGCCTCCTGCTGGCCATGGGACCGTAACAACGGAAAGGACAAGAATATCTAAGTTCTTAAAATACTTGAATAAATGTAACTATAAGTGTTTCCCGTGCACCGAAACCAGGCCCCCAATAAAAGCAACCACCAACTTATCTACATTAAAAAAATTTATGAATACTATAATATACATTTTTAACAACAAAAATTGTGATCACACATTTTGTGTCACTCAGGCCTACCGGCCTCCTAGACATCTTGCGCCAATGACCTCACCCCTAAGGTCGCGCAAAGTATTGTTAGTCCGAATGTAGTGTAGTGGCACCAATAACCCTCCTTACAGTGGGTCTGGGCGTCCCCCTGGGGCCCCTCGTTGCCAAATCAGGTGCTTCCCTGCTCCGGCGACTACACAGGGGAACCTGATGCCATCCCATAGTCACAGCACTAGTTTGAGCCCAACGTGGAAGAACACACTTGGCACGAATAACCGTCCATATTTGGAGGGAGAACTCGGCAGCGGAGAGACGTTTGGCCCATGAAGAAGCGCTGCCGAAGAGAAACACTTTATTGCACCAAAAACACAAAAGCATCAGCCCTCTTAAAGTTCACTCCGCTCAGGAGGGAGGGCGTTGCACCACCTGACCGAAAGAAAAAGGTGCATTTAGATGAAGAGAGCCTCCCCTCGGTCAGCTAGCCATTCTCCATTTATTGGCCAGAGCTGCTGGAAGCACCTGCAAACAGGACAACGTGAGGCAAAGAAGAAGCTGCTACGTCAGACAACTAGAAATCTGCATAAGTTGAGACAGAAGCCCAGGAGGCTGCTTGGCAGGTTTCTGCCAAAGAAACTCCACTGAAGGCAGCTATGGATGGTGCCCCTTTTTACCACCTGCCAGAGCCACCCACAGCTTCTATGTTTTCGTGAAGGCCTTGACTCCATTCAGATATGCTCTCAGTGGACTCACAGGACACACCTTGTGCAAGCGCCAGTGGTTCTCATCCAGGTGGGGGGAAAGACAGAAAGCCTTCACTGAAAAATTCCTGACCTCAGAAGAGGCACAAATAAATTTGGGAAAAAAGACTAATCGAGAAGACACATTGTTCTCCAAAGCCTCCTGATGGAGGCTAGGACTAGGAGGAGAGCTGCTATGTAAGCCTCCAGCTCTAAAGGAGCCTGATCAAGTGGCTCGAAGGGAGCTTCAGAGAGAGACTTTCATACCAATTGAAGACTCCTTCATGCAGGGATCTCGAAGACTCAGACCGACCGGTGCGTCTGAGTCTTCGAGATCCCTGCATGAACTGGAATCGCAGTGGATGTTTGCCCAACGGACAGCAGTCCAAACCCATTGAGCATTATATGCTTTGAGTGGTGATTCAGCATTTCGAATAGTGAACTGCACCTCCGGGGCAGAGGACCACCTGCGAGCCTTGAAGTAGCCATGCTTTGAGGGGACGACCCAGGACAGGCGGTCCCCTCATAATTTATGGCCCCTGCTGCAGGACTGTTTGCAGTTTGCAGCACACCCCTGTGTGAGTGTGTGTGTGAGCACAGGTGGCAGAGTCACGCAGTCCAGAACACCTCCTGGGACTCTGGAACACCTATGAGGTCATCTTGACCACAAAGCTTAACCCCCAGCCTTGCAATGTGGCCTGACCTGAGAACCATGGTCAATTACCATGGTTTTCCATACCGGACGTCTAACTTGCACCGCTGGCTCCTTTGCCAGACGGCCGTCAAGGAGATGCACGTTTTACTGTACTAAAGTGCCTGCAATGTCACCGGCGATGTTGCTTTGGTATGACGGAAGGTGGTGTGCCCAGCGTCCTGTCGCTATCTCGGATCGCCAGGGCCTCACACGGGACCAGCCTATGAGAGTTCCTACCTCACCGCCACTCCCAGGGTCTATCCAGCCTGAATGAATGAATGGGTTGTGAAGATGTAGCTTTAACAACCCCTCAAAAATAGAGTGTAATTTTACACCCCGGGTGGCAGGACTGCCGCCTCAACTTTGCCACCGTAAGCTGAAACTGAAGGTGGCGTTAACAACCCCACTATACCGCTGAAATAGAAAGTGGCAGTAACAATCCTCCATACTTGGAGAGAAAACATTTACTGAGCAGCTACAGTCAGGGTTCTAGTCTGAGCTGAGCAAGAAAGAGGGAGTTTATTCACAAATGAAAAAACAGCTATGCAGGAATTCGGTGGATCTTGGGACGCTGCACACTCCACTGCACTGAAATGAAGCAGATACCGGTGTCCCAGGGCCAGGGCTGTGAATGAGAGCCTCCTGGTCGCAGGGTTCGGCTGCACCTGAAGACAGAATGACATGAGGGAAGGAGGATGCAGACACATTAGACACATAGTGGTCAGCAAACGTAGACATTGATGACCAAGAAGCTGCCTGGCAGTTATCTTTAAGAGACACTTCCTTGAAAGCAGCCACAGATTTTGCCAGGCCTCTGGTCGAGTGTGCTCTCAGTGATTCCGGTGCCTGTTTTCCCGCTGTCTCATAGGCTTTCATGATGGAAATTCTAAACCAATTTCACAACCTGTGAGGGGACAGTGCCTGACGCTTCTTTCCACAGGGGAGAGACACCCACAGAGTGTCCGACTTTCTGAAGGGTGGGCCTCGATCCAAATAAACTTTTAGCTTTCTAACCAGACACATTTTTTGTAAACTGTCATGCTCCTCGTCTGAAAGTGGAGGAGGGCAGAAAGCCTTTACTGCCAAGGTTCTGATCTACGGGAAGAGAACCAGAGAGGACATTTGAAGTTATCTCTGCTGGCAAAGACATCAGCGACATTGTGGCCGAATAACTCCCTGATTATGTTTGCCACCTCCTGAGATAAACTCCACTTATCTGGCAGTGGTCTCCGAGATAATCCATCTGCTGCCACAATGTCTACACCTGGCACATGCAGAGCCCTCAATGAGGCTAAATGTACATCAGCCCAGAGCCAATTATTTCTGGCTAGGTTGTGTAACGCAGACGACCTCACCCTACCCTGGCGGTTGACAAAGCTGTCTGATCTCACCATAACGTGGTTCCCAATTTGATAGGGAGAAAGAGCCACCAACACTTTAAAAACTGCCAACATTTCCAGCAGGTTAATGTGACGACCTTCAGAACTGCTCCAGATCCCACTGACGCTGATCAGAACCAGGTGGCCTCCCCAGCCTCACAGAGATGCTTCTGCAAAGACTTGTAGGACTTGTTGGATCCTGAAAAGCACGCTGAGTCCCAGTCAGAGCACGACCTTCCTGGGGCTCATCCTGGACTCAGTCTCGGGTCAGGCCCGATTCCCGTGACTCGAGATTTGTGTTCTGGTCTCTGATCCCGAGTCGGGTGAGGGTGCAGGCCGCCAAACCACTTCTGAAGACTTCGGATGTGGGGCAGACCCAGCCGGACCAAGGCGTGGCCCGCTGCCTCATTAGCGCGATGTGGTCCAACACAAAGCTGGTGTGCACTTATGACTGCTGTTTGGACCTGGCTAGAATCAACCAGTAGTCCAAGTACGTCAGAATCCACAGACCCGGTCTCCTTAGTGGTTTGAGCTCCGCCTCCACGCACTTGGCGAAGGTGCGAGGCACATGGCACTAGAGACCGTGTTGTGGAAGTAGGCGTCTGCAAGATCTATGGAGGTCTTCCACTCTCACAATCAGACGCACTCCACGAGTCTCCTGGTAGTCCGGAACCGCTGTCTGGTCATGAATTGGTTGAGGAGACTGAGGTCCAGAACAGGTCTCCACTCTCCTGTCTTCTTGGGTGCCAGAAAGTACCTGGAATAAAACCCAGCGTAGGAGGATCGCTTTGGCACGAGCTCGTTTACTTCCTTTGACAGGAGAGCGCAGGCCTCCTCCATCAGAGATGACCGCTGGTTCTCTGAGTTCACCCTGGTCCACGTGGTGTCGCAGAACCTCGGGGTTGACTGTGAAACTGAAGGACGTGTCAATGACCGAATATCTTCTCGATCCATATGGGCAGGTGAGGAGACAGGCACTTTCAATTCGGAAGATACACTGTCAAGACAGGCCACCTAAGCACAGGAGCGCACCCGGCCTCCGGGGTGGGTCAAGGTTAAAAGGGTCGTCTGTTCTCAGCGCCCACTCCTCAGGTCACTTCAACTCCGGTGGTTCTTCAAAAACAGACTTGCTTTTGTCAGCTGAGCCGTCAGTGGAAGCAGGGCCCCCAAACTTGCAGTGTACCTTGATATGACAAAAACACATTTTTGAGCCCAGAGTTCGCACTGACTGGAACCGGAAGAGAACTTGTCCGGTGAGAAACCCTAATTTTGGGCAGAGAAGAAACAGACGCGAAACCGTAAAATGTAATACATCTTATTTTTTATTCAAGTTAGACTTTGGTTTAGATGCATACTTTTAGATACAAAGTGTTCTTCGTACACTGTTGGAGGGAGCAGTGGTGAGAGCAGCCGACTTGTTTCTCCAATAGGAGCAGCGATGATAAGAGCGGCCATGATCCAGACGGCTGCGCTCTCCTTGCCCCTTCGACCAGCGACGGTGTTCGACACGGGCGGCGGCTGTCTGTGGAGGAGGCGCCGCAAGCAGAGCACCACACCGACGGACTGTTGAATCTCCAAAATCTCTGGTGGAGTGACAGAGGTTCTGCGATGGATGAGTCTGTCCACGGGGCTCATAAAGAGCACAATGATGTTCTCAAGCGCTATGTGCTGGTTGCGGACAGCGTCACCAGACACCATTCCACTGCGCGATGCTAGGATG
Organism: Synchiropus splendidus; assembly: GCF_027744825.2. Lineage (NCBI taxonomy): Eukaryota > Metazoa > Chordata > Actinopteri > Syngnathiformes > Callionymidae > Synchiropus > Synchiropus splendidus. The sequence continues at coordinate 39,846,196 of NC_071335.1, forward strand.
GTCACTCCTCAGGGGAGAAGTCGTGCTCCAGGGGCGAGGGCATCGCAAATCGCAAATCGCGCACGACTTCTGAGTGAGAGGGAACACAGTGCGACAAATCCAAACCCTCCACCTAAGCAGTAAGCTCCGTACCTGACCACGTGTGGTGCTAGTGCCGCCGGAGTGTCAGAACTGCGCCGGTAATGGTCCGGATATCTTCCAGCTTTGGGCAGACAACATGCGGTTGTGACCTGTGTGTAGTCTCGCCATCCAACGCCAGCGGGGTCTGAATGGCTTTTCGGACAATCAAATCAATCAAAATACACATAGCTGGGCAGTCTAAATAGGTGTATCAAAGAGACATGTTTATTTTGGATCTGAACAGCCACTTACCCACATTAAAGATTCCGGGTCAAGATGACCCGCAACATCATTTTTGTATACAAACTCTGCACAGACATGTCACTTGACATCAAAGTGTCCAGATTTTTCACACCTGTTCAAGACCCTTGATGAGGAAAAGTCACAAAATTTCATGAAGAAAAAGTCAGGATAACCACTATTTTTATGAACACAAAAACGGATATTGGTCAAATTGACCCGAAGCATAATATGAGGGTTGAAGCTTTTCTTGGTCTGATAAACTTTTATAACAAATTCTTGCCGAACTTGTCTGCTTTGTTGGTTCCATTACACAAGTTACTGAGGAAAGATGAGAAATGGAGGTGGGAGGTTGAGCAAGAAGAGGCTTTTAAGCAGGCAAAGAAGTTACTATAAAGCAGTCAAGTGTTGGTTCATTATGATGAACAAAAACTTACTGCTGTCATATGATACCTCACCTTATGGGGTGGGGGCAGTCTTGGCACACCGGCTGCAAGGGGGAGCACAAAAGCCTATTGGTCATGACTCACACAAACTCACAGCAGCAGAAAAAAACTATTCGCAGTTGGATAAAGAGCGCTTAGCAGTCATTTTTGGGGTGCAGTACTTTCACAAATATTTCTGTGGACTGGTTCGCCAGGACGCGCGGCAATCGTTCTCCCCTGACTGCGATGAGACCTCAGTCCTGCATGAAGTTTCCGTGGTCCAGATGAGCCGCTCCGCACCTCTTCAAGTCTCAAGCTTCTTCTCTTGATGTGCCATGTGCGCCAGCTCCGGCTGTAATTTCACAATTACAGAGTCACTCACTCACGCCTCTGTAATTTCACAATCACATTTTGCGGAGTGCCCTGGTACTTCCAGTGAAGTAGAAAGGCTGGTGTAATATTCCTAGAATATGTTTGTGTCCAGCTGTCTGTGGAGTCTGCCTCCCTCCCAAACAGTCCTGCAGCAGGGGGCAGAAATTATGAGTGGACCTCCGATCCTGGGGCGTCCCCTCACAGCATGGCTTCTTCAAGGCTAGCAGGTGGTCCTCTGCCCCCCGAAGTGCAGTTCTCTATTTGAAATGCTAAAGGTACGGAGCTTAATAGGTGGAGGGTTTGGATTTGCACAGTAGAATCGTGTCTATGTCGTTGGCAACCGGCTCATAGCGCTTGAGAACATCATCGCACTCCATATGAGCTCCGTGGACAGGCTCATCCATCGCAGAACCTCTCTCAGTCCACCAGAGATTTTGGAGATTCAACAGTCCGTCGGCGTGGTGCTCTGCTCGCGGCGCCTCCTCCACACACAGCCGCCGCCCGGGGGGAACACCGTATAATAGCCTCTCTGATCCTCGCACCTCCTCTTGGAGAGACCAGCCGGCTGCTCTCACCTCTGCTCCCTCCAAAAGCGTAGGAAGAACTTTGTATCTAAAAGCATACATCTAAACCAAAGTCTACCTTGATAAAAAATAAGATTCATTACTTTGGTATCGGGTCTGTTTCCTCTCTGCCCAAAATTAGGGATCATCACCTGCTCTTCCGGTTCCAGTCAGTCCGAACTCCGGCTTCAAAAATCTGTTTTTGTTTGACATCGTCTCATCGTCTCACCGAGCAGTAAAGTAACGGTTTATCTGCCACCTTATCCCTGACGTCAGAACTGTACCTGGGGAAATTTCTGGAGCCTGGAGTTTTTCCTCAGATTCGCCACAATAAGAAGCATAGGCATCAAATAACACTTTTCCATCTCTCAACAGATCCTGGTTGCAGCCAAAAGTCAGGAGAGTTTCTATTCTGCCATTAACTCTTCTTATTCCTCAGACTCGCCAGTTTCCAGCAGGGGTCGCCACAGGACCGCGAAAGCTTGAAAGCCTTGAGCGGTTAATGCGTGTAACTTTTGAAGACGGAGATGCCCGTGCGGATCTGTCGGCTGTGACTCCGAGAGCGAGTCTTCAAGACAGCGGCACCGAGGCTCAGAACACGCCGTGTATTATAATAATCGACAGCGAGGACGAGTTCGTCCGGGGCCGAGTACAGGAAATCGAGCGAAGGGGAGTAACCAACGCTCTCTGAGCCATAAGCGACGGTATAATTCGGCACGGAAGACAGGACCGGCGCGAGTCATTGGTGAGAAGGAGACAGCGATTCTAATCATAATTACGATAACTAGGTAAAGAATAGCGGTATTTATTAAGTGTATATACATGCGTATGTGTGTGTGTGTGTGTGTGTGTGTGTGTGTGTGTGTGTGTGTGTGTGTGTGTGTGTGTGTGTGTGTGTGTGTGTGTGCATGAAAAGATCACCCGGAACCCGGAAATCAGACACGACCGGGAAGTCATCCGGACCCTGTGGATGCTGATCATTCATTGAACGGGTCGCTCCAACTGTTCAACGGTGAGAGCAAAACATTCAGTTCAATAAAAAAAAAGTATTTTAACCACAGTCTGTCGATGTATTTTATATTTAACTACCTATGTTTTTTGTTTTATTCAACGCCTGTGCGTATGAAAACAGACGATCAGTCAGAGGTCGAAGGAGTAGGGCACCCGCTCGTTGATTCTTTAACTCACCAGACGCCTCAGCTGATAGGAGGTGGGAAAAAACATTTTGGAGTGATAGTTTACGTTTCACTGCTGTATTTATTTATTTATTTTTTCACATGAAAACAGATACAAAGACAACGAGCACGCCACACCTTCTACCTGTCGCTTCAACACCAACACCAACACCAACGTTTGGTAAGATACGAATCTCAATTTTTTTCAACACATCTCTACCGTTCAGTATCAGTTGAATGGTTGTATGTTCGCTATTGTGTGTGTGTGTGTGTGTGCGAACGTGCGTGCGTGCGTGCGTGCGTTCGTGTGTGTGTGCGTGTGTGTGTGTTTTATCTGTAATGCGGTTTGTCTATGTTCCGGCTATGTGCTTTTAGACGGTGTCATTTTACTATTGAAGGTGTTTGAGTAACTGTTGCTGCTAAGCGTCATTGTGATTTTACTACTATGCTTTAACGACGACGGACACTAGAGGTCGCGATTACTATTTCACACTATGCTTTAACGATGGCGGCCACTAGAGGTCGAGATTACTATTTTACACTATGCTTTAACGACGGCGGCCACTAGAGGTCGTGATTTTACTAATTGTAATGTGCTTTAACGACGGCGGCCGCTAGAGGTCGTGATTTTACTAACTGTAATGTGCTTTAACGACGGCGGCTACTAGAGGTCGTGATTTTACTAACTGCAATGTGCTTTAACGACGGCGGCCGCTAGAGGTCGTGATTTTACTAACTGTAATGTGCTTTAACGACGGTGGCCACTAGAGGTCGTGATTTTACTAACTGTAATGTGCTTTAACGACGGCGGCCACTAGAGGTCGTGATTTTACTAACTGTAATGTGGTTTAACGACGGCGACCACTAGAGGTCGTGATTTTACTAACTGTAATGTGCTTTAACGACGGCGGCCACTAGAGGTCGTGATTTTACTAACTGTAATGTGCTTTAACGACGACGGCCACTAGAGGTCGTGATTTTACTAACTGTAATGTGCTTTAACGACGGCGGCCACTAGAGATCGTGATTTTACTAACTGTAATGTGCTTTAACGACGGCGGCCGCTAGAGGTCGTGATTTTACTAATTGTAATGTGCTTTAACGACGGCGGCCGCTAGATGTCGTGATTTTACTAATTGTAATGTGCTTTAACGACGGCGGCCACTAGAGGTCGTGATTTTACTAACTGTAATGTGCTTTAACGACGGCGGCCACAAGAGGTCGTGATTTTACTAATTGTAATGTGGTTTAACGACGGCGTCCACTAGAGGTCGTGGTTTTACTAATTGTAATGTGCTTTAACGACGGCGGCCGCTAGAGGTCGTGATTTTACTAACTGTAATGTGCTTTAACGACGGCGGCCGCTAGAGGTCCTGATTTTACTAACTGTAATGTGTTTTAACGACGGCGGCCGCTAGAGGTTGTGTATTTACTAACTGTAATGTGCTTTAACGAGGGCGGCCACTAGAGGTCGTGATTTTACTAATTGTAATGTGCTTTAACGACGGCGGCCACTAGAGGTCGTGATTTTACTAACTGTTATGTGGTTTAACGACGGCGGCCGCTAGAGGTCGTGATTTTACTAATTGTAATGTGCTTTAACGACGGCGGCCACTAGAGGTCGTGATTTTACTAACTGTAATATGGTTAAAGGACGGCGTCCACTAGAGGTCGTGATTTTACTAATTGTAATGTGGTTTAATGACAGTATACACTAGTGATTTACTATTTGTTTTTACGCTTTAAATGTTGATCCTTAGTAGTTCCCTACATTTACACTCTGTTTATATTAATATCATATTAACTGCTATCCGAGGTCTTGCTTCTAGATTGTATTTACATTTGTATTGTTGTCGGTATTCTGTTTCAGCTCTCCCCTCTGGGTCTTGGCCTTTGTGGGAGACATCGACGCCGGTTTCCTCAGTACCTCTGGATCGACTATGCGGACCGTTCCCTGCTGAAGACTCGACGTCGGCATCTGGGCTATCCGCACCTCCACAGCCACCGTTGCCGACACCATCAGCACCGCCAGCAACCACAGACAAGCCGCGGACATCGCCCCGGATACCAAAACAAAAAGAAAGAAATACTTTTCGTTTTCAGCATTAGTCAATGTTTGAACTGTTTCTGCATTGTAGGCTAAATAATCAAAACACGTTAGTAGCTACAATATTATTTCGGGTTTGTTTTATCTGTAATGCGGTTTGTGTATGTTCCGGCTATGTGCTTTTAGACGGTGTCATTTTACTATTGAAGGTGTTTGAGTAACTGTTGCTGCTAAGCGTCATTGTGATTTTACTACTATGCTTTAACCACGACGGACACTAGAGGTCGTGATTACTATTTCACACTATGCTTTAACGATGGCGACCACTAGAGGTCGTGATAACTATTTTACACTATGCTTTAACGACGGCGGCCGCTAGAGGTCGAGATTTTACTAATTGTAATGTGCTTTAACGACGGCGGCCACTAGAGGTCGTGATTTTACTAATTGTAATGTGCTTTAACGACGGCGGCCACTAGAGGTCGTGATTTTACTAACTGTAATGTGGTTTAACGACGGCGGCCGCTAGAGGTCGTGATTTTACTAATTGTAATGTGCTTTAACGACGGCGGCCACTAGAGGTCGTGATTTTACTAATTGTAATGTGCTTTAACGACGGCGGCCACTAGAGGTCGTGATTTTACTTATTGTAAAGTGGTTTAATGACAGTATACACTAGTGATTTACTATTTGTTTTTACGCTTTAAATGTTGATCCTTAGTAGATCCCTACATTTACACTCTGTTTATATTAATATCATATTAACTGCTATCCGAGGTCTTGCTTCTAGATTGTATTTACATTTGTGTTGTTGTCGGTATTCTGTTTCAGCTCTCCCCTCTGGGTCTTGGCCTTTGTGGGAGACATCGACGCCGGTTTCCTCAGTACCTCTGGATCTACTATCCGGACCGTTCCCTGCTGAAGACTCGACGTCGGCATCTGGGCTCTCCGCACCTCCACAGCCACCGTCGCCGACACCATCAGCACCGCCAGCAACCACAGACAAGCCGCGGACATCGCCCCGGATACCAAAACAAAAAGAAAGAAATACTTGTGTGTGTGTGTGTGTGTGTGTGCATGAAAAGATCACCCGGAACCCGGAAATCAGACACGACCGGGAAGTCATCCGGACCCTGTGGATGCTGATCATTCATTGAACGGGTCGCTCCAACTGTTCAACGGTGAGAGCAAAACATTCAGTTCAATAAAAAAAAAGTATTTTAAGCACAGTCTGTCGATGTATTTTATATTTAACTACCTATGTTTTTTGTTTTATTCAACGCCTGTGCGTATGAAAACAGACGATCAGTCAGAGGTCGAAGGAGTAGGGCACACGCTCGTTGATTCTTTAACTCACCAGACGCCTCAGCTGATAGGTGGAGGGAAAAAACATTTTGGAGTGATAGTTTACGTTTCACTGCTGTATTTATTTATTTATTTTTTCACATGAAAACAGATACAAAGACAACGAGCACGCCACACCTTCTACCTGTCGCTTCAACACCAACACCAACACCAACGTTTGGTAAGATACGAATCTCAATTTTTTTCAACACATCTCTACCGTTCAGTATCAGTTGAATGGTTGTATGTTCGCTATTGTGTGTGTGTGTGTGTGTGTGTGTGTGTGTGTGCGCGTACGTGCGTGCGTGCGTGTGTGTGTGCGTGTGTGTGTGTTTTATCTGTAATGCGGTTTGTCTATGTTCCGGCTATGTGCTTTTAGACGGTGTCATTTTACTATTGAAGGTGTTTGAGTAACTGTTGCTGCTAAGCGTCATTGTGATTTTACTACTATGCTTTAACGACGACGGACACTAGAGGTCGTGATTTTACTAATTGTAATGTGCTTTAACGACGGCGGCCGCTAGAGGTCGTGATTTTACTAATTGTAATGTGCTTTAACGACGGCGGCCACTAGAGGTCGGGATTTTATTAACTGTAATGTGCTTTTACGACGGCGGCCACTAGAGGTCGTGATTTTACTAACTGTAATTTGCTTTAACGACGGCGGCCACTAGAGGTCGTGATTTTACTAATTGTAATGTGCTTTAACGACGGCGGCCACTAGAGGTCGTGATTTTACTAACTGTAATGTGCTTTAACGACAGCGGCCGCTAGAGGTCGTGATTTTACTAACTGTAATGTGCTTTAACGACGGCGGCCGCTAGAGGTCGTGATTTTACTAACTGTAATGTGGTTTAACGACGGCGGCCGCTAGAGGTCGTGATTTTACTAACTGTAATGTGCTTTAACGACGGCGGCCACTAGAGGTCGTGATTTTACTAACTGTAATGTGCTTTAACGACGGCGTCCACTAGAGGTCGTGATTTTACTAACTGTAATGTGCTTTAACGACGGCGGCCACTAGAGGTCGTGATTTTTCTAACTGTAATGTGCTTTAATGAGGGCGGCCACTAGAGGTCGTGATTTTACTAATTGTAATGTGCTTTAACGACGGCGGACGCTAGAGGTCGTGATTTTACTAACTGTAATGTGCTTTAACGACAGCGGCCGCTAGAGGTCGTGATTTTACTAACTGTAATGTGCTTTAACGACGGCGGCCGCTAGAGGTCGTGATTTTACTAACTGTAATGTGGTTTAACGACGGCGGCCGCTAGAGGTCGTGATTTTACTAACTGTAATGTGCTTTAACGACGGCGGCCACTAGAGGTCGTGATTTTACTAACTGTAATGTGCTTTAACGACGGCGTCCACTAGAGGTCGTGATTTTACTAACTGTAATGTGCTTTAACGACAGCGGCCGCTAGAGGTCGTGATTTTACTAACTGTAATGTGCTTTAACGACGGCGGCCGCTAGAGGTCGTGATTTTACTAACTGTAATGTGCTTTAACGACGGCGGCCGCTAGAGGTCGTGATTTTACTAACTGTAATGTGCTTTAACGACGGCGGCCACTAGAGGGCGTGATTTTACTAACTGTAATGTGCTTTAACGAAGGCGTCCACTAGAGGTCGTGATTTTACTAACTGCAATGTGGTTAAACGACGGCGTCCACTAGAGGTCGTGATTTTACTAATTGTAATGTGGTTTAATGACAGTATACACTAGTGATTTACTATTTGTTTTTACGCTTTAAATGTTGATCCTTAGTAGATCCTTACATTTACACTCTGTTTATATTAATATCATATTAACTGCTATCCGAGGTCTTGCTTCTAGATTGTATTTACATTTGTGTTGTTGTCGGTATTCTGTTTCAGCTCTCCCCTCTGGGTCTTGGCCTTTGTGGGAGACATCGACGCCGGTTTCCTCAGTACCTCAGGATCTACTATCCGGACCGTTCCCTGCTGAAGACTCAACGTCGGCATCTGGGCTATCCGCACCTCCACAGCCACCGTCGCCGACACCATCAGCACAGCCAGCAACCACAGACAAGCCGCGGACATCGCCCCGGATACCAAAACAAAAAGAAAGAAATACTTGTGTGTGTGTGTGTGTGTGTGTGCATGAAAAGATCACCCGGAACCCGGAAATCAGACACGACCGGGAAGTCATCTGGACCCTGTGCATGCTGATCATTCATTGAACGGGTCGCTCCAACTGTTCAACGGTGAGAGCAAAACATTCAGTTCAATAAAAAAAAAGTATTTTAAGCACAGTCTGTCGATGTATTTTATATTTAACTACCTATGTTTTTTGTTTTATTCAACGCCTGTGCGTATGAAAACAGACGATCAGTCAGAGGTCGAAGGAGTAGGGCACACGCTCGTTGATTCTTTAACTCACCAGACGCCTCAGCTGATAGGTGGTGGGAAAAAACATTTTGGAGTGATAGTTTACGTTTCACTGCTGTATTTATTTATTTATTTTTTCACATGAAAACAGATACAAAGACAACGAGCACGCCACACCTTCTACCTGTCGCTTCAACACCAACACCAACACCAACGTTTGGTAAGATACGAATCTCAATTTTTTTCAACACATCTCTACCGTTCAGTATCAGTTGAATGGTTGTATGTTCGCTATTGTGTGTGTGTGTGTGTGTGTGTGTGTATGTGTGTGTGCGTACGTGCGTGCGTGCGTGCGTGTGCGTGTGTGTGTGTTTTATCTGTAATGCGGTTTGTCTATGTTCCGGCTGTGTGCTTTTAGACGGTGTCATTTTACTATTGAAGGTGTTTGAGTAACTGTTGCTGCTAAGCGTCATTGTGATTTTACTACTATGCTTTAACGACGACGGACACTAGAGGTCGCGATTACTATTTCACACTATGCTTTAACGACGGCGGCCACGTGAGGTCGTGATTACTATTTCACACTATGCTTTAACGATGGCGACCACTAGAGGTCGGGATTACTATTTTACACTATGCTTTAACGACGGCGGCCACTAGAGGTCGTGATTTTACTAATTGTAATGTACTTTAACGACGGCGGCCGCTAGAGGTCGTGATTTTACTAACTGTAATGTGCTTTAACGACGGCGGCCGCTAGAGGTAGTGATTTTACTAACTGTAATGTGCTTTAACGACGGCGGCCGCTAGAGGTCGTGATTTTAATAACTGTTATGTGGTTTAACGACGGCGGCCACTAGAGGTCGTGATTTTACTAATTGTAATGTGCTTTAACGACGGCGGCCACTAGAGGTCGTGATTTTACTAACTGTAATGTGCTTTAACGACGGCGGCCACTAGAGGTCGTGATTTTACTAACTGTAATGTGCTTTAATGAGGGCGGCCACTAGAGGTCGTGATTTTACTAATTGTAATGTGCTTTAACGACGGCGGCCACTAGAGGACGTGATTTTACTAATTGTAATGTGCTTTAACGACGGCGGCCACTAGAGGTCGTGATTTTACTAACTGTAATGTGGTTAAACGACGGCGTCCACTAGAGGCCGTGATTTTACTTATTGTAAAGTGGTTTAATGAGAGTATACACTAGTGATTTACTATTTGTTTTTACGCTTTAAATGTTGATCCTTAGTAGATCCCTACATTTACACTCTGTTTATATTAATATCATATTAACTGCTATCCGAGGTCTTGCTTCTAGATTGTATTTACATTTGTATTGTTGTCGGTATTCTGTTTCAGCTCTCCCCTCTGGGTCTTGGCCTTTGTGGGAGACATCGACGCCGGTTTCCTCAGTACCTCTGGATCTACTATCCGGACCGTTCCCTGCTGAAGACTCGACGTCGGCATCTGGGCTATCCGCACCTCCACAGCCACCGTCGCCGACACCATCAGCACAGCCAGCAACCACAGACAAGCCGCGGACATCGCCCCGGATAGCAAAACAAAAAGAAAGAAATACTTGTGTGTGTGTGTGTGTGCATGAAAAGGTCACCCGGAACCCGGAAATCAGACACGACCGGGAAGTCATCCGGACCCTGTGGATGCTGATCATTCATTGAACGGGTCGCTCCAACTGTTCAACGGTGAGAGCAAAACATTCAGTTCTATAAAAAAAAAGTATTTTAACCACAGTCTGTCGATGTATTTTATATTTAACTACCTATGTTTTTTGTTTTATTCAACGCCTGTGCGTATGAAAACAGACGATCAGTCAGAGGTCGAAGGAGTAGGGCACCCGCTCGTTGATTCTTTAACTCACCAGATGCCTCAGCTGATAGGAGGTGGGAAAAAACATTTTGGAGTGATAGTTTACGTTTCACTGCTGTATTTATTTATTTTTTTTTTCACATGAAAACAGATACAAAGACAACGAGCACGCCACACCTTCTACCTGTCGCTTCAACACCAACACCAACGTTTGGTAAGATACGAATCTCAATTTTTTTCAACACATCTCTACCGTTCAGTATCAGTTGAATGGTTGTATGTTCGCTATTGTGTGTGTGTGTGTGTGTGTGTGTGTGTGTGTGCGCGTACGTGCGTGCGTGCGTGTGTGTGTTTTATCTGTAATGCGGTTTGTCTATGTTCCGGCTATGTGCTTTTAGACGGTGTCATTTTACTATTGAAGGTGTTTGAGTAACTGTTGCTGCTAAGCGTCATTGTGATTTTACTACTATGCTTTAACGACGACGGACACTAGAGGTCGCGATTACTATTTCACACTGTGCCTTAACGACGGCGACCACTAGAGGTCGGGATTACTATTTTACACTATGCTTTAACGACGGCGGCCACTAGAGGTCGTGATTTTACTAACTGTAATGTGCTTTAACGACGGCGGCCACTAGAGGACGTGATTTTACTAATTGTAATGTGCTTTAACGACGGCGGCCGCAAGAGGTCGTGATTTTACTAACTGTAATGTGCTTTAACGACGTCGGCCGCTAGAGGTCGGGATTTTACTAACTGCAATGTGCTTTAACGACGGCGGCCGCTAGAGGTCGTGATTTTACTAATTGTAATGTGCTTTAACGACGGCGGCCACTAGAGGTCGTGATTTTACTAACTGTAATGTGCTTTAACGACGGCGGCCACTAGAGGTCGTGATTTTACTAACTGTAATGTGCTTTAACGACGGCGGCCACTAGAGGTCGTGATTTTACTAACTGTAATGTGCTTTAACGACGGCGGCCACTAGAGGTCGTGATTGTACTAATTGTAATGTGCTTTAACGACGGCGGCCACTAGAGGTCGGGATTTTACTAATTGTAATGTGGTTTAACGACGGCGTCCACTAGAGGTCGTGATTTTACTAACTGTAATGTGGTTTAACGACGGCGGCCGCTAGAGGTCGTGATTTTACTAATTGTAATGTGCTTTAACGACGGCGGCCACTAGAGGTCGTGATTTTACTAACTGTAATGTGGTTTAACGACGGCGTCCACTAGAGGTCGTGATTTTACTTATTGTAAAGTGGTTTAATGAGAGTATACACTAGTGATTTACTATTTGTTTTTACGCTTTAAATGTTGATCCTTAGTAGATCCCTACATTTACACTCTGTTTATATTAATATCATATTAACTGCTATCCGAGGTCATGCTTCTAGATTGTATTTACATTTGTGTTGTTGTCGGTATTCTGTTTCAGCTCTCCCCACTGGGTCTTGGCCTTTGTGGGAGACATTGACGCCGGTTTCCTCAGTACCTCTGGATCTACTATCCGGACCGTTCCCTGCTGAAGACTCGACGTCGGCATCTGGGCTATCCGCACCTCCACAGCCACCGTCGCCGACACCATCAGCACCGCCAGCAACCACAGACAAGCCGCGGACATCGCCCCGGATACCAAAACAAAAAGAAAGAAATACTTGTGTGTGTGTGTGTGTGTGTGTGCGCGTACGTGCGTCCGTGCGTGTGTGTGTGCGTGTGTGTGTGTTTTATCTGTAATGCGGTTTGTCTATGTTCCGGCTATGTGCTTTTAGACGGTGTCATTTTACTATTGAAGGTGTTTGAGTAACTGTTGCTGCTAAGCGTCATTGTGATTTTACTACTATGCTTTAACGACGACGGACACTAGAGGTCGCGATTTTACTAACTGTAATGTGCTTTAACGACGGCGGCCACTAGAGGACGTGATTTTACTAATTGTAATGTGCTTTAACGACGGCGGCCGCTAGAGGTCGTGATTTTACAAACTGTAATGTGCTTTAACGACGCCGGCCGCTAGAGGTCGTGATTTTACTAACTGCAATGTGCTTTAACGACGGCGGCCGCTAGAGGTCGTGATTTTACTAATTGTAATGTGCTTTAACGACGGCGGCCACTAGAGGTCGGGATTTTACTAACTGTAATGTGCTTTAACGAAGGCGGCCACTAGAGGTCGTGATTTTACTAATTGTAATGTGCTTTAACGACGGCGGCCACTAGAGGTCGTGATTTAACTAACTGTAATGTGCTTTAACGACGGCGGCCACTAGAGGTCGTGATTTTACTAACTGTAATGTGCTTTAACGACGGCGGCCACTAGAGGTCGTGATTTTACTAATTGTAATGTGCTTTAACGACGGCGGCCACTAGAGGTCGTGATTTTACTAATTGTAATGTGCTTTAACGACGGTGGCCACTAGAGGTCGTGATTTTACTAATTGTAATGTGCTTTAACGACGGCGTCCACTAGAGGTCGAGATTTTACTTATTGTAAAGTGGTTTAATGAGAGTATACACTAGTGATTTACTATTTGTTTTTACGCTTTAAATGTTGATCCTTAGTAGATCCCTACATTTACACTCTGTTTATATTAATATCATATTAACTGCTATCCGAGGTCTTGCTTCTAGATTGTATTTACATTTGTGTTGTTGTCGGTATTCTGTTTCAGCTCTCCCCTCTGGGTCTTGGCCTTTGTGGGAGACATCGACGCCGGTTTCCTCAGTACCTCTGGATCTACTATCCGGACCGTTCCCTGCTGAAGACTCGACGTCGGCATCTGGGCTATCCGCACCTCCACAGCCACCGTCGCCGACACCATCAGCACAGCCAGCAACCACAGACAAGCCGCGGACATCGCCCCGGATACCAAAACAAAAAGAAAGAAATACTTGTGTGTGTGTGTGTGTGTGTGCATGAAAAGATCACCCGGAACCCGGAAATCAGACACGACCGGGAAGTCATCCGGACCCTCTGGATGCTGATCATTCATTGAACGGGTCACTCCAACTGTTCAACGGTGAGAGCAAAACATTCAGTTCAATAAAAAAAAAGTATTTTAACCACAGTCTGTCGATGTATTTTATATTTAACTACCTATGTTTTTTGTTTTATTCAACGCCTGTGCGTATGAAAACAGACGATCAGTCAGAGGTCGAAGGAGTAGGGCACCCGCTCGTTGATTCTTTAACTCACCAGACGCCTCAGCTGATAGGAGGTGGGAAAAAACATTTTGGAGTAATAGTTTACGTTTCACTGCTGTATTTATTTATTTATTTTTTCACATGAAAACAGATACAAAGACAACGAGCACGCCACACCTTCTACCTGTCGCTTCAACACCAACACCAACACCAACGTAAGATACGAATCTCAATTTTTTTCAACATATCTCTACTGTTCAGTATCAGTTGAATGGTTGTATGTTCGCTATTGTGTGTGTGTGTGTGTGTGTGTGTGCGCGTACGTGCGTACGTGCGTGCGTGCGTGGGTGCGTGTGTGTGTGTGTGCGTGTGTGTGTGTTTTATCTGTAATGCGGTTTGTCTATGTTCCGGCTATGTGCTTTTAGACGGTGTCATTTTACTATTGAAGGTGTTTGAGTAACTGTTGCTGCTAAGCGTCATTGTGATTTTACTACTATGCTTTAACGACGACGGACACTAGAGGTCGCGATTACTATTTCACACTGTGCCTTAACGACGGCGACCACTAGAGGTCGGGATTACTATTTTACACTATGCTTTAACGACGGCGGCCACTAGAGGCCGTGATTTTACTAACTGTAATGTGCTTTAACGACGGCGGCCACTAGAGGACGTGATTTTACTAATTGTAATGTGCTTTAACGACGGCGGCCGCAAGAGGTCGTGATTTTACTAACTGTAATGTGCTTTAACGACGTCGGCCGCTAGAGGTCGGGATTTTACTAACTGCAATGTGCTTTAACGACGGCGGCCGCTAGAGGTCGTGATTTTACTAATTGTAATGTGCTTTAACGACGGCGGCCACTAGAGGTCGTGATTTTACTAACTGTAATGTGCTTTAACGACGGCGGCCACTAGAGGTCGTGATTTTACTAACTGTAATGTGCTTTAATGACGGCGGCCACTAGAGGTCGTGATTTTACTAACTGTAATGTGCTTTAACGACGGCGGCCACTAGAGGTCGTGATTTTACTAATTGTAAGTGCTTTAACGACGGGGGCCACTAGAGGTCGTGATTTTACAAACTGTAATGTGCTTTAACGACGGCGGCCACTAGAGGTCGGGATTTTACTAATTGTAATGTGCTTTAACGACGGCGGCCACTAGAGGTCGGGATTTTACTAACTGTAATGTGCTTTAACGACGGCGGCCACTAGAGGTCGTGATTTTACTAATTGTAATGTGCTTTAACGACGGCGGCCACTAGAGGTCGTGATTTTACTAACTGTAATGTGCTTTAATGACGGCGGCCACTAGAGGTCGTGATTTTACTAACTGTAATGTGCTTTAACGACGGCGGCCACTAGAGGTCGTGATTTTACTAATTGTAATGTGCTTTAACGACGGCGGCCACTAGAGGACGTGATTTTACTAACTGCAATGTGCTTTAACGACGGCGGCCACTAGAGGTCGGGATTTTACTAACTGTAATGTGCTTTAACGACGGCGGCCACTAGAGGTCGTGATTTTACTAATTGTAATGTGCTTTAACGACGGCGGCCACTAGAGGTCGTAATTTTACTAACTGTAATGTGCTTTAACGACGGCGGCCACTAGAGGTCGTGATTTTACTAATTGTAATGTGCTTTAACGACGGCGGCCACTAGAGGTCGTGATTTTACTAACTGTAATGTGCTTTAACGACGGCGGCCACTAGAGGTCGTGATTTTACTAACTGTAATGTGCTTTAATGACGGCGGCCACTAGAGGTCGTGATTTTACTAACTGTAATGTGCTTTAACGACGGCGGCCACTAGAGGTCGTGATTTTACTAATTGTAATGTGCTTTAACGACGGCGGCCACTAGAGGTCGTGATTTTACTAATTGTAATGTGCTTTAACGACGGCGGCCACGAGAGGTCGTGATTTTACTAATTGTAATGTGCTTTAACGACGGCGGCCACTAGAGGTCGCGATTTTACTAACTGTAATGTGGTTTAACGACGGCGTCCACTAGAGGTCGTGATTTTACTTATTGTAAAGTGGTTTAATGAGAGTAAACACTAGTGATTTACTATTTGTTTTTACGCTTTAAATGTTGATCCTTAGTAGATCCCTACATTTACACTCTGTTTATATTAATATCATATTAACTGCTATCCGAGGTCTTGCTTCTAGATTGTATTTACATTTGTGTTGTTGTCGGTATTCTGTTTCAGCTCTCCCCTCTGGGTCTTGGCCTTTGTGGGAGACATTGACGCCGGTTTCCTCAGTACCTCTGGATCTACTATCCGGACCGTTCCCTGCTGAAGACTCGACGTCGGCATCTGGGCTATCCGCACCTCCACAGCCACCGTCGCCGACACCATCAGGACCGCCAGCAACCACAGACAAGCCGCGGACATCGCCCCGGATACCAAAACAAAGAGAAAGAAATACTTGTGTGTGTGTGTGTGTGTGTGCGCGTACGTGCGTCCGTGCGTGTGTGTGTGCGTGTGTGTGTGTTTTATCTGTAATGCGGTTTGTCTATGTTCCGGCTATGTGCTTTTAGACGGTGTCATTTTACTATTGAAGGTGTTTGAGTAACTGTTGCTGCTAAGCGTCATTGTGATTTTACTACTATGCTTTAACGACGACGGACACTAGAGGTCGCGATTACTATTTCACACTATGCTTTAACGATGGCGACCACTAGAGGTCGGGATTACTAATTTACACCATGCTTTAACGACGGCGGCCACTAGAGGTCGAGATTTTACTAACTGTAATGTGCTTTAACGACGGCGGCCACTAGAGGTCGTGATTTTACTAATTGTAATGTGCTTTAACGACGGCGGCCGCTAGAGGTCGTGATTTTACTAACTGTAATTAGCTTTAACGACGGCAGCCACTAGAGGTCATGATTTTACTAACTGCAATGTGCTTTAACGACGGCGGCCGCTAGAGGTCGTGATTTTACTAACTGTAATGTGCTTTAACGACGGCGGCCACGAGAGGTCGTGATTTTACTAACTGTAATGTGCTTTAACGACGGCGGCCACGAGAGGTCGTGATTTTACTAACTGTAATGTGCTTTAACGACGGCGGCCACTAGAGGTCGTGATTTTACTAACTGTAATGTGCTTTAACGACGGCGGCCACTAGAGGTCGTCATTTTACTAACTGTAATGTGCTCTAACGACGGCGGCCACTAGAGGTCGTGATTTTACTAACTGTAATGTGGTTTAACCACGGCGGCCACTAGAGGTCGTGATTTTACTAATTGTAATGTGCTTTAACGACGGCGGCCACTAGAGGTAGTGATTTTACTAATTGTAATATGCTTTAACGACGGCGGCCACTAGAGGTCGTGATTTTACTAACTGTAATGTGCTTTAACGACGGCGGCCGCTAGAGGTCGTGATTTTACTAACTGTAATGTGCTTTAACGACGGCGGCCACTAGAGGTCGTAATTTTACTAATTGTAATGTGCTTTAACGACGGCGGCCACTAGAGGTCGTGATTTTACTAACTGTTATGTGGTTTAACGACGGCGGCCGCTAGAGGTCGTGATTTTACTAATTGTAATGTGCTTTAACGACGGCGGCCACTAGAGGTCGGGATTTTACTAACTGTAATGTGGTTTAATGATAGTATACACTAGTGATTTACTATTTGTTTTTACGCTTTAAATGTTGATCCTTAGTAGATCCCTACATTTACACTCTGTTTATATTAATATCATATTAACTGCTATCCGAGGTCTTGCTTCTAGATTGTATTTACATTTGTATTGTTGTCGGTATTCTGTTTCAGCTCTCCCCTCTGGGTCTTGGCCTTTGTGGGAGACATCGACGCCGGTTTCCTCAGTACCTCTGGATCTACTATCCGGACCGTTCCCTGCTGAAGACTCGACGTCGGCATCTGGGCTATCCGCACCTCCACAGCCACCGTCGCCGACACCATCAGCACAGCCAGCAACCACAGACAAGCCGCGGACATCGCCCCGGATACCAAAACAAAAAGAAAGAAATACTTGTGTGTGTGTGTGTGTGTGTGCATGAAAAGATCACCCGGAACCCGGAAATCAGACACGACCGGGAAGTTATCCGGACCCTGTGGATGCTGATCATTCATTGAACGGGTCGCTCCAACTGTTCAACGGTGAGAGCAAAACATTCAGTTCAATAAAAAAAAAGTATTTTAACCACAGTCTGTCGATGTATTTTATATTTAACTACCTATGTTTTTTGTTTTATTCAACGCCTGTGCGTATGAAAACAGACGATCAGTCAGAGGTCGAAGGAGTAGGGCACCCGCTCGTTGATTCTTTAACTCACCAGACGCCTCAGCTGATAGGAGGTGGGAAAAAACATTTTGGAGTGATAGTTTACGTTTCACTGCTGTATTTATTTATTTATTTTTTCACATGAAAACAGATACAAAGACAACGAGCACGCCACACCTTCTACCTGTCGCTTCAACACCAACACCAACACCAACGTAAGATACGAATCTCAATTTTTTTCAACACATCTCTACCGTTCAGTATCAGTTGAATGGTTGTATGTTCGCTATTGTGTGTGTGTGTGTGTGTGTGTGTGCGCGTACGTGCGTGCGTGCGTGTGTGTGTGTGTGCGTGTGTGTGTGTTTTATCTGTAATGCGGTTTGTCTATGTTCCGGCTATGTGCTTTTAGACGGTGACATTTTACTATTGAAGGTGTTTGAGTAACTGTTGCTGCTAAGCGTCATTGTGATTTTACTACTATGCTTTAACGACGACGGACACTAGAGGTCGCGATTACTATTTCACACTGTGCCTTAACGACGGCGACCACTAGAGGTCGTGATTTTACTAACTGTAATGTGCTTTAACGACGGCGGCCGCTAGAGGTCGTGATTTTACTAATTGTAATGTGCTTTAACGACGGCGGCCACTAGAGGTCGTGATTTTACTAACTGTAATGTGCTTTAACGACGGCGGCCACTAGAGGTCGTGATTTTACTAATTGTAATGTGGTTTAACGACGGCGGCCACTAGAGGTCGTGATTTTACTAATTGTAATGTGCTTTAACGACGGCGGCCACTAGAGGTC
Source organism: Synchiropus splendidus (assembly GCF_027744825.2). Lineage (NCBI taxonomy): Eukaryota > Metazoa > Chordata > Actinopteri > Syngnathiformes > Callionymidae > Synchiropus > Synchiropus splendidus. The sequence goes on from NC_071335.1 coordinate 39,864,884, forward strand.
GCGATTTTACTAACTGTTATGTGCTTTAACGACGGCGGCCACTAGAGGTCGCGATTTTACTAACTGTTATGTGCTTTAACGACGGCGGCCACTAGAGGTCGTGATTTTACTAATTGTAATGTGCTTTAACGACGGCGGCCACTAGAGGTCGGGATTTTACTAATTTTAATGTGGTTTAACGACGGCGTCCACTAGAGGTCGCGATTTTACTAACTGTTATGTGCTTTAACGACGGCGGCCACTAGAGGTCGTGATTTTACTAATTGTAATGTGCTTTAACGACGGCGGTCACTAGAGGTCGGGATTTTACTAATTGTAATGTGGTTTAACGACGGCGGCCGCTAGAGGTCGTGATTTTACTAACTGTAATGTGGTTTAACGACGGCGGCCGCTAGAGGTCGTGATTTTACTAATTGTAATGTGCTTTAACGACGGCGGCCACTAGAGGTCGTGATTTTACTTATTGTAATGTGGTTTAATGACAGTATACACTAGTGATTTACTATTTGTTTTTACGCTTTAAATGTTGATCCTTAGTAGATCCCTAGATTTACACTCTGTTTATATTAATATCATATTAACTGCTATCCGAGGTCTTGCTTCTAGATTGTATTTACATTTGTATTGTTGTCGGTATTCTGTTTCAGCTCTCCCCTCTGGGTCTTGGCCTTTGTGGGAGACATCGACGCCGGTTTCCTCAGTACCTCTGGATCTACTATCCGGACCGTTCCCTGCTGAAGACTCGACGTCGGCATCTGGGCTATCCGCACCTCCACAGCCACCGTCGCCGACACCATCAGCACCGCCAGCAACCACAGACAAGCCGCGGACATCGCCCCGGATACCAAAACAAAAAGAAAGAAATACTTTTAGTTTTCAGCATTAGTCAATGTTTGAACTGTTTCTGCATTGTAGGCTAAATAATCAAAACACGTTAGTAGCTACAATATTATTTCGGGTTTAAACATTTTTGAAGTTATTTAACATCTTATGAAGAAGTTTTTCATTCTTGAAATATTTCTTCAAGATAAAACAGTAGAAAGAAAACACTTTTTAGTCTTCACTAATAGTTCAAACGACACAGCTACCCAACTCATGCACCATTTTTTCAAAATGCTTTTAAACAGATAATTTGAACTTGTTTGAGAAATACTTTTAGTTTTCAGAATAGAACAAAAGAAAGAAATACTTTTAGTTTTCAGAAAACAAGGTTGAGTGAACAATGATGAAACAAAAAAGAAAGAAATACTTTAGTTTTCAGCATTAGTTCAAATGACACAGCTATTCAACTCACATGAGTTTCTGTTGAATCAGTCTATTTAATTTTACACCCTGTGTGAGTTTGAAACGATGCATTTTTAGAGTCTGTGATAACCAGTTAATTTGCTGCGGAGACGCGAGTTCTTTCCTGGACGGTTGAATCTTCAAAAGAGACAGTCTGAAGGCGGACCTCATTGTCTTCAGACAACATTGTTTAGGCTGTAGGAAATACACTTCTGTACCTTCCACGTGTTCGTTTTCTCGTGAGAATGACAACCAAAAACACCCCAACTTAAAATCCAAAAGAATTTACACCCTGACAGAGGCGTCTAATTACCCTAACAGAGCTCTGGGCCCGCAACTACACCTGGCTTTGCCTCAGCTCCAATGGTGTAGAGTGACAAAGACTATCTCAGGCCCTGACCCCTTTTATTACACATTTCAGTTCATTTTGGGCGTGCAGTCTCCACTGATTGATCCTGGTCTTCTTACGGTCCAGGTCGTCATGGGTCAAATTCCAGATCTTGTGCCGTCTCCACCACATCTGGAAACACCTTTAGAATATTCATACATCTGTCTTTAATTGGCGACAATGGCAGAGCGGATGACCCAAGCCATTCTTTTTGTGGCATCCTGCTTCTGTCACCATGTCCGTTCTCCATCTGATTATTTGTTTTACGTCGCCGCGGTTCATACCTCTGAGCTACCTAGCAGACATTGATCCTGGTCTTCTTACGGTCCAGGTCGTCATGGGTCAAATTCCAGATCTTGTGCTGTCTCCACCACATCTGGAAACACCTTTAGAATATTTATACATCTGTCTTTAATTGGCGACAATGGCAGAGTGGGTGACCCGATCCAAATCAACAAAGACGTCACCGAGGACCTACCCACACGGACGGAGTATTTAGGTGACCCGATTCAGACCACATTTTACATCAGTTCCGGGGTAACCTTCGCTGTTGACCAGACCTTCCAGAACTTCATCCTCCTTTCCAAAAGGACTCCAGACTACCCATGGATGCCTCTTCCTCTGCACGTCGTAGGTGAATATTTATCTGTCTATCTATCCATCTATCTATATCTATACAGTATACATATAAGTATATACATATATGTGTATCTATGTATTTACATTTACATATATAAGTATAATAAAAACGTTACGCCATGTTTATCACGTACCATGTCTCTTTTCATTGACAGACGTCGTCACTCATCTGTGTGACGTTCATTTAACGCAGAGTGATACTGGTAAAAATATTGAATTATTTTATAATTCGTTGTTAATATCTCTATTATGTGTTACAACAGCCGCACTTCTATTTTTCAGATATTATCGCCTCCCCGAAAAACTTCCCGGAGACGCTGATCGGCGCTGAGGAGCTTGAGCGGTTAATGCGTGTAACTTTTGAAGACGGAGATGCCCGTGCGGATCTGTCGGCTGTGAATCCGAGAGCGAGTCTTCAAGACAGCAGCACCGAGGCTCAGAACACGCCGTGTATTATAATAATCGACAGCGAGGACGAGTTCGTCCGGGGCCGAGTACAGGAAATCGACTGAAGGGGAGTAACCAACGCTCTCTGAGCCGTAAGCGACGGTATAATTCGGCACGGAAGACAGGACCGGCGCGAGTCATTGGTGAGAAGGAGACAGCGATTCTAATCATAATTACGATAACTAGGTAAAGAACAGCGGTATTTATTAAGTGTATATACATGCGTATGTGTGTGTGTGTGCGTGTGTGTGTGTGTGTGTGTGTGTGTGTGTGTGTGTGTGTGTGTGTGTGTGTGTGTGTGTGTGTGTGTGTGTGTGTGTGTGTGTGTGCATGAAAAGATCACCCGGAACCCGGAAATCAGACACGACCGGGAAGTCATCCGGACCCTGTGGATGCTGATCATTCATTGGACGGGTCGCTCCAACTGTTCGACGGTGAGAGCAAAACAAAAAAAGGATTTTAAGCACATTCTGTTGATGTGTTTTATATTAAACTACCTATGTTTTTGTTTTATTCAACACCTGTGCGTATGAAAACAGACAGCCAGTCAGAGGTCGAAGGAGTCGGGCGCCCGCTCGTGGATTCTTTCACTCACCAGACGCCTCAGCTGATAGGAGGCGGGAAAAAACATTTGGAGTGATAGTTTACGTTTCACTGCTGTATTTATTTATTTATTTTTTCACATGAAAACAGATACAAAGGCAACGAGCACGCCACACCTTCTGCCTGTCGCTTCAACGCCACCACCGCCGTTTGGTAAGATGTAAATCTCCAATTTTTTTTCAACACATCTCTACCGTTCAGTATCAGCTGAATGGCTGTATGTTCGCTATTATGTGTGTGTGTGTGTGTGTGTGTGTGTGAGTGTGTGTGTGTGTGTGTGTGTGTGTGTGTGTGTGTGTGTGTGTGTGTGTGTGTGTGTGTGTGTGTGTGGTTTAATGATGTGTCTGCAATTCGTTGTGTTAGAGCATCAAGGTGCCTGTTATCTGTAATGTGGTTTATCTATGTTCGGGCTTTATGCTTTTAGATAGCGTAATTTTATTATTGAAGGTGTTTGGGTAACTGTTACTGCTAAACAACATTGTGATTTTACTACTATGCTTTAACGGCGCCGGCCACTAGAGGTCGCGATTACTATTTACGCTATGCTTTAACGACGATGACCACTAGAGGTCACGATTACTATTTGCACTATGCTTTAACGTCACTGGTCGCTAGAGGTCGCAATTACTATTAACACTATGCTTTAATGACTGCGGCCACTAGAGGTCGTGATTACTATTTACACTATGCTTTAACGACGTTGACCACTAGAGGTCATGATTACTATTTGCACTATGCTTTAACGTCACCGGTCGCTAGAGGTCGCAATTACTATTAACACTATGCTTTAACGACGGCGGTCACTAGAGGTCGCGATTGCTATTTACACTGTGCTTTAACGATGATGACCACTAGAGGTAATTGTAATGTGCTTTAATACATATACACTATGTATTATACTATATACTATATATATATATATATATATATATATATATATATATATATATATATATATATATATAGTATTCTTATACACTAATGATTCGTGATTTGCTATTTGTTTTTATGCTTTAAATGACGGTCCTGAGTAGGTCCATACATTGAGTTTTTTATTTATTTATTTTTAACGCTCTTTAGGATATGCTTCTGTTGTGATGATGGTTTTGTCTATGAGTATTGATATGTATGCTACACGTGTTGTTGTTTTATTATAGCCATCGCTAGAAAACAACACGGCTCAACACCGGTTATATGAGTACGTAATTTTGTTTTTCCGCAGGTCGTATTTTTTCATATTGTACTAGGGTTATTTTCATACTACTCTGTTTATATTAATATCATATTAACTGCTATCCGAGGTCTTGCTTCTAGATTGTATTTACATTTGTATTGTTGTCAAAATTCTGTTTCAGCTCTCCCTCCTGGGTCTTGGCCTTTGTGGGAGACATCGACGCTGGTTTCCGCAGTACCTCTGGATCTACTATCCGGATCGTTCCCTACTGACGACTCGACGTCGGCATCTGGGCAATCCGCACCTCCACAGCCACCGTCGCCGCCACCATCAGCACCGCCAGCAACCACAGACAACCCGCGGATAGCACCCCGGACACCAACGTCGACTTGCGCCGCATCACCCCCTGACCAAACCCTGCCTCTACCCCGTGCACCCGAGCGCTCTGTCACAGCTACCCAAGACAGACCCCACGCTCCAGTGTCGCCGACCCTATTAGCGTTCCATGATGCAACGGCTGTAAAACAACAGCTTGAATTCAGAGTACGTACGCTTGAACGTCGTCTTCATCAGAGTGAAATACAGAGTCGTCGTCTAGCACGTCAAGCGCGTCAAGCACGTAAATACCGCCGTTCTGCGAGAAATATACGTGAAGGTAAGATTAACAACCATTTCAACGAGTAATCAGCAGGGATGCATATGTCTTAAATATTATGATAATCGTTACAGAACTCATCTTTAAGGACGTCACGAATAAAGCGCTGGTGTCTGAAGTTCTGAGACTCCTAAAACAACAAGGACCTGGTGGTAACAGACGTCGTGGACTGATCTGACTGAAGTTCGACCCCAGTAAGGTCCATTTGGATCCTCATTATTTAAAAGCAGTGATGGGTGATTACGGTTTGAGGTTGCTGTTGCACTGCGGGTGATTGTGTTTTGAGGTCGCTGTTGCATCGCGGGTGATTGTGTTTTGAGACTGTTGTTTTGTTTATTAAATGTTTTTTAATTATTATTTTATTGTTATTGTTATTATTGTTATTACGCTATGGCCAACCATGATGGTTTTCCTTCCGGTTCTGACCCTGAATCCACACACAACCAGGACACTACACCACACCTCATTGACCAGAGTGCTTCACCAACACGTATGTTTCTGTCTCACTTGTTTGACAACGTGTCTGAGGAGGATGTAGTGCAGGTCTATGATCCGAGTATAAATGAAAACATGGAGTCAATTTTTTTCGGCGAGAGAGAGGATAACCGAATTTTAAATATGGTTCCTGCATCATCTCGTGAGGGTAGGGCTGATACCTCTTTAGACAATGGCGATCGGTTAGAAAGGTTTGTTGATAATCTGCAGACGACTGATTCAGGGACAACTGCTCTTGACCCTCTGGTAGATGTGTCTGACTCTAACTGTAGCGATGACAATGTTGATGATGACGGTGATTCGCTTCAGGAAGGATGTTGTATTAGAGGTACCGGTATTGAATCAGAAGTCATAGAGCCTTTTAACACCGATAGGATAAGAAGGGTGCTAACACGTCCTGCTGTACCGGACACTCCTGATTTAGCTACTTTCTACAGAGGTTGGATGCAACAGGTCAGGGAGTTGGCTGATGAAGCGCAGAGACTGGCAGATCGAGAGGATGTGGTTCAGCTTGAAGTGGTAGGTGAAGATGTTCAAGAACACGTTAATGTTGTGGTTGAAGGCGACGGTGGAAATATCTACCCTGCTTTTGAGGACCTCCTTAGCAACACAGTGCAATCTGACAGAGTCATCGCTATGGGTAAGAGAATTGAATTAACGGTCCAAATTGTACATATCCCTCGAGGAGGCGCGAAACGCAAGCTCGAGAAGACGCTGGATGCCAAAATTTTTGTTAAAAAAAGACGACATCTCTATGTAGTTGGTGGTGATGGAACCAAGCAGCTTTGCGTCGCAATCAGCCTTTCTTGTCTCCTTAATCCTAACCGTGCGTATCAAGATTGTGTTGAGTTGGGGAGGGAATTATTAAACAAAGCTGGTTTAGATTCTCAAACACCTATCATATTCACAGATATACCCCTGTTTGAACGGATAGTGAGGCGTAAAATTGTTGTGTTTAATAAAACGACAGCAAACCAGCCATTAGCGCATTATGCCACCAGTTTTGCTCATGGTTCGGAGCCCTTATTCTTGTTTCTACTTCAGGGACACTATTACGGGGTGAAGAACCCTAAAGGTTTGTTAGGAACACGTTACTTTTGCGTCAGCTGTCATAAGGGGTATGAAGATAAATCAAAACACATATGCAAAGCTCACTGTAGCGTTTGTCACGATCCTGTTTGCCCTACAGAGGTCCCAGACCCGGTAACTTGTGACGACTGTCGCAGGGTTTGTCACAACCCAGCAAAGAGACAGGTGGCTAAGGCTTGTCTTAATAGCCTTTGGGGAAAGTTTTGTCAGAGAGTGAACATGTCTCAGGTTTCTGTAGTGTCAGACCCCAACGAGTTTTTCAGTTTCATGTTTTCAGGGAAATACGAGGTCAGCTACTTTAACGTGCTGGATGAGAAAAAAGTTGTGATCCAGTGGCGTTACAATGGTCTCTACCCTCCTGGTAAAAGCAGCAATGTTTTTATCGGAGCTTTTACCACTGCTTATGCTCGTCTGAAGTTGTACAGTTACATGGAGAAATTGCAGGAGAATGTTCTCTACGTTGACCCAGACAGCTTGATATATGTTGTGAAAGACGGCGAGACACCTTTAAAATTAGGTAACTATCTCGGTGATCTGACTGATGAACTCGATGGGGATAGCATCGAGGACATTGTTTCGGCGGGTCCTAAGACGTATGCTTATAGGACCAAAGGACAGAAGATGGTTGTGATGAAAGTTAAAGGTATCACGCAAACAAAAGAATCTTGTCAGCGGATAAACTTTGACTCCGTCAGAGATCTTGTAGAGGGCTATTTGCAGAATTCACCTGATGGGGTGCTTGAGACCCGGCAATGCAACATTGTGAGGGATAAAAAGAACATCGCAGTAAAAAACAGATCAGTTATTAAAAAACTCCGAGTCGTGTACGATAAGAGGCGATTGTTTTCGGACGGCACAACCAAACCTTTCGGGTTCTGAGTTTTGAGTGGATGAGGGGTCATTATGGAAGGAATTAATTTCGATCCGCGTTTGAAAACACCATTTTCATGTCTAGTGGTGGGACCGTCGGGGTCGGGAAAGACCCATTTTGTAAAATGTATACTTGAAAATTGTGAACATGTTATGGATGATGTCAATATAAATATTGTATGGATTTATACTTCTTTTCAACCTATGTACAGTGAATTGCAAAAGATGAATAAAAATATCAAATTCATTGGAGGTTTACCTGAATCTTTTGAAAATGAAGATGTATTTCCTTCTGATAGAAAACATTTGATTATTCTTGACGACGATTTTTGAAGCGTCTGAAAGCCCAGAGGTTGTTCGCATTTTTACGCAGTATAGACATCATAAAAATATGAGTGTTATATTGCTGACGCAAAACTTATTTCATCGCGGTAAATATAGTCGTGCTATTAGTCTGAATAGCAATTACTCTGTATTGTTTACCCGTCTCAAAGAGCTTTCTTTCTAGAAAGCTTTGAAGATGCTACAGCTGGCGTTCACGGGTACTTAATCGTTGATCTAACACCCTCCTGTCCAGAACGCTGCAGACTAAGGACTGGGATACTACCTCATCAGCGTCACACTGTGTACACACCAAAAACGTCTGCTTGAGTTATGTCAGCGCGTATAAAAAGAAACGCTCGTTTACTTAAGGAACTATACCATGCTCCGTACCAAGAAACGAGTAAAGACATTTTGACACGTAGTTCCCGGGACTTCATTCAAGCTCTCGGTGAGATCGCCCTGAATGTTTTGAAGGGGAATGTACCATTGTCGCAGGCTCAGTTAAAAAAACTGAAAAAACAGAAGAAAAACATCAGACTCTTGGCTAATAAAAAAGCATGCTTGAAGCGTAAACAAAGGATTCTTAAAAAGCAATCGGGTGGATTCCTGTTGCCGTTGCTAGCGGCTGCCGTTCCAATAATTGGAAATCTAATATGAGGACTTGTAAAGAAGTAAAACGCTATGAAGACTGTCCAGAAAGTGTATCTCGTCTCTCCTCGACAAATTAACCAGTTATCACGTCCAACCTCTGACATCCGTGAAACTGCCAAAGATGAATTGAATGAGAAGATGAGGACCATTCTAAATGATTCTCAGTTAAACTCGTATGAGAAGATTAAAAACTACGATGCTCTATTGCAGAGATATTTAACCTTTACTAAACAGGATCAGATAGACCAAAGGAGAGTAACTCTGACTTTACAACGAGACGGAGTCAGCGATCATCCCCTCGACTCTGACAGACGTGTCGAAAGCGTTCTAAAATCACCCTCTGTAACAGATGACCTGGGTAAGGATATTCTAAATAGCCTTCCGGCAAAAGCTCGAAGAAATGCTGAATACATTATCCGGAGGATATCCAAAAACGGCGACGGTTGGAATATGAATGGTGAATTTATGTATGAAGGAAATGCTGTAAAAGGCTCTCATGTGATCGATATATTCAAGTACCTTTCCCTACCGTATGAGAAAACAAGTTCTTCATTACCTGAGGGATGGTCCGAGTTTCTCGTCACATTATTAAAGCTAAACATCCCTCTCACCCTGCTGTCCAATCCTTAAGCGAATCGAATTCTATCTCGTGATAGAGGATTCTTTCAATTTCAGGAGTGAAGCTATTCACTATTGTAAAAACGATGTTGACATTCTGGCCAGAGGATGCATGATATTTAGAGACGAGTTTTTTAAAGAAACAGGTGTTGATGCACTCTCGTCCATAACAATCGCCTCTGCGTGTATGGCTGTTGTCAGGACCAACTTTTTAAAACCAGACACATTAGCCATGTCCCAACAATTATGTAACGAGCGGTAACAAGAGGTTCTCAGATGCTTCCATCCAGTGGCTGCACAATCACACAGACAGGGCATTTTCATACAACATGCCTTGAACCGTGGGGAGATGGTGTTTGGCCAGTATTTTGTTGACGGTTATCCTGAAGTTGACGGTGTTACGCAGGTCTGGGAGTTTAACGGATGTTTATTCCACGGTTGTCCTTCATGTGTTGACCCTCATGCAGTTTTTCCGTTAAGAGGTAGACCATACGGTGAATACTACTCTGCTACGATGGAGAGAGAGCAGGCGTTAAAGTCTGATCATGGGGTGCGTCTTTTTACCATCTGGGAACACGAATGGCATTCGCTTCGACAGTCGTTTGATGATCTCAGAGATTTTCTCTTAGATTTTGACACCCCTGAGCCTCTCAACCCTCGTAATGCCCTCTACGGCGATAGAACCAGCGCTTTAAAGCTGCGTTACACGGCCAAGCCTGATGAAAAAGTTTATTACGCTGATGTCACCTCTCTGTATCCTTACGTCAACAGCACGTGCTCCTACCTCCTAGGTCACCCCCGAATAATTCACAAAGACTTCGGGGATTCCAGACAGTACTTCGGTCTTATCAAGGCGGTTGTCTATCCTCCTCGGGGTTTATATGTACCTGTTTTACCCTACAGAGGACCGGGGGTAAATTACACTTCACGTTATGCAGTATCTGTTCATGTCGTAATGTTCAAGGCAGTGACTGTACGCATAATGATGACGAACTTGTTTTGACAGGGGTCTGGGTTACGGTTGAGTTCAACAAGGCTCTGGACAAGGGATACAAGGTGGCCAAGATTATCGAAGTATGGCATTTTGATAGATCTAGCAATTGTATTTTCGCAGGTTACATCCGTACATTCCTGAAGGACAAGCAGGAGGCTTCTGGTTACCCTGCTGAGGCCGTTGATCAGGAAAGCCGTGACAAATACATTGAGGATTATCAAGCCCATCAGGGGATTTTGCTTTGCGCTGATAAGATTTGTCACAACCCAGCAAAGAGACAGGTGGCTAAGGCTTGAATTAATAGCCTGTGGGGCAAGTTTTATCAGAAAGAGAACATGTCTCAGGTTTCTGTAGTGTCAGACCCCAACGAGTTTTTCAGTTTCTTGTTTTCAGGGAAATACGAGGTCAGCTACTTTAACGTGCTGGATGACAAAAAAAGTTGTGATCCAGTGGCGTTTCAAGGGTCTCTACCCTCCCGGTAAATGCAGCAATGTTTTTATCAGAGCTTTTACCACTACTTATGCTCGTCTGACGTTGTACAGTTACATGGAGAAATTGCAGGAGAATGTTCTCTATGTTGACACAGACAGCTTGATATATGTGGTGAAAGACGGCAAGACGCCTTTAAAATTAGGTAACTATCTCGGTGATCTGACTGATGAACTCGACGGGGATAGCATCAAGGACTTTGTTTCGGCGGGTCCTAGGTCGTAAGCTTATAGGAACAAAGGACAGAAGAAGGTTGTGATTAAAATTAAAGGTATCACGCAAACAAAAGAATCTTGTGAGCGGATAAACTTTGACTCCGTCTGTAGAGGGCTATTTGCAGAATTCACCTGATGGGGTGCTTGAGACCTGCCAACACAACATTGAGAGGGATAAAAAGAACATCGCAGTAAAAAACAGATCAGTTATTAAAAAACTCCGGGTCGTGTACGATAAGAGGCGATTATTTTCGGATGGGACAACCAAACCTTTCGGGTTCTGAGTTTTGGGTGGATGGGGGGTCATTATCGAAGAAATTAATTTCGATCCACATTTGAAAACACCATTTTCATGTCTAGTGGTGGGACCATCAGGGTCAGGAAAGACCCATTTTGTAAAATGTATACTTGAAAATTGTGTGGACTTGAAAAAAATGTAATGGATGATGTCAATGTAAATATTGTACGGATTTATACTTCTTTTCAACCTTTGTACAGTGAATTGCAAAAGATGAATAAAAATATCAAATTCATTGAAGGTTTACCTGAATCTTTTGAAAATGAAGATCTATTTCCTTCTGATAGAAAACATTTGATTATTCTTGACAATGTTATTTTTGAAACTTCTGAAAACCCTGAGGCATTTTTGCACAGTAGAGACATCATAAAAATATGAGTGTTATAATGACGCAAAACTTATTTCATCGTGGTAAATATAGTCGTACTATTAGTCTGAATATCAATTACTTTGTATTGTTTAAGAATCCTCGCGATAAAATGTAGATAAAAGTTGTTGCTCAACAGGTTTACCCGTCTCAAAGAGCTTTCTTTCTAGAAATCTTTGAAGATGTTACAGCTGGCGCTCACGGGTACTTAATTGTTGATCTAACACCCTCATGTCCAGAACGCTACAGACTAAGGACTGGGATACTTCCTCATCAACGTCACACTGTGTCCATACCAAAAACGTCTGCTTAACTTATGTCAGTGCGTATAAAAAGAAACGCGGGTTTACTTAAGGAACTATAGCATACTCCTTCAAAGAAACGTAAAGACATTTTGATGCATAGTTCTCGGGACTTTATTCAAGCTCTCGGTGAGATCACCCTGAATGTTTTGAAGGGGACTGTACCATTGTCGCAGGCTCAGTTCAAAAAACTGAAAAAACAGAAGAAAAACATCAGACTCTTGGCTAATAAAAAAGTGTGCGTGAAGCGTGAAGGATTCTTAAAAAGCTGTTGCCGTTGCTATCGGCAGCTGTTCCAATCATTGGAAATCTAATTGGACGACTTGTAAAGAAGTAAAACACGATGAAGACTGTCCAGAAAATGTATCTCGTCTTTCCTCAGCAAATTATCCAGTTATGACGTCCAACCACCGACATCCGTGAAACTGCCAAAGATGAATTGAATGAGAAGATGAGGACCATTCTAAATGATTCTCAGTCTAACTCGTATGAGAAGATAAAAAAGTATAATGCTCGATTGCAGAGATATTTAACCTTTACTAAAGAGGATCAGAGAGACCAAAGGAGAGTAACTCTGACTTTACAATGAGATGGAGTCAGCGATCATCCCCACGACTCTGACAGTCGTGTCGAAAGTGTTCTAAAAACACCCACTGTAACAGATGACTTGGGTAAGGATATTCTAAATAGCCTTCCGTCAAAAGCTCGAAGAAATGCTGAATACATTATCCAGAGGATATCCAAAGACGGTGGTGGTTGGAATATGAATGGTGAATTTATGTATGAAGGAAGTGCTGTAAAAGGCTCTCATGTGATCGATATATTCAAGTACCTTTCCCTACCGTATAAGAAAACAAGTTCTTCGTTACCTGAGGGATGGTCCGAGTTTCTCGTCACATTATTAAAGCTAAAATGCCTCTCACACTGCTGTCCAATCCTGAATCGAGGGCTCAATATCAGAGACTTAAATTGAATTCTATCTTACGAAAGAAAAGTATAGCTGAGAGCTGGTCTCCCGACCCAAAGGACCCTAAAGTGACACCTCAACGACGCTTGACGCGTGTAGTGACCAAAGGGAAGAAATTGTCTCTAACACCTCGATGGGTTTCCTGAATAATTGTCTTGTACACAGTTATTGTCTTTTCATCAAAGAAATGTTTTATTGAATTACCATGAGATTACAGATTTTTTTTAAATACACACACGCACAATAAGATTAGTCACACGTTACAATAGTCTTTAAAATACAGAAGAGAACAGTTTTGTTGTTTCCATGGACAGTGTGCACATCTTTTTAGACATTGTTGATGTCCTTTCACAAAGTTGTATAGCATGAGGTCGTTTTTTAAGTTATCGTCACTGTATAGACTTAATACTTCTCCGATAGACAGCCCTCTAGCACGATGACAGAGGTAGAAGACGCAATGATGACCACATACAAACGATAGAGGGTGCTGTAGTTGACCATTGTTGTACTTGATGACCTCTGAATGTTTCTTGAGGAACTTTAAAATATTTTCAGGGTAATGTGCAAAGTAGGGCCCCATTCCAAACGAGTCAAAGAAAGTTGTTCTCCCGTCTCCTTTGAGAGTTAAAGCCAGCCAGTGCACTTCTGGTTTATGTGCCGGATGTGTGTTGACGATGAAATATGCAGGCAGTCTGAGGGGTTGTGTCAATTGAGGCAACTTATCCGACGGCCACACACCGTAAAATGTGTCGCCCATGAGACCTCTCAGCAGCCTCTGTAACTGGAGACTATCCATAACTTTTATAATAATAGTCCACCAGCACTTGTCTTTTTGCATCAATCTCCAGAATGGAATCATAACAAGCGTACACAATCAGTGTTAGGGTGTTTGGTGAAGCAACTCTGAATCTCATCTCCAGTCTTAAATTCCCTTTTGAGACAGCTGAGAGAGCGTCGTTGTCATCGGCTGGATTGAGATTAAATGCAAACAGCGAATATCCGCTGTTAAAACCTTCGCGGTCAATGCTTAGATACTTCAAATGTCTTCCTGTAGCTAGAATCATGTTATAAAACTCTTTGACCGCCATACCGTTGTTAAACTGAGGTTGAAAAGCTTTAGCGGGGATCTGTCGACCGTCCTGACAGAGGGCTAGATATTCATGTTGAACGGGCAGAGATCTTTCCTACCGGAAAATGCCTCATGACGCACCATCCCTAAAACCACGGATTTAGGTCTTGAACCCAGAAATAAATTCTCCTGGGTACATATTCTCGAGTTCTCTGGAATGGAGTATGTTTTTACGTTGACTCGTGAGAGGGGGTAGAGAGCATTTCCTTTTAACAAACCCGCTGCATGACGTATTCTCACAGCTGGCGAAACAGTGACTTTCTTCACAAACAGAGAGGTGCCAAGGATTTTCAGACGAAAGGTGGAGTTGCGAGGTCCGGTCAGGCAGAAGGCATCATTCGCCCTGGTGAGTTTAATTCTTAAATCGACCGAGTTTAATAACAGTCTCTCACAGAAAAATATGTCGCTGTGCAGAGGACTGAGAAGATGTACTTCTCTGGACCTGCTCGTGAACTCAGCCCGTTTATTAAGGCCTGCGTTGGGACCGTTTACAGTGATGATCGAGTCAACCGACCCAGGTGTGTCTTGGTAAAAAAGGCCGGCGCTAAACTGTGTTTTAAGAGTGTCGCCTGAAAAGTTGAGAAGTGTTTCGATCATAGCTCTGTACGGGTGAGTGGAACTGGACTGCGAAATCATCCGATCCCCCAGAACCACATCGCACTGGTCAAAGATTGTGTTTAGAGGATAATTGATGAGACCGACTGCTGCGTCGTTAGCCAGCGGTGTGCCATCGGCGTTAGTAATTCTTGCACGCACGAGTAGAAGGGTGTCGTTTAGGTCTAGATACTTTTCGCCGTCTCCTGGTATAAAAAACTCAATCGCTGATCGCGGCTACTGGAGCAATTTCAGTGTAAATTTTGTCCTCGATGGAAAGCCGTGTCATCGGCGGCGTGAATAAATCCAGTTCTGCCAATGTGCATTCAGCAGATTTCTGGTGTAGGAGTGCCATGTTACCGTATATAAGGTTTTTTAAAGTATATCAGAGCTCCCTCTGGACTTCCTCTTGGCCTGTTTGCTTCTGTCAACTGACTTCTTTCTTTTTTTGTTTGTACGTTTATTAGAGCTCTGTGTTACATGTCGTCCTGGAGGGCGTCTCTTTGTTCTTCGTGATAAGACAGCTATACCTCCTGACCCTTCCTGTCTCTGTTGATCGCTCATTCCTCTCATGGTACAGGTGAACATATCTGTGGCTATGTTACCCACTGCTGATTTGAGATGGGGTTTCGCTATGGCGATACCTCTTTTCAACAAAGGTGATATAAACCGAAACATTTTTGAGAAGAGGGAACCGATGCCTCGTCCGTACATAACCGGGGCACCGTCAAAACCGGGTAGCTCTCCGCCCACCTGTTTTTCATAATATTGTACAACTCTGTGCGGGTCGTCTCTTAAGCCTGCATGAACCATTGTGTTTGTTTTTGACTTGGTCTGCAAAGGCTGGTTATCCCTTTGGTGTTGTTGTGATCAATGAATTTCCAGACGTCGATGCAAGGGCTATATAATATCCTCTCAAGTAACAGGTCTAAAGTGTAGAGTCAACACCACCTTTCCAAATGTAAAATTGACTGGTTTGTTAAGATCTGGTTTAATTTGTGTCTGAATATTTTCAATATGGTTCTTGGCAACCGGTAAATAGTAAGCAGGGTTAAAATGCTGTGTGATTATATCTGAGTAACTACCCTTGATTTCCACCGTTCTTAAAAGCGGTGCATATGCATCCTCTACAAGCTGCGGTCTTACAACGTCAGTAGAGATGGTAAAACCCCACTTTTAAATCAACTGGATGGGGCGCTCTGAACTCGCAATAAATGATGCAATTAGCAGGATCTACACCTAACATGTAAGCCAAAGGCGAGTTAAAAAGCACTAGGTTCTGACTGTCTCCTTGAAGATCAATGTTTTGCCGTGCACGGTCAAACAGGAAGCGTATATTCTCATTGTTTTTTTTTTTAAGTTTGCTCCATCTCGGTTGTAATCTGATTAAGTGAGCTGTAATATCCAACCGTCTTTTTTCCTCTGAGCTGAGGCGTTGGCGTCAGGATCCGGAGCCCAAAGTCTCGCCATGGCTCTATGAAATTCATCTTTATGAAGCCGCGACGTGTTCTGAATCTGAATCTGATCCTCTCGGAGCAGCCGTGTTGGTGTTGGAGTCAGCTCCTCTATGGTTTGGTTTCCAGTAAAATGACGACGTATCCTCTGGAATATTATGCCACGTGTGAGGGTATGTAATCTCCGTCAAAGCAACCTCCCATTTTCCGTTTAAATCGATATGTTGTGCTAAATGCGGAAAGTACCAATTGAGTTGTCTTTAAAAACTTTTGCACTGGCGTTTGATGGTAAAGTCACATAGAAGCCAGTGTTCTTTGAGCCCTACATGATGATATGATGCCTGGTGTCAAGGAGGATCGTCTTATATATATTTTACATCTGAAGCTTTTACCCAGCTGTTGAATTTTTCAGGCCAGTTCTTCCACTGGACAAAGACTTGTCTCTCTCCTTTAACGGCGCGTTCCTTGAGAACGAGTTGTACTTTTTGTAATTCTTGATCATAAAATGACCCCTGGATGGGTTTGCCATCGAAATCTTTCAATTTATACACAGGCGGGTTGCGATGAATACATTCAGTTATTGTAAATATCTCATCTGTAAAACTCTGCTCGTACTTTTTGTCAAATACACCTCGTAGTTTTGATATCCTAACATGATCGCCCTCCATAAATTTGGCTTCTGCCGACCTTTTGACGGTCTAATGTAAAGATTGTCAAACACCAATCTAAAGAAATTTCGACAGGAGGCAAAATTTATTTACTTACTTCCATCGGTGTCATTTTTATACGACTGTGATAGCTGTGATTATAACTCTTTACTAGATCCTGTAAAACCTCGATGTAACGTTTGTGTAATGTAATGTTTTTAGCTGTAAAATATCTCCACATCAGATTTTTAAGAGTGCGGTTAAATCTCTTTACCACAGGGGCCTTAACGTCACTCGCTGTTGAAAAATTTCCATCAAAGCCCGGAAACTCTTCTTAAAAAAATTATTTACCGTCATCCGTCTGTAGCTTTGCAGGCGTCTCGCTCTCCTCCAGCACTGATTCGAACGCCTTCACTGTCTCAATCGCAGTCTTTCTTTTTAAAACGCGTACATAGGCCTTTTTTGAAAATACATCGATAACGGTCAACAAGTAATTTTGATCGTCGTTATATCTAGCCAATGCCTGCATGTCTTCTGTTCATCACTTTTATGGACAGAATTTCTAGGCGTAGCCAGGGGTTGGAGGGGATCCGGTTCGGGAACCACAGAATTTCATCTCTGCTATTTGCGGACGATGTTGTTCTGCTGGCCTCATCGGACCGGGACCTTCAGCATGCACTGGGGGGGTTTGCAGCCGAGTGTGAAGCGGCCGGGATGAGGATCAGCACCTCCAAGTCTGAGGCCATGGTTCTCGACCGGAATAAGGTGGTTTGCTTTCTCCGGGTCGGTGGAGAGTTCTTGCCCCAAGTGGTGGAATTTAAGTATCTCGGGGTCTTGTTCTCGAGTGAGGCAAAAGGGGAGCGTGAGATTGATAAACGGGTCGGTGCAGCGGCAGCAGTGATGCGGTCGCTGTATCGGACCGTCGTGGTGAAGAGGGAGCTGAGTCGCAAGAGGAAGCTCTCGATTTACCGATCGATCTACGTTCCCACCCTCACCTATGGTCACAAGCTTTGGGTAATGACCGAAAGGATGAGATCGCGGATACAACCGGCTGAAATGAGTTTCCTCCGCCCGGTGGCTGGGCGCACCCTTAGAGATAGGGTGAGGAGTTTGGTCATCCGGGAGGAGCTCGGGGTGGAGCCGCTGCTCCTCCACATCGAGAGGAACCAGTTGAGGTGGCTCGGGCATCTGATCCTGGACGCTTCCCTGGGGAGGTGTTCGGGGCATGTCCTACCGGGAGACGAAGGCGATCCACCCCTCCATAGCTCCCGGGGTGAAGAGGATTGTAATAAACTCTTTTAATGATGTGTTTCACCGACATGTTAAACGAGAAATGAATGAGCTGAGATCCGAATATGCTTCTTAATGTTTTTTATTCAACAGGTTATGTCAGCATTCGAACGTAATGCTATACGAAGATATAAGATATAAAAAGATATTAAATATATATACATATATACACATAAAAAATATGTATATATATATATATATATATATATTCTTGCATTTCACAAAACAGGTACTTGTTTTACTGTAAGATCTGGCATCTTTTCCGTTTCTTCACAACTGTATCCAATGCATCCATTGCAGATTGGTTGGGTGATGTGAGCTTGACCTTTTCAATGACGGCAGTTGCTGGGCATCGAGGTGGCCTGGCTCGACTCTGCAGCTTGGTAGTGACAAGTGCTTTGCCAAGTTCTTCCAGGAAAAGCCGACGTATATATATATATATATATATATATATATATATATATATATATATATATATATATATATATATATATATATATATATATATATATATATATATATATATATATTTATACACACAGGGTGATATTTATACAGCTGTCCAAACCCCTCCCTTCGTTATTTTCCTTCCAGTTATAAAACAAGGTAGGATAGGGTTAATTATTCCCCTTCCTGTCATAAAACAAGCGGGGTGGTTACTATTTTAATTTCCTTTTGACATAAAAAAGGGAGAGGGGTATTATTTTAATTACTTTTTGATATAAAAAGGGGGAGGGGTTGTTATTTTAATTTCTTTTTTATATAAAAAAGGGGCGGGAGGGGTTTTATTACCTCCGGGGGACCATAAAGCAATACAGGTTTGACATTTTGGTGTATGCTTCTACTCTCTCACACCCTTATTTTACAAACCCAGGTCGGTTTCATTTGCCATTAAAAGAAAAGTGGAAATGGAACTTCAAAGTCTCCACGACCGAACAGCATCCGATTCCAAGAATGGAGGATATGATGTCAAGCCTGGCAGGGGGACAGAAGTTCACAAAACTCAATATGAGCCATGCATATCAGCAAATAGTCCTTGAAGAGGAATCAAGGAAGTTTGTGAGTGTCAGCACTCACAAAGGTCTTTTTACATATACACGTCTGCCTTTTGGAGTAAACTCCAGTCCTGCTATTTTCCAACGCACCATGGAGAATGTACTTCAAGGTATGGCAAATGTGGCAGTGTATTTAGAGGACATTATATTGAGAGGAAGAGATGACAGCATCTGCAAACTCACACTCACACTCACACTCAACGAAGTGCTGCAGAGGTTGGAGGATAAAGGGCTGTGGTTGAAACGGAGCAAGCGTCAGTTCATGGAAAACAAAGTAACATTCTTGAGTAATCAAGTGGACAGGACAGGCCTGCATCCAATGTCAGCGAAGGTCAAAGCAGTCCAGGATGCTCTGGTACCATATCTGCCCCATTTTTCAATGTTCATCTTGTTCAATGCTCTCCACATAATGGACAGAATGTAACAGATGTTATTCTTGCATTTCACAAAACAGGTACTTGTTTTACTGTCAGATCTGGCATCTTTTCCGTTTCTTCACAATTGTATCCAATGCATCCATTGCAGATTGGTTGGGTGATGTGAGCTTGACCTTTTCAATGACGGCAGTTGCTGGGCATCGAGGTGGCCTGGCTCGACTCTGCAGCTTGGGAGTGACAAGTGCTTTGCTAAGTTCTTCCAGGAAAAGCCGACGTCGGTTCCGTTTGAGCAAATATTGAGCAATGCAGAGGTCTGCCCTGCACCTTCAGAATTTCCTTGGGAAGTTCTGGCTTATTTTTTCTGACTGTTCCCGCTGTTCAGCTTTCTATTCTGCAGTTCATCTCCAAGGCGATAGGATGTAAATGTAAATGTGACGTCACGTGATTTTATGACATTGCAGCCCTTTATTCATCTCCAGCACCACACGCATCCCCTGATTCTTCTCGGCTGCTCCTCCAGGTAGCTTTCCACTGTATACGTGCATATTCCCGGCATAGCTAGATTTTGCTTCACAGGCCACCCATATTTTGATGCCATACTTGGCGGGCTTGTTAGGCATGTACTGTAAACCTTCTGGAGCTCATTTTTGGTGTGTTTGTCAAAGAGACTACATGAGAACACTGACAAGAACAAGGGAGAGAAAGTTTCCCCTCTACACACAGCTGGGTCTGAATGGCTATTCAGACAATCAAATCAATCAAAATACACATAGCTGGGCAGTCTAAATAGGTATATCAGAGAGACATGTTTATTTTGGGTCTGAACAGCCACTTACCCACATTAAAGAATCCGGGTCAAAATGACCTGCAACATCATCTTTGTGTACCAACTCTGTGCAGACATGCCACTTGACATCAAATTGTCCAGATTTTACACATCTGTTCATGACCCTTAATGAGGAAAAGTCACAAAATTTCATGAAGAAAAAGTCAGGATAACCACTACTTTTATGAACACAAAAACGGATATGGGTCAAATTGACCCTAAGCATAATACGAGGGTTAAAGCTTTTCTAGGTTTGCTAAACTTTTATAACAAATTCTTGCCGAACTTGTCTACTGTGCCGGCTCCATTACACAAGTTACTGAGGAAAGATGAGAAATGGAGGTGGGCGGTTGAGCAAGAAGAGGCTTTTAAGCAGGCAAAGAAGTTACTACAATGCAGTCAAGTGTTGGTTCATTACGATGAACAAAAACAACTGGTACTGTCATGTGATACCTCACCTTATGGGGTGGGGGCAGTCTTGGCACACAGACTGGAAGGGGGAGCAGAAAACTCATGGGAGGCACAGCTTTTCCTTCATGAAACAGACTGAATAAGGGCTTATGGTCTGTGTACAAATCACAAATTTAAGTCCACACAAATATTTGTGAAAGTACTGCACCCCAAAAATAACTGCTAAGCCCTCTTTATCCAACTGCAAATAGTTTTTTTCTGCTGCTGTGAGTGTGTGTGACGCATGAGTTCTCAGAGGATCATGAGATGGGCTATTCTGTTAAGAGCATATGAATATGCCATGGTGTACCGACGTGGACAGGACAATGCAAACGCAGATGCTCTCAGTAGACTTCCACTTCCAGAGAAACTTGGGCATCCAGACTCAGAAGACCAGGTATTATTGGTAGAGCAGGATCAGAGTTCAGTGGTCAACTCGGAAGAGCTTTGTAGGTGGACCAGTAAAGACCCCGTACTCGCCCGAGAGAATAAATACATACTCAGAGGGTGGCCCTGTAACCTGGATGTTGCTTTCAGTCCATACACTATGAAGCAACAGGAGCTGAGTGTACAAGATGGGTGTGTACTGTGGGTGTGCCGTGTGGTGATTCGGGAAAAAGGATGTGGTCTTACGTGGAAGCAGCATCAATTGCACCCTGAAATGAGTTAAATGAAGGGTTTGGCTCGTAGCTATATGTGGTGGCCTAATATAGACAGTGATATTGAAAGTTCGGTCAAATCGTGTTCCACTTGTCAGGAACACCAGAACGCTTCGGCCTGTGCACCGCTACACCCGTGGGAGTGACCTGACCAACGGTGACGACGACTTTATGTTGATTATGCTGGGCCGTTCATGGGAAAGATGTTCTTGGTGGTGATTGATGCACATTCAAAGTGGTTGGAGGTCTACCCTGTTTCGACAGTAGAGTTTTATTCAGTTATCGGATAACTTCATAGTCAACAACAGGACTGTCTCCTGCAGAAATGTTGATGGGGAGGAAGTTGAGGTGCATGTTGGATCTGCTACACCCAAATTTGAAGAAGAAAGTGGAACTGAAACAGTCAAACCAGAAAGTTCAGCATGATCAACATGCTCGGTTCAGAAGTTTTCAGAATAGGCGACCAGGCCCGGAAGAGCGCTCGAGGCCGAGGCGCTGGAAGGAGCGAATTCAATACGAATAATAATAAAAAAAAAGTCAGCCAACTACCCCGGGAGAAGCTGCTGCCGATGATCGTCCACGCACAGAGCGGCACAAGCGCTGAGTCTCCTGCTGTTAAATCCACTCCTGCGGTGATGCGACAAGTCTCTGCCGTCACTGCGATGAGACCTCAGTCCTGCCTGAAGTTTCCGTGGTCCAGATGAGCCGCTCCACACCCCTTCAAGTCTCAAGCTTCTTCTCTTGATGTGCCAGATGCGCCGGCTCCAGCTGTAATTTCACAATTACAGAGTCACTCATTCACGCCTCTGTAATTTCACAATCACATTTTGCGGAGTGCCCTGGCACTTCCAGTGAAGTAGAAAGGCTGGTGTAATATTCCTGGAATATGTTTGTGTCCAGCTGTCCGTGGAGCCTGCCTCCCTCGCAAACAGTCCTTTAGCACGGGGCAGAAATTTTGAGCGGACCTCCAATCCTGGGGCGTCCCCCCAAAGCATGGCTACTTCAAGGCTAGCAGGCAGTCCTCTGCCCCCCTAAGTGCAGTTCACTATTCGAAATGCTAAAGCACCCGCAACACTCAAAGCAAATAATGCCAAATGGGTGTGGACTGCCGTCTGTTGGGTAAACATCCACTGCTAGTCTCATTCAATCCAGACTATTTCCCGGCGCAGTTCTGACACTCTACTGGCACGAGGACCGCACGTGGTCAGGTACGGAGCTTAATAGGTGGAGGGTTTGGATTTGTGGCGCAGCGTTCCCTCTCACTCAGCGGTCATGCGCGATGCCCTCGCACCTGGAGCTTGACCTCCCCCTTGAGGAGTGACCATCCCACCCGGCGCTGACAGAGCCGCCATCGCGCAGTAGAATGGTGTCTGCACTGTCGGCAACCGGCTCATAGCGCTTGAGAACATCATTGCGCTCTTTATGAGCTCCGTGGACTCCCACAGAGATTTTGGAGACACAATAATCCGTGGTGCTCTGCTCGCGGCGCCTCCTGCACACACAGCCGCCGCCTGGGGGGAACAGCCGTATAATAGCCGAGCTGATCATCGCCACTCCTCTTGGAGAGACCAGTCGTCTGCTCTCACCTCTGCTCCCTCCAAAAGCGTAGGAAGAACTTTGTATCTAAAAGTATGCATCTAAACCTAGTCTAACTTGGAAAAAAAATAAGATGCATTACTTTGGTATCGGGTCTGTTTCTTCTATGCCCAAAATTAGGGTTTATCATCCGCCAAGTTCTCTTCCGGTTCCAGTCAGTCCGAACTCCGGCTTCAAAATTTTTTTTTTGTTTGACATCGTCTCAGGAGACCGAGCAGTATAGTAACGGTCTCTGCCTCCTTATACCTGATGCCAGAACTGTCCCTGGGGAAGTTTATGGAGCCAAGACGTTATGTTTTTCCTCAGTTTCGCCACAATAAGAAGCATAGGCGTCAAATAACTCTTTGCCGTCTCTCAACAGATCCCGGTTCCAGCCAAAAGTCAGGGGAGTTTCAATTCTGCCATTAACTCTTCTGATTACTCAGACTCGCCAGTTTTTAGCAGGGGTCGCCACAGGACCGCGAAAGCCACCACTTCAGAGGATCACTCAGTAGGAACTGCGTGCCAGACCTGCTCTGTTCTCAGCTCCCTCGTGTGATGTCTGAAGCGATGTCTGTCTGTGATTCTGTTCAGAGGCAAGCAGGACATCGTCATCTACAGAGTCATCTCTTTCTGAGGCTGATTGGGCCGGTCCCTCGGGTCTCCATCTTAGGAGAATCTTGATCAGATCTTGATCTTTGTACACTGCAAGTTTGGGGAACCGAATTCCTCTGACGGCTCAGCTGACAAAAGCGAGTGTGTTTTTGAAGAACCAGCGGGACTTGAAGTTCCCAGAGGAGTGGGCGCTGAGCACCGATGACCCTTTCGTCCTAGACCCGCCCCGGAGTCCGGGTCCGCTCCTGTGCTCAAGGCTCCTATCTTGAAAGAGTATCTTCCGAATTGAAAGAGCCTGTCTCCTCACCTGCCCATATGGATCGAGAAAATACACGGTCATTGAAACGGCCTTCAGTTACACAGTCAACCCCCAGGTTCTGCGTCACCACATGGACCTGAGTGAACTCAGAGAACCAGCGGTCAAGTCTGATGGAGGAGGACAGCGCTCTCCTGACAAAGCAAATAATTGAGCTACTGCCAAAGCAATCCTCCTACACTGGATTTTACTCCAGATACTTTCTGGAACCCAAGAAGACAGGAGAGTGGAGACCTGTTCTGAATCTCAGTCGCCTCAACCAATTCATGACCAGACAGCGGTTCCGGACTACCAGCAGACTCCTGGAGTGTGAGAGTGGATGACCTCCATAGATCTTGCAGAGGCCTACTTCCAAAACACGGTCTCTAGTGTCTAGTGCCTCGTTTTTTCACCAAGTGCGTGGAGGAGTGGCTCGAACCACTAAGAAGACAGGGTCTGCGGATTCTGACGTACTTGGACTACTGGTTGATTGAGTCCAAACAGGATTCATGAGCGCCCACCAGCTTAGCTTAAGGGGTGTTCCTCGTAGCTGCAGAACAAATTCAATGTCTCCGAAGGGGTTTCAGAGAGTTATCAACATTTTTATGTTTGTTGGTCTGAAAGGTACAGGTCCCGCGGACTGAAAACACGTTTTCTGCACTGTTTAATCTCTGCTCAGGGCTGTCTCAGAACATGAAAATTTCGCCTGGCACGATAGCTGAAGCGGTCATTCTAGTAGGTGCTGAACTAATTCAACATTTCTGAAGTGGTTGCAGAGTGATAACATTTTTATGTTTGTCAATTCTGAAAACCACTGTCACTCGGGTGAAAACCTGTTTTTCTGAACAGTTCACTCACTGCTCAGAATAGTGCCAGAACATGAAAATATCAGCTGCAACTGTTGGAAAAAGAGTCTTTCGAGTATATTCGGCACTAAATCCACTTTTTTGGACTATTTTCAGGGTGGAATCAACAATTTTTATTCTTCCTGGTCAGAAACCGAACCTCTCTCGGGCTGAAAACGCATTTTTGCACTGTTCACTCACTGCTCAGCGATGCCTCAGAACATGAAAATTTCACCTGACACTGTAGCAGAAGCTGTCTTTCTAGCAGCAGCAGAACTAATTCAACCTCTCTGTGTGGTTTCAGAGAGTTATCAGGATTTTAATGCTTGTTCGTCTGAAAACCACCTTTTTGTGGCCTGAATACGTGTTTTCTGCTCGGTTCACTTACTGCTTAGGCGGGACTCAGAACATGAAAATGTCACCTCAAACTATAGCAGAAGTGGTATTTCTAGTAGTTGCAGAATTTAATCACGATGTCTGAAGTGGCTTCAGAGGTAAGTACATTTTTATGTTTGTAAAAATGTAATTACCACAGTCACTTGCGCTGAAAATGCGTTTTCTGCACTGCTCACTCACTGCTAAGGACTGAGTCAGAACATAAAAATTTCACCTGCTACTAAAGCAGACCGGGGTCTTATTAGTAGGTGCCGATCTAATTCAACATGTTAAAATGTTGACTCGTTCCTGCCTCCTGTGACTTTCACCACTGCACTTGGGTCCTGCTCCACGTCTTGACCCGTGACAGTCAGAAGTGGTTTCAAAGATGTAACAAAATCTTTATCTTTTTCGGTGTGAAACGCAGCTTCTCTCGGGCAGAAAACGCATTTTTTGCGCTGTTCACTCACTGATCAGAAAAGCCTCGGAACTTGACAATATCACCTGTAACTATAGGCAAAACGTTTTTAGAGGGTTATCAACTATTGTATTTTTGAGAGTCTGAAACCAAGCTTCTCTCAGGCTGAAAATGCATATTCTGCACTGTTCACTGACTGATCAGAATAATCTCAGAACATAAAAATATCACCTGCCTCTGTTCCAGAAGGGGTCTTTCTCATAGCTGCAGAACGAATTCAACCTGTCAGAAGAGTTATCAACATTTTTATGTTTGTCGGACAAAAAAACACAATCCCTCGGGCTGAAAACGCGTTTTCTGCACTGTTCACTCACTGCTCAGCGATGCCTCAGAACATGAAAGTTTCGCCTGCAACTACAGAAAAAACACTCTTTCGACTATATTCAACACTAATCCCATACGA
The DNA here is from genome assembly GCF_027744825.2 of Synchiropus splendidus. Taxonomy (NCBI): domain Eukaryota; kingdom Metazoa; phylum Chordata; class Actinopteri; order Syngnathiformes; family Callionymidae; genus Synchiropus; species Synchiropus splendidus. The sequence continues at coordinate 39,890,820 of NC_071335.1, forward strand.
ATAGGGCGCTGCGACTGGCCTACAAGCAGCCGTTCCACATTTCCTGCTTCCAAGCCATGGGATGAGTTTGACGAGAGCCACGTGCTGCTATGAGGTGGATCTGGAGACTCTGTTCCCAGAGTTGGCTGAGTTCCGTGTGGTGGAGTCAAGTACGTTCCCGCTTGATCTTCTCCTGCGCCTCATGTCATCCGCCGCCGTCGTATCGAAGTTGAGCTCTCTCTCCGCCGCCAGCTCAAGAATCATCCCACTTCACTAACGGCCTGCTGGCGTTGGATGGCGAGACTACACCAAGGGCACGACCGCATGTTGTCTGACCACAACTGGAAGAAATCTGGACTATTCCCGGCGCGGTTCTTACACTCCACTGGCACTAGGACCGCACTTGGTCAGGTACGGAGCTTACTGCCTGGTGGAGGGTTTGGATTCCCACCGCGGCGTTCCCGCTCATTCAGCCGTCATGCACTATGCATGATGCGTTCGCCCCGGGAGGAGTGACCATCCCACCCATGTTTACACCGTCGGCAACCAGCTCATAGTGCTTGAGAACATCACGCGCTCTTTATGAGCTCCGTGGACAGGCTCATACATCGCAGATCCTCTCTCACTTTACCAGAGATTTTGGAGTTTCAACAGTCTGTCGGCGTGGTGCTACGCTAGTGGCGCCTCCTCCACACACAGCCACTGCCCGGGGGGGAACACCGTCACTGGTCGAAGGGGCGGGGTGACCTCAGCCGTCCAAATCATAGCTGTGCTGATCATCGCTTCTCATCTTGGAGAGACCAGTCCGCTGCTCTCACCTCTGCTCCCTCCAAAAGCGTGAAGAAAACTTTGTATCTGAAACTATGCATCTGTAACAGGTCTGAATACTGTGACCTTGTCTTCAGTTCAAACGTGGCGTCTCAATGTGGTCAGTAGAACGCCGTCTGAAACAAAATGCGGACAGAGCCACACAAAGCTTTCACATTTGTCGATGGTGAGAAAAGTAATCCAAGGGATTCTGTTTTTTCTTTGTGGTAACCCACACCACAATTAGATGTCTTTCTGAAACATCACTCCCAAACATCTCACTTTGTCATACAACAACTGTCATACATCATGAACCACATGCATAATTTATTTTCATCTGAATGTATAACTCTGCCATTAAACCTTTTGGCTAGTGTTGGGAAATAATAAAACTTTACTTTTCACCGTTATTCACCACAAGGAAACCGAACTCCACACAACTCAATCACCCGTGCCATGTCAGCGTAGGTTGTCAGTATGAGCTTACAAGTGCCACATCCACACAGAGCGAACTCAAAGTACGAAGGAAAAACAGTATACTTAAAAACCATGTCACCATCCACACACTCAGACCCCCAATCAATCAATCCCAAGTGGAACAAGCATTATAAACAAATGGATTTGACTAACCTGAAACTAAATGAGGACAGAGTCACACTAGGCTTCCACATTTGTCGATGGTGAGAAAAGTAATAAAAAAAAGTGTCACTTCCTATTTACCCACACATCTTCAATGCCTAACCTCTGTCCTTTCCTGCCCTCTACTGACCTAATTATATACCTGCCGGTTAATCAACTCCATTAAATTATTTAATTAAAATAATTAAATGACATCTAACACATACTCTGTGACCACACATAAATGGCCGTCACACTAGAAAGGCAGTTTTTTGTCATCAAATTGTCATGCTCTGAGGCCTTCGCTGAGCAGTGACTGAACATTGCAGAAAACGCTTTTTCAGCCCGAGGGACTGTGGTTTTGAGACAGATAGACATGAAAATGTTGTAACCTCTCTGAAACCACTTCAGACAAGTTGAATTAGTTTGGCACTTACTAAAAACACTCCTTCTGCTTATATTGGCACGTGAAATGTTTATGTTCTGAGGCATCCCTGTGCAGTGAGTGAACAGTGCATAAAACATGTTTTCAGGCTGAGAGAAGCTCGGTTTCTGACCAGGAAAAAAGAAGTTGATAACACACTGATAAACAGTTCAGAAAGGTACATTTAGTGCTGAATATACTAGAAAGAGAGTTTTTCCTATTGTTGCAGTTGAAGTTTTCATGTTCTGAGTCACGACTGAGCAGTGTTTGAACAGTGCAGTGAACGCCATTTTCAAAATATAAAATCGCTTTGAATGTGTGAGTGCTGAATATACTAGAAATAGTCTTTTTGCTATATTTACACTTGATATTTTCACTGCTCTCAGGCTATTCTGATTAGTCAGCGAAGAGTGCAGAAAATGCTTTTTCTCCCGAGGGACAGTGGTTTTCAGACCGACAATCATTAAAATGTTGATAACTCATTGAAACCACTTCAGAGAGGTTGAATTAGTTCTGCAGCTACTAGAAAGACTATAGCAGATTCTGCTATAGTATTAGTTGAAATTTTCATGTTCTGAGGCATCGCTGAGAAAAAGTCTAAAAAAAGTTCTGAAATGTACGTTTAGTGTTGAATATACTAGAAAGAGTGCCTTTCCTATAGTGGCAAGTGAAATTTTCATGTTGTGAGGCATCCCTGAGCAGTGAGTAAACAGTGCATAAAACGTGTTTTCAGCCAAAGGAATAATAGTAATAGAGATAGAAGTAAAAATGTTGATAACTCTCTTAAATCACTTTAGACAGGTTGAGTGAGTTCTGCACCTTGTCGAAATACCTTTTCTGCTATAGTGGCAGGTGAAATTTTCATCTTCTGGGGAATCGCTGAGCAGTGAGTGAACAGTGCGTAAAATGCGTTTCCGGCCAAAGAGAATGTAGGTTTCGGAACGGCAAAAATAAAATTGTTGATAACCCTCTAAAAACAGTTCAAAAATGTAGGTTTAGTGTTGAATATATTAGAAAGACTGTTTTTGCAGGTAATATTTTCAGGTTCTTAAAATATTCTGATCAGTGAGTGAACAGTGCAAGAAAACACGTTTTCAGCTCGAGAGAAGCTCGGTTTCTAAAACAGGAAAAAAAAAAGTTGATAACCCCCTGAAATACAGTTCAGAAATGTAGGTTCAGTGTTTATTTTACGAGAAAGAGTGTTTCTCCTATAGCTGCTCGAGAAATTTTCATGTTATCTGGCATCCCTGAGCAGTGAGTGAACAGTGCATAAAATGCGTTTTCACCCAAAGAAAACGTGGTTTACAGACCGACAAAAATAAAAATGTTAACACTCTTAAAACACTTCAGACAGGTTGAGTTAGTTCTGCACCTTGTAGTAATACCGTTTCTGCTATAGTGGCAGGTGAAAATTTCATTTCCTGGGGCATCGCTCTGCAGTGAGTGAACAGTGCGTGAAACGCGTTTTCGTCTGAAGAGAATGTGGGTTTGGGACCGGCAAAAATAAAATTGTTGATAACCCTCTAAAAACAGTTCAGACAGCGTAGATTTCTGCTGCAACTACAAAAAAGACCCTTTCTGCTGTCGTGGGAGGTGAAAATTTAATCTTCTGAAGCTTCCCTCAGAAGTTGTGGCACAATGCAGAAAACGCGTTTTCAGTCTGAGATAAGGTGGGTTTCGGAACGCCAAACCTAAAATGTTGATAACTTTCGAAAAACACTTCAAGCAGCTTAGATTTGATGTGCAACTACTAGAAAGACCCTTTCTGCTATAGTGGCAGGTGAACATTTCATGTTCTGAAGATTCCCTGAGACGTTATGGCACAATGCAGAAAATGCTTTTTCAGTCTGAGATAAGGTTGGTTTCGGAACGCCAAGCACCTATATCTGCCCTTTATCTTCTCTTTATCTGCTTTCAATCGTTCCTTATTTCCATCTCTCTTTGACCGTAGTCCGAGTGTAGGAGAAATGGAAGGAATATTGAGATCAGGAGGCAAAGCCCTCGCTTCGCCTGCTGGTCTCTCCCTCTGGCCAAGAACTTGATCGTGCAGAAGAGGAGACCACATGGCGATGGATGCACCCCCACCAGGAACCTTGTGTGACCCAGCTGGATTGCTCCGTCGCTTCTCCCATCCATCAATGACCGAAGTCCGGGTGTAGCAGAGACGGGAGAACCTTTGGCTAATGTGGAGATGCGCTAGTCGGGGCTCCGCCCGTAACTCCAGGTTCGCCAGGCAGGTCAACTTGACTAGGTGGAGAGAGAATCCTCACCACATAGACTGTCCTGAGATAAACAATGCGGAGTGCAAACAGGAAAGAACTACAACGTCCAGACGCCTTAATGATTGGAGCTGGACCTTGTGTGGGGAGCAACACTGCGGATAAGTGCGCAGGAGAAGCGTCACCAAATTAGGTGAAGATTCACCGGTGGCCTGTCTCTAATCACAGAGGGGTGGCGTGCCAAGAGACCTGCTGCTATCTCCAAACGCCAGGTCTCACGCCAGTCCGGCCTACTCGATGTCTTACGGCAATGACCTCACCCCCAAGGTCGCGCAAAATGTTGTTAGTCCGAATGTAGTGAAGTTTCACGAGTAACCCTCCATACAGCGGGTATGGGTGTCCCCCTGGGGCCCTCTTGTTGCCAAACCAGGTACTTCCCTGCTCCGGCGACTACACAGGGGAACCTGACGCCATCCCATGGCCACAGCACTAGTTTGAGCCCAACGTGGAAGAACTAGGCACTAATAACGTCCACATTTGGAGGGAGAACTCGCCAGTGGAGACACGTTTGGCCCATGACAAAGCGCTGCCAAAGAGAGCGATTCTCTCATCTATTGTCCAGAGCTGCTGGAAGCACCTGTAAACAGGACAACGTGAGGCAAAGAAGAAGGTGCTCCGTCAGACAAATAGAAATCTGCAAAAGATGAGGCAGAAGCCGAGGAGGCTGCTTGGCAGGTTTCTGCCAAGGAAACTCCTCTGATGGCAGCTATGGATGTTGTCCCTTTTTACCACCTGCCAGAGCCACCCACAGCTTATCTGTTTTCCTGAAGGCTCTCACTGCAAGCGCCAGTGATTCTCATCCGGGTGGCGGGTAAGACAGAAAGCCTTCACTGAAAAATTGCTGACCTTGGCACAAAGAAATTTGTGAAAAAAGACTAATCGAGAAGGCACATAGTTCTCCAAACCCTCCTGATGGAGGCCAGGCCCAGGAGGAGAGCTGCTCCAAAGGAGCCTGATCAAGGGGCTTGAAGGGAGCTTCAGAGAGAGTATTATATACCAATTGAAGATCCCAATAGGGGCAGATGCGTCTGGAGATAGGTCTGAGTCTTCGAGATCCCTGCATGAACTGGACTAGCAACGGACAACAGTCCACACCCATTTAGCATTACATGCTTTGAGTGTTGAGGGTGATTTAGCATTTAGGACCACCTGCTAGCCTTGAAGTAGCCCCCTGCTGCAGGACTGTTTGCAGGACATGAACTGGTTGCAGCACACCCTTGTGTGAGTGTGTGTGTGAGCACAGGTGGCAGAGTTACGCAGTCCAGAACACCTCCCGGGACTCTGGAACACCTATGAGGTCATCTTGACCACAAAGCTTAAACCCCAGCCTTGCAATGTGGCCTGACCTGAGAACCATGAGCAATTACCATGGCCATCCATACCGGACGTCTGACTGGCACCGCTGGCTCCTTTGCAGACAGCCTTCAAGGAGATGCACGTTTTACTGCACTGAACCGCCTGTAATGTCACCGGCGATGTTGCTTTGGTATGACGGAAGGTGGTGTGCCCATGGTCCTGTCAATATCTCCGATGGCCAGGGCCTCACACGGGACCGGCCTATGAGACTTCTTATGCAACCGCCACGCCCAGGGTCTATCCAGCGTGAATGAATTAATGAATGGGTTGTGAAGATGTAGCATTAACAACCCCTCATACATAGAGTGTAATTTTACACTCTGGGTGGCAGGAGCTGCCGCCTCATCTTTGTCACCTTAAGCTGATATAGAAGGTGGCGTTTACAACCCCTCATATATGGTGTGTACCCTACACTGTGGATCAGCAGGAACTGCGTTGCCCTCATTTAGCCACTCTGCGGCTGAAATAGAAAGTGGCATTAACAGTCCTCCAAACCTATGGGGAAAACATTTACTGAGCAGCTACAGTCAGGTTTCTAGTCTGAGCTGAGCAAGAAAGAGGGAGTTTATTCACAAATGAATAAACAGTCATGCAGGAATCCGGTGGATCTCGGGACGCTGCACTCTGCACAGCACTGTAATGAAGCAGATACTGGTGTCCCAGAGCCAGTGCTGTGAATGAGGGCCGAAGGTTTGCAGGGTTCGGCTGCTCCTGAAGACAGAATGACATGAGACATGAGATACTCCCTTGAAAGCAGCCACAGATGTTGCCAGGCATCTCGTCAAGTGTGCTCTCAGGGATTCCGGTGCCCGTTTTTTCGCAGTCTCATAGGCTTTCATGATGGCAATTCTAAGCCAATGTGAAAACCTGTGAGTGGACAGCGCCTGCCCCTTCTTACCACCAGGGAGAGCCACCCACAGACTGTCCGTCTTTCCGAAGGGTTGGACTCGATCCAGTTAAGCTTTTAGCGCTGCTCGTATGAATGGGGAGGAGGGCAGAAAGTCTTTACTGATAAGGTGCTGACCTGTGAAGAAGAAGAGAGACATTTAGGTGCGATGGCAGGGTTGGGTCTAAGTGATACCGCCGAGTCATCGACACCAAAAGAGATGCAATCAGGGCTGATCGAAAAAGAGCTACTAGCTCCTTGGAGGCCTGATCAAGTGGCTCAAAAGGGGCTTCGGAGAGTGAATTGAGTACCAGCTGCAGGTCCCAGTAATGACATAAAGGTCTTGAGGTTGGTCTAAGCCTTTTCACTCATCTCATGAAACGGCTCACTTGACGATGCTTGCCGAAGGGGTGGCCGTCCAGACCATTGTGTAGCATGGAAAGGGCTGCTACATAAACCCGTAATGTAGGGCTGCTCCGACCTTGGTTAACCAGATGCTGCAGAAACAAGAGGATGAGAGAAATAGTTGCCGATAATGGGCAGGCTGACTGGGTTCCACAGCACCGGGGAAACATGTCCAATTAGCAATGTATACTCTGAGGGTTGGCAGAGCTTAAACGTTCTGAAAAGTCAATTGGACATCAGGGGGCAAGTGACTGATTGTTAACCCTGGAGAAGCCAAACCTTGAGGGGTGGTTCTAGACCTCAGGGTTCCTGATGTTTGCAGAAGCGCTGACCTCGATGGAGGGAACCCCCAGTGGCCTTTGATCCGCATATGACACATCTCCGGATACCAGCTGGAGCTGGGGCTGTTTGGATTAAGGGAAGGAGGGGGAAAGGCATACAGGAGGCCTTTTGGCCACCTTGGATGAGCCAGGGCGTCCACATCCAGTGGAAGGTCATCAGATCTACGGGGAGAGAACCAGAGAGGACATTTGAAGCTCTATCTGCTGGCAAAGACATCAGCCACTGGGTGGCCGAAAAACTCGCTGATCATGTTTGCCATCTCCTGAGATAAACTCCATTAATCTGGCAGAGCCCTCAATGAGGCTAAATGTACATCAGCCCAGAGAAAAAATCTTTGTGGCGAGGTTATGTGACACAGACGACCTCACGCCACCCTGACGGTTGATGTAGGCCACTGTGGTGGCGCTGTCTGATCTCACCATAACGTCGTTCCCAATTAGATGGAGAGAAAGGGCCACCAACACTCTAAAAACCGCCAACAGTTCCATCGGGTTCATGTGACGACCTTCGGAACTGCTCCAGATCCCGCTGACGCAGATCTGATCCAGGTGGCCTCCCCCGCCGGACAGAGATGCATCTGTAAAGACTTGTAGGAATTGTTGGATCCTGAAAAGCGCGCTGAGTCCCAGTCAGAGCACGACTTTCCTGGGGGTCATGCTGGACTCAGTCTCCGGTCAGGCCCGACACTCGAGATTTGTCTTCTGGTCTTTGGTCTGGAGTCGGGTGAGGGTGCAGACCGCGAAACCACTTCTGAAGACCTCGCATGTTGAGCAGACCAAGGCGTGGGCCCTTGCCTCAATCGCGCGATGTGGTCCAACACCAATCTGGTGTGTGCTCATGACTCCTGTTTGGACCTGGCTAGAATCAACCAGTAGTCCAAGTACGTCAGAATCCGCACACCCTGTCTCCTTAGTGGTTCGAGCCCCGCCTTCATGCACTTGGCGAAGGTGCGAGGCACAAGACACTAGAAACTGTGTTGTGGAAGTAGGCGTGTGCAAGATCTATGGAGGTCTTCCACTCTCACACTCTGACGCACTCCAGGAGTCTCCTGCTGGTCCGGAACCGCTATCTGGTCATGAATTGGTTGAGGAGACTGAGGTGCAGAACATGTCTCCACTGTGTCTTTTTGGGTCCTAGAAAGTACCTGGAGTAAAACCCAGCGTATCTGGATCGCTTTGCCACTCGTACAATTACTTCCTTTGACAGGAGAGTGCGGTCCTCCTCCATCAGACACGACAGCTGGTTCTCTGAGTTCACCCAGGTCCACGTGGTGTCGCAGAACCTCGGGGTTGACTGTGAATCTGAAAGACGTGTCAATGACCGAATATCTTCTCGATCCATATGGGCAGGTGAGGAGACAGGCGCTTTCAATTCAGAAGATACTCTTTCAAGACTGGCGACCTGACCACAGGAGAGGACTCCGGGTAGGGTCCAGGATGACAGGGTCGTCGGTGCACAGCGCCCACTCCTCTGGGCACTTCAAGTCCCGCTGGTTGTTCAAAAACAGACTTGCTTTTTTCAGCTGAGCCATCAGAGGAAGTAGGGCCACCAAACTTGTATTGTACCTTGATCTGACACAGCAATTCTTCTGAGATGGACACCCGAGGGACCGGCCCAATCTCAGAAAGAGATGACTAGGCAGGACGATGTCCTGCTTGCCTCTGAGAGGTTTGGAGGGCTGCAGAGAACAGAATCACAGACAGACATCGCATCAGACATCGCGTGAGGGAGCTGAGAACAGAGCAGGTCTGGCACGCAGCGCCTACTGTGAGAGCCTCTCAAGTGGTGGCTTTCACAGTCCTGTGGCGACCCCTGCTAAAAACTGGCGAGTCTGAGGAATAAGAAGAGTTAATGGCAGAATTGAAACTCCCCTGACTTTTGGCTAGAACGAAACGTGAGAGAGTGGAAAGAGTTATTTGACACCTATGCTTCTAATTGTGGAGAAGCTAAGGAAAAACATAACTTCTTGGCTCCTGAAACCTCCCCGTCTCCTGAGACAACGTCAAACAAAAACACATTTTTGAAGCCGGAGTTCGCACTGACTGGAACCGGAGGTGAACTTGGCGGTGATAAGCCCTAATTTTGGGCAGACAGGAAACAGACCCGATACCAATGTAATGCAGCTTATTTTTTATTTTACATACAATGATTTATTTGTAGGCTTTTGGAGGGAGCGGAGGTGAGAGCAGCCGACTGGTCTCTCCAAGAGGAGCTGCGAGGATCAGTGCAGCTACGATCCAGATGGCTGGGCTCACCCCGCCCCTTCGACCAGCGACAGTGTTCCACCTGGGCGGCGGCTGTGTGTGGAGGAGGCGCCGCGAGCAGAGCACCACGCCAACGGGCTGTTGGATCTCCAAAATCTCTGGTGGAGTGAGAGAGGTTCTGCGATGGATGAGTCTGTCCATGGAGCTCATAAAGAGCGCGATGATCTTCTCAAGCGCTATGTGCTGGTTGCCGACTGCGTTGACACCATTCCACTGCGCGATGCTAGGATGGTCACTCCTCAGGGGAGAAGTCGAGCTCAAGGGGCGGGAGTATCGCGCATCGCAAATCGCGCACGACTTCTGAGTGAGAGGGAACACAGCGCCACAATTCCAAACCCTCCACCTAAGCAGTAAACTCCTTACCTGACCACGTGTAGTGCTAGTGCCACCGGAGTGTCAGAACTGCGCCGGGAATAGTCCGGATATCTTCCAGAATCAGAATCAGAATCAGAATCAGAATCAGAATCAGAATGAGATTTATTGCCATGGTCAGTGGGGAGCCCACTGACTAGGAAAGTGCCTTGGAATAAAGTGCAACAAAAAACAAATAAAATAAAATAAAATAAAATAAATAGAATAACATAACAACAAGGCTGTTCACAAATTTAACAGTCTGATGGCCGAGGGGAAGAAGCTGTTCCTGTGACGGGAGGTTCTGGTCGGGATGGACCGTAGCCTCCTGCCAGAGGGAAGAGGAACAAACAGTCCATGTCCAGGGTGAGAAGGGTCGGCTCTGATCCGACCTGCACGTTTCTGGGTCCTAGAGGCATACAGGTCCTGAAGTCCTGAAGAGGTGGCAGGCTGCAACCGATCACCTTCTCAGCAGAACGTACGATGCGCTGCAGTCGGCTCTTGTCCCTGGAGGTGGTGCTGTTGTACCAGACGGTGATAGAGGAGGTGAGGATGGACTGGATGATGGCCGTATAGAACTCCACCAGCAACTTCGTCGGCAGTCGTAGTTTCCGTACCTGCCTCAGAAAGAACATTCTCTGCTGGGCCTTCCTGATGAGGGACCTGATGGTTGGCTCCCATTTGAGGTCCTCATTGATGGTGGTTCCCAGGAAGTAGAAGGAGTCCACAATAGGAATAGGTAAACCAGCCAACATGAGAGGGGACCGAGAAACTGTGACTCTCCTGAAGTCTATGACCATCTCCACTGTCTTCTGGGCATTGAGCTCCAGGTTGTTGTGGCTGCACCAGGACACTAGCCGCTCCACCTCCCTCCTGTAAGCCGACTCATCTCCATCTTAGATGAGCCCAATGATGGTGGTGTCATCCGCAAACTTGATCAGCTTCACGGACTCGTGGCTGGAGGTGCAGCAGTTAGTGTACAGAGAGAAGAGCCATGGTGAGAGAACACAGCCCTGAGGAGACCCGATGTTGAGGGTCCGAGTGTCGGAGACAGTCGTCCCCAGCCTCACACGCTGACTTCGGCTGGTCAGGAAGTCTGTAATCCATCTGCAGAGGGAGTCAGGCACGTCCAGCTGGCCAAGCTTGTCTTCAAGCAGAGCTGGAAGAATTGTGTTAAAGGCAGAGCTGAAGTCCACAAACAGGATCCTGGCATAGGTTCCTGGGCAGTCCAGATGCTCCAGAACGAAATGAAGGGCCTGGTTCACTGCATCGTCCGCAGATCTGTTGGCTCTGTAGCCAAACTGCAATGAGTGCAGGTGAGAAGCAGTGATAGATTTCAGGTGGGACAGAACCAGGCGCTCAAAGGACTTCATGACCACAGACGTCAGTGCCACCGGTCTGTAGTCATTCAGTCCTGTGATCCTGGCCTTCTTGGGAACAGGGATGATAGTGGTGGACTTAAAGCAGGCAGGTACATGACAGGACACCAAGGAAGCATTGAAGATGTCCGTGAACACTGGAGCCAGCTCAGCAGCACAATGCCTCAGGATGGCAGGGGAAACTCTGTCCGGACCCGCCGCCTTCTGAAGGTTCAGGCTCCTGAACCTGAGTGCGCACGTCCTGCTCCATGATGTCAAGAGAAAGAGGAAGAGGGGGGAGGTGAGGGGGTGGCTCATCAAAAGTGTCTGTGATCGACTTTGCTGTCTCAGTGACATCGTTCATCTTAGTTGTGTCACTAAGAGACAGCATAGTCCTTTGTTGTAAAGTGGAACATGGGGCTGGAGAGACCACAGAGGTGTTGGTGCAAAAGGGCTGCTCAAAGCGACAATAGAAGTTGTTCAAGTCCTGTGCAAGAGCGAGGTTGTCCAGACTGTGGGGGGCACGTGGCTTGTAGTTAGTGGGCACCTTGAGCCCTCTCCACACCACAGCCGAGTCATTGGCTGAGAACTGCTGCGTTAGTTTGTCAGAGTATGCGGCCTTAGCTTTCTTCAGCTCCCTCTGAAACCGATACTTCATCTCTTTGTAGCAGTTCCTGCCCCCACTCTTGCGAGCTGCCACCTTCTCCTGTCTGATCTGGTTGAGTTTAGTTGTGAACCAAGGTTTGTCATTTGCATAACTCACCTTGGTGCGGGTTGGAACTATGCACTCTTCACAGTAGCTGATCCATGAAGTCACAGTGTCTGTATACTCATCCAGATTGTTGGTGGCAGCCCTGAACACTTCCCAGTCTGTGGTCTCCATGCAAGACTGCAGCTCCTCTTTAGCTTCACTTGTCCAGATCTTCATGCTCCTCACAACAGGCTTTGCCAGCTTCAGCTTCTGCTTGTATGTAGGAACAAGATGAACCATCAAGTGTTCAGAGAGACCCAGTGCAGCTCGAGGGAGGGCGGTATAAGAGTTGCGGAGCGATGAGTAACAGTGATCCAGCACGCTCTGCTCTCTGGTGGAACATTTTACAACCTGCCTGTACCTGGGAAGCCCCTCACTCAGAGTCGCCTTGTTGAAGTCACCAAGCACAATCACAGGAGAGTCCGGGAAAGTTCGCTCCACATGCAGAACCTGATCCGCGAGCGCACTCTGAGCCTCACGTACATTCGCGCTGGGCGGGATATATATGGGAGCCAGAATGAATGAAGCGAACTCACGTGGGGAGTAAAACGGCTTACAGTTCACGATCAGACATTCCAGAGAGGGAGAGCAGTGCTGAAAGATCACCGTCACGTCCGTACACCAGCTCCTGAACCCGGTCCGCGCGGTGAAGCTGGAAACCCTCCAGATGAAGCGCAGTGTCCGGGATGAGATCGCTCAACCACGTCTCCGTGAAACACAAAACACAAGAGGAGGAGAAGTCTCTGTTCCGTCTCAACATCAGCGCCAGTTCATCCATCTTATTGCTGAGCGACCGGACCTTGGAGAGGATTATCCCGGGAAGCGGAGTGCGCGATCCTCTTCGACGAAGGCGAACGAGTGCACCGGCACGTTTCCCTCTCCTCCTCAGTTTCTTCCGCCCAGCCAAAAGATGAACTAACTCCGTAACTGACACCACAAATACTGGTAGTAAGTCAGACGGAGTCAGAGCCCTGATGTTCATCAACTGATCTCGTGTGTGAAAACACGCAGATGCTCCATCAAAACACAAAAATAAACAAAATAACATGCACGATAATTCCAGGTCAGCCTTCGTCGGCGCCATCTTGTCAGCATTACCTCTTACCTGCAGTTATGGGCAGACAACACGCGGTCGTGCCCTGTGTGTAGTCTCGCCATTCAACGCCAGCGGGCCGTTAGTGAAGTGGGATGATTCTTGAGATGGCGGTGGAGAGAGAGCTCAACTTCGATACGACGGGCAGCGGATGTGCTTGACTCCACCACACGGAACTCAGCTAACTCTGGGAACAGAGTCTCCAGATCAACCTCATAGCAGCGGCTGGCTCTCGTCAAACTCATCCCATGGCTTGGAAGCAGGAAATGTGGAACGGTTCAGCTGCTTGTAGGCCAGTCGCAGCGCCCTATTCGTCGAGGTTTAGTGTTGAATATACTAGAAAGAGTGTTTCTCCTATAGCTGTAGGTGAAATTCTCATATTCTAAGTCACCCCTCTAAGCAGTGAGTGAACAGCGCAGAAAACATGTTTTCAGCCGGAGGGACTGTGGTTTTCAGACCAACAAAAATAGAAATCTTGATAACTCTCTGAAACCACTTGAATTAGTTCTGAGGTTGAATTAGTCCTGCAGCTACTAGAATGAAGGCTTCTGCTGTGAAGTCAGGATAAATTTTCATGTTCTCAGGCTTCCCTGAGCAGTGACTGAACAGTACAGAATATAATATATATAATATAATAATATAGAGTTTTCAGCAAGAAAGAAAGTGGGTTTCGGACTGGCAAAAATAAAATTGTTGATTACCCTCAAAAAACACACGTTTAGTGTTGTATATACTAGAAAGAATTTTTTTCCTATAGTTGCTGGTGATATTTTCATGTTCTGAGGCACTTTTGATCAGTGAGTGAACAGTGCAGAAAACGTTTTCAGCCTGAGTGAAGCTGGTTTTCAGACCGACTTAAATAAAACAATTAATATAAATAATCTTGATAACTCTCTTAAATCACTTTAGACAGGTTGAATTAGTTCTGCAACCAGTAGAAATACCTTTTCTGCTGTAGTGGCAGGTGAAATTTTAATCTTCTGAGAAATCACTGGGCAGTGAGTGAACAGTGTGTTCACTCACTGCCCAGTGATGGTTGAATTAGTTCTGCAGCTCCAAGAAAGACGCCTTCTGCTATAGAGTCAGGTGAAATTTTCATGTTCTTTGGCATCGATGAGAGTGAACAGAGCAGAAAAAGCCTTTTCAGGCCGAGAGAAGCTCGGTTTCTGACCAGGAAAAAAAAAAAAAAGTTGATAACCCCCTGAAATTTTGTTCAGAAATGTAGGATTCGTGTTAATTATACTAGATAGAGAGTTTGATGATCTCAGGCATCCGTGAGCAGTGAGTGAACGGTGCGTAAAACGCGTTTTCGGCCAAAAAAAGGTGGTTTAAAGACCGACACAAATAAAAATGTTGATTGCTCTCTTCAATCACTTCAGACAGGTTGAATTAGTTCTGCACCCAGGAGAAATACCTTTTCTGCTAAAGTGGCAGGTCAAATTTTCATCTTCTGAGGAATCGCTCAGCAGTGAGTGAACAGTGCGTAAAATGCGTTTTCGGACCGGCAAAAATGAAGGATGATGGCATCACTAGCTATGAATGACTGGCGCGTCAGGGCCCACGGCAATCCTTCTCCCCTGAGTGTGATGACACCTCAGTCCTGCCTGACGTTTCCGTGGTCCAGAGGAGGCGCTCCGCTCGTCTTCAGATCTCAAGATTCTTCGCTTCATGTGCCAGATGTGCCGGCTCCAGCTGTAATTTCACAATTGTAATTTCACAATTACAGAGTCACTGACTCACTCCTCTCTAATTTCACAATCATATTTTGCAGAGTGCCCTGGCACTTCCAGTGAAGTAGAAAGGCTGGTGTAATATTCCTTGTGACGAGTGGGGTTTGTCATAGGACATGGTGGACATGATTTGGGCCAAGTTTGGGCTCCCTGCCGGAGGGCCTCCTTCACACCTTCCCTCCACCTCGCCTCCTCCTTCAGTTGATGAGGAGGATTCAGAAGGTGAGAGTGATTCTATTGGCGGCAGATAACCCCAGCTCGATCTGGTACCCAGAGATGTCGCAGATGTGAGCCTGCAGCAGGTAGTAGAAATTATGAGGGGTCCACACCCGTTTAATGCTGAACGGGTGTGGACTGCTGTCTGTTGGGTAAACATCCACTGCTAGTCCAGTTAAAGCAGGGAGACAAGACAAAGACCCACCTCGCATCTGCCCCTATTGGGATCTTCAATTGGTATTAAGTCTGACTCTGAAGCTCTCTTGGAGCCACTTGATCAGACTCCTTTGGAGCTGGTGGCTTACAAAACAGCTCTTCTCCTGGCTCTGGCCTCCATCAGGAGGGTTTGGAGAACTATGTGCCTTCTCGATTAGTCCTGACTGTATTTCATGTATTCCTGTGAGGGCACTGAGAGCTTATCTAAATGCAGTCAAGGCCTTCAGGAAAACAGAGAAGCTGTGGGTGGCACTGGCAGGTGGTAAAATGGGGCAACATCCATAGCAGCCTTCAGAGGAGTTTCTTTGGCAGAAATCTGCCACGCTGCCTCCTGGGCTTCCGTCTCAACTTTTGCAGAATTCTATTTATCTGAAGTAGCTGCTTCTTCTTTGCCTCACTTTGTCCTGTCTTCAGGTGCTTCCAGCAGCTCTGGCCAATAAATGAGAGAATTGTTAGTGTAGTCCGGCCAGCGGGGTACACTTCTCAGGGCGTCGAGTCGGGAGCAGAAGAAACCACAGAAGTAGTGGGATACAAGCTTTGTTTTATTCCACATCAGCGTAACATAATTTCATCGCTTGACATCGCTCAGTATCAAATTGTTCAAAGTACAAACACATTAGGTAGGGGCTGGATCAAGGGCGTTCCTTGTACCAGATACACATTGTCACAAACATGCATGTCCACCTTTGGCCTCCTGGCTGAATCACAAAAACAAGAGCTTCTGGCAGCTCCAGAGAAAACATACATTCCTGTTTTCACTTCAAGGGTACCATCTCTGGCGTATTTGGAATACAGAGTGGGTGGATATCTGTTCAACATTCCATTGGTACTGAAAAACACGTTATCATTGTAACCCTAATGACACAGGTCAAATTATTCCACAACATATCTCCCCTTTGTGGGTCTCAGACCCACACACCGAATTTAGCAAACTATCCCATTTTATTTTATTGAAGATTATTTCGTACTGTAACAGAGCAGTGACAATATACTGGATATAAGTATGTAGAAAATGTTAACTAAATGATTCATATAGCTGCAGTTAGTTCAATATGTTTACTGCTGTCTGGTTAAATAAAAATCTCAACCGCGTCGCAGGAAAATGTTAGTCAGTTCGTTTCCGGAAGCATCAAAAGTTTTCCCCAATTGTTTTTTGTTGTCACTTTTCGTCATAGGTGAAATTTTCTTTTTTTTTTTTTTTTTTTTAGTGAAACAATAATCAAGTAATTATACTGGCAAAGAAACATAGGATCATGATTTAAACACATTTGTCATGTAATCATAACAACACCTCATTCTTCAGTCACCTCTGGAGTATGATCAGAGTCCTCCAATTAATCAGGTGATGGCTACAGATGTGGTCTCTCAGTCACCACGAGAGCCAGTTGTTCAGCAGGCATCATGTTCAGCATCTGTGCGTTCCAAAGTCCCGTCGTGACCGCTAACTGCTTCTCAGTCATTCGCAGACACAGTTTCCTCATCATGGGTACGATGCAACATGCCAGAAGAAAAATGACGATGAGTATGATTGCAGTAGTCATCCTCACTTCTGCAAAAAATGCTCCACATTTTCTTCGGTGTCCATCTAACCAATCCCAGGCCCAACTTACAGCTCCTGCATGCTCTTTTATCTCATTTTTTGAATCTCTAAGTTTATCCATTGCAATGGCAAATGTTCCATCAGGCGCGGTGTTGTTGGAATGTAAGTGCAACACTGATCTGCAAACATGTGACACACACCAACCAATCTAACACCTGACGATTTCGTAACACCATTTTACCAGTTTCATGCAGTTGTTCTCCCAGTAGTTTAAATATTTCATAGGTATGGTTTGTGTAAATAGTAAATATAATTAATCGAATAATGTGGTTTTATTACAGAGAGGACTAGTGGTGGTCAAAACTGGACGGTCATCTTCGTTTCCTTTTTTTTGACGGTGGTGTGGTTCCAAGTTTGGCAGACAGTGTTTTACCTAGAGCTCCCTGACCTCTGACATGGATCCCACTTTTACTCCGCCTGTCCTGCACCAATACGCTTAACGTTTTGTGTTTCTGGGCATTTTTCACACAACGGGTGATCGCATCGTACTTAACTGAGTCCCTGTTATGCTCGAGTTTTTTAGCTGGAACTTAGGGTGTCACGGTCTGGACTTTGGTCGGCTGCTGCGGTCTCGCAAGCTGCGCGAGCTCGTCTCCTGGTGACAACCAAACCAGACAACTTATTATCACAGCAAGCCTTGTCATCAACATTTTGACTATCTAAATCATTGACTTCACTGCCTGTTTTATTACCTCTTTGGTTGTGATGGCCTTGGGCCTTTGTGCAATGGCTCAGATGGTACCAAGTGGCGCTGCCTTCGACTTGGACAGCTGTTGGTGTTGCTCGGACCACGGTGTATGGACCTTCACATCTCGGCTGGTGCCACTTCCTTCGGAAGACCTTGATATACTCCTGGTCGCCGGGAACCACCAAATGCCCGGCCTCACGATCGGCCTCAAGCTCCCGTTTTCTCTCCTGCAGATAGATAGTCTTATGGATAGAAGTTAGTTGCTTCGTATAACTTCTAAGTTCAGATTGTAGTTGCTCAAGTGGAGGCCCCTTGTAGGGTCCCCTCAAGTGTGGTGCCGGCATCGGCCATCCCGTCAACATCTTGTGTGGTGTCAAATGCGTGCTTTGATGAGTTTGCATGCGATAACTCATCAGTGCTAATGGTAACGCATCAACCCAGTTTAGCTTCGTGCTAGCACAGATCTTATTCAGTTTCGCTTTCAGGGTTCCATTTATCCCCTCAACCATTCCCTGACTCTGGGGGTGATAAACGGCACCCAATCGTTGTTTGATTCGAAGTTGCTGCAAGATGCCCTTCACAACCTTTTGTACAAATGCAGCACCGTTGTCTGAGCTTATTTCTGACGGAATGCCAACTCGAGGAATGATTTATCTGGTCAGGAATTTGATTACTGTTTCAGCACTCAAGTCTTTAGATGGTGCTGCTTCAACCCAGCAGCTTAACCGATCAATTACCACCAACATGTCGCGTCTCCCTTGAACCGTTTTTATCATGTCAACGTAATCGATCACAAGATGTTTAAATGGACCTTCTGGGACTGGAATATGACCTATTGGTATCTTGATGTTTTTTCGTTGTTTTCTTCACAAATCTCACATTGATTCAGCACTTCATCTGTTGTTGTCTGCAAAAATGGGGACCAATATCCCTGCTGTCTGATTTTCTTCACCACTTCCCCCCTTGCGTGCAGTGCAGATCACTGTGCACCTCCGAAATCAAGATGGTCAAAAGTGCAGTTGGAGCTACGAGCTTGCCTTCATGTGATCGCCAGAGACCCTGATTGTCCACAGTAGCTCCTTTTTGTTTCCACAAAACCTTTTCATTTTCATCTGCATTTTCTTGGATCAAGATTATGTCTTCAGGTGTGACTGAGGGTTCTAATGTCACCATAGGTGACAAAATGGCTATTTTGCATCTTGACACTTCTTTTGCTGCCTCGTCAGAGAGAAGAAGAATACACCAAAATGTCAAACCTGAAAACTGAATTGTACATTTATCAGCTGGATGATGACAAAACCTACGGAGATGGCTGTGTTATCAGTCTAACGACTGTGGTGTGCTAATAGAGGTGAAGCCAGAAAATTTTCCAAGGGCTGAAGAAGAAGAAGAAGAAGAACAACAACAACGTCAGAAGGCTGGAGCCGTGTCTAACAAACCTGATCGAATGGAGAGGAAGCCGTCCTTCGTGGCTATATGGCTGGCTAAAATCTCAGGATCAGGACGATGGTCCTTCATGGCCATCCATAAAGTATCGACAGGAGTCACGGGTGAACAAGAACAAGATTTCGTACTGGAGTATTTTAATTCTAATTGCGGTGTATTTCGTACTCTGTTAACCATACCAATGGATGCTTGGAGTAAGAAAATTCAGGAGTTTCTCCGAACGAGTTTCTTCGACGGCCTCTTTTAGCATAGCCGCTGATGGAATGATGCCCTTGTGCCGAAAGAGGCACTGACCTTTTAGTCCTGCCCCCTTTGGACCGCCTACTCACTGATGGCTGCTATAAAGAGGATTTTTTCCAGAGCGACACCCTGCAGACGTACCTGTCGAAACAAGAGCAACTAAGACAACGATGAGGACCGAAGGGAAGAGAGGTATTGGCACTATCTTCCTCGGAGCTGCTACAGGCGGCACTGGGTACGGAATGAACAACTCCTCGACGAGCCCTCTATTTCCTGTGGTAGAACACGTAACTGGTGATGGTCATGAGTACGATGGTTCTAACAACAACACGACAGATGGAGCCTGTCCTTCAGCGACCATCAAAGACGACACAGACGACTTTGATGCAACTGAAATGGAAGATGTGGATGATGAGGAGGAACCTGTAGGGAGAGCACCAACCTCCTACCCCAAGAACGAAACTGTCGGCGTGCATCCGCCTGCTTCATCTTCAGCTTCTCAAGACCAAGAACCAGCAGCTAATGATGACACGGATGGATGGATAAGCGGTTTCTTCTTGAAAGCTTTAAAGACAGTTGTATTTCATCTACCAGGTAAAACCATGCGCAGGTATTGGAGGGAGATCTGCTACGGTTGCCAAGTAGACCATCCCAGCCAACTACAACACAGCTGCCTTGAAGAGATGGAGGATGATTTATACAGTCTTAACTTCCACCCGTTGATGAAGAGACTCTGTAACAAGAACTTTCTGTCTGCTATACAACACTACTTGACCCTGAATGACGTACAACCGGAGAAAATGAGAACCAAGGCTACGTCTGAGACAGTCTTGCTCGAAATGAGGTCTCCAAAATCAAGTGTCTGGAATGAATACATCAAACATGAGCATGAGGATCCTCTAATTGAACGTCTGGATTCAGCAAGTAGAATCTGGAATAGAACGCCGGTCCTGGTCGATGTCACAAACACGAGATTCCCTCGTATGTGATACTTTTTTTATTTTTTTTCACTCTTTTACTCTCTTTGTATAACATTACGTTTGAATCCTTACATAACCTGTGGAATAAAAAACATTAAGAAGTATATTTGGATCTCAGCTCATTCATTTCTCGTTTAACATGACGGTGAAACACATCATTAAAAGAGTTTATTACAATCCTCTTCACCCCGGGACCTCTGGAGGGGTGAGTCGCCTTCGTCCAGGGGTGCAGGATGAGACTGGAAAACCAGTCAGTTCTAAATCTATTGAAGATTTTTCATCAAAACAGGATGCTTACACCGTGCGTAAACCAGCCGAGAAGCAGAGTATTTGTTCACAGGCCTCTTCAACAATTCCAGGCCGACTGATGGGACATGCAGGCATTGGCTAGATATAACGACGATCAAAATTACTTATTGACCGTTATAGATGTATTTTCAAAGAAGGCCTATTTACGCATTTTAAAAAGAAAAACTGCGATTGAGACAATGAAGGCGTTTGAATCAGTGCTGGATGAGAGCGGGACGCCTGCAAAGCTACAGACGGATGATGGGAAAGCATTTTTTAGCAAGAGTTTCCGGGCTTTGATGGAAAGGAAGAGAATTATTCATTTTTCAACAGCGAGTGACTTTAAGGCCTCTGTGGTTGAGAGATTTAACTGCACTCTTAAAAATCGGATGTGGAGATATTTTACAGCTAAAAAGATTACATTACATCGAGGTTTTACAGGATCTAGTAAAGAGTTATAATCACAGCTATCACAGTAGTATAAAAATGACACCGATGGAAGTAACTAAAGAAAATAGTCTGCAAGTGTTTGACAATCTTTACATTAGACCGTCGAAAGGTCGGCAGAAGCCAAAATTTAAGGAGGGCGATCATGTTAGGATATCAAAACTATGAGGTGTATTTCACAAAAAGTATGAGCAGAGTTTTACAGAAGAGATATTCACGATAACTGAATGTATCCACCGCAACCCGCCTGTACATAAATTGAAAGATTTCGACGGTGAACCCATCCAGCGGTCATTTTATGATCAAGAATTACAAAGAGTGCAACTGGTTAAGGAAGTATTTCACGCTGAAAAGATTCTCAAGGAACGCGTCGTTAAAGGAGAAAGACAGGTCTTTGTCCAGTGGAAGAACTGGCCTGAAAAATTCAAAAGGTGGGTAAAAGCTTCAGGTATAAAAAATATATAAGACGATCCTCCTTTACAACAGGCATCATATCATCATGTACGGCTCAAAGAACGCACGCTTCTATGTGACTTTACCATCAAAGGCCAGTGCAAAAGTTTTTAAAGACAACTCGATTGGTACTTTCCGCGTTGATTTAGCACAACATATCGATTTAAACGGAAAATGGGAGGTTGCTTTGACGGAGATTACATACCCTCACACATGGAATAATATTCCGGAGGATGCGGCATCATTTTACTGGAAACCGAACCCTAGAGGACCTGATTCCAACACAAACACGACTCCCCCGAGGGGATCAGAATCAGATGCTAACAGGTTGCGGCGCTATAAAGATGAATTTCACAGAGCCATGAGACGCCAGCGCCTCAGCTCAGAGGACAAAAGACGAATCGCGAGTGGTTGATTGACATTTCAAAATGGCGGGAAGAGATATTTCCAAACTGAAGTTCAAGGGTGGATATTAAAACTCTATTAATCAGATTTCAACCGAGTTGGAGCAAACCTTTAAAAAAACCAATGACGATATACGCTTCCTGTTTGACGGTGCACGGCAAAAAATGGATCTTCAAGGAGACGGTCAGAACCTAATGCTTTTTAAGTGAGTTCAGAGCGCCCCATCCTGATTTAAAAGCGGGGTTTTACCATCGCTACTGTTACAGCGACGCTGTAAGACCGCAGCTTGTAGGGGATGCGTATGCACCGCTCTTAAGAATGGTGGAAATCAAGGGTAGTTACTCAGATATAATCACACAGCATTTTAACCCTGCTTACTATTTACCGGTTGCCAAGAACCATATTGAAAATATTCAGTTACAAATTAAATCAGATCTTAACAAACCAGTCAATTTTACCTTTGGAAAGGTGGTGGTGACTCTACACTTTAGACCTGTTACTTGAGAGGATATTATATAACCCTTTAATCGTCGTCTGGAAATCCATTCATCATCACAACACCAGAGAGATAACCAGCCTTTGCAGACCAAGTCATAAACAAACACAATGGTCCACACAGGCTTAAGAGACGACCCGCACAGATTTGTACAATATTATGAAAAACAGGTGGGCGGAGATCTACCCGGTTTCTACGGTGACCCGGTTATGTACGGACGAGGCATCCGTTCCCTCTTCTCAAAAATGTTTTGGTTTGTATCATGGATCATCAGGAATTGTCAAAGCGAAACCCCATCTCAAATAAGACGTGGGTAACATAGCCTTGGATATGTTCACCCATACCGTGAGAGGAATGAGCGATCAACAGAGACAGGAAGGGTCAGGCGGTATAGCCGTCTTATCACGAAGGACAAAGAGACGCCCTCCAGGACGACATGTAAGACAGAGCTCAAATAAACGTCCAAACAAAAAAAGAAAGAAGTCAGTTGACAGAAGCAAACGGGCCAAGAGGAAGTCCAGAGGGAGCTCTGATATATTTTAAAAAACCTTATATACAGTAACATGGCACTCCTACACCAGAAATCTGCTGAATGCACATTGGCAGAACTGGATTTATTCACGCCGCCAATTACGCAGCTTTCCAATTTACACTGAAATTGCTCCAGTAGCCGCTATCAGCGAAGGAGGACCGATTGAGTTTTTTTATAGCAGGAGACGGTGAAAAGTATCTAGACCTAAACGACACCCTTCTACACGTGCGTGCAAGAATTACTAACACTGATAGCACACCGCTGGCTAACGACGCAACAGTCGGTCTCATGAATTATCCTCTAAACACCATCTTTGACCAGTGTGATGTGGTCCTGGGGGATCGGAGGATTTCGCAGTCCAGTTCCACTCACCCGTACAGAGCTATGATCAAAACACTTCTCAACTTTTCAGGCGACACTCTTAAAACACAGTTTAGCGCCGGTCTTTTTTACCAAGACACACCTGTGTTGGTTGACTGTAAACGGTCCCAACGCAGGCCTGAATAAACGGGCAGAGTTCACGAGCAGATCCAGAGAAGAACATCTTCTCGGTCCTCTCCACGGCGACATATTTTTCTGTGAGACACTGTTATTAAACTCACTAGGGCGAATGATGCCTTCTGCCTGACCGGACCCCGCGACTCCACCTTTCGTCTGAAAATCCTTGGCGCCTCTCTGTTTGTGAAGAAAGTCTGTCACAACCTCTTCCGCTGACGTCACCGCCCAACCCACCTAGTCACATCCATACCTGCCTCCAATCTCCTGAAGGTATAAAGACCCGACCAACCTGCCAGTCCTCGCCTGTTCGTCAACCCTTCATGGTTTGTCTTCAAGCGAGATATTCCGCTATTTGCCACTGCCTGGATATTGCATTATCTGAGTTATTTCAGTCGGTCTTTTCTGCCTTAGAACTTCAGCCTGCCTGCACCTCTACTCCACAACCTTCACCTCCTTCATTGCCATAGCGCAGCCAGCTGGACTCCTGGACCCTCACCAGCCACTTGTCTGGGATCTCCACCACGGCATCAGAAGACTCTTCCTGCTCTGCACAATTAAATACCCATCTTCTGATTCCAATCTGCGTTTGAGTCACCTGCTTAAATCAACGTTACAAAGTCACTGTTTCGCCAGCTGTGAGAATAGGTCATGCAGAGCGTTTCTTTAAAGGAAATGCTCTCTGCCCACTCTCACGAGTCAATGTAAAAACATACTCCATTCCAGAAAACTCATTAATATGTACCCAGGATAATTTATTTCTGGGTTCAATACCTAAATACGTGGTTTTAGGGATGGTGCATCATGAGGCATTTACCGGTATGAGAGATCTCTCCCCGTTCAATTTTCATCATTACAACACTGAATATCTCGCCCTCTGTCAGGACGGCCAACAGATCCCCGCTAAAGCTTTTCAACCTCAGTTTAATCACGGTATTTCAGTCAGTGAGTTTTATACCATGATTTTAGCTACAGGAAGACATTTGAAGGATCTACCTCTAAGCATTGACTGCGAAGGTTTTAACAGCGGTTATTCACTGTTTGCATTTAATCTCAATCCAGCCGACGACAACGACGCTCTCTCCCCTGTCTCAAATGGGAATTTAAGACTGGAGATGAGATTCATAGTACCCTTACCAAACACCGTAATACTGATTGTGTACGCTTGTTATGATTCCATTCTGGAGATTGATGCGAAAAGACAAGTGCTGGTGGACTATTATTAAAAAGTTATGGACAGTCTCCAGTTACAGAGGCTGCTGAGAGGTCTCTTGAGCGACACATTTTACGGTGTATGGCCGTCGGATAAGTTGCCTCAATTTACACAACCCCCTCAGACCGCCTGAATATTTAATCGTCAACACACATCCGGCACATAAACCAGGAGAGCACTGGCAGAGTTTAACTCTCGAAGAAGACGGTAGAACAACTTTCTTTGACTCATTTGGAATGGGGCCCTACTTTGCACATTACCCTGAAAGTATTTTAAAGTTTCTCAAGAAACATTCAGGCAACATCAAGTACAACAATGGTCTACTACAGAACCCTCTATCGTTTGTATGTGGTCATTGTAAGTGCCAAAGTAAGTTTCACTTGATATTGTTTACACTGTTAGGTAGTCGTTTTGTGGTTTAGTGCTTTACATAAATATATGTGGGTTTTAATTTGAAGGCCACTTTTGTCTTTTGAAAAAAACGGCGGATGCGCAAGGTAAGCTCGTGGTTGATTTGTGTTGGGTTGTTAAGAACAACATGGACATATAGGTTTTGACCGTTAAGTTTGGATTTTTGGATGTTCCTGAGACCATTACTTTCAATAAAGGAGGATCAAGTTCCACGGCACAAGCTTCAGTTAGTTTTTTATGTTTTTTTGATTCCCGTCCAGGAGAAGCTCGGGGAAAATATATTCGTACGGATGTACTGGTGAGAACGATGAAAATGGAAACATTCGGGGCAAAGGAGGAACAAGTCAGAAACTAACGTCGTTCACAACAATAGAGGTAGCAAACTATTGGAGTTTGCAATCACAGTCATCATTGCATCTTCTACCTCCATCATCGTGCTAGAGGGCTGTGTATCCAAGAAGTATTAAGTCTATACAGTGATGATACCTTAAAATATGACCTCATGGTATACAACTTTGTGAAAGGACATCAACAATGTCTAAAAAGATGTGCACACTGTCCGTGGAAACAACATACTCTGTTCTCTTCTGTATTTTAAAGACTATTGTGACTAATCCTATTTTGTTTGTTCGTGTGTTAAAAAAAATCTGTAATCAGGAGACCAGCTTTCAGCTATACTTTTCTTTCGCAAGATAGAATTCGATTTAAGTCTCTGATATTGAGCCCTCGCTTCAGGATTGGACAGCAGTGTGAGAGGGATGTTTAGCTTTAATAATGTGACGAGAAACTAGGACCATCCCGCAGGTAATGGAGAACTTCTTTTATTATGCGGTAGGGAAAGGTACTTGAATATATCAATCACATGAGAGCCTTTTACAGCATTTCCTTCATACATAAATTTGCCATTCATATTCCAACCATCACCATTTTTGGATATCCTCTGGATAATGTATTCAGCATTTCTTCGAGCTTTTGACGGAAGGATATTTAGAATATCCTGACCCAAGTCATCTGTTACAAAGGGTGTTTTTAGAACACTTTCGACACGACTGTCAGAGTCGTGGGGGTGATCGCTGACTCTGTCTCGTTGTAAAGTCAGAGTTACTCTCCTTTGGTCTCTCTGATCCTGTTTTGTAAAGGTTAAATATCTCTGCAATAGAGCATCATACTTTTTAATCTTCTCATACGAGTTTAACTGAGAATCATTCAGAATGGTCCTCATCTTCTCATTCAATTCATCTTTGGCAGTTTCACAGATGTCGGAGGTTGGACTTGATAACTGGTTAATTTGCTGAGGAGAGACCAGATACATTTTCTGGACAGTCTTCATCGTGTTTTACTTCTTTACAAGTCCTCCTATTAGATTTCCAATGATTGGAACGGCAGCCGCTAGCAACGGCAACAGGAATCCTCCCGATTGCTTTATAAGAATCCTTCATCTACGCTTCACGCACGCCTTTTTATTAGCCAAGAGTCTGATGTTCTCATGATTCCGCTTTTATTTTGTCATGCGAGTCTTGTTTTGTTTTCTTCCTCCGTTCTTCCTGTTTGTGTGGCACATGGCTGGAGCCAATCAACCCCAGATCACCTGAGTATTAGAGCACCTGGACTCCAGCACCGTGTGCCAGATCGTCCCCTATTATTCCCTGTGATCGACTCCTCTAGTTCCTGCAGATGGAGTCCTTTGTTCCCTGTGATTTCTTCTCTAGTTTCTGTGACGCTCTCCTTTGTTCCCTGTGGTAACTCCTCGTTCTCTTGGCTCTCCTTGTTCGTTCTCTTGTTCTGTGCGCTAGTTAGCTTATTTTGGATTTCTTTGTCTTAAACCCTGGTGCCTAAGTTAGTGTTCGGTTTCTTCCTGTTTCCGCCTTTCCTGGTTTCTTTTGTCTCTATCTCTGTTCATTGTACTTTCGTCTCTCCGTTCCCAAATTTAAGTTGGTTTGATTCTCCCAGTTTGGTGACGCTTTCTGTTTGGTCTCTTATTCTTGTATATGGACTTCGGCTCGTTTGGTTACTCTGTTTTGGACATTTAGACTTTATCTTGTGTCTCCCGGTTCGGTGACGCTTTCTGTCGTGATTTTGTTGTTTAATTATTAAAATATTGTTTTTGACTCGGTCCTGCCTTTTGTGACTTTCACCACTGCGCTTGGGTCCCGCTCCACGTCCTTGACCCGTGACAGATGTTTTTCTTCTGTTTTTTCAGTTTTTTTTAACTGAGCCTGCGACAACAGTACATTCCCCTGAAACGTTCAGGGCGATCTCATCGAGAGCTTGAATAAAGTCCCGAGAACTATGCATCAAAATGTCTTTACGTTTCATTTAAGGAGCATGGTATAGTTCCTTAAGTAAACCTGCGTTTCTTTTTATATGTGCTGACATGACTTAAGCAGACGTTTTTGGTATGGACACAGTGTGACGTTGATGAGGAAGTATCCCAGTCCTTAGTCTGTAGCGTTCTGGACATGAGGGTGTTAGATCAACAATTAAGTACCCGTGAGCGCCAGCTGTAGCATCTTCAAAGCTTTCTTGAAAGAAAACTCTTTGAGACGGGTAAACTTGTTGAGCAAGAACTTTTATCTGCGTTTTATTGCGAGGATACAACTATATTTACTACGATGAAATAAGTTTTGCGTCACCATTATAACACTCATATTTTTATGATGTCTGTCAAATGTTTTCTATCAGAAGGAAATACATCTTCATTTTCAAAAGATTTAGGTAAACCTTCAATGAATTTGATATTTTTATTCATCTTTTGCAATTCACTGTACATAGGTTCAAAAGACGTATACATACATACAATCTTTATTTACAATTGACATCATCCATCACAAGTATACATGGGTCTTTCCTAACCCTGATGGTCCCACCACTAGACATGAAAATGATGTTTTCAAGCGCGGATCAAAATGAATTTCTTCCATAATGACCCAGTCATCCACTCAAAACTCAGAACCCAAAAGGTTTGGTTGTGCCGTACAAAAAAAATCGTCTCTTATCGCACATGTCTCTTATCGAGTTTTGTAGGAACTGATCTGTTTTTTAAAGTGATGTTCTTTTTATCCCTCACAATATTGTGTTGATGGGTCTCAAGCACCCCATCAGGTGAATTCTGTAAATAGCCCTCTACACGATCTCTGACGGAGTCAAAGTTTATCTGCTGAAAAGACTCTTTTGTTTGCATGATACCTTTAACTTTCATCACAACCTTCTTCTGTCCTTTGGTCCTATAACCATATGTCTTAGGACCCGCCGAAGCGAAGTCCTCGATGCTATCCCCGTCGAGTTCATCAGTCAGATCACTGAGATAGTTACCTAATTTTAAAGGCGTCTTGCTGTCTTTCACCACATATATCAAGCTGTCTGTGTCAACATAGAGAACATCCTTCTGCAAGTAAAAGCTCCCATAAAAACATTGGTGCTTTTACCAGGAGGGTAGAGACCCTTGTAACGCCACTGGATCACAACTTTTTTCTCATCCAGCATGTTAAAGTAGCTGACCTCGTATTTCCCTGAAAGCAAGAAACTGAAAAACTCGTTGGGGTCTGACACTACAGAAACCTGAGACATGTTCTCTTTCTGACAGAACTTGCCTCAAAGGCTATTAACCAAAGCCTTAGCCACCTGTCTCTTTGCAGGGTTGTGACAAATCTTATCAGCACAAAGCAAAATCCCCCGATGTGCTTGATAATCCTAAATGTATTTGTCGTGGCTTTCCTGATCAACGGCCTCAGCAGGGTAATCAGAAGCCTCCTGCTTGCCCTTCAGGAATGTACGGATGTAACCTGTGAAAATACAATCGCTAGATCTATCAAAATGCCATACTTCGATAATCTTGGCCACCTTGTATCCCTTGTCCAGAGCCTTGTTGAACTCAACCGTGACCCAGACCCCTGTCGAAGCACGCTCATCATCATTATGCGTACAGCCACTGTCTTGGACAATACGACTTGAACAGATACTGCATAACGTGAAGTGTAATTTACCGCCTGGTCCTCTGTAGGGTAAAACGGGTAATATAAAACCCGAGGAGGATAGACAACCGCCTTGATAAGACCAAAGTACTGTCTGGGATCCCCAAAGTCCTTGTGAATTTTTCGGGGGTGACCGAGGAACACGTGCTGTTGACGTAAGGATACAGAGGTGACATCAGCGTAATCAACTTTTTCACCAGGTTGGCCGTGTAACGCAGCTTTAAAGCGCTGGTTCTACCGCCGTAGAGGGCATTACGAGGGTTGAGAGGCTCAGGGGTGTCAAAATCTAAGAGAAAATCTCTGAGATTATCACACGATTGTCGAAGTGAACGCCATTCGTGTTCCCAGATGGTAATAAGATGCACCTCATGATCAGACTTTAACGCCTGCTCTCTCTCCATCGTAGCAGAGTAGAATTCACCATATGGTCTACCTCTTAACAGACAGACTGCATGTGGGTCGACACATGAAGGACAACCGTGGGAGAAACATCCATAAAACTCCCAGACCTGCTTAACACCGTCAACTTTAGCATAACCGTCAACAAAATACTGGCCAAACACCATCTCCCCACGGTTCAAGGCATGTTGTATCAAAATGCCCTGTCTGTGTGATTCCCATAGCTACCAATGGATGGAAGCATGTGAGAACCTCTTGTTACCTTTTATTACATAATTGTTGGGACATGGTATTGCTAATGTGTCTGGTTTTAAAAAGTTGGTCCTGAAAACAGCCATACACACAGAGGTGATTGTTATGGACGAGAGTGCAACACCTGTTTCTTTAAAAAACTCCTCTCTAAATATCACACACCCTCTGGCCAGAATGTCAACATCATTTTTACAATAGTGAATAGCTTCACTCCTGAAATTGAAAGAATCATCACACACAGTATCATACCAGCTTTAAAAATCTTTCTGTTCAGGGTCTGACATGCCCTCGAAGCCGTAGTCTGATGGAGGAGGATACACCCCTATGTAATGCAGACGATCTTTCAAGCTCAACTTGTGTGGAAAAAAAACCCTTGCACTGCTCGGTGAAACCTAGAGCTTTATGCATGAAGCTGAGTCGCATGGCTAGGAATGAGAGAGAGTCGATAAATTTTAGCTTGTAGTGAGGATCCTCAAGACAAATATCTTACTACCGGTCATGATTATCCTCTTACATATTAACCCTTCGTCAAGCATACCTCTCAAGACAATGACGCTGTCAAAGCCCCTGGCATTATGTGCAACAAAAACACAACTCTAAACCAATTCTTTCTGAAATATAAAAGAAACGCTCGAACACATTCGAGACTATTAAACATCTATTCTTCACCTCTCTGCGTCTTTACACACACTAAAGAAGGGACATGTCTACCTTGTTCGTCTGTAAACGTTTCAAAATCACAACAAAACAGATCAGGATGCTCAGTCTTCCTGGCAATGGGCTGAATGTAGCACTGGTGGACCTCGTTTGTCGATGATAATTCTACATTGCAGATTTTACATTTAAGCACACCGCAACAACTGTTAGGTTTACCCTGTTTTAATGGGATATACCGGCACCTTCCGCATTTTTCACATTTTTTGTATATCTGGCAGAGACTGCTCCCATTAGCGCCAATCTCTTTGTGTCTCACAATGCAGGAAGGTGTTCTACAAACCCGGCAACCATCGCCACAAGTTACAGGCTTTGGGACCTCTGTAGGGCAAACAGGATTGTGACAAACGCTACAATGACCTTTGCAGATGTGTTTTGATTTATCTTCATACCCCTTATGACAGCTGACGCAAAAGTAGCGTGTTCCTAAAAAGAAATCTTTGGATTCTTCACCCCATAATAGTGTCCCTGAAGTAGAAACAAGTATAAGGGATCCAAACCATCAGCAAAACCTGTGGCATAATGCGCTAATGGTTGGTTTGGTGTCGTTTTATGAAACACAACAATTTTACGCCTCACTATCCATTCAAACAGGGGTATATCTGTGAATGTGATAGGTGTTTGAGAATCTAAACCAGCTTTGTTTTGTAATTCCCTCCCCAACTCAACACAATCTTGATACGTACGGTTAGGATTAAGGAGACAAGAAAGGCTAATTGCAAAGCAAAGCTGACCAGTTCCATCACTACCAACTAGAGACTGTAGAGATGTCATCATTTTTTACCAATAATTTTGGCATGCAGTGTCTTCTTGAGTTTGCGTTTAGCGCCACCTCGAGGGTTATGCACAATTTGGACCGTTAATTCAATTATCTTACCCATAACTATGACTCTGTCAGATTGCATGGTGTTGCTCAGGAGGGCCTCAAAAGCAGGGTAGATATTTTCCCCGTCACCTTCAACCACAACATTAACATGTTCTTGAACATCTTCACCAATCACTTCAAGCTGAACCACATCCTCTCGATGTGCTAGTCTCTGCGTTTCATCTGCCAACTCTCTGACCTGTTGCATCAAACCTCTGTAGAAAGTTGCTAAATCAGGAGTGTCGGGTACAGCAGGACGTGTTAGCACCCTTCTCATCCTATCGGTGTTAAAAGGCTCTATGACTTCTGATTCAATACCGGTACCTCTTACACAGCATCCTTCCTGAACCGAATCACCGTCATCATCAACATTGTCATCGCTACAGCTGGAGCCAGACACATCTATCAGAGGGTCAAGAGCTGGTGTCCCTGAATCAGCCGTCTGTTGATTATCAACAAACCTTTCTTACCAATCGCCATTGTCTAAAGAGGTATCAGCCCTACCTTCCCGAGATGATGCAGGAACAATATTTAAAATACGATTATCCTCTCTCTCAGCGAAAAAAAAAATGGACTCCATGTTTTCATTTATACTCGGATCATAGACCAGCTCTACATCCTCCTCAGACATGCCGTCAAACAAGCCAGACAGAAACATGCGTGTCGGTGAAGCACTCTGGTCAATGAGGTGTGGTGTAGTGTCCTGGTTGTGGGTGGATTCAGGGTCAGAACCAGAAGGAAAACCATCATGGTTGGCCACAATTTAATAATAATAACAATAAAATAATAATTTAAAATAATTAATAAACAAAACAGCAACCTCAAAACACAATCACCCACGGTGCTTTTAAAAATTCAGGCTCCAAATGGACCTTACTGTGGTTGAACTTCAGTCAGGTCAGTCCACGACGTCTGTTACCACCAGGTCCTTGTAGTTTTAGGAGCCTCACGACTTCAGACACCAGCACTTTATTCGTTATGTCCTTCCTGACGATTTCTGTAACGTCACCTTACCTTCACCTTCACCTTCTTCTACCGCTTATCCGGGGTCGGGTCGCGGAGGCACTATTCGGAGCACGGAAGCCCAAACTTCCCGGTCCGCACAAACCTCCTCCAGCTCATCCCTGGGGATCCCGAGGCGTTCCCAGGCCAGACCGGAGACATAATCTCTCCAGCGAGTCCTGGGTCTTCCCCGGGGTCTCCTCCCGGTAGGACATGCACGGAACACCTCCCCAGGGAGGCGTCCAGGGGGCATCCGGATCAGATGCCCGAGCCGCCTCAACTGGTTCCTCTCGATGTGGAGGAGCAGCGGCTCCACCCCGAGCTCCTCCCGGATGACCGAACTCCTCACCCTATCTCGAAGGGTGCGCCCAGCCACCCTGCGGAGGAAACTCATCTCAGCCGCTTGTATCCGCGATCTCATCCATTCGGTCATTACCCAAAGCTCGTGACCATAGGTGAGGGTGGGAACGTAGATGGGTAAATCGAGAGCTTCGTCTTGTGACTGAGCTCCCTCTTCACCACGACGGTCCGATACAGCGACCGCATCACTGCTGCAGCTGCACCAACCCGTCTATCAATCTCACGCTCCCCTTTTCCCTCACTCGAGAACAAGAACCTGAGATACTTAAACTCCGCCACTTGGGGCAAGAACTCTCCACCGACTTGGAGAGAGCAAACCACCTTATTCCGGTGAAGAACCATGGCCTCAGACTTGTAGGTGCTGATGTTTTGTTTTGTTTTGGTTTCGTCGTTTAAGTTCCACACTATTTTATGACTATTTTATTATTTTATTTTAGAGTTAAGTTTTAGACTTATTTGGGGACAAGAGTTTTGGGAGTGAAGTTGGAAGACGTGAACATTTTGAGGGAGACGAGATGTTATGACGTGTCATGGGATTATTTGGGGTCACAACTTGGGGGCGCTCTTGTTATGTTGCCGTGTCACCATCCGGTTTGTTGGAAGTTGGAACCGTGCATAAAACCTGCTGTGTTGATACATCCTGTGTGTATTCCTTTCAGCTTTGGCTACCACAGGGCGTGTCTCTTCAACCCACTTGGGAGAACGAATCAAATGACCGGACCATCATTGTGCAGTGTCGCCAGGTTCACGGACAGGGCCCCAGGCTACCAGGCCCAGTGGAGCGCTCGAGGCCGAGGCACTGGAAGGAGCGAATTCAATATGAATAATAATTTAAAAAAAAAAAAAAAAAAAAAAAAAAAAAACGCAAATACTATGCTCCAAGCAATGCTTTTATTTAAAACAAATTTCCGCACAAACAGAAATTTCCTCCGGTCAGCCGACTGCCCCGGGGGAAGCTGCCGAAGTCCCGATGTCCACGTACGGAGCTCCACAAGCTCCTGCGGTTAAATCCACTGCTGTGGTGATGAGACAAGTCTCTCCCGTGACTGCGACGAGACCTCAGTCCTGCCTGAAGTTTCCGTGGTCCAGATGAGCCGCTCCGCACCTCTTCAAGTCTCAAGCTTCTTCTCTTGTTGTGGCAGATGCGCCGGCTCCGGCTGTAATTTCACAATGACAGAGTCAGTCACTCACGCCTCTGTAATTTCACAATCACATTTTGCGGAGTGCCCTGGCACTTCCAGTGAAGTAGAAAGGCTGGTGTAATATCCCTGGAATATGTTTGTGTCCAGCTGTCCCTGGAGCCTGCCTGCCTCCCAAACAGTCCTGTAACACGGGGCAGAAATTACTCTATTAAGAACTCTGATCCTGGGGCATGGCTACTTCAAGGCTAGCAGGCAGTCCTCTGCCCCCTAAGTGCAGTTCACTATTCGAAATGCTAAAGCACCCGCAACACTCAAAGCATATAATGCCAAATGGATGTGAACTGCCGTCTGTTAGGTAAACATCCGCTTCTAGTCCACTTCAATCCGGACTATTCCCGGCGCAGTTCTGACACTCCACAGAAGGACCGCACGTGTTCAGGTACGGAGCTTAATAGGTGGAGGGCTTGGATTTGCAGCGCAGCGTTCCCTCTCAATCAGCCGTAATGCGCGATGCCCTCGCCCCTGGAACTTGACCTCCCCCATGAGGAGTGACCATCCCACCCGGCGCTGACAGAGCCACCATCGCTCAGTAGAATTGTGTCTATGCTGTCGTCAAACGGCTCATAGCGCTTGAGAACATCATCGCGCTCTTTAAGAGCTCCATGGAGTCCACCAGAGATTTTGGAGACATAACAGTCCGCCGCCGTGGTGCTCTGCTCGCGGGGCCTCCTCCACACACAGCCGCCGGCTTTGGGGAACAGCCGTATAATAGCCGCGCTGATCATCGCCGCTCCTCTTGGAGAGACCAGTCGGCTGCTCTCACCTCTGCTCCCTCCAAAAGCATAGGAAGAACTTTGTATCTAAAAGTATGCATCTAAACCAAAGTCGAACTTGGAAAAAAAGATGCATTACTTTGGTATCGGGTCTGTTTCTTCTCTGCCCAAAATAAAGGTTTCTCACTCGCCAAATTCTCTTCCGGCTCCAGTCAGTCCGAACTCCGGCTTCAAAAATTAGTTTTTGTTTGACATCGTCTCAGGAGACCGAGCAGTATAGTAACAGGCTCTCTGCCTCCTTATACCTGACGCCAGAACTGTCCCTGGGGAAGTTTCTGGAGCCAAGACGTTATGTTTTTCCTCAGATTCGCCACAATATGAAGCACAGACATCAAATAACTCTTTCCCGTCTCTCAAAAGATCCTGGTACCAGCCAAAAGTCAGGGGAGTTTCAATTCTGCCATTAACTCTTCTTATTCCTCAGACTCGCCAGTTTTTAGCAGTGGTCGCCACAGGACCACGAAAGCCACCTCTTCAGAGGATCTCACAGTAGGCGCTGCGTGCCAGACCTGCTCTGTTCTCAGCTCCTTCACGCGATGTCTGATGCGATGTCTGTCTGCGATGTCTGTCTGCGATGTCTGTCTGCAATTCTGTTCTTTGCAGCCCTCCAAACCTCTCAGAGGCAGGTAGGACATCGTCATCTACAGAGTCATCTCTTTCTGAGGATGATTGGGCCAGTCCCTCGGGTGTACATCTTAGGAGAATTGCAGTGTCAGATCAAGGTACACTGCAAGTTTGGGGAACCGAATTCCTCTGACGGCTCAGCTGACAAAAGCGAGTCTGTTTTTGAAGAACCAGCGGGACTTGAAGTCCCCAGAGGAGAGGGCGCTGTGCACCGACGACCCTTTCGTCCTAGACCCGCCCCGGAGGCCGGGTCTGTTCTTGTGCTCTGGGCACGTGTCTTGACAGAATATCTTCCGAACTGAAAGCGCCTGTTTCCTCACCTGCCCATATGGATCGAGAAAATACACGGTCATTGACACGTCCTTCAGTTTCACAGTCAACCCCCAGGTTCTGCGTCACCACATGGACCTGAATGAACTCAGAGAACCAGCTGTCATGTCTGTTGGAGGAGGACCGCGCTCTCCTGACAATGGGAATAATCGAGTTAGTTCCTAAGCGATCCTCCTACACTGGGTTTTACTCCGGGTACTTTCTGGAACCCAAGAAGACAGGAGAGTGGACACCTGTTCTGGATCTCAGTCTCCTCAACCAATTCATGACCAGACAGCGGTTCCGGACTACCAGGAGACTCCTGGAGTGTGTCAGAGTGTGAGAGTGGATGACCTCCATAGATCTTGCAGAGGCCTACTTCCACAACACGGTCTCTAGTGTCGAGTGCCTCGTTTTTTTGCCAAGTGCGTGGAGGAGTGGCTCAAACCACTAAGGAGACAGGGTCTGCGGATTCTGACGTACTTGGACTCCTTTTTGATTCTAGCCAGAGTCCAAACAGGAGTCATGAGCGCACACCAGCTTAGCAGAAGGGGTCTGTCTCGTAGCTGCAGAACAAATTCAATGTCTCCGAAGTGGTTTCAGAGAGTTATCAACATTTTTATGTTTGTTGGTCTGAAAGGTACAGGTCCCACGGGCTGAAAACGCGTTTTATGCACTGTTTACTCTCTGCTCAGGGCTGTCTCAGAACATTAAAATTTCACCTGGCACTATAGCTAGAGTGGTCATACTAGCAGGTGCTGAACTAATTCAACATTTCTGAAGTGGTTGCAGAGTGATGACATTTTTATGTTTGTCGATTCTGAAAACCATCCTCACTCAGGTGAAAACCCGTTTTCTGCACTGTTCATTCACTGCTCAGAATAGTGCCAGAACATGAAAATATCAGCTGCGACTGTTGGAAAAAGGCTCTTTCGAGTATATTCGGCACTAAATCCACGTTTCTGGACTATTTTCATGGTGTAATCAACAATTTTTTTTTTCCTCGTCAGAAACCAAGCCTCTCTCGGGCTGAAAACGCGTTTTCTGCACAGTTCAGTCACTGCTCAGCGATGCCTCAGAACATGAAAATTTCACCTGACTGTATAGCAGAAGCGTTATTTCTTGTAGCAGCAGAACTAATTAAACCTCTCTGTGTGGTTTCAGAAAGTAATCAACATTTTAATCCTTGTTGGTCTGAAAACCACCTTTTCGTGGGCTGAATACGTGTTTTCTGCTCTGCTTAGGCGGGACTCAGAAGATGAAAATATCACCTGCAACTACAGGCAAAACGTTTTTTCTCCTGCAACTATAGGGAAAACACTCTCTCTAGCATATTCAACACTAAACCTACATTTCTGAACTGTTTTTAGAGGGTTATCAACTATTGTATTTTTGACAGTCCGAAACCCAGCTTCTCTCAGGCTAAAAATGCATATTCTGTACTGGTCACTCACTGATCAGAAAAGCCTCAGAACATGAAAACATCACCTGCAACTATAGCAGAAGGCGTCTTTGTCGTAGCTGAGGACGAATTCAACCTGTCTGAAGTAGTTTCACAGAGTTATCAACATTTTTATGTTTGTCGGACAAAAAAACACAATCCCTCGGGCTGAAAGCGCGTTTTCTGCACTGTTCACTCACTGCTCAGCGATGCCTCAGAACATGAAAGTTTCACCTGCAACTATAGGAAAAAAAAACTTTCTCGTATATTCAACACTAAACCTCTACGAATAGGGCGCTGCGACTGGGCTACAAGCAGCCAAACCGTTTTCATTCCATCCACATTTCCTGCTTCCAAGCCATGGGATGAGTTTGACGAGAGCCAGGCGCTTCTATGAGGTGCGTCTGGAGACTTCCCAGAGTTGGATGAGTTCCGTGTGGTGGAATCAAGCACGTTCCCGCTTGATCTTCTCCTGCGCCTCATGTCATCCGCCTCCGTCGTATCAAAGTTGAGCTCTCTCTCCACCGGCAGCTCAAGAATCATACCACTTCACTAACGGCCAGCTGGCGTTGGATGGCGAGACTACACCAAGGGCAGGACCGCATGTTGTCTGCCCACAACTGGAAGAAATCCGGACTATTCCCGGCACGGTCCTTACACTCCACTCCCACTAGGACCGCACTTGGTCAGGTACGGAGCTTACTGCCTGGTGGAGGGTTTGGATTGGCGGCTCACCGTTCCCGCTCACTCAGCCGTCATGCGCCATGCCTGATGCGTTCGCCCCGGGAGCTCGACCTCCCCCCTGAGGGGTGACCATCCCACCCACCGCTGACAGAGTCTCCATTGCGCAGTGGAATGGTGTTTACGCCGTCGGCAACCAGCTCACAGCGCTTGAGAACATCATTGCGCTCTTTTTGTGCTCCGTGGACCGGCTCATCCATCACAGATCCTTTCTCACTCTACAGAGATTTTGAGTTTCAACAGTCCGTCGGCGTGGTTCTCCGCTCGTGGCGCCTCCTCCTCACACAGCCGCTGCCCCGGGGGGGGGGAACACCGTCGCTTGTCGAAGGGGCGGGGTTATCCCAGCTGTCCAAATCATAGCCGTGCTGATCATTGCTGCTCATCTTGGAGAGACCAGTCGACTGCTCTCACCTCTGCTCCATCTAAAAGCGTAGGAAGAAAACTTCTATCTAAAACTATGCATCTGTAACAGGTCTGAATACTGTGACCTTGTCCACAGTTAAAAAGTGGTGTCTTAATGTGGTCAGTAGAATGCCGTCTGAAACAAAATGCGGACAGTCACACACGGCTTCCATATTTGTCGATGGTGAGAAAAGTAATCCAAGGGATTATGTTTTTTTATTGTGGTAACCCACACCACAATTAAATGTCTTTCTGAAACATCACTCACAAACATCTCACTTTGTCATACAACAACTGTCAGACATCATGAACCACATGCATAATTGCTTTTCATCTGAATGTATAATTCTGCCATTAAACCTTTTGGCTAGTGTTGAGAAATAATAAAACCTTACTTTTTACCAAACACCGTTATTCACCACAAGCAAACTGAACTCCACACAACTCAATCACCCGTGCCATGTCAACGTCGGTTGTCAGTATTAGCTTACAAGCGCCACATCTACACAGAGCAAACTCAACGTACGAAGGAAAAACAGTATACTTAAAAACTGAATCACCATCCTCACACTCAGACTCAGAATCAGTCAATCCCAAGTGGAACAAACATTATAAAAAAATGGATTTGACTAACCTGAAACAGAATGTGGACAGAGTCATACGAGGCTTTTGTCGATGGTGAGAAAAGCAATGAAAAAAAGTGTCACCTCCTATTTACCCACACATCTTCAATGCCCAACCTCTGTCCTACCCTACCCTCTACTGACCGAATTATATACCTGCCGGTTAATCAACTCTTCAAAAACCACCCATGAAACACATCATTTACCGGCTGCTGCATATTGGCCCTTTTAAGCGTCTCTAGTCTGATGACTTGGGAGGCAGCATGGAGATAAACTGCGTTTTTGGGCCCCCGGTGATGAGGCCCCTGACGCAGCCGACCAAGCTTGCATCACAGTGACGTTTGCATATTGGCAATGGAAAACATGAAGCAGTAGTTTGTGGGAGCAGTTTTCATCTGCACTTTTTTCCCTCCGGCGTTTCTACATGTTGATGGATGGAGCTTCATTTGTGTTGGGCGTGGGGTCTGCTGACAGGAAATCCACAGTCCTATAGGCAGGAAATGCTGCTGTAGACC
Source organism: Synchiropus splendidus (assembly GCF_027744825.2). Taxonomy (NCBI): domain Eukaryota; kingdom Metazoa; phylum Chordata; class Actinopteri; order Syngnathiformes; family Callionymidae; genus Synchiropus; species Synchiropus splendidus. The sequence goes on from NC_071335.1 coordinate 39,929,782, forward strand.
GAGTGAGAAGTAAACAAGACGTGCTAATGACCCTGCTGCTGCAGATCACATCTGCTTAACAAGCTGTCGTTCTGAATCATGTCAATGACGTTTGCACTTCACATTTCCATCTGTTTTTATCAAACAATTCAAATAAAAGTAGAACATGACATGTATTTCGCTCTGATTTTACATTTAAATGATAAAGTTTTTGTACAATGTAAACACTTGATTCTTATGATTGTAAATTACTCTTTTAAACATTTTGCAAAATAATCATTTTACTGCCTTACATCCAGTAAAATCATATTTATCTTGTTTGAAACTCAGTGTCACAGATGTGATGAGTATTTATATAGATGATACATTCGATTTTCTCGTTTGAACGGTTGAACCAGGACCTCAGTGCAATGTAATTATTCGCTTTCATGGAACAAAACACGGTCCTTGCACTCTCCTGAAGCCACTTTGGTCGACAAAACTACTGTACAATGCAATCACAAAAAACTATATTCTGATATGACAACCATATAATCAACTAACCTGAAACAAAATGTGGACAGATTCACGTGAGGCTTCCACATTTTTCGATGGTGAGAAAAGTAATGAAAAAATGTCACTTCCTATTTACCCACGCATCTTCAATGCCCAACCTCTGTCCTATCCTGCCCTCTACTGACCTAATCATATACCTGCCGGTTAATCAACTCCATGCTGAACAATTAAATGACATCTAACACACACTCTGTGACCACACATAAGTGGGCGTCACACTGGAAAGGCTGTTTTTCCTATAGTTGTATGTGATATTTTCATGTTCAGAAGCTTTTCCATTCAGTCAGTGAACAGTGCAGAAAACGCCTTTTCAGCCCGTCAAAAGCTGGTATTCAGACCAGAAAAAAAAAGTTAACCACCTGAAATACTGTTCAGAAATGTAGGTTTAATGTTGAATATATGAGAAAGAGTGTTTGTCCTATCGTTGCAGGTGAAATTTTCATGTTGTGAGTAATGCCTGAGCAGTGAGTGAAGAGAGCAGAAAACGCGTATTCAGCTCAAGAAAAGGTGGTTTTCAGACCGACAAAAATAAAAATCTTGATAACTCTCTGAAACCACCTTAGACAGGTTGAATTAGTTCTGCACCCTCTAAAAACACCTTTTCTGCTGATATTGGCAGGTAAAATTGTCATGTTCTGTGGCCTTCGCTGAGCAGTGAGTGAACACTGCAGAAAACGCGTTTTCAGCCCGAGGGACTGTGGTTTTGAGACAGATAGACATGAAAATGTTGTTACCTCTCTGAAACCACTTCAAACAAGTTGAATTAGTTCGGCACTTACTAAAAACACTCCTGCTACTATATTGGCAGGTGAAATGTTCATGTTCTGAGGCATCCCTGAGCAGTGAGTGAACAGTGCATAAAACACGTTTTCAGGCTGAGAGACGCTCGGTTTTTGACCAGGAAAAAAGAAGTTGATAACCCCCTGATAAACAGTTCAGAAAGGTACATTTAGTGCTGAATATACGAGAAAGAGTGTTTTTCCTATTGTTGCAGTTGAAATTTTCATGTTCTCAGTCACGCCTAAGCACTGTGTGACCAGCAGTGAACGCATAAAATAAAATATAAAATTGTCGCTTTGAAAACAGTTCAGAAAGTTTTATTTAGTGCTGAATATACTAGAAATAGTCTTTTTGCTATATTTACACTTGATATTTTCATTGTTCTGAGGCTGTTCTGATCAGTCAGTGAACAGTGCAGAAAACGCGTTTTCTACCGAAGGACTGTGGTTTTCAGACCAACAAACATTAAAATGTTGATGACACATTGAAACCACTTCAGAGAGGTTGAATTAGTTCTGCAGCTACTAGAAAGACTTTAGCAGATTCTGCTAAGTATAGGTGAAATTTTCATGTTCTGAGGCATCGCTGAGAAAAAGTCAAAAAAAAAAAAAAATCTGAAATGTATGTTTAGTGTTGAATATACTAGAAAGAGTGCTTTTCCTATAGTTGCTGGTGAAATTTTCATGTTGTGAGGCATCACTGAGCAGTGAGTGAACAGTGCAGAAAACGCGTTTTCAGCCTGAGTGATTGTGGTTTTCAAACCAGAAAAAAAAAAAAAAATAATAATAATTAATCAAATCGTCGCTAACGCGCTGGAATACAGTTCAGAAAGGTAGATTGAGTGCTGTATATACTAGAGAGTGTTTTCCTATAATTGTAGATGATAATTTAATGTTCAGAGGGTATTCTGTCCATAATAAAACGCGTATTCAGCCCGAGGCACTGTGGTTTTCAGACCAACATAAAAATGTTAACTCTCTGAAGCCACTTCAGAGACGTTGAATTATTTCTGCACCTACGAGAAAGACCTTTTCTGCTATTGTGGCAGGTGAAATTTTCATCTTCTGTGGAATCTCTGAGCAGTGAGTGAGCAGTGTATAAAAAGTGTGTTTGGCCTAAGACAAAGTGGGTTTTGGACAGACGAAAAAAAAATTGTTGATAACCCTGCAAAAACAGTTCAGAAATGTAGGTTTGGTCTTGAATATATTAGAAAGACTATTTTTCCTATAGTTGCAGGTAATATTTTCAGGATCCGAAACTATTCTGATCAGTGAGTGAACAGTGCAGAAAACTAGTTTTCAGCCGAAGAGAAACTCGGTTTCTAAACAGGAAAAAAAGAAGCAGCTGATAACCTCCTGAAATACATTTCCTAAAGGTAGGCCTAATGTTTATTATACTACAAAGAGTGTTCTTCCTTTACTTGCAGGAGAAATTTTCATGTTCTAAGGCATCGATGAGCAGTGAGTGAACAGTGCAGAAATCGCGTTTTCAGCCCGAGTGACAGTGGTTTTCAGAATCGACAATCATAAAAATGTTGTTATCACTCTGAAATCACGTCAGACATGTTGAATTAGTTCTGCAGCTGCTAGAAAGACCGCTTCTGCTGTAAATTCAGGAGAAACTTTTATGTTCTGAGGCATCACTAAGCAGTGAGTGAACAGTGCAGAAAACACGTTTTCAGCCCGAGATAAGCTGAGTTTCTGTCCAGGAAAAAAAAAAAAAAGTTGATAACCCCCTGAAATACAGTTCACGAATGTAGGTTTAGTGTTTATTATCCTAGAAAGAGTGTTTCTCCTATAGTTGCACGAGAAATTTTCTTGTTCTCAGGAATCGCTGAGCAGTGAGTAAACTGCATAAAACGCGTTTTCAGCCAAAGCAAAGATAGTTTACAGACCGACACAAATAAAAATGTTGATAACTCTCTTAAATCACTTTAGACAAGTTGAGTTAGTTCTGCACCTTGTAGAAATACCTTTTCTGCTATAGTGGCAGGTGAAAACTTCATCTTCTGGGGCATCGCTGAGCAGTGAGTGATCTGTCCGTAAAACTTGTTTTCGTCCAAAGAGAAAGTGGGTTTTGGACTGACAAAAATAAAATTGTTGATAACCCTCTAAAAACGGTTCAGACAGCTTAGATTTGTTCTGCAACTACTAGAAAGACCCTTTCTGCTTAAGTGGGAGGTGAAAATTTCATGTTCTGAAGCTTCCCTGAGAAGTTATGGCACAATGCAGAAAACACTTTTTCAGCCTGAGATAAGGTGGGTTTTGGAACGGCAAACATTAAAATGTTGATAACCTTTGAAAAACAAGTCAGACAGCTTAGATTTGTGCTTTGACTACTAGAAAGATCCTTTATGCTATAGTGAGAGGTAAAAATTTCATGTTCTGAAGCTTCGCGGAGAAGTTGTGGCCGAATGCAGAAAACGCGTTTTCAGCCTGAGATAAGGTGGGTTTCGAAACGCCAAACATAAAAATGTTGTTAACTTTAAAACACTTCAGACAGCTTAGATTTGATGTGCAACTATTAGTAAGACCCTTTCTGCTATAGTGGGAGAAGAAAATTTCATTTTTTTGAAGTTTCCCTGAGAAGTTGTGGCAGCGTGCAGAAAACGCATTTTTATGGGTTTCGGAACCAAACCATGAAAATGTTAACAACTCTGAAAAAAGTTCAGAAATATAGATTTAGTCCTGAATTCATTAGAATGAGTCTTTCTGCTATGGTTTGACATTTTCAAGTTCTGAGACTTTTCTGGTCACTGAGTGAACAGTGTAGAAAACGTTTGATAAGAGTGAGAGAAATTGGATTTCCGACAGAAAACATTATGTTGACGGATGATATGATGGTGATGGATATACCGCCACCGGTCCCCTACCTATGACCTATCGTGAGAGATTTCAATCGTTCCTTATTTCCATCAATCTTTGACCATAATCCGACTGTAGCAGAAATGGGAGGAAAGTTGAGATCAGGAGTCAAAGCCATCGCTTCGCCTGCTGGTCTCTCCCACGGACCAAGAACTTGACCGTGTAGAAGAGGAGACCACATGGCGAAGGATGCACCACCTCCAGGAACCTCGCGGGACCCAGCTGGCACATAGTTCTCCAAACTCTCCTGATGGAGGCCAGGACCAGGAGGACAGCTGCTCTCTAAGCCACCAGCTCCAAAGGAGCCTGACCAGGTGGCTCGAAGGGAGCTTCACAGAGAGACTTTAATACCAATTGTAGATCCCCATAGGGGCAGATGCGTCTGGAGGTCTGAGTCTTCGAAATCCCTGCATGAACTGGACTAGCAGTGGATGTTTACCCAACGGACAGCAGTCCACACCCATTTAGCATTATATGCTTTGAGTGTTACCGGTGATTTTGCATTTCGAATAGTTAACTCTACCTCGGTGGGCAGAGGACCACCTGCTAGCCTTGAAGTAGCCATGCATTGAGGGGATGCCCCAGGATAGGCGGTCCCCTCATAATTTCTGCCCCCTGCTGCAGGACTTTTTGCAGGACTTGAACAGGTTGCAGCACACCCTTGTGTGAGTGTATGTGTGAGCACAGGTGGCAGAGTTGCTCAGTTGAGAACACCTCCCGGGACTCTGGAACACCTATGAGGTCATCTTGATCACAAAGCTTAACCCCCAGCCTTGCAATGTGGCCTGACCTGAGAACCACGGGCAATTACCATGGCCGCCCATACCGGACGTCTGACTTGCACCGCTGCCTCCTTTGCAAGACGGTCGTCAAGGAGATGCACGTTTTACAGCACTGAAACACCTGCAATGTCACCGGCGATGTTGCTTTGGTATGACGGAAGGTGGTATGCCCAGTGTCCTGTCGCTATCTCGGATGGCCAGGGCCTCATACGGGACCGGCCGATGAGACTTCCTATGCCACCGCCACGCCCGGGGTCTATCCAGCCTGAATGAATTAATGAATGGGTTGCGAAGATGTAGCATTAACAACCCCTCATACGTAGAGTGTAATTTTACACTCTGGGTGGCAGGCCTCGCCTTTGCCACCGTAAGCTGATATAGAAGGTGGCGTTAACAACCCCTCATATATGGTGTGTACCCTACACTGTGGATCAGCAGGAACTGCGTTGTCCACTTTTAACCACTATATGACTGAAATAGAAAGTGGCATTAACAATCCTCCACACCTATAGAGAAAACATTTACTGAGCAGCTACAGCCAGGGTTCTAGTCTGAGCTGAGCAAGGAAGAGGGAGTTTATTCGCAAATGAATAGACAGTTATGTAGGAATACGGTGGATCTTGGGACGCTGCACACTCCACTGCACTGAAATGAAGCTGATACTGGTGTCCCAAAGCTAGTGCTGTGAATGAGGGCCTACTGGTCGCAGGGTTCGGCTGCTCCTGAAGACAGATTGACATGAGGGAAGGAGGATGCAGACACATTAGACACATAGTGGTCAGCAAAAGTAGACACTGATGATCAAGAAGCTGCCTGGCTGTTTTCTTTAAGAGATACTCTCTTGAAAGCAGCAACAGCTGTTTCCAGGGATTCCTGTTTTCTCATAGGCTTTCATGATGGAAATTCTAAGCCAATTTTACAACCTGTGAGGGGACAGTGCCTGCCGCTTCTTTCCACCAGGGAGAGCCATCCACAGAGTGTCCGACTTTCTGAAGGGTGGGACTCGATCCAATTAAGCTTTTAGCTTTCTAACCGGACACATTTTGTGTAAACTGTCATGCTCCTCGTCTGAATGTGGAGGAGGTCAGAAAGCCTTTACTGATAAGGTGCTGACCTGTGTAGAAGAAGAGAGACATTTAGGTGCGAAGTCAGTCATAGAACCAGCGTTCTATGAGTTCACCCAGGTCCACGTGGTGTCGCAGAATCTCGGGGTTGACTGTGAAACTGAAGGACGTGTCAATGACGGAGTATCTTCTTGATCTATATGGGCAGGTGAGGAGACAGGCACTTTCAATTCGGAAGATACTCTCTCAAGACAGGCGACCTGAGCACAGGAGAGCACCAGGCCTCCGGAGCGGATCTAGGATAGAAGGGTCATCGTTCTCAGCGCCCACTCCTCAGGGCACTTCAACTCCGGTGGTTCTTCAAAAACAGACTTGCTTTTGTCAGTTGAGCTGTGAGTGGAAGCAGGGCCCCCAAACTTGCAGTGTACTTTGATCTGACAAAAACAAATTTTTGAAGCCAGAGTTCGCACTGACTGGAACCGGAAGAGAACTTGTCCAGTGAGAAACTGTAATTTTGGGCAGAGAGGAAACAGACCCGATACCAAAGTAATCCATCTTATATTTTATTCAACTTAGACTTTGGTTTAGATGCATACTTTTAGATACAAAGTTTTCTTCGTACACTTTTGGAGGGAGCAGAGGTGAGAGCAGCCGACTGGTCTCTCCAAGAGGAGCAGCGATGATCTGTGCGGCTATGATCCAGACAGCTGGGCTCTCCGCGCCCCTTCAACCAGCGATGGTGTTCGACCCGGGCGGCGGCTGTCTGTGGAAGAGGCGCCGCGAGCAGAGCACCACACCGACGGACTGTTGAATCTCCAAAATCTCTGGTGGAGTGACAGAGGTTCTGGAATGGATGAGCCTGTCCACGGAGCTCATAAAGACCACAATGATGTCTGCAAGCGCTATGAGCTGGTTGCCGATAGTGTAGACACCATTCCACTGCGTGATGGTGGGATGGTCACTCCTCAGGGGAGAAGTCGAGCTCCAGGGGCGAGGGCATCGCGCATCGCAAATCGGGCATGACTTCTGAGTGAGAGGGAACACAGCGCTGCAAATCCAAACCCTCCACCTGGCAGTAAGCTCTGTACCTGATCACGTGCGGTGCGAGTGCCAGTGGAGTGTCAGAACTGCGACGGGAATAGTCCAGATTTCTTCCAGATGTGGGCAGACAACATGCAGTAGCGCCACGTGTGTAGTCTCGCCAACCACCGCCAGTGGGCCGTCAGTGAAGTGGGATGATTCTTGAGCAGGAGGTGGAGAGAGAGCTCAACTTCGATACGACGGCCGGCGGATGCCATGAGGCACAGGTGAAGATCAAGCGGGAACTTGCCTGACTCCACCACACGGAACTCAGCCAAGTCTGGGAACACAGTCTACAGATCCACCTCATAGCAGTGCCTGGCTCTCGTCAAACTCATCCCATGGCTTGGAAGCAAGCGCCCTATTCGTAGAGGTTTAGTGTTGATCACACTAGAAAGAGTGTTATTCCTATTGCTGTAAGTGAAAATTTCATGTTCTCAGTCACCCCTCTAACTGCGGTCCTCCTCCATCAGACATGACCGCTGGAACTCTGAGTTCACTCAGGTCCACATGGTGTCGCAGAACCTGGGGGTTGACTGTGAAACTGAAGGGCATGTCAAAGACCGTGTATTTTTTCGATCCATATGGGCTGGTGAGGAGACAGGCGCTTTCAATTCGGAAGATACTCTGTCAAGACAGGCGCCCTGAGCACAGGAGCGGACCCGGCCTCCCGGGAGGGCCTAGAATGAAAGGCTCGTCGGTGCTCAGCGCCCACTCCTCTGGGCACTTCAAGTCCCGCTGGTTCTTCAAAAACAGACTCGCTTTTGTCAGTTGAGCCGTCAGAGGAATTCGGTTCCCCAATCTTGCAGTGTACCTTGATCTGACGTTGCAATTCTCCTAAGATGAAGACCCGAGGGACCGGCCCAATCATCCTCAGAAAGAGATGACTCTGTAGATGACGATGTCGTGCTTGCCTCTGAGAGGTTTGGAGGGCTGCAAAGAACAGAATTGCAGACAGACATCGCAGACAGACATCGCAGACAGACATCGCATCAGACATCGCGTGAAGGAGCTGAGAACAGAGCAGGTCTGGCACGCAGCGCCTACTGTGAGATCCTCTGAAGAGGTGGCTTTCGTGGTCCTGTGGCGACCCCTGCTGGAAACTGGCGAGTCTGAGGAATAAGAAAAGTTAATGGCAGAATTGAAACTCTCCTGACTTTTGGCTGCAACCGGGATCTGTAGAGAGACGGGAAAGTGATATTTGATGCCTATGCTTCCTATTGTGGCTAATCTGAGGAAAACCACCAAGCTCCAGAAACTTCCCCAGGTACAGTTCTGACGTCAGGGATAACGTGGCAGATAGACCATTACTTTACTGCTCTGTCTCATGAGACGATGTCAAACAAAAACACATTTTTTAAGCCGGAGTTCGGACTGACTGGAACCGGAAGAGATCTTGGCGGGTGATGATCCTTAATTTTAGGCAGAGAAGAAGCAGACCCGATACCAAAGTAATGAATCTTATTTTTTTACAAGTTAGACTTTGGTTTAGATGTATGCTTTTAGATACAAAGCATACAGCAGAGGTGAGAGCAGCCGACTGGTCTCTCCAAGAGAAGCAGCGATGATCAGCGCGGCTATTATACGGTGTTCCCCCCGGGCGGCTGTGTGTGGAGGAGGCGCCGCGAGCAGAGCACCATGCCGACGGACTGTTGAATCTCTGGTGGACTGAGAGAGGTTCTGCGATGGATGAGCCTGTCCACGGAGCTCATAAGGAGTGCGATGATGTTCTCAAGCGCTATGAGCCGGTTGCCGACGGCTGAGACACCATTCTACTGCGCGATGGTGGCTCTGTCACGCTGGGTGTGATGGTCACTCCTCATGTGGGATGTCAAGCTCCAGGGGCGAGGGAATCGCACATTACGGCTGAGTGAGAGCGAGCGTCGTGCCGCAAAATCCAAACCCTCCACCTGGCAGAAAGCTCCGTACCTGACCACGTGCGTTCCGAGTGCCAGTGGAGTGTCAGAACTGCGCCGGGAATAGTCCGGAATGAATTGGACGAGCAGTTGATGTTTACCCAACAGACGGCAGTCCACACTCATTTGGGATTATATACTTTGAGTGTTGCGGGTACTTTAGCATTTCGAATAGTGAACTGCACTTCGGGGGGCAAAAGACTGCCTGCCAGCCTTGAAGTAGCCATGCTTTGAGGGGACGCCCCAGGATCAGAGGTCCGCTCATAATTTCTGCCCCGTGTTAAAGGACTGTTTGGGAGGGAGGCAGGCTCCAGGGACAGCTGGACACAAACATATTCCAGGAATATTACACCAGCCTTTCTACTTCACTGGAAGTGCCAGGGCACTCCACAAAATCTGATTGTGAAATTAAAGAGGCGTGAGTGAGTGACTCTGTAATTGTGAAATTACAGCCGGCGCATCTGGCACATCAAGAGAAGAAGAGGTGCGGAGCGGCTCATCTGAACCACGGAAACTTCATGCAGGACTGAAGTCTCATCGCAGTCAGGGGAGAACGATTGCCGCGCTTCCTGGCAAACCGATCCACTCAAATATTTGTGAAAGTGCTGCACCCCAAAAATGACTGCTAAGCCCTCTTTATCCAACTGTGAATAGTTTTTTTCTGCTGCTGTGGGTGTGCGCGAGGCATAACCCACAGGCTTTTCTGCTCCCCCTTCCAGCCTGTGTGCCAAGACTGCCCCCACCCCATAAGGTGAGGTATCATATGACAGCAGTAAGTTTTTGTTCATCATAATGAACCAACACTTGACTGCTTTGTAGTAACTTCTTTGCCTGCTTAAAAGCCTCTTCTTGCTCAACCTCCCACCTCCGTTTGTCATCTTTCCTCAGTAACTTGTGTAATGGAGCCGGCACAGTAGACAAGTTCGGCAAGTTATAAAAGTTTAGCAGACCTAGAAAAGCTTTAACCCTCGTATTATGCTTAGGGTCAATTTGACCGATATCCGTTTTTGTGTTCATAAAAGTAGTGGTTATCCTGACTTTTTCTTCATAAAATTTTGTGACTTTTCCTCATCAAGGGTAATGAACAGGTGTGTAAAATCTGGACACTTTGATGTCAAGTGGCATGTCTGTACAGAGCTTGTATACAAAGATGATGTTGCGGGTCATTTTGACCCGGATTCTTTAATGTGGGTAAGTGGCTGTTCAGATCCAAAATAAACATGTCTCTTTGATATACCTATTTAGACTGCCCAGCTATGTGTATTTTGATTGATTTGATTGTCTGAATAGCCATTCAGACCCAGCTGTGTGTAGAGGGATAACTTTCTCTCCCTTGTTCTTGTCAGTGTTCTCATGTAGTCTCTTTGACAAACCAAAAATGAGCTCCAGAAGGTTTACAGTACATGCCCAACAAGCCCGCCAAGTATGGTATCAAAATATGGGTGGCCTGTGATGCAAAATCTAGCTATGCCTGTAATATGAAAGTATACGCTGGAAAGCTACCTGGAAGAGCACCCGAGAGCAATCAGGGGATGCGTGTAGTGATGGACATGAGTGAAGGGCTTACATTCTATCTCCTTGGAGATGAACTTCAGAAGAGAAAGCTGGACAGCGGGAACAGTCAGAAGAAAGAAGCCAGACCTTCCCAAGGAAATTCTGAAGGTGCAGGGCAGACCTCTGCATTGCTCAATATTTGCTTTCAGTGACAAGGCAACAGTTGTTTCATACTGCCCAAAGAGAAACAAGAATGTTCTTGTAATGAGCACAATGCACAGAGATGCATCTCTAAGCACAAGAGAAGACATGCAGCCACACATGATCCTGGACTGAAACTGCACCAAAAAAGGAGTTGACAAAGTCACAGCAACATACAGCTGCCAGCGCAAGACTGCCCATTGGCCCTTGGTGATTTTCTGCAACATCGTTGTTGTGTCTGCTTACAATGCCTATGTCCCGTCACTCCCAAGCTGCAGAGTCAAGCCAGGCCACCTCGATGCCCAGCAACTGCTGCTGTCATTGACAAAGGTCAAGCTCACATCACCCTACCAATCTGCCAAGGATGCATTGGATACAGGTGTGAAGAAACGGAAAAGATGCGAGATCTGACAGTAAAACAAGTACCTGTTTTGTGAAATGCAAGAATTGCATCTACAAAACACACAGTTACAGTCTGTCCATCATGTGGAGAGCATTGAACATATTGAACATTGAAAAATGGGTCAAGTTAAATGAAAATAAAAGTGTTTGTGAGGAGGGAAAAACTGAAATTGCTCTTAAATATAGGGTTGAAATTGAAAATGTGTTCTATGTCTGTTTTACAAATTTTTATATAATCTAAAATGAAGATGTTTTGAAGATTGAAGATTGGTTCAATCTGTTTTTTTGACTGTTTTGAGTGGATTTACACAGTGTGTGTCAAAATGACCCCCAACATAATCAATGTAATTTTTTTTCATCATAATACGAGGGTTAAGTTCACTTACAGACCGTGGCACCAGAGCCTCCTGGACTGCTTTGACCTTCGCTGGCATTGGATGCAGGCCTGTCCTGTCCACCTGATGACCCAAGAATGTTACTTTGTTTTCCATGGACTGACGCTTTCTCCGTTACAACTTCAGGCCTTTATCCTCCAACCTCTGCAGCACTTCGTTGAGTGTTTGCAGATGAGAGCTGTCATCTCTTCCTCTCAATAAAATTTCATGTAAATACACTGCCACATTTAACATACCTTGAAGTACATTCTCCATGGTGCGTTGGAAAATAGCAGGACTGGAGTTTACTCCAAAAGGCAGACGTGTATATGTTAAAAGACCTTTGTGAGTGTTGACACTCACAAAATTCCTTGATTCCTTTTCAAGGACTATTTGCTGATATGCTTGGCTCATATCGAGTTTTGTGAACTTCTGTCCCCCTGCAGGCTTGCCATCATATCCTCCATTCTTGGAATCGGATACTGTTCGGTCGTGGAGACTTTGTTCACTGTTAATTTATAATCTCCACAAATCCTCACACTACCATCAGGTTTGAACACAGGCACAATAGGTGCTGCCCATTCAGAGAACATCACAGGTTCCAATATTCTTTCCTCTGCTAGTCTCTGAAGTTCGATTTCCACTTTTCTTTTAATGGCAAATGGAACCGACCTGGGTTTGTAAAATAAGGGCGTGGCATCCTGAGCCACATGAATCTTGGCTGTGGCCCTTAATGACCCTAACTCTTCTTTGAATACCTTCTCATGTCGGGAGAGAACCTCTTGCAGGGAACTGTCCACCTCATCTGTTTTGTGGACAAACTGCCCCTCTATCTGGAATGCTTTCATCCTGCCTCTGCCCAGAAGACTTGCTCCTGAACCTTTCACCAACCTTTCAACAATGACAGGCAGCCATTTGATCTGATCATTGTGTTCAACCTTGACCTTAATTGCCCCCACCACTGGAACCTGATGACCTCCATATGTTTTTAACTTTATCTTGCAGTCCACAAGTTTAGTGTTAGTTCTGTTTTGTCAACCATCTGTTGAGCCATAATAGTGTAACTGCAGCCGGTGTCTACCTCAAAAACCACCTTCTTTCCATTTACCCTCAACGGCTCTACTCTAGGAATGTCCAGTTCCTCACTGCTGCATCTTCTTTTATCTGTCACTGTAAACATCTCTTCATTTTCACTGTCATCCTTCTCCTGCATGAAATTTGTTCGACGGCGTTGTACCTTTCCCCCTTTTTCTTGTTTGTTTTGTCTCCCTCACCTCTGTCATACTTTTACGTACTGTCTTTAAGTGATCCACTTTTCCACAGTTATGACATTTGACCTCAGCAAACCGGCAATCTTTGGCCAAGTGAGTCTCTCCACCACATCTATAGCACCTTCTCGACTCCATGGACACTACTGCCCTCGTCTCTTCCACTTTGTTGACCGGTGATGATCCACTTCCTTGGAGTGAGTCCTTCACACCTCGTGGGTTCATCAAGTCTCTATCTGCAGCTTCCATCGCTAAGGCCACTTTGAACGCTCTGTCAAATGTCAGTCCATCCTGCGACAGCAGCTTCCTCTGTATCCTGTCGTCGTTGAACCCACACACCAAGCGGTCTCTCAGCATCACAGTCAGTGTCTCACCATAGTTACAATCATGTGCCAGTTCCTCAACTCCGCCACGTAGTCACAAACGGTCTCTTCAGTCCTTCTATTCTTCTTCCATCGTTGCATAATCTCACTCGGTTTCAGATGGAAATGATTCCTCAAAAGGATGACCAGTTCAGCATACGAACGATCCCCTGGTTTTTCCGGTCTCAACGAGTTCCTCAAATGCTCCGCATATGCCTGGGCCCCGACACTGCTGAGCAACACTGCGCGCTGTATATCCTCATCTTCAATGACGTTTGCAATAAAAAAATGTTCCAAAATTTCACAATAGTCCTCCCATGAATGCGAACTAGCTTCGAAAGGCGTCACTGTACCCACAGTAGCCGCCATGATTATCGCTATGATGAACAAACTACACAAAAACGTTGCCGTCAGTTACCACAGTGACCGGTTTGCAAAAAGTCTCGTTCTTTATCCTCGTCGCTAACAGTGATGGCCGAAACTGAAAGGACTCACAGGAGGTATCAACACAGCAGGTTTTATTCACGATTCCAACTTCCAACAAACCGGATGGTGACACGGCAACATAACAAGAGCGCCCCCAAGTTGTGACCCCAAATAATCCCATGACACATCACAACACATCCATTGAAGAACTTCTTCTCCGGTTTGCTGTGCAGTCTGAATATGATTCCTGAGGCATTCTGAGGACTCATGCGCTGACTCCTCCGAGAGGCGCACTGGACCCTGGAGCAGAGGATGGTCCGATGTTGGCAGTCAGCTGCACCTGGGTCACCTCATCCCCCGGACAGAGTTGTCTTGAGAGCACAAAAAGGCCAAACTGTTGGCCATCGCTCTGATCTGTGCAGCTCCCTTCCCCCCATGCAGGTCCGGTAGTAGAGGGGAGCCGTCGTACGATCTCCGGACACTGAGAGGGTTCCGTCCCAGCCAGGTTTTGGCCGAACCCCGGCATCAGCGTGGCTCTCATTACGTCGGTGATGGACGTTGCACTTTCTTCTTACCCCTCAAATGCGCCGCCGGAGCCGATGCACCTGGCACATCAAGTGAGGGAGCTTGAGAAATGAAGATGAGCGGAGTGCCTCATCTGGACCACGGAAACTTCAGCAGAGACTGACGTCTCATCGCAGTCATGGGAGAACGATTGCCGCACGCCGTGACGCACCGGTATTTCATAGCTCGTGATGCCGACATCCTCCTATTTAAGGGAGCAACGCCGTTTAGCTTCAGCCAAGCACAGAGGCATGTCGGACTTGATCGGGTAAACTGGATGGTCGCCATCTGCCTGTAAATTGTTACCGGTCACATGCGCCGCCGGAATATAGGCACGATTCACACTCTCATCCCACCCCGTTGAAGTAAGATGGAGAGAGAAGTGTTGTGATGGCTTTACAAATCACTCCCAATGTTTCAAAAGAAACTAGCCTCATAACTGTGCTGGATTTGAGATCGTAGAACAACCTATATGCCTATTAACGTTGTCTTTGTTTGGATGAACCGAAGGAGACAAGTGATCCAAACACTAAAGCACAGCATGGCACAAAAAGTGCAAGAAGCAACGCAGTCCTTGGCCACTCCGGGGCCAGGAGGCGATGAGTTAATCTCGTCCATCCTGCAGTGACTGGAATCCGAGTGTAGCCAGGATGAAGGGGGAGCTCAGGTGAGCAATCCGGAACCCATCCGGAACTCTGAATCACCCAAGAGGTCATCTTGACCACAAAGCTTAACCCCCAGCCTTGCAACATGGCCTGACCTGAGAACCATGGGCCGTCCAGACCGGAAGTCTGACTGGCACAGCTGGCTCTTTTGCCAGACTGCTGTCAATGAGATGCACGTTTTGCTGCACTGAACCGTCTGCAATGTCACCGGCGATGTTGCTTCGGTATGACGGACGGAGGTGAGGCCAGAGTCCTGTCGATATCTCGGATGGGCCATCTTATGATAGTCCCTACGCCACCAGCCTGTCTGTCCAGCCTGATTGAATGAATGGGTTGTGAAGATGTAGCATTAACAACCCCTCATACATAGAGTGTAATTTTACACTCAAGGTGGCAGGAGCTGCCGCCTCGCCTTTACCACCGTAAGCTGAAATAGAGGGTGGCGTTAACAACCCCTCATATATAGAATGAAACTTACACTCTGAATCAGCAGGAACTGCGTTGCCCTCTTTTAGCCACGATACGGCTGAAATAGAATGTGGCATTAACAATCCTCCATACCTGGAGAGAAATCATTTACTGAGCAGCTGCAGTGAGGGTTTTAGTCTCAGCTGAGCAAGAAAGAGGGAGTTTATTCACAAATGAATAGACAGTTATGCAGGAATCCGGTGGATCTTGGGACGCTGCACACCCCACAGCAATGTAATGAAGCAGATACTGGTGTCCCAGAGCCAGTGCTGTCAATGAGGGACTATTCGTCGAAGGGTTCGGCTGCTCCTGAAGACAGAACGACATGAGGGAAGGAGGATGGAGACACATTAGACAAATAGTGGTGAGCAAAAGTCGAGATTGATGACCAAGAAGCTGCCTGGCAGATTTCTGCCAGAGATACTCCCTTGAAAGCAGCCACAGATGTTGCCAGGTCATTTTTCATGATGGCAATTCTAAGCCAATGCGACAACCTGTGAGGGGACAGCGCCTGCCCCATCTTACCATCTGCGACAGCCACCCACAGACTGTCCGTCTTTTATGTAGGGTGGGACTCGACCCAATTAAGATTTTAGCTCTCTCACCGGACACATTTTGTGTAAATGCTCATGCTCCTCGTCTGAATGGGGAGGAGGGCATAAAACCTTTCTTGAAAAGGAGCTGACCTGTGAAGAAGAAGAGAGTCATTTAGGTGCGATGGCAGGGTTGGGTCTAAGTGACACCGCCGAGTCATTGTCACCAAAAGAGATGCAATCAGGGCAGATGGAAAAAGAACTCAGCTCTCCCACTCTCTTTGGTGAAGCTAAGGCTATAAGATGAGCTGCCTTGTAAGCTGCTAGCTCCAGGGAGGCCTCATCGAGTGGCTCGAAAGGAGAGTGAATTGAGTACCAGCGGCAGGACCCAGTAGAGACATAAATGTCTTGAGGTTGGTCTAAGCCTTTTCACTCCTCTCATGAAACGGCTCACTCGACGATGCTCGCCAAAGGGGTGGCCGTCCAGACCATTGTGTAGCATGGAATGGGCTGCTACATAAACCCGTAATGTGGTGCAGCTCCGATCTTCGTTAACCAGATGCTGGAGAAAAGAGAGGATTAGAGAAACAGGCGCCGATTCTGGGAAGGCTGACTGGGTTCCACACCATTGGGGAAAAAATGTGCAATTAGCATTGTATGCTCTGAGGGTTGGCAGAGCTTCAACGTTCTGAAGAGTCAATTGGACATCAGGAGGCAAGTGACTAATTCTTAACCCTGGAGAAGCCAAACCGTGAGGGGTCGTCCTATTATTGGCGGAGACCTCAGGGTTTCTGATGCTTGCAGAAGCGCTGACCTCGATGGAGAGAACTCCCAGGGGCCTTTGATCCCCATCTGACACATGTCCGGATACCAGCTGGAGCTGGGGCTGTTTAGATTAAGGCAATGAGGAGGAAAGGCATACAGGAATCCTTCTGGCCACCTTGGATGAGCCAGGGCGTCCACTCCCAGTGGAGGGTCATCGGATCTACGGAAAGAGAACCAGCGAGGACATTTGTAGTTCTCTCTGCTCGCAAAGAGATCAGCCACTGGGTGGCCGAAAAACTCCAAGATCATATTTGCCGTCTCCTGAGATAAACTCCATTCAACTGGCAGTGGTCTCCGAGATAATCCATCTGCTGCCACATTGTCTCCACCTGGAACATGCAGAGTCCTCAATGAGGCTAATTCTACATCAGCCCAGAGAAAAAATCTTTCTTGCTAGGTTGTGTAACACAAACGACCTCACGCCACCCTGGTGGTTGATATAGGCCACTGTGGTGGAGCTGTCTGATCTCACCATAACGTGGTTCCCACTTAGATGGAGAGAAAGAGCCACCAACACTTTAAAAACTGCGAACAGTTCCAGCAGGTTAGTGGAACGACTTTTGGAACTGCTCCAGATCCCAATGACGCATGTTGATCATGGTGGCCTACCCAGCCTGACAGAGATGCATCTGTAAATACTTTTAAAGAAGTGTTTTGACAATGCAAGGATAAAGTGCGATGGAGGTTTGAAGCAGAGTTCCTAAACCTCACAATTGTCAGAGCTCGTGGAGACACTTTCACCAACCGTCTCTGATCCCAGACAGGTTGAAGATTGAGCGGTCGGAACCCTGACTGCAGACTTCGCATGTTCAGGAGACCCTGGCGGACGACGGAGTGGGCTGCTGACATCATGCCCAGGAGCCTCATAATCCATAAGGCTGGAACCACACGTTTTCAGAGTTATCAACGTTTTTATTTTTGTCGGACTGAAAACCACATTTTCTTGGGCTGAATACACTTTTTCTGCTCTATTCAGTCACTGCTTTGGGGGGACACAGAACATTAAAATTTCACCTGCAACTACAGGAAAAACACTCTTTGTTGTATGTTCAACACTTAATCTACCTTTCTGAACTGTATTTCAAGGGGTTATCAACTTTTTTTCTTGTTCCTGCTCTGAATCTGAGCTTCTCTCGGGCTGAAAACGCGTTTTCTGCACTGTTCACTTACTGCTCGGGGATGCCTCTGAACATGAAAATTCCACCTGAAACTATAGGAAAAAGGGGCGGGGTGAGCCCAGCTGTCCGGATCATAGACGTGCTGATCATCGCTGCTCCTCCTGGAGAGACCAGTCGGCTGCTCTCACCTCTGCTCCCTCCAAAAGCGTAAGAAGAAAACTTTGTATCTAAAAGTATGCATCTAAACCAAAGTCTAAATTGAATAAAAAATAAGAGCCATTACTTTGGAATCGGGTCTGTTTCTTCTCTGCCCAAAATTAGGGTTTATTACCTGCCAAGTTATCTTCCGGTTACAGTTAGTGCGAATTTGAGTGGCAGCTCTCCGGCTTCAAAAATGTGTTTTTGTACATACAGCTCTCTAGTGCCTCGCACCTTGGCCAAGTGCGTGGAGGTGGGGCTCGAACCACTAAGGAGACATGGTCTGCGGATTCTGACGTACTTTGACTACTGGTTGATTCTCACCAGGTCCAAACAAGAGTCATGAGCGCACACCGGCTTGGTGTTGGAGCACATTGTGTTATTGAGGTTCAGAGTAAACCTCCTGATAAGCGCGCTTATTCTCAGTCAGAGCACGACCTTTCTGGGGGTCATGCTGGACTCAGTCTCGGGTCAGGCCCGCCTTCCACCGGCCAGCGTTCTCCCCATCACACAGCACACATTGTTTGTTTTGAAGGCCGCCAAAAGGAGTTACAAATGTCCATGCGCGCGGTGATTGTGGCGTTGCGGAGAGGCAAAACTCAAGTGCTGATGGCTGTCGGAACTGATACCCAGCCTGCTGTGTCGCTCGACCGAAACCTGGGGGATACTGGAGGGACGAGACCGACAGCTGCTCATCCCGTTGCCACGGACGCTTCAGGCAGGACTTACATCAGAGGTGTCAAATGGATGTCGAGATAACACAGGTTTCATCCAGAGCTTGCTATGTTCTCCTATGTGGGAAGCTCACTATCCAGCTTATTCTATATGGATCAAAAGGATTCTGAAGGTGGGTTATCCTCTCCAATTCAGCCAGTGCCAACCTCAGTTTAATGGCATTCTGAGAATGCGTCAGATCCGGCAAAAAATTTCTTCAGAACGAGGTCAGTGTTTGATTGAGGCATGATTGAGTCAGTTACTCCTCAAAAGTCTCCTGAAGTGCATGCGTCATGGAGACTGGCTGACGTCCATCGACCTCACGGACGCTTATTGTCACGTGCCAATTTGGCCTGCTCATAAGCGATATCTCCACTTCGCATTGGACGGCCGACTTTTTCAGTTCCGGAGGCTCCCGTTTGGCTACTCTCTGGCTCAGAGAACCTTCTTTAAGATGGTCGACACAGCCCTACAGTCCTTGAGGGCAAGGGGCCTCAGGATCTTGTCTTACCTAGACGACTGGTTAATGCTCGCCAGATCGAGGGAAGAGTCGTTAGCTCACACCAGAATGGTGTTGGACCACGAAAGCCACCTTGGCTTTCCGGTGAACCAAGAAAAGAGTCAACTCCAGCCATCTCAGCTTACAGCTTTTCTTGGTGTACTTCTGAACTCTCATGAAGAGTGCGCTCGCTTGACAGACGAGAAGATACTTTCTATTTCAAATCTGTCAGCCCAGGTTCTGGCGGTTCGTCTATGTGTGGTCCCAGCCTAATGGAATATGACGCTCCTGGGCATGATGTCAGCAGCCCACTCCGTCATACGCCTGGGTCTCCTGAACATGCGAAGTCGGCAGTCATGGTTCAGCCGGCTCAATCTTCATCCTGTTCGGGATCAGAGACGGTTGGTGAAAGTGTATCCAAGAGCTTTGAGAGATGTGACTCTGCTTCAAACCTCCATCGCACTTGGATTGTAAGAACTCTTCTTTCTGGAGCAGTTCCGAAGGTCGTCACATTAACGTACTGGAACTGTTGGCAGTTTTTGGCCCTTTCTCTCCATCTTAGTGGGAACCACGTTATGGTGAGATCAGACAGCTCCACCACAGTGGCCAATTTCAACCGCCAGGGTGGCGTGAGGTCGTCTACGTTACACAACCTAGCCAGAAAGATTTTTTCCCTGAGCTGCTACATTTAGCCTCATTGAGGGCTCTGCATGTGCCAGGTGGAGACAATGTGGCACCAGATGGATTATCTCGGAGACCACTGCCAGATGAATGGAGTTTATCTCAGGAGATGTCAAATATGATCAGGGAGTTTTTCGGCCACCCAGTGGCTGATGTCTTTGCGAGCAGAGAGAACTTCAAATGTCCTCTCTGGTTCTCTCCCCGTAGATCCGACGACCCTCCACAGGGAGTGGACGCCCTGGATCATCCAAGGTGGCCAGAAGGCCTCCTGTATGCCTTTCCTCCTCATTGCCTTCTTCATTTTCTTATGAGGAGAATTCAACTGTAGAGAGTGAGAATGATTCTCGTAGCTCCAGACAGCCCCAGCTCCAGCTGGTATCCGGAGATGTGTCAGATGCAGATCTTTTTCGATCAGCCCTGATTGCATCTCTTTTGGTGACGATGACTCGGCGGTATCACTTACACCCAACCCTGCCTTCGCACCTAAATGTCTCTCTTCTTCTTCGCAGGTCAGCTCCTTTTCAGTAATGGCTTTCTGCACTCCTCCACATTCAGACGAAGAGCATGAGCGTTTACTCAAAATATGTCCGGTCAGAGAGCTAAAAGCTTAACTGGATCGAGTCCCACCCTTCAGAAAGTCCGACACTCTGTGGGTGGCTCTCCCTGGTGGAAAGAAGCGGCAGGCACTGTCCCCTCAAAGGTTGTAAAATTGGCTTAGAATTTCCATCATGAAAGCCTATGAGACAGCGGGAAAACAGGCACCGGAATCCCTGAGAGCACAGTCGACGAGATGCCTGGAAACATCTGTTGCTGCTTTCAAGGACTTCTTAAAGAAAACTGCCAGGCAGCTTCTTGGTCATCAATCTCTACTTTTGCTTACCACTATTTGTCTGTTGTGTCTGCATCCTCCTTCCCTCTTGTCTTTCTGTCTTCAGGAGCAGCCAAACCCTGCGACCAGTAGGCCCACAGCACTCGCTCTGGGACACCGGTATCTGCTTCATTACAGTGCAGTGGAGTGTGCAGCGTCTCAATATCCACCAGATTCCTGCATAACTGTCTATTCATTTGTGAATAAACTCCCTCTTCCTTGCTCAGCTCAGACTAGAACCCTGACTGTTGCTGCTCAGTAAATGATTTCTCTCCAGGAATGGAGGATTGTTAATGCCACATTCTATTTCAGCCATATAGTGGCTAAAAGAGGGCAACACAGTTCCTGCTGATCCAGAGTGTAAGTTACACTCCATATATGAGGGGTTGTTAATGCCACCTTCTATTTCAGCTTACGGTGGCAAAGTTGAGGCGGCAGTCCTGCCACCTGCGGTGTAAAATTACACTCTATGTATGAAGGGATGTTAATGCTACATCTTCACAACCCATTCATTCATTCATTCAGGCTGGATAGACCCCAGGTGTGGCGGTGGCCTCGGAACTGTCATAGGCCGGTCAAGTTTGAGGCCCTGGCCATCCGAGATATCGACAGGAGTCTGGGCACTCCTCCATCAGTCATACCAAAGCAACATCGCCGGTGACAATGCAGGCGGTTCAGTGCAGCCAAACGTGCATCTCATTGATGGCAGTCTGGCAACGGAGCCAGCTGTGCCAGTCAGACGTCCGGTATGGACGGCCCATGGTTCTCAGGTCAGGCCACGTTGCAAGGCTGGCGGTTAAGCTTTGTGGTCAAGATGACCTCATGGCTGATTCAGAGTTCCGGATGGGTTTCAGATTGCTCACCTGTGCTCCCCCTTAATCCTGGCTACACTCGGATTACGGTCACTGCAGGATGGAGAAGTTGAACTCATCGCCCCCTGGCCCCAGAGTGGCCAAGGACTGCATTGCTTCTTGCACTGTTTGTGTCAAGCTCTGCTTTTGTGTTTGGATCACTTGTCTCCTTCGGTTCATTCAAAGACAACGTTAATATGCATATTGTAAGATTGTTCTACTATCTCAAATCCAGCACAGTTATGCAATTATATTCCGGCGGCGCATGTGACCGGAAAGAAGAAAGTGCCACCTCCATCACCGACGTAATGAGAGCCACGCTGATGCCGGGGTTCGGCCAGGCTGGGATGGAGCCCTCTCAGTGTCCGGAGATCGCAAGGCGGCTCGCCTCTACTTCCGGACCTGCATGGGGGGAAGGGCGGAAGGGAGGTGCACAGATCAGAGCAATGGCCAACAGTTTGGCCTATTTGTGCACTCAAGACAACTCTGTCCGGGGGATGAGGTGACCCAGGTGCAGCTGACTGCCAACATCAGACCATCCTGTGCTCCAGGGTCCAGTGCGGCTCTCGGAAGAGACAGCGCATGAGGCCTCAAAATGCCTGAGGCTTCATATTCAGCCTGCACAGCAAACCGGAAAAGAAGTTCTTCAATGGACGTTTTGTTATGTGTCATGGGATTATTTGGGATCACAAATTTGGGGCGCTCTTTTTATGTTGCCGTGTCATCATTTGGTTTGTTGAAAGTTGGAACCGCGAATAAAACCTGCTGTGTTGATACCTCCTGTAAGTTTTCCTTTCAGCTTTGGCTATCATAGGGCATGTCTCTTCAACCCACTTGGGAGAACGAATCAAATGTCTGGACCATCATTGAGCAGTGTTCGCGGACAGGCCCCCAGGCTACCAGGCCGGAGGAGAGGTTGAGGCCAAGGCGCTGGAAGGAGCGAATTCAATACGAATAATAATAAAAAAAACGCAAATGCGATGCTTCAAGCAATGCTTTTATTTCAAACAAGTTTTCCACACAAACAGAAATTTCCTCCGGTCTGCCGACTGCCCCGGGAAAAGCTGCTGTCAAAGATCCCGATGTCCTCCGGTCTCACGCTGAGTCTCCTCCGGTTAAATCCACTCCTGCGGTGATGTGACAAGTCTCTCCCCTGACTGCGACCAGACCTCAGTCCTGCCTGAAGTTTCCGTGGTCCATATCCAAATTATGAGCGGACCTCCAATCCTGGGGCGTCCCCTCAAAGCATGGCTACTTCAAGGCTAGCAGGCAGTCCCCTGCCCCCCCTAAGTGCAGTTCACTATTTGAAATGCTAAAGCACCCGCAACACTCAAAGCATATAATGCCAAATGGATGTGGACTGCCGTCTGTTGGGTAAACATCCACTGCTAGTCCAATTCAATCCGGACTATTCCCGGCGCATTTCTGACACTCCACTGGCACTAGGACCGCACGTGGTCAGGTACGGAGCTTAATTGGTGGAGGGTTTGGAGTTATGGGCCAGCGTTCCCTCTCACTCAGCCGTCATGCACGATGCTCGATGCCCTCGCCCCTGGAGCTTGACCTCCCCCCTGAGGAGTGACCATCCCACCCGGCACTGACAGAGCCACCATCGCGCAGTAGAATGGTGAATGGTGTCCGCAAACAGCTCATAGCGCTTGAGAACATCATCGCGCTCTTTATGAGCTCCGTGGACTCCACCAGAGATTTTGGAGACACAACAGTCGCCGGCTGGGGGGAACACCGTATAATTGCCGGGCTGATCATCGCCGCTCCTCTCGGAGAGACCAGTCGACTGCTCTCACCTCTGCCCCCTCCAAAAGCGTAGGAAGAACTTTTTATCTACAAGTATGCATCTAAACCAAAGTCTAACTTGAAAAATAATAAGATGCATTTCTTTGGTATCGGGTCTGTCTCTTCTCTGCCCAAAATTAGGGTTTATCAGCCGGCATGTTCTCTTCCGGTTCCAGTGAGTCCAAACTCCGGCTTCTAAACTTTGTTTTTGTTTGACATCGTCTCAGGAGACCAAGCAGAATAGTAACGGTCTCTCTGCCTCTTTATCCCTGATGCCAGAACTGTCCCTGGGGAAGTTTCTGGAGCCAAGAAGTTATGTCTTTCCCCAGATTCACCATAATAAGAAGCACAGGCGTCAAATAACTCTTTCCCGTCTCACAACAGATCCCGGTTCCAGCCAAAAGTCAGGGAAGTTTCAATTCAGCTATTGACTCTTCTTATTGCTCAGACACGCCAGTTTCCAGCAGGGGTCGCCACAGGACCGTGAAAGCCACCACTTCAGAGGATCACTCAGTAGGTGCCACTTGCCAGACCTGCTCTGTTCTCAGCTCCCTCGTGCGATGTCTGATGTGATGTCTGTCTGTTATTCTGTTCTCTGCAGCCCTCCAATCCTCTCAGAGGCAAGCAGGACATCGTCATCTACAGAGTCATCTCTTTCTGAGGATGATTGGGCCAGTCCCTCGGGTCTCCATCTTAGGAGAATTGCAGTGTCAGATCAAGGTACACTGCAAGTTTGGGGAACCGAATTCCTCTGACAGCTCAGATGACAAAAGCGAGTCTGTTTTTGACAAACCAGACTTGAAGTCACCAGAGGAGAGGGCGCAGAGCACCAACGACCCTTTCGTCCTTGACCCGCCCTGGAGGCCAGATCCGCTCCTGTGCTCAGGGCGCCTGTCTCCTCACCTCCACATATGGATTGAGAAAATAAACGGTCATTGACACGCCCTTCAGCTTCACAGTCAACCCCCAGGTTCTGCGTCACCACATGGACCTGAGTGAACTCAGAGAACGAGCGGTCATGTCTGATGGAGGAGGACCGCGATCTCCTGTCAAAGGAAATAATCGAGCTACTGCCAAAGCGATCCTCCTACACTGGGTTTTACTCCGGGTTCTTTCTGGAACCCAAGAAGACAGGAGAGAGGAGACCTGTTGTGGATCTCAGTCTCCTCAACCAATTCATGATCAGACAGCGGTTCCGGACTACCAGCAGATTTCTGGAGTGAATCATAGTGTGAGAGTGTATGACCTCCATAGATCTTGCAGACGTCTACTTCCACAACACGGTCTCTAGTGTCTAGGGCCTCGTTTTTTCGCTAAGTGCATGGAGGAGTGGCTCGAACTACGAAGGAGAGAGAGTCTGCTGATTATGACGTACTTGGACTGCTGGTTGATTCTAGCCAGAGTCCAAACAGGAGTCATGAGCGCACACCAGCTTAGCAGAAGGGGTCTTTCTAGTAGCTGCAGAACAAATTCAATTGCAAATTCAATTTTTATGTTTGTTGGTCTGAAAGCTACAGGTCCCTCGGGCTGAAAACCCATTTTCTGCACTGTTCACTCACTGCTCAGCGAAGCCTCAGAACATGAAAATTTCACCTGCAACTATAGCGAAAAAACTATTTAGAGTATATTCAACAGTAAACCTCTGCAAATAGGGCGCTGCGACTGGCCTACAAGCAGTCGAACCGTTCCACATTTTCTTCTTCCAAGCCATGGGATGAGTTTGACGAGTGCCAGGCGCTGCTATGAGTTGGATCTGTAGACTGTGTTCCCAGACTTGGTTGAGTTCCGTATGGTGGAGTCAGGTTCCTGCTTGATCTTCTCCTGCGCCTCATGTCATCCGCCAAAGTCGTATCGAAGTCAACTTCGATACGACGCTCTCTCTCCACCAGAAGCTCAAAAATCATCCCTCTTCACTAACGGCCAGCTGGCGTTGGATGGCGAGACCACATACAGATCACGACCGCATGTTGTCTGCCCACAACTGGAAGAAATCTGGACTATTCCCGGCGCGGTTCTGACACTCCACTGGCACTAGGACCGCACTTGGTCAGGTACGGAGCTTACTGCCACGTGGAGGGTTTGGATTGGCAGTGCGGCGTTCCGGCTCACTCAGTCGTCATGCACAATGCCTGATGCGTTCGCCCCGGGATCTCGACCTCTCCTCTGAGGAATGACCATCCCAACCACCTCTGACAGAGCCACCATAGTGCAGAGGAATGGTGTTTACGCCGTCGGCAACCAGCTCATAGCGCTTGAGAACATCATCGCGCTCTTTATGAGCTCCGTGGACCGGCTCATCCATCGCAGAACCTCTCTCACTCTCCCAGAAATTTTGGAGTTTCAACAGTCCGTCAGCCTGGTGCTCTGCTCGTGGCGCCTACTCCACACACAGCCGCTGCCCATGGGGGAACACCGTCGCTGTTCGAAGGGGCAGGGTGACCCTAGCAATCCAAATCATAGCCGTGCTGATCATCGTTACACCTCTTGGAGAGACCAGTCGGCTGCTCTCACCTCTGCTCACTCTAAAAGCTTAGGAAGAAAACGTTGTATCAAGAACTTTGCATCTGTAACAGGTCTGAATACTGTGACCTTGTCTACAGTTAAAAAGTGGTGTCTCAATGTGGTTAGTAGAACGCCGTCTGAAACAAAATGCGGACAGAGTCACACAAGGCTTCCACATGTGTCGATGGTGAGAAAAGTAATCCAAGGGATTCTTTTTTTTTCATTGTGGTAACCCAGACCACAATTAGATGTCTTTCTGACACCATCTGATCACTCACAAACATGTCACTTTGTCATACGACAAGTGTTAGACATCATGAACGACATGCATAATTGCTTTTCATCTGAATGTATAATTCTGCCATTAAACCTTTTGGCTAGTGTTGAGAAATAATAAAACCTTACTTTTTACCAAACACCGTTATTCACCACAAGCAAACTGAACTCCACACAACTCAATCACCCGTGCCATGTCAACGTCGGTTGTCAGTATTAGCTTACAAGCGCCACATCCACACAGAGCGAACTCAACGCACGAAGGAAAAACAGTATACTTAAAAATTGAGTCACCATCCTCACACTCAAGACCCCAAATCAGTCAATCCGATGTGGAACAAACATTATAAAACAATGGATTTGACTAACCTGAAACTAAATGTAGACAGATTCACACGAGGCTTCCACATTTGGCGATGGGAAGAAAAGTAATGAAAAAAAGTGTCACTTCCTATTTACCCATGCATCTTCAATGCCCAACCTCTGTCCTATCCTGCTCTCTACTGACCTAATTATATACCTGCCGGTTAATCAACTCCATGCTGAACAATTAAATGACATCTAACACACAATCTGTGACCACACATAAGTGGGCGTCACACTAGAAAGGCTCTTTTTCCGATAGTTGTGCGTGATATTTTCATGTTCAGAGGCTATTCCGATCAGTGAGTGAACAGTGCAGAAAATGCCTTTTCAGCCGGTCAAAAGCTGGGTTTCAGACCACAAAAAAAAAGTTAACCAACAGAAATACCGTTCAGAAATGTAGGTTTAGTGTTGAATATACAAAAAAGAGTGTTTATCCTATTGTTGCAGATGAAATTTTCATGTTGTGAGGAATCCCAGAGCAGTGAGTGAAGAGAGGAGAAAAAGTGTATTCAGCCCGAGAGAAGCTGAGTTTCTGACCAAGAAAAAAAAAAAAAAGTTGATAACCCCCTGAAATACAGTTCCGAAAAGTAGGTTTAGTGTTTATTATACAAGAAAGAGTGTTTCTCCTATAGTTGCATGAGAAATTTTCCTGTTCACAGGCATCCCAGAGCAGTGAATAAACAGTGCATAAAATGCATTTTAAGCCAAAGGAAAGGTAGTTTACAGAACGACAAAAATAAAATTATTGACAACCCTCTAAAAACACTTCAGACAGCTTAGATTTGTTCTGTAACTACTAGAAAACCCCTTTCTGCTATAGTGGAATGTGAAAATGTCATATTCTGAAGCGTCCCTGAGAAGTTGTGGCAGAATGCAGAAAACGGGTTTTCAGCCTGAGATAAGGTGGGTCTCGGAACGCCAAACATAAAAATGTTGATAACTTTCGAAAAGCACTTCAGACAGCTTAGATTTGTGCTGCAACTGCTAGAATGACCCTTTCTGCTATAGTGGGAGGTCAAAAGCTTCCCTGAGAAGTTATGGCACAATGCACAAAACGCGTTTTCAGCCTGAGATAAGGAGGGTTTCGGAACACCAAACATAAAAATGTTGATAGCTTTCGAAAAAACACTTCAGACAGCTTAGATTTGATGTGCAACTACTAGAAGGACCCTTTCTGCGATAGTGAGAGGTGAAATTTTCATGTTCTGAAGCTTCCCTGCAAAGTTATGGCACAATGCAGAAAACGCGTTTTCAGCCTGAGATAAGGTGGGTTCCGGAACGCCTAACACAAAAATATTGATAAGTTTGGAAAAACACTTCAGACAGCTTAGATTTTATGTGCAACTACTAGAAACACGCTTTCTGCTATAGTGGGAGGTGAAAATTTCATGTTCTGAAGCTTCCCTGCAAAGTTATGGCACAATGCAGAATTCGCGTTTTCAGCCTGAGATAATGTCGATTCCGGAACGCCAAACATAAAAATGTTGATAACTTTTGGAAAACACTTCAGATAGCTTAGATTTGATGTGCAATTTCTAGAAAGACCATTTCTGCTATAGTGGGAGGTGAAAATTTCATGTTCTGAAGCTTCCCTGCGAAGTTATGGCACAGTGCAGAAAACGCGTTTTCAGCGTGAGATAAGGTGGGTTCCGGAACGCCAAACATAAAAATGTTGATAACTTTGGAAAAGCAATTCAGACAGCTTAGATTTGATGTGCAACTACTAGAAAGACCCTTTCTGCAATAGTGGGATGTGAAAATTTCATGTTCTGAAGCTTCCCTGCAAAGTTGTGGCACAACGCAGAAAACGCATTTTAAAACTGAGATAAGGTGGGTTCTTGAACGCCAAACGTAAAAATGTTGATAACTTTCGAAAAACACTTCAGACAGCTTAGATTTGATGTGCAACTACTACAACGACCCTTTCTGCTATAGTGGGAGGTGAAAATTTCATGTTCTGAAGCTTCCCTGCAAAGTCATGGCACAACGCAGAAAACGCGTTTTCAGCCTGAGATAAGGTCGATTCCGGCACACCAAACATAAAAAAGTTGACAACTTTGGAAAAACAATTCAGACAGCTTACGTTTGATGTGCAACTACTAGAAAGACCCTTTCTGCTATAGTGGGAGGTGAAAATTTCATGTTCTGAAGCTTCCTTGCAAAGTCATGGCACAATGCTGAAAATGCGATTTCAGCCTGAGATCAGGTGGGTTCCGGAACGCCAAACATAAAAATGTTGATAACTTTGGAAAAACAATTCAGACAGCTTAGATTTGATGTGCAACTCCTAGAAAGACCCTTTCTGCTATAGTGGGTGGTGATAATTTCATGTTCTGAAGCTTACCTGCAAAGTTATGGCACAATGCAGAAAAAGCGTTTTCAGCCTGAGATAAAGTTGATTCCGGAACACCAAACATAAAAATGCTGATAACTTTGGAAAGAAACTTCAGACAGCTTAGATTTGATGTGCAACTACTAGAATGACCCTTTCTACTAGAGCAGCAGGTGAAAATTTCAAGTTCTGAGGCTTCCCTGCAAAGTTATGGCACAATGCAGAAAACAGGTTTTCAGACTGAGATAAGGCGAGTTCCAGAACGCCAAACATAAAAATGTTGATAACTTTGCAAAAACATTTCAGACAGCTTAGATTTGATCTGCAACTACCAGAAAGACCCTTTCTGCCATAGTGGGAGGTGAAAATTTCATGTTCTGAAGCTTCCCTGCAAAGTTATGGCACAATGCAGAAAACACGTTTTCAGCCTGAGATAAGGTGGGTTCTGGAATGCCAAACATAAAAATGTTGATAACTTTCGAAAAACACTTCAGACAGCTTAGATTTGATGTGCAACTACTAGAAACACCCTTTCTGCTATAGTGGGAGGTGAAAATTTCATGTTCTGAAGCTTCCCTGCAAAGTTATGGCACAATGCAGAAAACGCGTTTTCAGCCTGAGATAAGGTGGGTTCCGGAACGCCAAACATAAAAATGTTGATAACTTTCGAAAAACACTTCAGACAGCTTAGATTTGATGTGCAACTACGAGAAAGACTCTTTCTGCTATAGTGGGAGGTGAAAATTTCATGTTCTGAAGCTTCCCTGCGAAGTTATGGCACAATGCAGAAAACGCGTTTTCAGGCTGAGATCAGGTGGGTTCCGGAACGCCAAACATAAAAATGTTGATAACTTTGTAAAAACACTTCAGACAGCTTAGATTTGATGTTCAACTACTAGAAAGACCTTTTCTGCTATAGTGGAACTTTAAAATTTCATGTTCTGAAGCTTCCCTGCAAAGTTATGGCACAATGCGTAAAAACGCTTTTCAGCCTGAGATAAGGTGGGTTTCAGAACGCCAAACATAAAAGTGTTAATAACTTTGGAAAAACACTTCAGACAGCTTAGATTTGATGTGCAACTACTAGAAAGACCCTTTCTGCTATAGTGGGAGGTTAAAATTTCATGTTCTGAAGCTTCCCTGAAAAGTTATGGCACTATGCACAAAAACGCATTTCAGCCTGAGATAAGGTGAGTTTCGGAACGCCAAACATAAAAGTGTTGATAACTTTGGAAAAACACTTCAGAGAGCTTAGATTTGATGTGCAACTACTAGAAAGACACTTTCTGATATGGTGGGTCGTGAAAATTCGATGTTCTGAAGCTTCCCTGAAAAGTTATGGCGCAATGCGTAAAACGCGTTTTCAGCCTGAAATAAGGTCGATTCCGGAACGCCAAACATAAAATTGTTAATAACTTTGGAAAAACACTGCAGACAGCTTAGATTAGATGTGCAACTACTAGAAAGACCCTTTCTGCTATAGTGGGGGGTGCAAATGTCATGTTCTGAAGCTTCTCTGCAAAGTTATGGCACAATACGTAAAACGCGTTTTCAGCCTGAGATAAGGTCGATTCCGTAAAGCCAAAAATAAAAAATGTTTATAACTTTGGAAAAACAATTCAGACAGCCTAGATTTGATGCGCAACTACTAGAAAGACCCTTTCTGATATAGTGGGTGGTGAAAATTCCATGTTCTGAAGCTTCCCTGCAAAGTTATGGCACAATGCAGAAAACACGTTTTCAGTCTGCGATAAGGTGAGTTTCGGAACGCCAAACATAAAAGTGTTGATAACTTTGGAAAAACACTTCAGACAGCTTAGATTTGATGTGCAACTACTAGGAAGACCCGTTCTGCTATAGTGGGATGTGAAAATTTCATGTTCTGAAGCTTCCCTTAGAAGTTATGGCACAAGGCAGAAAACTCGTTTTCAGCCTGAGATAACGTGGGTTCCGCAACACCAAAAATAAAAATGTTGATAACTTTGGAAAAACACTTCAGACAGCTTAGATTTGATGTGCAACTACTAGAGAGACCATTTCTGCTATAGCGGCAGCTGAAAATTTCATGTTCTGACGCTTCCCTGCAAAGTTATGGCACAATGCAGAAAACACGTTTTGAGCCTGAGATAAGGTGGGTTCCGGAACGCCAAACATAAAAATGTTGATAACTTTGTAAAAACACTTCAGACAGCTTAGATATGATGTGCAACTACTAGAAAGACTCTTTCTGCTAACGTGGGAGGTGAAAATTTCATGTTCTGAAGCTTGCCTGCAAAGTTATGGCAGAATGGAGAAAACGCACGCGTTTTCAGCCTGAAATAAGGTGGGTTCCAGAACGCCAAACATAAAATTGTTGATAACTTTGGAAAAACACTTCAGACAGCTTAGATTTGATGTGCAAGTACTAGAAAGACCCTTTCTGCTATAGTGTGAGGTTAAAATTTCATGTTCTGAAGCTTTCATGCAAAGTTATGGTACAATGCGTAAAACGCGTTTTCAGCCTGAGATAAGGTCGATTCCGGAACGCCAAACATAAAAATGTTGATAACTTTCGAAAAACAGTTCAGACAGCTTAGATTTGATGTGCAACTACTAGAAAGACCCTTTCTGCTATTGTGGGAGGTCAAAATTTTATGTTCTGAAGCTTACCTGCAAAGTTATGGCACAATGCAGAAAACGATTTTTCATCCTGAGATAAGGTCGATTCCGGAACGCTAAACATAAAAATGTTGATATCTTTTGAAAAACACTTCAGACAGCTTAGATTTGTTGCGCAACTACTAGAAAGACCCTTTCTGCTATAGTGTCAGGTTAAAATTTCATGTTCGGAAGCTTTCATGCAAAGTTATGGTACAATGCGTAAAACGCGTTTTCAGCCTGAGATAAGGTCGATTCCGGAACGCCAAACATAAAAATGTTGATAACTTTGGAAAAACACATCAGACAGCTTAGATTTGATGTGCAACTACCAGAAAGACCCTTTCTGCTATAGTGGGAGGTCAAAATTATATGTTCTGAAGCTTCCCTGCAAAGTTATGGGACAATGCAGATAACGATTTTTCATCCTGAGATAAGGTTGGTTCCGGAACGCCAAACATAAAAATGTTGATAACTTTGGAAATACACTTCAGACAGCTTAGATTTGGTGTGCAACTACTAAAAAGACCCTTTCTGCTATTGTGGGATGTGCAAATTTCATGTTCGGAAGCATCCATGCAAAGTTATGGCACAATGGAGAAAATACGTTTTCAGCCTGAGATAAAGTTGATTCCGGAACGCCAAACATAAAAATGTTGATAACTTTGGAAAAACACTTCAGACAGCTTAAATTTGTGCAACTACTAGAAAGACCCTTTCTGCTATAGTGGGAGGTGAACATTTCATGTTCTGAAGCTTCCCTGTAAAGTTATGGCACAATGCGTAAAACGCGTTTTGAGCCTGAGATAAGGTCGATTACGGAACGCCAAACATAAAAATGTTGATAACTTTCGAAAAACTCTTCAGACAGCTTAGATTTGATGTGCAACTGCTACAAACACCCTTTTTGTTGTAGTGGGAGGTGAACATTTCATGTTCTGAAGCTCCCATGGAAAGTTATGGCACAATGCAGAAAACGCATTTTGAGCCTGAGATAAGGTCGATTCCGGAACGCCAAACATAAAAGTGTTGATAACTTTGGAAAAACACTTCAGACAGCTTAGATTTGATGTGCAACTACTAAAAAGACCCTTTCTGCTATAGTGGGAGGTTAAATTTCATGTTCGGAAGCTTCCCTGTAAAGTTATGGCACGTTGCAGAAAACGTGTTTTCAGCCTGAGATAAGGTTGGTTCTGGAACGCCAAACATAAAAATGTTGATAACTTTTGAAAAACATTTCAGACAGCTTAAATTTTATGTGCAACTACTAGAAAGACCCTTTCTGCTATTGTGGGAGGTGAAAATTTCATGTTCTGAAGCTTCCCTGTAAAGTTATGGCACAATGCGTAAAACGCGTTTTCAGCCTGAGATAAGGTCGATTCCGGAACGCCAAACATAAAAATGTTGATAACTTTGGAAAAACACTTCAGACAGCTTAGATTTGATGTGCAACTACTAGAAAGACCATTTCTGCTATAGTAGGAGGTGAAAATGTCATGTTCTGAAGCTTCTCTGCAAAGTTATGGCACAATGCAGAAAACGCATTTTGAGCCTGAGATAAGGTCGATTCCCGAACGCCAAACATAAAAATGTTGATCACTTTCGAAAAACACTTCAGACAGCTTAGATTTGATGTGCAACTACTAGAAAGACCCTTTCTGCGATAGTGGGACGTGAAAATTTCATGTTCGGAAGCATCCATGCAAAGTTATGGCACAATGCAGAAAACGCGTTTTCAGCCAGAGATAAGGTCGATTCCGGAACGCCAAACATAAAAGTGTTGATAACTTTGGAAAAACACTTCAGACAGCTTAGATTTGATGTGCAACTACTAAAAAGACCCTTTCTGCTATAGTGGGAGGTTAAATTTCATGTTCGGAAGCTTTCATGCAAAGTTATGGCACAATGCAGACAACGCGTTTTCAGACTGAGATAAGGTCGATTCCGGAACGCCAAACATAAAAAATGTTGATAACTTTCGAAAAACACTTCAGACAGCTTAGATTTGATGTGTAACTACTAGAAAGACCCTTTCTGCTATAGTGGGAGGTGAACATTTCATGTTCTGAAGCTTCCCTGTAAAGTTATGGCACGTTGCAGAAAACGTGTTTTCAGCCTGAGATAAGGTTGGTTCTGGAACGCCAAACATAAAAATGTTGATAACTTTTGAAAAACATTTCAGACTGCTTAGATTTGATGTGCAACTACTAGAAAGACGCTTTCTGCTATAGTGGGAGGTGAACATTTCATGTTCTGAAGCTTCCCTGCAAAGTTATGGCACAATGCGTAAAACGCGTTTTCAGCCTGAGATAAGGTTGATTCCGGAACGCCAAACATAAAAATGTTGATAACTTTGGAAAAACACATCAGACAGCTTAGATTTGATGTGCAACTACTAGAAAGACCATTTCTGCTATTGTGGGAGGTCAAAATTTCATGTTCTGAAGCTTCCCTGCAGAGTTATGGCACAATGCGTAAAACGCGTTTTCAGCCTGAGATAAGGTCGATTCCGGAACGCCAAACATAAAAAAGTTGATAACTTTGGAAAACACTTCAGACAGCTTCGATTTGATGTGGAACTACAAGAAAGACCCTTTGTGCTATAGTGGGAGGTTTAAATTTAATGTTCAGAAGCTTCTCTGCAAAGTTATGGTACAATGCAGAAAACGCATTTTGAGCCAGAGATAAGGTCGATTCCGGAACGCCAAACATAAAAATGTTGATAACTTTGGAAAAACACTTCAGACAACTTAGATTTGATGTGCAACTGCTAGAAACACCCTTTCTGTTGTCGTGGGAGGTGAAAATTTCATGTTCTGAAGCTTCTCTGCAAAGTTATGGCACAATGCAGAAAACGCGTTTTCAGCCTGAGATAAGGTGGGTTCCGGAACGCCAAACATAAAAATGTTGATAAGTTTGGAAAAACACTTCAGACAGCTTTGATTTGATGTGCAACTACTAGAAAGGCCCTTTCTGCTATAGTGGGAGATGAAAATTTCATGTTCTGAAGCTTCCCTCCAAAGTTATGGCACAATGCAGAAAACGGCTTTTCAGCCTGAGATAAGGTCGATTCCGGAACGGCAAACATAAAAATGTTGATAACATTGGAAAAACACTTCAGACCGCTTAGATTTGATGTGCAACTACTAGAAAGACCCTTTCTGCTATAGTGGGAGGTGAAAATTTGATGTTCTGAAGCTTCCCTGCAAAGTTATGGCACAATGCAGAAAACGCGTTTTCAGCCTGAGATAAGGTCGATTCCGGAACACCAAACATAAAAATGTTGATAACATTGGAAAAACACTTATGACAGCTTCGATTTGATGTGCAACTAATAGAAAGGCCCTTTCTACTATAGTGGGAGGTGAAAATTTCATGTTCTGAGGCGTCACTGCAAAGTTATGGCACAATGCAGAAAACACGTTTTCAGCCTGAGATAAGGTCGATTCCGGAACGCCAAACATAAAAATGTTGATAACTTTGGAAAAACACTTCAGACAGTTTAGATTTGATGTGCAACTACTAGAAAGACCCTTTCTGCTACAGTGGGAGGTGAAAATTTCATGTTCTGAAGATTGCCTGCAAAGTTATGACACAATGCAGAAAACACGTTTTCAGCCTGAGATAAGGTCGATTCCGGAACGCCAAACATAAAAATGTTGATAAGTTTGGAAAAACACTTCAGACAGCTTCGATTTGATGTGCAACTACTAGAAAGGCCCTTTCTGCTATAGTGGGAGGTTTAAATTTAATGTTCAGAAGCTTGCCTGCAAAGTTATGGCAGAATGGAGAAAACGCACGCGTTTTCAGCCTGAAATAAGGTGGGTTCCAGAACGCCAAACATAAAATTGTTGATAACTTTGGAAAAACACTTCAGACAGCTTAGATTTGATGTGCAAGTACTAGAAAGACCCTTTCTGCTATAGTGTGAGGTTAAAATTTCATGTTCGGAAGCTTTCATGCCAAGTTATGGTACAATGCGTAAAACGCGTTTTCAGCCTGAGATAAGGTCGATTCCGGAACGCCAAACATAAAAATGTTGATAACTTTCGAAAAACAGTTCAGACAGCTTAGATTTGATGTGCAACTACTAGAAAGACCCATTCTGCTATTGTGGGAGGTCAAAATTTTATGTTCTGAAGCTTACCTGCAAAGTTATGGCACAATGCAGAAAACGATTTTTCATCCTGAGATAAGGTCGATTCCGGAACGCTAAACATAAAAATGTTGATATCTTTTGAAAAACACTTCAGACAGCTTAGATTTGTTGCGCAACTACTAGAAAGACCCTTTCTGCTATAGTGGGAGGTCAAAATTATATGTTCTGAAGCTTCCCTGCAAAGTTATGGGACAATGCAGATAACGATTTTTCATCCTGAGATAAGGTTGGTTCCGGAACGCCAAACATAAAAATGTTGATAACTTTGGAAAAACACTTCAGACAGCTTAAATTTGATGTGCAACTACTAGAAAGACCCTTTCTGCTATAGTGGGAGGTGAACATTTCATGTTCTGAAGCTTCCCTGTAAAGTTATGGCACAATGCGGAAAACGCGTTTTGAGCCTGAGATAAGGTCGATTCCGGAACGCCAAACATAAAAATGTTTATAACTTTGGAAAAACACTTCAGACAGCTTAAATTTGATGTGCAACTACTAGAAAGACCCTTTCTGCTATAGTGGGAGGTGAACATTTCATGTTCTGAAGCTTCCCTGTAAAGTTATGGCACAATGCGTAAAACGCGTTTTGAGCCTGAGATAAGGTCGATTACGGAACGCCAAACATAAAAATGTTGATAACTTTCGAAAAACTCTTCAGACAGCTTAGATTTGATGTGCAACTGCTACAAACACCCTTTTTGTTGTAGTGGGAGGTGAACATTTCATGTTCTGAAGCTCCCCTGGAAAGTTATGGCACAATGCAGAAAACGCATTTTGAGCCTGAGATAAGGTCGATTCCGGAACGCCAAACATAAAAGTGTTGATAACTTTGGAAAAACACTTCAGACAGCTTAGATTTGATGTGCAACTACTAAAAAGACCCTTTCTGCTATAGTGGGAGGTTAAATTTCATGTTCGGAAGCTTCCCTGTAAAGTTATGGCACGTTGCAGAAAACGTGTTTTCAGCCTGAGATAAGGTTGGTTCTGGAACGCCAAACATAAAAATGTTGATAACTTTTGAAAAACATTTCAGACAGCTTAAATTTTATGTGCAACTACTAGAAAGACCCTTTCTGCTATTGTGGGAGGTGAAAATTTCATGTTCTGAAGCTTCCCTGTAAAGTTATGGCACAATGCGTAAAACGCGTTTTCAGCCTGAGATAAGGTCGATTCCGGAACGCCAAACATAAAAATGTTGATAACTTTGGAAAAACACTTCAGACAGCTTAGATTTGATGTGCAACTACTAGAAAGACCATTTCTGCTATAGTAGGAGGTGAAAATGTCATGTTCTGAAGCTTCTCTGCAAAGTTATGGCACAATGCAGAAAACGCATTTTGAGCCTGAGATAAGGTCGATTCCCGAACGCCAAACATAAAAATGTTGATCACTTTCGAAAAACACTTCAGACAGCTTAGATTTGATGTGCAACTACTAGAAAGACCCTTTCTGCGATAGTGGGACGTGAAAATTTCATGTTCGGAAGCATCCATGCAAAGTTATGGCACAATGCAGAAAACGCGTTTTCAGCCAGAGATAAGGTCGATTCCGGAACGCCAAACATAAAAGTGTTGATAACTTTGGAAAAACACTTCAGACAGCTTAGATTTGATGTGCAACTACTAAAAAGACCCTTTCTGCTATAGTGGGAGGTTAAATTTCATGTTCGGAAGCTTTCATGCAAAGTTATGGCACAATGCAGACAACGCGTTTTCAGACTGAGATAAGGTCGATTCCGGAACGCCAAACATAAAAAATGTTGATAACTTTCGAAAAACACTTCAGACAGCTTAGATTTGATGTGTAACTACTAGAAAGACCCTTTCTGCTATAGTGGGAGGTGAACATTTCATGTTCTGAAGCTTCCCTGCAAAGTTATGGCACAATGCGTAAAACGCGTTTTCAGCCTGAGATAAGGTTGATTCCGGAACGCCAAACATAAAAATGTTGATAACTTTGGAAAAACACATCAGACAGCTTAGATTTGATGTGCAACTACTAGAAAGACCATTTCTGCTATTGTGGGAGGTCAAAATTTCATGTTCTGAAGCTTCCCTGCAGAGTTATGGCACAATGCGTAAAACGCGTTTTCAGCCTGAGATAAGGTCGATTCCGGAACGCCAAACATAAAAAAGTTGATAACTTTGGAAAACACTTCAGACAGCTTCGATTTGATGTGGAACTACAAGAAAGACCCTTTGTGCTATAGTGGGAGGTTTAAATTTAATGTTCAGAAGCTTCTCTGCAAAGTTATGGTACAATGCAGAAAACGCATTTTGAGCCAGAGATAAGGTCGATTCCGGAACGCCAAACATAAAAATGTTTATAACTTTGGAAAAACACTTCAGACAACTTAGATTTGATGTGCAACTGCTAGAAACACCCTTTCTGTTGTCGTGGGGGTTGAAAATTTCATGTTCTGAAGCTTCTCTGCAAAGTTATGGCACAATGCAGAAAACGCGTTTTCAGCCTGAGATAAGGTGAGTTCCGGAACGCCAAACATAAAAATGTTGATAAGTTTGGAAAAACACTTCAGACAGCTTTGGTTTGATGTGCAACTACTAGAAAGGCCCTTTCTGCTATAGTGGGAGATGAAAATTTCATGTTCTGAAGCTTCCCTCCAAAGTTATGGCACAATGCAGAAAACGGCTTTTCAGCCTGAGATAAGGTCGATTCCGGAACGCCAAACATAAAAATGTTAATAACTTTCGATAAACACTTCAGACAGCTTCGATTTGATGTGCAACTACTAGAAAGAGCCTTTCTGCTATAGTGTTAGGTCAAAATTTCATGTTCTGAGGCTTTATGCAAAGTTATGGCACAATGCGTAAAACGCGTTTTCAGCCTGAGATAAGGTCGATTCCGGAACGCCAAACATAAAAATGTTGATAACTTTGTAAAAACACTTCAGACAGCTTAGATTTGATGTGCAACTAGAAGACAGATCCTTTCTGCAATAGTGGGAGGTTAAAATTTCATATTCTGAAGTTTCCTGCACAGTTATGCCACAATGCAGAAAACAGGTTTTCAGCCTGAGATAAGGTGGGTTCCCGAACGCCAAACATAAAAATGTTGATAACTTTGAAAAAACACTTCAGACAGCTTAGATTTCACGTGAAACTACTAGAAAGACCCTTTCTGCTATAGTGGGAGGTTAAAATTTCATGTTCTGAAGCTTCCCTGCAAAGTTATGGCACAATGCGTAAAACGCGTTTACAGCCTGAGATAAGGTCGATTCCGAAACGCCAAACATAGAAATGTTGATAACTTTGGAAAAACACTTCAGACAACTTAGATTTGTTGAGCAACTACTAGAAAGACCCTTTCTACTATAGTGGAAGGTGAAAATTTCATGTTCTGAGGCTTCCCTGCAAAGTTATGGCACAATCCAAATAAGACGTTTTCAGACTGAGATAAGGTGGGTTCCGGAACGCCAAACATAAAAATGTTGATAACTTTGGAAAAACACTTCAGACAGCTTAGATTTGATGTGCAACTACTAGAAAGACCCTTTCTGCTATAGTGGGAGGTGAAAATTTCATTTCCTGAAGCTTCCCTGCAAAGTTATGGCACAAAGCGTAAAAAGCATTTTCAGCCTGAGATAAGGTCGATTCCGGAACGCCAAACATAAAAATGTTGATAACTTTGGAAAAACACTTCAGACAGCTTAGATTTGATGTGCAACTACTAGAAAGACCATTTCTGCTATAGTAGGAGGTGAAAATGTCATGTTCTGAAGCTTCTCTGCAAAGTTATGGCACAATGCAGAAAACGCATTTTGAGCCTGAGATAAGGTCGATTCCCGAACGCCAAACATAAAAATGTTGATAACTTTGAAAAAACACTTCAGACAGCTTAGATTTGATGTGCAACTTCTAGAAAGACCCTTTCTGCTATAGTGGGAGGTGAAAATTTCATTTCCTGAAGCTTCCCTGCAAAGTTATGGCACGAAGCGTAAAAAGCATTTTCAGCCTGAGATAAGGTTGATTCCGGAACGCCAAACATAAAAATGTCGATAACTTTCGAAAAACACTTCAGACAGCTTAGATTTGATGTGCAACTACTAGAAAGACCCTTTCTGCTATAGTGTTAGGTGAAAATTTCATGTTCTGAAGCTTCCCTGGAAAGTTATGGGACAATGCAGAAAACAATTTTTCATCCTGAGATCCGGTCGATTTTGTAACGCCAAACATTAAAATGTTGATAACTTTGGAAAAACACTTCAGACAGCTTAGATTTGATGTGCAACAACTAGAAAGACCCTTTCTGCTGTAGTGGGAGGTCGAAATTTCATGTTCTGAAGCTTCCCTGAGAAGTTATGGGACAATGCAGAAAATGATTTTTCAGCCTGAGATAAGGTGGGTTCTCAAATGCAAAACTTAAAAATGTTGATCACTTTGGAATAACACTTCAGACAGCTTAGATTTGATGTGCAACTACTAGAAAGACCCTTTCTGCTATAGTGGGAGGTGAAAAATTCATGTTCTAAAGGTTCCCTGCAAAGTTATGGCACAATGCGTAAAACGCGTTTTCAGCCTGAGATAAGGTCGATTCTGGAACGCCAAACATAAAAATGTTGATAACTTTGGAAAAACACCTCAGACAGCTTAGATTTGATGTGCAACTACTAGAAAGACCCTTTCTGCTATCGTGGGAGGTGAACATTTCATGTTCTGAAGCTTCCCTGAGATGTTATGGCACAATGCAGAAAATGCGTTTTCAGCCTGAGATAAGGTTGATTCCGGAACGCCAAACATAAAAATGTTGATAACTTTGGAAA
Source organism: Synchiropus splendidus (assembly GCF_027744825.2). NCBI lineage: Eukaryota > Metazoa > Chordata > Actinopteri > Syngnathiformes > Callionymidae > Synchiropus > Synchiropus splendidus. The sequence goes on from NC_071335.1 coordinate 39,970,159, forward strand.
AACACTTCAAACAGCTTAGATTTGATGTGCAACTACTAGAAAAACCCTTTCTGCGATAGGGGGGAGGTGAAAATTTCATTTTCTGAAGCTTCCCTGCAAAGTTATGGCACAAAGCGTAAAAAGCGTTTTCAGCCTGAGATAAGGTCGATTCCTTCCTTCCTTCCTTCCTTCTTCTGCCGCTTATCCGGGGTCGGGTCGCGGAGGCAGCATTCGGAGCAAGGAAGCCCAAACTTCCCGGTCCGCACAAACCTCCTCCAGCTCCTCCCGGGGGATCCCGAGGCGTTCCCAGGCCAGACCGGAGACATAATCTCTCCAGCGAGTCCTGGGTCTTCCCCGGGGTCTCCTCCCGGTAGGACATGCCCGGAACACCTCCCCAGGGAGGCGTCCAGGGGGCATCCGGATCAGATGCCCGAGCCACCTCAGCTGGTTCCTCTCGATGTGGAGGAGCAGCGGCTCCACCCCGAGCTCCTCCCGGATGACCGAGCTCCTCACCCTATCTCTAAGGGTGCGCCCAGCCACCCTGCGGAGGAAACTCATCTCAGCCGCTTGTATCCGCGATCTCATCCTTTCGGTCACTACCCAAAGCTCGTGACCATAGGTGAGGGTGGGAACGTAGATCGATCGGTAAATCGAGAGCTTCGTCTTGTGACTCAGCTCTCTCTTCACCACGACGGTCCGATACAGCGACCGCATCACTGCCGCCGCTGCACCAACCCGTCTATCAATCTCACGCTCCCTTTTTCCCTCACTCGAGAACAAGACCCCGAGATACTTAAACTCCGCCACTTGAGGCAAGACCTCTCCACCAACCTGGAGAGAGCAAACCACCGTGTTCCGGTCGAGAACCATGGCCTCAGACTTGGAGGTGCTGATCCTCATCCCGGCCGCTTCACACTCGGCTGCAAACCGACCCAGCGCATGCTGAAGGTCCCGGTCCGATGAGGCCAGCAGAACAACATCGTCCGCAAATAGCAGAGATGAAATTCTGTGGTTCCCGAACCGGATCCCCTCCGCCCCCTGGCTACGCCTAGAAATTCTGTCCATAAAAGTGATGAACAGAACCGGTGACAAAGGGCAGCCCTGGCGGAGACCAACATGCACCGGGAACAGGTCTGATTTCCTGCCGGCAATGCGAACCATGCTCCTGCTCCGGTCATACAAGGAGTGGACAGCCCCTAGCAGAGGGTCCCGCACCCCATATTCCCGGAGCACCCCCCACAGGACATCGCGAGGGACACGGTCGAACGCCTTCTCCAAATCCACAAAGCACATGTGGACTGGTTGGGCGAACTCCCATGAACCCTCGAGCACCCGGTGGAGGGTATAGAGCTGGTCCAGTGTTCCACGACCGGGACGAAAACCACACTGTTCCTCCTGGATCAGAGGTTCGACTATTGGCCGAAGTCTCCTCTCTAGTACCCTGGAATAGACTTTTCCAGGGAGGCTGAGGAGTGTGATCCCCCTATAGTTGGAACACACCCTCCGGTCCCCTTTCTTAAACAGGGGGACCACCACCCCGGTCTGCCAATCCAGAGGCACTGTCCTCGACTGCCACGCGATGCTGCAGAGACGTGTCAGCCACGACAGCCCTACAACATCCAGGGATTTCAGATACTCCGGACGGATCTCATCCACTCCCGGGGCCCTACCACCGAGGAGCTTACGAACAACCTCGGTGACTTCGGCCCGGGTGATGAGAGAGCCATCCGAGTCCTCAGTCCCCGCTTCCTGAGTGGAAGACGTGACGACGGGATTGAGGAGACCCTCGAAGTATTCTTTCCACCGCCCGACAACATCACCAGTCGAGGTCAGCAGTCTCCCACCCTCGCTGTAAACAGCACTGGTGAGGCACTGCTTCCCCCTTCTGAGTCGACGGACGGTTTGCCAGAACTTCTTCGAGGCCGACCAATAGTCCTCCTCCATGGCCTCTCCGAACTCCTCCCAGACCCGAGTTTTTGCCTCCAAGACTGCACGGGAAGCGGCACGCCTGGCCTGCCGGTACACGTCAGCTGCCTCAGGAGTCCCACAGGCCATCAAGACCCGATAGGACTCCTTCTTCAGCCTGACGGCATCCCTTACTTTCGGTGTCCACCACCGGGTTCGGGGATTGCCGCCGCGACAGGCACCGGAGACCTTGCGACCACAACTGCGTGCAGCCGCACTGACAATGGAGGAGGAGAACATGGACCACTCAGACTCCATGTCACCTACCTCCCTCGGGATCTGGGAGAAACTCTCCCGAAGGTGGGAGTTAAAGACCCCACTGACAGTGGGTTCCGCCAGGCGTTCCCAGCAGACCCTCACAATACGTTTGGGCCTGCCCGGTCTGACCGGCTTCCTCCCCTGCCAGCGGATCGCACTCACCACCAGGTGGTGATCGGTTGACAGCTCTGCCCCTCTCTTCACCCGAGTGTCCGAGACACGTGGCCGAAGGTCAGATGACACGATCACAAAGTCTATCATAGACCTCCGGCCAAGGGTGTCCTGGTGCCATGAGCACTTATGGACACCCTTGTGCTCAAACATGGTGTTCGTTATGGACAAACTGTGGGTGGCACAGAAGTCCAGTAATAGAACACCGCTCGGGTTCAGATCGGGTAGGCCGTTCTTCCCAATCACGCCCCTCCAGGTCTTGCTGTCATTGCCCACGTGGGCGTTGAAGTCTCCCAGTAGAACAATGGAGTCCCCGGTTGGGGCACTGTCGAGTACCCCTCCCAGTGACTCCAAGAAAGCCGGGTAGTCTACACTGCTGTTCGGCCCGTAAACCGCAACCGCTGTGAGACACCTGTCCCCAACCCGTAGGCGTAGGGACGCGACCCTCTCGTTCACCGGGGTAAACCCCAACACGAAGCTGCAGAGCTGCGGGGCTATGAGCAAGCCTACGCCAGCCCGCCGCCTCTCCCCGCGGACAACTCCAGAAAAGTAGAGGGTCCAGCCTTTCTCAAGGAGTTGGGTTCCAGAGCCCAGGCTGTGCGTGGAGGAGAGCCCGACTATATCTAGCCGGTACCTCTCAACCTCCTGCACAAGCTCAGGCTCTTTCCCCCCCAGCGAAGTGACATTCCATGTCCCAAGAGCCAGAGAATGTCCACACGAACCAGGTCGTCGGGCCCCCCGGCCTCGACTGCTACCTAGTTCTCTATGCACCCGACCCCTATGACTCCCTCTGTGGGTGGTGGGTCCGCAGGAGGGATAAGGTCGATTCCGGAACGCCAAACATAAAAATGTTGATAACTTTGGAAAAACACTTCAGACAGCTTAGATTTGATTTGCAACTACTAGAAAGACCCTTTCTGCTATAGTTGGACGTGAACATTTCATGTTCTGAAGTTTCCCTGCATAGTTATGGGACAATGCAGAAAACGATTTTTCATCCTGAGATTAGGTCGATTCCGGAACGCCAAACATAAAAATGTTGATAACTTTCGAAAAACACTTCAGAGAGCTTAGATTTGAAGTGCAACTACTAGAAAGACCCTTTCTGCTATAGTGCGATGTGAAAATCTCATGTTCCGAAGCTTCCCTGCAAAGTTATGGCACAATTCCGAAAACGCGTTTTCAGCCTGAGATAAGGTCGATTCCGGAACGCCAAACATAAAAATGTTGATAACTTTGGAAAAACACTTCAGACGGCTTAGATTTGATGTGCAAGTACTATAAAGACCTTTTCTGCTATTGTGGAACTTTAAATTGTCATTTTCTGATGCATCCCTGCAAGGTTATGGCACAATGCAGAAAACACGTTTTCAGTCAGAGATAAGGTTGATTCCGGAACGCCAAACATAAGAATGTTGATAACTTTGGAAAAACACTTCAGACAACTTAGATTTCACGTGAAACTACTAGAAAGACCCTTTCTGCTATAGTGGGAGGTGAAAATGTCATGTTCTGAAGCTTCGCTGCAAAGTTATGGCACAATGCGTAAAACTCGTTTTCAGCCTGAGATGAGGTTGATTTCAGAACGGCAAACATAAAAATGTTGATAACTTTGGAAAAACACTTCAGACAGCTAAGATTTGATGTGCAACTACTAGAAAGACCCGTTCTGCTACTGTGGGAGGTGAAAATTTCATGTTCTGAAGGTTACTTACAAATTTATGCCACAATGCAGAAAACGCGTTTTCGGCCTGAGATAAGGTCGATTCAGGAACACCAAACATAAAAATGTTGAAAAGTTTCGAAAAACACTTCAGACAGCTTAGATTTGATGTGCAACTACTAGAAAGAACCTTTCTGCTATAGTTGGACGTGAAAATTTCATGTTCTGAAGTTTCCCTGCAAGGTTATGGCACAATGCAGAAAACACGTTTTCAGTCAGAGATAAGGTGGGTTCTCAAATGCAAAACGTAAAAATGTTGATCACTTTGGAATAACACTTCAGACAGCTTAGATTTGATGTGCAACTACTAGAAAGACCCTTTCTGCTATAGTGGGAGGTGAAAAATTCATGTTCTAAAGGTTCCCTGCAAAGTTATGGCACAATGCGTAAAACACGTTTTCAGCCTGAGATAAGGTCGATTCTGGAACGCCAAACATAAAAATGTTGATAACTTTGGAAAAACACCTCAGACAGCTTAGATTTGATTTGCAACTACTAGAAAGACCCTTTCTGCTATAGTGGAAGTCAAAATTTCATGTTCTGAAGCTTCCCTGGAAAGTTATGGGACAATGCAGAAAACGCGATTTCAGCCTGAGATAAGGTGGGTTCCGAAACGCCAAACGTAAAAATGTTGATCACTTTTGAACAACACTTCAGACAGCTTAGATTTGATGTGCAACTACTAGAAAGACCCTTTCTGCTATAGTGGGAGGTGAACATTTCATGTTCTGAAGCTTCCCTGCAAAGTTATGGCACAATGCGTAAAACGCGTTTTCAGCCTGAGATAAGGTCGATTCTGGAACGCCAAACATAAAAATGTTGATAACTTTGGAAAAACACCTCAGACAGCTTAGATTTGATGTGCAACTACTAGAAAGACCCTTTCTGCTATCGTGGGAGGTGAACATTTCATGTTCTGAAGCTTCCCTGAGATGTTATGGCACAATGCAGAAAATGCGTTTTCAGCCTGAGATAAGGTTGATTCCGGAACGCCAAACATAAAAATGTTGATAACTTTGGAAAAACACTTCAAACAGCTTAGATTTGATGTGCAACTACTAGAAAAACCCTTTCTGCGATAGGGGGGAGGTGAAAATTTCATGTTCTGAAGCTTTTTGCAAAGTTATGGCACAATGCATAAAACGCGTTTTCAGCCTGAGATAAGGTGGGTTCCGGAACGCCAAACATAAAAATGTTGATAACTTTCGAAAAACACTTCAGAGAGCTTAGATTTGAAGTGCAACTACTAGAAAGACCCTTTCTGCTATAGTGCGATGTGAAAATCTCATGTTCCGAAGCTTCCCTGCAAAGTTATGGCACAATTCCGAAAACGCGTTTTCAGCCTGAGATAAGGTCGATTCCGGAACGCCAAACATAAAAATGTTGATAACTTTGGAAAAACACTTCAGACGGCTTAGATTTGATGTGCAAGTACTATAAAGACCTTTTCTGCTATTGTGGAACTTTAAATTGTCATTTTCTGATGCATCCCTGTAAAGGTATGGCACAATACAGAAAACGGGGTGTTCAGCCTGAGATAAGGTTGATTCCGGAACGTCAAACATAAAAATGTTGATAACGTTGGATAGCCACTTCAGACAGATTAGATTTGATGTGCAACTACTAGGAAGACCCTTTCTGCTATAGTGGGAGGTGAAAATTTCATGTCCTAAAGCTTTATGCAAAGTTATGCCACAATGCAGGAAACGCGTTTTCAGCCTGAGACAAGGTGGGTTCCGGAACGCCAAACATAAAAATGTTGAAAACTTTCGAAAAACACTTCAGACAGCTTAGATTTGATGTGCAACTACGAGAAAGACCCTTACTGCTACAGTGGGAGGTGAAAATGTCATGTTCTGAAGCTTCGCTGGAAAGTTATGGCACAATGCGTAAAACTTGTTTTCAGCCTGAGATGAGGTTGATTTCAGAACGGCAAACATAAAAATGTTGATAACTTTGGAATAACACTTCAGACAGCTTAGATTTGATGTGCAACTACTAGAAAGAACCTTTCTGCTATAGTTGGACGTGAAAATTTCATGTTCTGAAGTTTCCCTGCAAGGTTATGGCACAATGCAGAAAACACGTTTTCAGTCAGAGATAAGGTTGATTCCGGAACGCCAAACATAAGAATGTTGATAACTTTGGAAAAACACTTCAGACAACTTAGATTTCACGTGAAACTACTAGAAAGACCCTTTCTGCTATAGTGGGAGGTGAAAATGTCATGTTCTGAAGCTTCGCTGCAAAGTTATGGCACAATGCGTAAAACTCGTTTTCAGCCTGAGATGAGGTTGATTTCAGAACGGCAAACATAAAAATGTTGATAACTTTGGAAAAACACTTCAGACAGCTTAGATTTGATGTGCAACTACTAGAAAGACCCTTTCTGCTACTGTGGGAGGTGAAAATTTCATGTTCTGAAGGTTACTTACAAATTTATGCCACAATGCAGAAAACGCGTTTTCGGCCTGAGATAAGGTCGATTCAGGAACACCAAACATAAAAATGTTGAAAACTTTCGAAAAACACTTCAGACAGCTTAGATTTGATGTGCAACTACTAGAAAGAACCTTTCTGCTATAGTGGGAGGAGAAAATTTCATGTTCTGAAGTCTCCCTGCAAAGTTATCGCACAATGCAGAAAACGCGTTTTCAGCCAGAGATAAGGTGGGTTCCAGAACGCCAAACATAAAAATGTTGATAACGTTGGAAAAACACTTCAGACAGCTTAGATTTGATGTGCAACTACTAGAAAGTCACTTTCTGCTATAGTGGGAGGAGAAAATTTCATGTTCTGAAGTCTCCCTGCAAAGTTATGGCACAATGCAGAAAACGCGTTTTCAGCCTGAGATAAGGTGGGTTTCGGAACGCCAAACATAAAAGTGTTGATAACTTTCGAAAAACACTTCAGACAGCTTAGATTTGATGTGCAACTACTAGAAAGTCACTTTCTGCTATAGTGGCAGGAGAAAATTTCATGTTCTGAAGTCTCCCTGCAAAGTTATGGCACAATGCAGAAAATGCATTTTCATCCGGAGATAAGTTCGCTTCCGAAACGACAAACATAAAAATGTTCATAACTTTGGAAAAACACTTTCGACAGCTTAGATTTGATGTGCAACTACGAGAAAGACCCTTTCTGCTATAGTGGGAGGTGAAAATTTCATGTTCAGAAGCTTCCCTGCAAAGTTATGGCAGAATGCATAAATCGCGTTATCAGCCTGAGATAAGGTCGATTCCGGAACGCCAAACATAAAAATGTTGATAACGTTGGATAGCCACTTCAGACAGATTAGATTTGATGTGCAACTACTAGGAAGACCCTTTCTGCTATAGTGGGAGGTGAAAATTTCATGTCCTAAAGCTTTATGCAAAGTTATGCCACAATGCAGGAAACGCGTTTTCAGCCTGAGACAAGGTGGGTTCCGGAACGCCAAACATAAAAATGTTGAAAACTTTCGAAAAACACTTCAGACAGCTTAGATTTGATGTGCAACTACGAGAAAGACCCTTACTGCTATAGTGGGAGGTGAAAATGTCATGTTCTGAAGCTTCGCTGCAAAGTTATGGCACAATGCGTAAAACTCGTTTTCAGCCTGAGATGAGGTTGATTTCAGAACGGCAAACATAAAAATGTTGATAACTTTGGAATAACACTTCAGACAGCTTAGATTTGATGTGCAACTACTAGAAAGAACCTTTCTGCTATAGTTGGACGTGAAAATTTCATGTTCTGAAGTTTCCCTGCAAGGTTATGGCACAATGCAGAAAACACGTTTTCAGTCAGAGATAAGGTTGATTCCGGAACGCCAAACATAAGAATGTTGATAACTTTGGAAAAACACTTCAGACAACTTAGATTTCACGTGAAACTACTAGAAAGACCCTTTCTGCTATAGTGGGAGGTGAAAATTTCATGTTCTGAAGCTTTTTGCAAAGTTATGGCACAATGCATAAAACGCGTTTTCAGCCTGAGATAAGGTGGGTTCCGGAACGCCAAACATAAAAATGTTGATAACTTTCGAAAAACACTTCAGAGAGCTTAGATTTGAAGTGCAACTACTAGAAAGACCCTTTCTGCTATAGTGCGATGTGAAAATCTCATGTTCCGAAGCTTCCCTGCAAAGTTATGGCACAATTCCGAAAACGCGTTTTCAGCCTGAGATAAGGTCGATTCCGGAACGCCAAACATAAAAATGTTGATAACTTTGGAAAAACACTTCAGACGGCTTAGATTTGATGTGCAAGTACTATAAAGACCTTTTCTGCTATTGTGGAACTTTAAATTGTCATTTTCTGATGCATCCCTGTAAAGGTATGGCACAATACAGAAAACGGGGTGTTCAGCCTGAGATAAGGTTGATTCCGGAACGTCAAACATAAAAATGTTGATAACGTTGGATAGCCACTTCAGACAGCTTAGATTTGATGTGCAACTACTAGAAAGACCCTTTCTGCTACTGTGGGAGGTGAAAATTTCATGTTCTGAAGGTTACTTACAAATTTATGCCACAATGCAGAAAACGCGTTTTCGGCCTGAGATAAGGTCGATTCAGGAACACCAAACATAAAAATGTTGAAAACTTTCGAAAAACACTTCAGACAGCTTAGATTTGATGTGCAACTACTAGAAAGAACCTTTCTGCTATAGTGGGAGGAGAAAATTTCATGTTCTGAAGTCTCCCTGCAAAGTTATCGCACAATGCAGAAAACGCGTTTTCAGCCAGAGATAAGGTGGGTTCCAGAACGCCAAACATAAAAATGTTGATAACGTTGGAAAAACACTTCAGACAGCTTAGATTTGATGTGCAACTACTAGAAAGTCACTTTCTGCTATAGTGGGAGGAGAAAATTTCATGTTCTGAAGTCTCCCTGCAAAGTTATGGCACAATGCAGAAAACGCGTTTTCAGCCTGAGATAAGGTGGGTTTCGGAACGCCAAACATAAAAGTGTTGATAACTTTCGAAAAACACTTCAGACAGCTTAGATTTGATGTGCAACTACTAGAAAGTCACTTTCTGCTATAGTGGGAGGTGAAAATTTCATGTTCTGAAGCTTTCCTGCAAAGTTATGGCAAATTGCGTAAAACGCGTTTTCAGCCTGAGATAAGGTTGTTTCTGGAACGCCAAACATAAAAATGGTGTTAACTTTGGAAAAACACTTCAAACAGCTTAGATTTGATGTGCAACTACTAGAAAGACCCTTTCTGCTATTCTGGGATGTTAAAATTTCATCTTCTGAAGCTTCCCTGCAAAGTTATGGCACAATGCAGAAAACGCGTTTTCAGCCGGAGATAAGGTCGGTTCCGTAACGCCAACATAAAAATGTTGATAAGTTTGGAAAAACACTTCAGACAACTTAGATTTGATGTGCAACTACGAGAAATACCCTTTCTGCTATAGTGGCAGGAGAAAATTTCATGTTCTGAAGTCTCCCTGCAAAGTTATGGCACAATGCAGAAAATGCATTTTCATCCGGAGATAAGTTCGCTTCCGAAACGACAAACATAAAAATGTTCACAACTTTGGAAAAACACTTTCGACAGCTTAGATTTGATGTGCAACTACTAGAAAGACCCTTTCTGCTATAGTGGGAGGTGAAAATTTCATGTTCAGAAGCTTCCCTGCAAAGTTATGGCAGAATGCATAAATCGCGTTATCAGCCTGAGATAAGGTCGATTCCGGAACGCCAAACATAAAAATGTTGATAACGTTGGATAGCCACTTCAGACAGATTAGATTTGATGTGCAACTACTAGGAAGACCCTTTCTGCTATAGTGGGAGGTGAAAATTTCATGTCCTAAAGCTTTATGCAAAGTTATGCCACAATGCAGGAAACGCGTTTTCAGCCTGAGACAAGGTGGGTTCCGGAACGCCAAACATAAAAATGTTGAAAACTTTCGAAAAACACTTCAGACAGCTTAGATTTGATGTGCAACTACGAGAAAGACCCTTACTGCTATAGTGGGAGGTGAAAATGTCATGTTCTGAAGCTTCGCTGTAAAGTTATGGCACAATGCGTAAAACTCGTTTTCAGCCTGAGATGAGGTTGATTTCAGAACGGCAAACATAAAAATGTTGATAACTTTGGAATAACACTTCAGACAGCTTAGATTTGATGTGCAACTACTAGAAAGAACCTTTCTGCTATAGTTGGACGTGAAAATTTCATGTTCTGAAGTTTCCCTGCAAGGTTATGGCACAATGCAGAAAACACGTTTTCAGTCAGAGATAAGGTTGATTCCGGAACGCCAAACATAAGAATGTTGATAACTTTGGAAAAACACTTCAGACAACTTAGATTTCACGTGAAACTACTAGAAAGACCCTTTCTGCTATAGTGGGAGGTGAAAATTTCATGTTCTGAAGCTTTTTGCAAAGTTATGGCACAATGCATAAAACGCGTTTTCAGCCTGAGATAAGGTGGGTTCCGGAACGCCAAACATAAAAATGTTGATAACTTTCGAAAAACACTTCAGAGAGCTTAGATTTGAAGTGCAACTACTAGAAAGACCCTTTCTGCTATAGTGCGATGTGAAAATCTCATGTTCCGAAGCTTCCCTGCAAAGTTATGGCACAATTCCGAAAACGCGTTTTCAGCCTGAGATAAGGTCGATTCCGGAACGCCAAACATAAAAATGTTGATAACTTTGGAAAAACACTTCAGACGGCTTAGATTTGATGTGCAAGTACTATAAAGACCTTTTCTGCTATTGTGGAACTTTAAATTGTCATTTTCTGATGCATCCCTGTAAAGGTATGGCACAATACAGAAAACGGGGTGTTCAGCCTGAGATAAGGTTGATTCCGGAACGTCAAACATAAAAATGTTGATAACGTTGGATAGCCACTTCAGACAGATTAGATTTGATGTGCAACTACTAGGAAGACCCTTTCTGCTATAGTGGGAGGTGAAAATTTCATGTCCTAAAGCTTTATGCAAAGTTATGCCACAATGCAGGAAACGCGTTTTCAGCCTGAGACAAGGTGGGTTCCGGAACGCCAAACATAAAAATGTTGAAAACTTTCGAAAAACAATTCAGACAGCTTAGATTTGATGTGCAACTACGAGAAAGACCCTTACTGCTATAGTGGGAGGTGAAAATGTCATGTTCTGAAGCTTCGCTGCAAAGTTATGGCACAATGCGTAAAACTCGTTTTCAGCCTGAGATGAGGTTGATTTCAGAACGGCAAACATAAAAATGTTGATAACTTTGGAATAACACTTCAGACAGCTTAGATTTGATGTGCAACTACTAGAAAGAACCTTTCTGCTATAGTTGGACGTGAAAATTTCATGTTCTGAAGTTTCCCTGCAAGGTTATGGCACAATGCAGAAAACACGTTTTCAGTCAGAGATAAGGTTGATTCCGGAACGCCAAACATAAGAATGTTGATAACTTTGGAAAAACACTTCAGACAACTTAGATTTCACGTGAAACTACTAGAAAGACCCTTTCTGCTATAGTGGGAGGTGAAAATGTCATGTTCTGAAGCTTCGCTGCAAAGTTATGGCACAATGCGTAAAACTCGTTTTCAGCCTGAGATGAGGTTGATTTCAGAACGGCAAACATAAAAATGTTGATAACTTTGGAAAAACACTTCAGACAGCTTAGATTTGATGTGCAACTACTAGAAAGACCCTTTCTGCTACTGTGGGAGGTGAAAATTTCATGTTCTGAAGGTTACTTACAAATTTATGCCACAATGCAGAAAACGCGTTTTCGGCCTGAGATAAGGTCGATTCAGGAACACCAAACATAAAAATGTTGATAACTTTGGAAAAACACTTCAGACAGCTTCGATTTGATGTGCAATTACGAGAAAGACCCTTTCTGCGATAGTGGGAGGTGAACATTTCATGTTCTGAAGCTTCCCTGAGAAGTTATGGCACAATGCAGAAAACGCGTTTTCAGCCTGACATAAGGTGGGTTCTGGAACGCCAAACATAAAAATGTTGATAACTTTGGAACAACACTTCAGACAGCTTAGATTTGATGTGCAACTACTAGAAAGACCCTTTCTGCTAGAGTGGGAGGTAAAAATTTAATTTTCTGAAGCTTCCATGCAAAGTTATGGCACAATGCAGACAACGCGTTTGCAGCCTGAGATAAGGTTGATTCCGGAATGCCAAACGTAAAAATGTTGATAACTTTGGAACAACACTTCAGACAGCTTAGATTTCATGTGCAACTACTAGAAAGACTCTTTCTGCTATAGTGGGAGGTGAAACTTTCATGTTCTGAAGCTTTCCTTCAAAGTTATGGGACAATGCAGAAAACGCATTTTCAGCCTGAGATAAGGTGGGTTCCGGAACGCCAAACATAAAAATGTTGATAACTTTGGAAAAACACTTCAAACAGCTTAGATTTGATGTGCAACTACTAGAAAGAGCCTTTCTGCTACAGTGGGTGGTTAAAATTTCATGTTCATAAGCTTCCCTGCAAAGTTAAGGAACAATGCAGAAAACGCGTTTTCAGCCTGAGATAAGGTCGATTCCGGAACGCCATACAGAAAAATGTTGATAACTTTGGAAAAAACATTTCAGACAGCTTAGATTTGATGTGCAACTACAAGAAAGACCCTTTCTGCTATAGTGGGAGGTGAACATTTCATGTTCTGAAGCTTCCCTGCAAACTTATGGGACAATACAGAAAACAATTTTTCAAACTGACATAAGGTCGATTCCTGAACGCCAAACATGAAAATGTTGATAACTTTGGAAAAACTCATCAGACAGCTTAGATTTGATGTGCAACTACTAGAAAGACACTTTCTGCAACAGTGGGAGGTTAAAATTTCATGTTCTGAAGCTTCCCTGCTAAGTTATGGCACAATGCAGAAAACGCGTTTTCAGCCTGAGATAAGGTCGATTCCGGAACGCCATACAGAAAAATGTTGATAACTTTGGAAAAAACATTTCAGACAGCTTAGATTTGATGTGCAACTACAAGAAAGACCCTTTCTGCTATAGTGGGAGGTGAACATTTCATGTTCTGAAGCTTCCCTGCAAACTTATGGGACAATACAGAAAACAATTTTTCAAACTGACATAAGGTCGATTCCTGAACGCCAAACATGAAAATGTTGATAACTTTGGAAAAACTCATCAGACAGCTTAGATTTGATGTGCAACTACTAGAAAGACACTTTCTGCAACAGTGGGAGGTTAAAATTTCATGTTCTGAAGCTTCCCTGCTAAGTTATGGCACAATGCAGAAAACGCGTTTTCAGCCTGAGATAAGGTGGGTTCCGGAACGACAAACATAAAAATGTTGATAACTTTCGAAAAACACTTCAGACAGATTAGATTTGATGTGCAACTATTAGAAAGAACCTGTTTGTCATAGTGGGAGCTGAAAATTTAATGTTCTGATGCTTCCCTGCAAAGTTAAGGAACAATGCAGAAAACGCGTTTTCAGCCTGAGATAAGGTGGGTTCCGGAACGCCAAACATAAAAATGTTTATAACTTTGGAAAAACACTTCAGACAGCTTAGATTTGATGTGCAACTACTAGAAAGAACCTTTCTGCTATAGTGGGAGGTCAAAATTTCATGTTCTGAAGCTTCCCTGGAAAGTTATGGGACAATGCAGAAAACGCATTTTCATCCTGAGATAAGGTCGATTCCGGAACGCCAAACATAAAAATGTTGATAACTTTGGAAAAACACTTCAGACAGCTTAGATTTGATGTGAAACTACTAGAAAGACCCTTTCTGCTATAGTGGGAGGTGAACATTTCATGTTCTGAAGCTTCCCTGCAAAGTTATGGCATAATGCAGAAAACGCGTTTTCAGCCTTAGATAAGGTCGATTCTGGAACGCCAAACATAAAAATGTTGATAACTTTCGAAAAACACTTCAGACAGCTTAGATTTGATGTGAAACTACTAGAAAGACCCTTTCTGCTATAGTGGGAGGTGAACATTTCATGTTCTGAAGCTTCCCTGGAAAGTTATGGCACAATGCAGAAAACGCGTTTTCAGCTTGAGATAAGGTGGGTTCCGGATCGCCAAACATAAAAATGTTGATAACTTTCGAAAAACACTTCAGACAGCTTAGATTTGATGTGAAACTACTAGAAAGACCCGTTCTCCTATAGTGGGAGGTGAAAATTTCATGTTCGGAAGCTTCCATGCAAAGTAATGGCACAACACAGACAACGCTTTTTTAGCCTGAAATAACGTCGATTCTGGAACAGCAAACATAAAAATGTTGATAACTTTCGAAAAACACTTCAGACAGCTTAGATTTGATGTGCAACTACGAGAAAGTCTCTTTCTGCGATGGTGGGACGTTAAAATTTCATGTTCTGAAGCTTCCCTGGAAAGTCATGGGACAATGCAGAAAACGATTTTTCATCCTGAGATAAGGTCGATTTCGGAACGCCAAACATAAAAATGTTGATAACTTTGGAAAAACACTTCAGACAGCTTAGATTTGATGTGCAACTACTAGAAAGACCCTTTCTGCTATAGTGGGAGGTTAAAATTTCATGTTCTGAAGCTTCCCTGCAAAGTTATGGCACAATGCAGAAAACGTGTTTTCAGCCTGAGATAAGTTGGGTTCCGAAACGCCAAACGTAAAAATGTTGATCACTTTGGAACAACACTTCAGACAGCTTAGATTTGATGTGCAACTACAAGAAAGACCCTTTCTGCTATAGTGGGAGGTGAAAATTTCATGTTCTAAAGCTTCCATGCAAAGTTATGGCACAATGCAGAAAACGCGTTTTCAGCCAGAGATAAGGAGGGTTCCGGAACGCCAAACATAAAAATGTTGATAACTTTGGAAAAACAGTTCAGACAGCTTAGATTTGATGTGCAACTACTAGAAAGACCCTTTCTGCTATAGTGGGAGGTGAACATTTCATGTTCTGAAGCTTCCGTGCAAAGTTATGGGACAATGCAGAAAACGATTTTTCATCCTGAGATAAGGTCGATTCCGGAACGCCAAACATAAAAATGTTGATAACTTTCGAAAAACACTTCAGACAGCTTAGATTTGATGTGCAACTACGAGAAAGACTCTTTCTGCGATGGTGGGACGTTAAAATTTCATGTTCTGAAGCTTCCCTGGAAAGTCATGGGACAATGCAGAAAACGATTTTTCATCCTGAGATAAGGTCGATTTCGGAACGCCAAACATAAAAATGTTGATAACTTTGGAAAAACACTTCAGACAGCTTAGATTTGATGTGCAACTACTAGAAAGACCCTTTCTGCTATAGTGGGAGGTTAAAATTTCATGTTCTGAAGCTTCCCTGCAAAGTTATGGCACAATGCAGAAAACGCGTTTTCAGCCTGAGATAAGGTGGGTTCCGAAACGCCAAACGTAAAAATGTTGATCACTTTGGAACAACACTTCAGACAGCTTAGATTTGATGTGCAACTACAAGAAAGACCCTTTCTGCTATAGTGGGAGGTGAAAATTTCATGTTCTAAAGCTTCCATGCAAAGTTATGGCACAATGCAGAAAACGCGTTTTCAGCCAGAGATAAGGAGGGTTCCGGAACGCCAAACATAAAAATGTTGATAACTTTGGAAAAACAGTTCAGACAGCTTAGATTTGATGTGCAACTACTAGAAAGACCCTTTCTGCTATAGTGGGAGGTGAACATTTCATGTTCTGAAGCTTCCGTGCAAAGTTATGGGACAATGCAGAAAACGATTTTTCATCCTGAGATAAGGTCGATTCCGGAACGCCAAACATAAAAATGTTGATAACTTTCGAAAAACACTTCAGACAGCTTAGATTTGATGTGCAACTACTAGAAAAACCCTTTCTGCTATAGTGGGAGGTGAACATTTCATTTTCTGATGCTTCCCTGCAAAGTTATGGCACAATGCGTAAAACTCGTTTTCAGCCTGAGATGAGGTTGATTTCAGAACGGCAAACATAAAAATGTTGATAACTTTGGAATAACACTTCAGACAGCTTAGATTTGATGTGCAACTACTAGAAAGACCCTTTCTGCTATAGTGGGAGGTTAAAATTTCATGTTCTGAAGCTTCCCTGCAAAGTTATGGCACAATGCAGAAAACGCGTTTTCAGCCTGAGATAAGGTGGGTTCCGAAACGCCAAACGTAAAAATGTTGATCACTTTGGAACAACACTTCAGACAGCTTAGATTTGATGTGCAACTACAAGAAAGACCCTTTCTGCTATAGTGGGAGGTGAAAATTTCATGTTCTAAAGCTTCCATGCAAAGTTATGGCACAATGCAGAAAACGCGTTTTCAGCCAGAGATAAGGAGGGTTCCGGAACGCCAAACATAAAAATGTTGATAACTTTGGAAAAACAGTTCAGACAGCTTAGATTTGATGTGCAACTACTAGAAAGACCCTTTCTGCTATAGTGGGAGGTGAACATTTCATGTTCTGAAGCTTCCGTGCAAAGTTATGGGACAATGCAGAAAACGATTTTTCATCCTGAGATAAGGTCGATTCCGGAACGCCAAACATAAAAATGTTGATAACTTTCGAAAAACACTTCAGACAGCTTAGATTTGATGTGCAACTACTAGAAAAACCCTTTCTGCTATAGTGGGAGGTGAACATTTCATTTTCTGATGCTTCCCTGCAAAGTTATGGCACAATGCGTAAAACTCGTTTTCAGCCTGAGATGAGGTTGATTTCAGAACGGCAAACATAAAAATGTTGATAACTTTGGAAAAACACTTCAGACAGCTTAGATTTGATGTGCAACTACTAGAAAGACCCTTTCTGCTACTGTGGGAGGTGAAAATTTCATGTTCTGAAGGTTACTTACAAATTTATGCCACAATGCAGAAAACGCGTTTTCGGCCTGAGATAAGGTCGATTCAGGAACACCAAACATAAAAATGTTGATAACTTTGGAAAAACACTTCAGACAGCTTCGATTTGATGTGCAATTACGAGAAAGACCCTTTCTGCGATAGTGGGAGGTGAACATTTCATGTTCTGAAGCTTCCCTGAGAAGTTATGGCACAATGCAGAAAACGCGTTTTCAGCCTGACATAAGGTGGGTTCTGGAACGCCAAACATAAAAATGTTGATAACTTTGGAACAACACTTCAGACAGCTTAGATTTGATGTGCAACTACTAGAAAGACCCTTTCTGCTAGAGTGGGAGGTAAAAATTTAATTTTCTGAAGCTTCCATGCAAAGTTATGGCACAATGCAGACAACGCGTTTGCAGCCTGAGATAAGGTTGATTCCGGAATGCCAAACGTAAAAATGTTGATAACTTTGGAACAACACTTCAGACAGCTTAGATTTGATGTGCAACTACAAGAAAGACCCTTTCTGCTATAGTGGGAGGTGAACATTTCATGTTCTGAAGCTTCCCTGCAAACTTATGGGACAATACAGAAAACAATTTTTCAAACTGACATAAGGTCGATTCCTGAACGCCAAACATGAAAATGTTGATAACTTTGGAAAAACTCATCAGACAGCTTAGATTTGATGTGCAACTACTAGAAAGACACTTTCTGCAACAGTGGGAGGTTAAAATTTCATGTTCTGAAGCTTCCCTGCTAAGTTATGGCACAATGCAGAAAACGCGTTTTCAGCCTGAGATAAGGTCGATTCCGGAACGCCATACAGAAAAATGTTGATAACTTTGGAAAAAACATTTCAGACAGCTTAGATTTGATGTGCAACTACAAGAAAGACCCTTTCTGCTATAGTGGGAGGTGAACATTTCATGTTCTGAAGCTTCCCTGCAAACTTATGGGACAATACAGAAAACAATTTTTCAAACTGACATAAGGTCGATTCCTGAACGCCAAACATGAAAATGTTGATAACTTTGGAAAAACTCATCAGACAGCTTAGATTTGATGTGCAACTACTAGAAAGACACTTTCTGCAACAGTGGGAGGTTAAAATTTCATGTTCTGAAGCTTCCCTGCTAAGTTATGGCACAATGCAGAAAACGCGTTTTCAGCCTGAGATAAGGTGGGTTCCGGAACGACAAACATAAAAATGTTGATAACTTTCGAAAAACACTTCAGACAGATTAGATTTGATGTGCAACTATTAGAAAGAACCTGTTTGTCATAGTGGGAGCTGAAAATTTAATGTTCTGATGCTTCCCTGCAAAGTTAAGGAACAATGCAGAAAACGCGTTTTCAGCCTGAGATAAGGTGGGTTCCGGAACGCCAAACATAAAAATGTTTATAACTTTGGAAAAACACTTCAGACAGCTTAGATTTGATGTGCAACTACTAGAAAGAACCTTTCTGCTATAGTGGGAGGTCAAAATTTCATGTTCTGAAGCTTCCCTGGAAAGTTATGGGACAATGCAGAAAACGCATTTTCATCCTGAGATAAGGTCGATTCCGGAACGCCAAACATAAAAATGTTGATAACTTTGGAAAAACACTTCAGACAGCTTAGATTTGATGTGAAACTACTAGAAAGACCCTTTCTGCTATAGTGGGAGGTGAACATTTCATGTTCTGAAGCTTCCCTGCAAAGTTATGGCATAATGCAGAAAACGCGTTTTCAGCCTTAGATAAGGTCGATTCTGGAACGCCAAACATAAAAATGTTGATAACTTTCGAAAAACACTTCAGACAGCTTAGATTTGATGTGAAACTACTAGAAAGACCCTTTCTGCTATAGTGGGAGGTGAACATTTCATGTTCTGAAGCTTCCCTGGAAAGTTATGGCACAATGCAGAAAACGCGTTTTCAGCTTGAGATAAGGTGGGTTCCGGATCGCCAAACATAAAAATGTTGATAACTTTCGAAAAACACTTCAGACAGCTTAGATTTGATGTGAAACTACTAGAAAGACCCGTTCTCCTATAGTGGGAGGTGAAAATTTCATGTTCGGAAGCTTCCATGCAAAGTAATGGCACAACACAGACAACGCTTTTTTAGCCTGAAATAACGTCGATTCTGGAACAGCAAACATAAAAATGTTGATAACTTTCGAAAAACACTTCAGACAGCTTAGATTTGATGTGCAACTACGAGAAAGTCTCTTTCTGCGATGGTGGGACGTTAAAATTTCATGTTCTGAAGCTTCCCTGGAAAGTCATGGGACAATGCAGAAAACGATTTTTCATCCTGAGATAAGGTCGATTTCGGAACGCCAAACATAAAAATGTTGATAACTTTGGAAAAACACTTCAGACAGCTTAGATTTGATGTGCAACTACTAGAAAGACCCTTTCTGCTATAGTGGGAGGTTAAAATTTCATGTTCTGAAGCTTCCCTGCAAAGTTATGGCACAATGCAGAAAACGTGTTTTCAGCCTGAGATAAGTTGGGTTCCGAAACGCCAAACGTAAAAATGTTGATCACTTTGGAACAACACTTCAGACAGCTTAGATTTGATGTGCAACTACAAGAAAGACCCTTTCTGCTATAGTGGGAGGTGAAAATTTCATGTTCTAAAGCTTCCATGCAAAGTTATGGCACAATGCAGAAAACGCGTTTTCAGCCAGAGATAAGGAGGGTTCCGGAACGCCAAACATAAAAATGTTGATAACTTTGGAAAAACAGTTCAGACAGCTTAGATTTGATGTGCAACTACTAGAAAGACCCTTTCTGCTATAGTGGGAGGTGAACATTTCATGTTCTGAAGCTTCCGTGCAAAGTTATGGGACAATGCAGAAAACGATTTTTCATCCTGAGATAAGGTCGATTCCGGAACGCCAAACATAAAAATGTTGATAACTTTCGAAAAACACTTCAGACAGCTTAGATTTGATGTGCAACTACGAGAAAGACTCTTTCTGCGATGGTGGGACGTTAAAATTTCATGTTCTGAAGCTTCCCTGGAAAGTCATGGGACAATGCAGAAAACGATTTTTCATCCTGAGATAAGGTCGATTTCGGAACGCCAAACATAAAAATGTTGATAACTTTGGAAAAACACTTCAGACAGCTTAGATTTGATGTGCAACTACTAGAAAGACCCTTTCTGCTATAGTGGGAGGTTAAAATTTCATGTTCTGAAGCTTCCCTGCAAAGTTATGGCACAATGCAGAAAACGCGTTTTCAGCCTGAGATAAGGTGGGTTCCGAAACGCCAAACGTAAAAATGTTGATCACTTTGGAACAACACTTCAGACAGCTTAGATTTGATGTGCAACTACAAGAAAGACCCTTTCTGCTATAGTGGGAGGTGAAAATTTCATGTTCTAAAGCTTCCATGCAAAGTTATGGCACAATGCAGAAAACGCGTTTTCAGCCAGAGATAAGGAGGGTTCCGGAACGCCAAACATAAAAATGTTGATAACTTTGGAAAAACAGTTCAGACAGCTTAGATTTGATGTGCAACTACTAGAAAGACCCTTTCTGCTATAGTGGGAGGTGAACATTTCATGTTCTGAAGCTTCCGTGCAAAGTTATGGGACAATGCAGAAAACGATTTTTCATCCTGAGATAAGGTCGATTCCGGAACGCCAAACATAAAAATGTTGATAACTTTCGAAAAACACTTCAGACAGCTTAGATTTGATGTGCAACTACTAGAAAAACCCTTTCTGCTATAGTGGGAGGTGAACATTTCATTTTCTGATGCTTCCCTGCAAAGTTATGGCACAATGCGTAAAACGCGTTTTCAGCCTGAGATAAGGTCGATTCTGGAACGCCAAACATAAAAATGTTGAAAACTTTCGAAAAACACTTCAGACTACTTAGATTTAATGAGCAACTACTCGAAAGACCCTATCTGCTATAGTGGGAGGTGAACATTTTATGTTCTGAAGCTTCCATGCAAAGTTATGGCACAATGCAGAAAACGCGTTTTCAGCCAGAGATAAGGAGGGTTCCGGAACGCCAAACATAAAAATGTTGATAACTTTGGAAAAACAGTTCAGACAGCTTAGATTTGATGTGCAACTACTAGAAAGACCCTTTCTGCTATAGTGGGAGGTGAACATTTCATGTTCTGAAGCTTCCGTGCAAAGTTATGGGACAATGCAGAAAACGATTTTTCATCCTGAGATAAGGTCGATTCCGGAACGCCAAACATAAAAATGTTGATAACTTTCGAAAAACACTTCAGACAGCTTAGATTTGATGTGCAACTACTAGAAAAACCGTTTCTGCTATAGTGGGAGGTGAAAATTTCATTTTCTGATGCTTCCCTGCAAAGTTATGGCACAATGCAGAAAACGCGTTTTCAGCTTGAGATAAGGTGGGTTCCGGAACGCCAAACATAAAAATGTTGATAACTTTGGAAAAACAATTCAGACAGCTGAGATTTGATGTGCAACTACTAGAAAAACCCTTTCTGCTATAGTGGGAGGTGAAAATTTCATTTTCTGATGCTTCCCTGCAAAGTTATGGCACAATGCGTAAAACGCTTTTTCAGCCTGAGATAAGGTCGATTCTGGAACGCCAAACATAAAAATGTTGAGAAGTTTGGAAAAACACTTCAGACAGCTTAGATTTGATGTGCAACTACTAGAAAAACCCTTTCTGCTATAGTAGGAGGTGAACATTTCATGTTCTGAAGCTTCCCTGAGAAGTTATGGCACAATGCAGAAAACGCGTTTTCAGCCTGAGATAAGGTGGGTTCCGAAACGCCAAACGTAAAAACGTTGATAACTATCGAAAAACACTTCAGACAGATTAGATTTGATGTGCAACTACTAGAAAGACCCTTTCTGCTATAGTGGGAGGTGAAAATTTCATGTTCTGAAGCTTCCTTGCAAAGTTATGGCACAATGCAGAAAACGCGTTTTCAGCCTGAGATAAGGTTGATTCCGGAACGCCAAACATAAAAATGTTGATAACTTTGGAAAAACACTTCAGACAGCTTAGATTTGATGTGCAACTACTAGAAAACCCTGTCTGCTATAGTGGGAGGTGAAAATTTTATTTTCTGAAGCTTCCTTGCAAAGTTATGGCACAATGCAGAAAATGCGTTTTCAGCCTGAGATAAGGTTGATTCCGGAACGCCAAACATAAAAATGTTCATAACTTTGGAAAAACACTTCAGACAGCTTAGATTTGATGTGCAACTACTAGAAAAACCCTTTCTGCTATAGTGGGAGGTGAAAATTACATGTTCTGAAGCTTCCCTGCAAAGTTATGGCAAAAAGCGTGAAAAGCGTTTTCTGCCTGAGATAAGGTGGATTCCGAAACGCCAAACATAAAAATGTTGATAAGTTTGGAAAAACACTTCAGACATCTTAGATTTGATGTGCAACTACTAGAAAGACCCTTTCTGCTATAGTGGGAGGTTAAAATTTCATGTTCGGAAGCTTCCATGCAAAGTTATGGCACAATGCAGACAACGCGTTTTCAGCCTGAGATAAGGTCAATTCTGGAACGCCAAACATAAAAATGTTGATAACTTTGGAAAAACACTTCAGACAGCTTAGATTTGATGTGCAACTACTAGAAAAACCCTTTCTGCTATAGTGCGAGGTGAACATTTCATGTTCTGAAGCTTCCCTGAGAAGTTATAGCACAATGCAGAAAACGCGTTTTCATCCTGAGATAAGGTGGGTTCCGAAACGCCAAACGTAAAAATGTTGATAACTTTCGAAAAACACTTCAGACAGCTTAGATTTGATGTGCAACTACTAAAAAGAACCTTTCTGCTATCGTGGGAGGTCAAAATTTCATGTTCTGATGCTTCCCTGCAAAGTTATGGGACAATGCAGAAAACGCATTTTCATCCTGAGATAAGGTCGATTCCGGAACGCCAAACATAAAAATGTTGATAACTTTCGAAAAACACTTCAGACAGCTTAGATTTGATGTGCAACTACGGGAAAGACCCTTTCTGCTATAGTGGGAGGAGAAAAATTCATGTTATAAAGCTTCCTTGCAAAGTTATGGCACAATGCGTAAAACGCGTTTTCTGCCTGAGATAAGGTCGATTCTGGAACGCCAAACATAAAAATGTTGATAACTTTGGAAAAACACTTCAGACAGCTTAGATTTGATGTGCAACTACTAGAAAAACCCTTTCTGCTATAGTGGGAGGTGAACATTTCATGTTCTGAAGCTTCCCTGAGAAGTTATAGCACAATGCAGAAAACGCGTTTTCAGCCTGAGATAAGGTGGGTTCCGAAACGCCAAACGTAAAAATGTTGATAACTTTCGAAAAACACTTCAGACAGCTTAGATTTGATGTGCAACTACTAAAAAGAACCTTTCTGCTATCGTGGGAGGTCAAAATTTCATGTTCTGAAGCTTTCCTGGAAAGTTATGGGACAATGCAGAAAACGCATTTTCAGCCTGAGATAAGGTCGATTCCGGAACGCCAAACATAAAAATGTTGATAACTTTGGAAAAACACTTCAGACAGCTTAGATTTAATGTGCAACTACTAGAAAAACCCTTTCTGCTATAGTGGGAGGAGAAAAATTCATGTTATAAAGCTTCCTTGCAAAGTTATGGCACAATGCGTAAAACGCGTTTTCAACCTGAGATAAGGTCGATTCTGGAACGCCAAACATAAAAATGTTGATAACTTTGGAAAAACACTTCAGACAGCTTAGATTTGATGTGCAACTACTAGAAAAACCCTTTCTGCTATAGTGGGAGGTGAACATTTCATGTTCTGAAGCTTCCCTGAGAAGTTATAGCACAATGCAGAAAACGCGATTTCAGCCTGAGATAAGGTGGGTTCCGAAACGCCAAACGTAAAAATGTTGATAACTTTCGAAAAACACTTCAGACAGCTTAGATTTGATGTGCAACTACTAAAAAGAACCTTTCTGCTATCGTGGGAGGTCAAAATTTCATGTTCTGAAGCTTTCCTGGAAAGTTATGGGACAATGCAGAAAACGCATTTTCAGCCTGAGATAAGGTCGATTCCGGAACGCCAAACATAAAAATGTTGATAACTTTGGAAAAACACTTCAGACAGCTTATATTTGATGTGCAACTACTAGAAAAACCCTTTCTGCTATAGTGGGAGGTGAAAATTTCATTTTCTGAAGCTTCCTTGCAAAGTTATGGCACAATGCAGAAAACATGTTTTCAGCCTGAGATAAGGTTGATTCCTTAACGCCAAACATAAAAATGTTGTTAACTTTGGAAAAACACTTCAGACAGCTTAGATTTGATGTGCAACTACTAGAAAAACCCTTTCTGCTATAGTGGGAGGTGAAAATTTCATTTTCTGATGCTTCCCTGACAAGTTATGGCACAATGCAGAAAACGCGTTTTCAGCCTGAGATAAGGTGGGTTCCGAAACGCCAAACGTAAAAATGTTGATAACTATCGAAAGACACTTCAGACAGCTTAGATTTGATGTGCAACTACTAGAAAGAACCTTTCTGCTATAGTGGGATGTCAAAATTTCATGTTCTGAAGCTTCCCTGGAAAGTTATGGGACAATGCAGAAAACGCGTTTTCAGCCTGAGATAAGGTTGATTCCGGAACGCCAAACATAAAAATGTTGATAACTTTGGAAAAACACTTCAGACAGCTTAGATTTGATTTGCAATTACTAAAAAAACTCATTCTGCCGTTGTAGGAGGTGAAAATTTCATGTTCTGAAGCTTCCCTGCAAAGTTATGCCACAATGCAGGAAACGCGTTTTCAGCCTGAGATAAGGTCGATTCAGGAACGTCAAACATAAAAAAGTTGATAACTTTTGAAATACACTTCAGACCACATAGATTTGATGTGCAAATACTAGAAAGACCCTTTCTGCTATAGTGGGAGGTGAACATTTCATGTTCTGAAGCTTCCCTGCAAAGGTATGGCACAATGCAGAAAACGCGTTTTCAGCCTGAGATAAGGTGGGTTTCGGAACGCCAAACATAAAAGTGTTGATAACTTTCCAAAAACACTTCAGACAGCTTAGATGTGATGTGCAACAACTAGAAAGACCCTTTCTGCTATAGTGGGAGGTGAAAATTTCATGTTCTGAAACTTCCCTGCAAAGTTATGGCACAATGCAGAAAACGCGTTTTCAGCCTGAGATAAGGTCGATTCCGGAACGCCAAACATAAAAATATTGATAACTTTGGAAAAACACTTCAGACAGCTTAGATTTGATGTGCAACTACTAGAAAGAACCTTTCTACTATAGTGGGAGTTGAAAATTCGATGTTCTGAAGCTTCCCTGCAAAGTTATTGCACAATGCGTAAAACGCGTTTTCAGCCTGAGATAAGGTCGATTCCGGAACGCCAAATATAAAAATGTAGATAATTTTGGAAAAACACTTCAGACAGCATAGATCTGATGTGCAACTACTAGAAAGACCCTTTCTGCCATTGTGGGAGGTGAAAATTTCATGTTCTGAAGCTTCAATGGAAAGTTATGGAACAATGCGTTAAACGCGTTTTCAGCCTGAGATAAGGTCGATTCGGGAACGCCAAACATAAAAAATATGATAACTTTTGAAATACACTTCAGACAGCTTAGATTTGATGTGCAACTACTAGAAAGACCAATTCTGCTTTTGTGGGATGTGAAAATTTCATGTTCTGAAGCTTCCCGGCAAAGTTATGGCACAATTCCGAAAACGCGTTTTCAGCCTGAGATAAGGTGGGTTCCGGAACGCCAAACATAAAAATGTTGATAAATTTGGAAAAACACTTCAGACAGCTTAGATATGATGTGCAACTACTATAAAGACCCTTTCTACTATAGTGGGAGGTGAAAATTTCATGTTCTGAGGTATACCTGCAAAGTTATGGCACGATGCAGAAAACGCGATTTCAACCTGAGATAAGGTCGATTCCGGAACGCCAAACATAAAAATGTTGATAACTTTGGAAAAACACTTCAGACAGCTCAGCTTTGATGTGCAACTACTAGAAAGACCCTTTCTGCTATAGTGGAATGTGAAAATTTCATGTTCTGAAGCTTCCCTGCAAAGTTATGGCACCATGCGTAAAACGCGTTTTCAGCCTGAGATAAGGTCGATTCCGGAACGCCAAACATAAAAATGTTGATAATTCTGGAAAAACACTTCAGACAGCTTAGATTTCACGTGAAACCACTGGAAAAACCCTTTCTGCTATAGTGGGAGGTGAAAATTTCATGTTCTGAAGCCTTATGCAAAGTTGTGGCACAATGCGTAAAACGCGTTTTCAGCCTGAGATAAGGTCGATTCCGGAACGCCAAACATAAAAATGTTGATAATTCTGGAAAAACACATCAGACAGCTTAGATTTGATGTGCAACTACTAGAAAGACCCTTTCTGCGAGAGTGGGATGTGAAAATTTCATGTTCTGAAGCCTTATGCAAAGTTGTGGCACAATGCGTAAAACGCATTTTCAGCCTGATAAAAGGTGGGTTCCGGAACGCCAAACATAAATATGTTGATAACTTTGGAAAAACACTTCAGACAGCTTAGATTTGATGTGCAACTACGAGAGAGACCCTTTCTTCTATAATGGGATATGAAAATTTCATGTTCTGAAGCTTCCCTGCAAAGTTAAGGCACAATGCGTAAAACGCGTTTTCAGCCTGAGATGAGGTTGATTTCAGAACTCCAAACATAAAAATGTTGAGAACTTTCGAAAAACACTTCAGACAGCTTAGATTTGATGTGCAACTACTAAAAAGAACCTTTCTGCTATCGTGGGAGGTCAAAATTTCATGTTCTGAAGCTTTCCTGGAAAGTTATGGGACAATGCAGAAAACGCATTTTCAGCCTGAGATAAGGTCGATTCCGGAACGCCAAACATAAAAATGTTGATAACTTTGGAAAAACACTTCAGACAGCTTATATTTGATGTGCAACTACTAGAAAAACCCTTTCTGCTATAGTGGGAGGTGAAAATTTCATTTTCTGAAGCTTCCTTGCAAAGTTATGGCACAATGCAGAAAACATGTTTTCAGCCTGAGATAAGGTTGATTCCTTAACGCCAAACATAAAAATGTTGTTAACTTTGGAAAAACACTTCAGACAGCTTAGATTTGATGTGCAACTACTAGAAAAACCCTTTCTGCTATAGTGGGAGGTGAAAATTTCATTTTCTGATGCTTCCCTGAGAAGTTATGGCACAATGCAGAAAACGCGTTTTCAGCCTGAGATAAGGTGGGTTCCGAAACGCCAAACGTAAAAATGTTGATAACTATCGAAAGACACTTCAGACAGCTCAGCTTTGATGTGCAACTACTAGAAAGACCCTTTCTGCTATAGTGGAATGTGAAAATTTCATGTTCTGAAGCTTCCCTGCAAAGTTATGGCACCATGCGTAAAACGCGTTTTCAGCCTGAGATAAGGTCGATTCCGGAACGCCAAACATAAAAATGTTGATAATTCTGGAAAAACACTTCAGACAGCTTAGATTTCACGTGAAACCACTGGAAAAACCCTTTCTGCTATAGTGGGAGGTGAAAATTTCATGTTCTGAAGCCTTATGCAAAGTTGTGGCACAATGCGTAAAACGCGTTTTCAGCCTGAGATAAGGTCGATTCCGGAACGCCAAACATAAAAATGTTGATAATTCTGGAAAAACACATCAGACAGCTTAGATTTGATGTGCAACTACTAGAAAGACCCTTTCTGCGAGAGTGGGATGTGAAAATTTCATGTTCTGAAGCCTTATGCAAAGTTAAGGCACAATGCGTAAAACGCGTTTTCAGCCTGAGATGAGGTTGATTTCAGAACTCCAAACATAAAAATGTTGAGAACTTTGGAAAAACACGTCAAACAGCTTAGATTTGATCTTCAACTACTAGAAAGACCCTTTCTACTATAGTGGGAGGTGAAAAATTCATGTTCTGAGGCTTCCCTGCAAAGTTATGGCACAATCCAGAAAAGTCGTTTTCAGACTGAGATAAGATGGGTTCCAGAACGCCAAACATAAAAATGTTGATAACTTTGAAAAACACTTGAGACAGCTTAGATTTGATGTGCAACTACTAGAAAGACCCTTTCTGCTATAGTGGGAGGTGAAAATTTCATGTTCTGAAGCGTCCCTGCAAAGTTATGGCACAATGCAGAAAACGCATCTTCAGTCTGATATAAGGAGGGTTCCAGAACGCTAAACATAAAAATGTTGATGACTTTGGAAAAAAGACTTCAGACAGCTTAGATTTGATGTGCAACTACTAGAAAGACCCTTTCTGCTATATTGGGAGTTGAAAATTTCATGTTCTGAAGCTTTCCTGCAAAGTTATGGCACAATGCGTAAAACGCGTTTTCAGCCTGACATAAGGTCGATTCCGGAACGGGAAACATAAAAAAGTTGATAACTTTGTAAAAACACTTCAGACAGCTTAGATTTGATGTGCAACTACTAGAAAGACCCTTTCTACAATAGCGGCAGGTGAAAATTTCATGTTCTGAGGCTTTATGCAAAGTTATGGCACAATGCGTAAAACGCGTTTTCAGCCTGAGATAAGGTCGATTCCGGAACGCCAAACATAAAAATGTTGATAACTTTGGAAAAACACCAGACAGCTGAGATTTGAAGTGTAACTACTAGAAATACCCTTTCTGCTATAGTGGGATGTGAAATTTTTATGTTCTCAAGCTTCCTTGCAAAGTTATGGCTCAATGCGTAAAACGCGTTTTCAGCCTGACATAAGGTCGATTCCGGAACTGGAAACATAAAAAAGTTGATAACTTTGTAAAAACACTTCAGACAGCTTAGATTTGATGTGCAACTACTAGAAAGACCCTTTCTGCTATAGTGGGAGGTGAAAATTTCATGTTCTGTAGCTTCTTGGCAAAGTTATGGCACAATGCGGAAAACGCATTTTCAGCCTGAGATAAGGTCGATTGCCGAACGCCAAACATAAAAATGTTGATCACTTTGGAAAAACACTTCAGACAGCTTAGATTTGATGTGCAACTACTAGAAATACCCTTTCTGCGATAGTGGGACGTGAAAATTTCATGTTCGGAAGCATCCATGCAAAGTTATGGCACAATGCGTAAAACCCGTTTTCAGCCTGAGATAAGGTCGATTGCGGAACGCCAAACATAAATATGTTAATAACTTTGAAAAAACACTTCAGATAGCTTAGATTTGATGTGCAACTACTCGAAAGACCCTTTCTGCTCTAGTGGGAGGTGAAAATTTCATGTTCTCAAGATTCCCTGCAAAGTTATGGCACAATGCAGAAAACGCCTTTTCAGCCTGAGATAAGGTCGATTCCGGAGCGCCAAACATAAAAATGTTGAGAACTTTGGAAAAACACTTCAGACAGCTTAGATTTGATGTGCAACTACTGGAACGACCCTTTCTGCTATAGTGGGATGTGAAAATTTCATGTTCTGAAGCTTCCCTGCAAAGTTATGGCACAATGCGTAAAACCCGTTTTCAGCCTGAGATAAGGTCGATTGCGGAACGCCAAACATAAATATGTTAATAACTTTGAAAAAACACTTCAGATAGCTTAGATTTGATGTGCAACTACTCGAAAGACCCTTTCTGCTCTAGTGGGAGGTGAAAATTTCATGTTCTCAAGATTCCCTGCAAAGTTATGGCACAATGCAGAAAACGCCTTTTCAGCCTGAGATAAGGTCGATTCCGGAGCGCCAAACATAAAAATGTTGAGAACTTTGGAAAAACATTTCAGACAGCTTAGATCTGATGTGCAACTACTAGAAAGACCCTTTCTACTATAGCGGCAGGTGAAAATGTCATGTTCTGAAGTCTCCCTGCAAAGTTATGGCACAATGCAGAAAACGCGTTTTCAGCCAGAGATAAGGTGGGTTCCAGAACGCCAAACATAAAAATGTTGATAATTTTGGAAAAACACTTCAGACAGCTTAGATTTGATGTGCAACTACTAGAAAGACCCTTTCTGCTATATTGGGAGTTGAAAATTTCATGTTCTGAAGCTTTCCTGCAAAGTTATGGCACAATGCGTAAAACGCGTTTTCAGCCTGAGATAAGGTTGATTCCGGAACGCCAAACATAAGAATGTTGATAACTTTAGAAAAACACTTCAGACAGCCTAGATTTGATGTGCAACTACTAGAGAGACCCTTTCTGCTATAGTGGGATGTTAAAATTTCATGTTCTGAAGCTTCCCTGAAAAGTTATGGCACAATGCCTGAAACGCGTTTTCAGCCTGAGATAAGGTTGATTCCGGAACGCCAAACATAAGAAAGTTGATAACTTTGGAAAAACACTTCAGACAGCTTAGATTTGATGTGCAACTACTAGAAAGACCCTTTCTGCTATAGTGGGATGTTAAAATTTCATGTTCTTAAGCTTCCCTGCAAAGTTATGGCAAAATGTGTAAAACGCGTTTTCAGGCTGAGATAAGGTGGGTTCCGGAACGCCAAACATAAAAATGTTGATTACTTTGGAAAAACACTTTCGACAGCTTTGATTTGACGTGCAACTACTAGAAAGACCCTTTCTGCTATAGTGGGAGGTGAAAATTTCATGTTCTGAAGCTTCCCTGCAAAGTTATGCCACAATGCATAAAACGCGTTTTCAGCCTGAGATGAGGTTGATTTCAGAACGCCAAACATAAAAATGTTGATAACTCAGGAAAAACTCTACAGACAGCTTAGATTTGATGTGCATCTACTAGAAAGACCCTTTCTTCTATAGTGGGAGGTGAAAATTTAAAGTTCTGAAGCTTCCCTGCAAAGTTATGGCACAATGCAGAAAACCTGTTTTCAGCCTGAGATAAGGTGGTTTCCAGAACGCCAAACATAAAAATGTTGATAACTTTGGAAAAACACTTCAAACAGCTTAGATTTGATGTGCAACTACTAGAAAGACCCTTTTTGCTACAGTGGGAGGTGAAAATTTCATGTTCTGAAGCTTCCCTACAAAGTTATGCCACAATGCAGGAAACGCGTTTTCAGCCTGAGATAAGGTCGATTTCGGAACGCCAAACATAAGAATGTTGATAACTTTAGAAAAACACTTCAGACAGCTTAGATTTGATGTGCAACTACTAGAAAGACCCTTTCTGCTATAGTGGGAGGTAAAAATTTCATGTTCTGAAGCTTCCCTGCAAAGTTATGGCAGAATGCGTAAATCGTGTTTTCAGCCTGAGATGAGGTCGATTCCGGAACGCCAAACATAAAAGTGTTGATAACTTTGGAAAAACACTTCAAACAGCTTAGATTTGATGTGCAACTACTAGAAATACCCTTTCTGCTATATTGGGTATTGAAAATTTCATGTTCTGAAGATTTCCTGCAAAGTTATGGCACAATGCGTAAAACGCGTTTTCAGCCTGAGATAAGGTTGATTCCGGAACGCCAAACATAAGAATGTTGATAACTTTAGAAAAACCCTTTCTGCTGTAGTGGGATGTTAAAATTTCATGTTCTGAAGCTTCCCTGCAAAGTTATGGCACAATGCGTGAAACGCGTTTTCAGCCTGAGATGAGGTTGATTTCAGAACGCCAAACATAAAAATGTTGATAACTCAGGAAAAACACTTCAGACAGCTTAGATTTAATGTGAGACTACTAGAAAGACCCTTTCTGCTATAGTGGGATATGAAAATTTCATGTTCTGAAGCTTCCCTGCAAAGTGATGGCAGAATGCGTAAATCGTGTTTTCAGCCTGAGATAAGGTCGATTCCGGAACGCCAAACATAAAAGTGTTGATAACTTTGGAAAAACACTTCAAACAGCTTTGATTTGATGTGCACCTACTCGAAAGACCCTTTCTGCTATAGTGGGAGGTGAAATTTTCATGTTCTGAAGCTTCCCTGCAAAGTTATGGCACAATGCAGAAAACGCGTTTTCGGCCTGAGATAAGGTCGATTCAGGAACACCAAACATAAAAATGTTGAAAACTTTCGAAAAACACTTCAGACAGCTTAGATTTGATGTGCAACTACGAGAAAGACCCTTTCTGCTATAGTGGGAGGTGAAAATTTCATGTTCTGAAGCTTCCCTCCAAAGTTATGGCACAATGCAGAAAATGAGTTTTCAGCATCACATAAGGTCGATTCCGGAATGCCAAACATAAAAATGTTCATAACTTTGGAAAAACACTTCAGACAGCTTAGATTTCACGTGAAACTACTAGAAAGACCCTTTCTGCCATTGTGGGAGGTGAAAATTTCATGTTCTGAAGCTTCACGGCAAAGTTATGGAACAAACCGTGAAACGCGTTTTCAGCCTGAGATAAGGTCGATTCCGGAACGCCAAACATAAAAAGGTTCATAATTCTGGAAAAACACTTCAGGCAGCTTAGATTTGATGTGCAACTACTAGAAAGACCATTTCTGCCATTGTGGGAGGTGAAAATTCGATGTTCTGAAGCTTCCCTGCGAAGTTATGCCACAATGCAGGAAACGCGTTTTCAGCCTGAGATAAGGTCGATTCCGGAACGCCAAACATAAAAATATTGATAACTTTGGAAAAACTCTTTAGACAGCTTAGATTTGATGTGCAACTACTAGAAAGACCCTTTCTGCTATCGTGGGAGGTGAAAATTTCATGTTCTGAAGCTTCCCTGCAAAGTTATGGCACAATGCAGAAAACGCGTTTTCAGCCTCACATAAGGTCTATTCCGGAACGCCAAACATAAAAATGTTAATAACTTCGGAAAAACACTTCAGACAGCTTAGATTTGATGTGCAACTATTAGAAAGACCCTTTCTGCTATGTTGGGAGTTGAAAATTTCATGTTCTGAAGCTTTCCTGCAAAGTTATGGCACAATGCGTAAAATGCGTTTTCAGCCTGAGATAAGGTTGATTCCGGAACGTCAAACATAAAAATGTTGATAACTTTGGACAAACACTTCAGACAGCTTCGATTTGATGTGCAACTACGAGAAAGACCCTTTCTGCTATAGTGGGAAATGAACATTTCATGATCTGAAGCTTCGCTGCAAAGTTATGGCACAATGCGTAAAACTCGTTTTCAGCCTGAGATGAGGTTGATTTCAGAACGGCAAACATAAGAATGTTGATAACTTTCGAAAAACACTTCAGACAGCTTAGATTTGATGTGCAACTACTAGAAAGACCCTATCTGCTATAGTGGGAGGTTAAAATTTCATTTTCTGATGCTTCCCTGCAAAGTTGTGGCACAATGCAGAAAACACATTTTCAGCCTGACAAAAGGTGGGTTCCGGAACGCCAAACATAAAAATGTTGATAACTTTGGAAAAACACTTCAGACAGCTTAGATTTGATGTGCAACTACTAGAAAGACCCTTTCTGCTATAGTGGGAAATGAACATTTCATGATCTGAAGCTTCCCTGCAAAGTTATGGCACAATGCAGAAAACGCGTTTTCAGCCTGAGATAAGGTCGATTCAGGAACACCAAACATAAAAATGTTGAAAACTTTCGAAAAACACTTCAGACAGCTTAGATTTGATGTGCAACTACGAGAAAGACCCTTTCTGCTATAGTGGGAGGTGAAAATTTCATATTCTGCAGCTTTCCTGCAAGGTGATGGCACAATGCAGAGAACGCGTTTTCAGCCTGAGATAAGGTTGATTCCGGAACGCCAAACATAAAAA
This sequence comes from Synchiropus splendidus, assembly GCF_027744825.2. Taxonomy (NCBI): domain Eukaryota; kingdom Metazoa; phylum Chordata; class Actinopteri; order Syngnathiformes; family Callionymidae; genus Synchiropus; species Synchiropus splendidus. The sequence continues at coordinate 40,003,597 of NC_071335.1, forward strand.
TGTTGATAACTTTGGAAAAACACTTCAAACAGCAGAGATTTGATGTGCAACTATTAGAAAAACCCTTTCTGCTATCATGGGAGGTGAAATTTTCATGTTCTGAAGCTTCCCTGCAAAGTTATGGCACAATGCAGAAAACGCGTTTTCAGCCTGAGATAAGGTTGATTCCGGAACGCCAAACATAAGAATGTTGATAACTTTGGAAAAACACTTCACACAGCTTACATTTGATGTGCAACTACTAGAAAGACCATTTCTGCTATAGTGGGAGGTGAAAATGTCATGTTCTGAAGTTTCCCTGCAAAGTTATGGCACAATGCAGAAAAGGCGTTTTCAATAAGGTGCGATCCGGAACGCCAAACATAAAAATGTTGATACCTTTCGAAAAACACTTCAGACAGCTTAGATTTGATGTGCAACTACTAGAAAGACCCTTTCTGCTATAGTGGGAGGAGTAAATTTCAAGTTCTGAAACTTCCCTGCAAAGTTATGGCACAATGCAGAAAACGCGTTTTCAGCATGAGACAAGGTCAATTCCGGAACGCCAAATATAAAAATATGATAACCTTTGAAAAACACTTCAGACAGCTTAGATTTGATGTGCAACTACTAGAAAGACCCTTTCTGCTACAGTGGGAGGTGAAAATTTCAAGTTCTGAAGCTTCCGTGCAAAGTTATGGCACAATGCAGAAAAGGCGTTTTCAGCCTGAGATAAGGTTGATTCCGGAACGCCAAACATAAAAATGTTGATAACTTTGGAAAAACACTTCAAACAGCTTTGATTTGATGTGCAACTCCTCGAAAGACCCTTTCTGCTATAGTGGGAGGTGAAAATTTCATGTTCTGAAGATTCCCTGCAAAGTTATGGCACAATGCAGAAAACGTGTATTCAGCCTGAGATAAGGTCGATTCCGGAACGCAAAACATAAAAATGTTGATAACTTTGGAAAAACACGTCAAACAGCTTAGATTTGTTGTGCAACTACTAGAAAGACCCTTTCTGCTATAGTGGGAGGTGAAAATGTCATATTCTGAAACTTCCCTGCAAAGTCATATCACAATGCAGAAAACGCATTTTCAGCCAGAGATAAGGTCGATTGTGGAATGCCAAACATAAAAATGTTGATACCTTTCGAAAAACACTTCAGACAGCTTAGATTTGATGTGCAACTACTAGAAAGACCCTTTCTGCTATAGTGGGTGGTGAAAATTCGATGTTCTGAAGCTTCCCTTAGAATATATGGCACAATGCGGAAAATGCGTTTTCAGCCTGAGATAAGGTGGGTTTCGGAACGCCAAACATAAAAATGTTGACAACTTTGGAAAAACACTTCAGACAGCATAGATTTGATGTGCAACTACTAGAAAGACCCTTTCTGCAATATTGGGAGGAGAAAATTTCATATTCTGATGCTTCCATGCAAAGTTATGGCACAAAGCAGAAAACGCGTTTTCAGGCTGAGATTAGGTTGATTCCGGATCGCCAAACATAAACAAGTTGACAACTTTGGAAAAACACTTCAGACAGCTTAGATTTGATGTGCAACTATTAGAAAAACCCTTTCTGCTATCATGGGAGGTGAAATTTTCATGTTCTGAAGCTTCCCTGCAAAGTTATGGCACAATGCAGAAAACGCGTTTTCAGCCTGAGATAAGGTTGATTCCGGAACGCCAAACATAAGAATGTTGATAACTTTGGAAAAACACTTCACACAGCTTACATTTGATGTGCAACTACTAGAAAGACCATTTCTGCTATAGTGGGAGGTGAAAATGTCATGTTCTGAAGTTTCCCTGCAAAGTTATGGCACAATGCAGAAAAGGCGTTTTCAATAAGGTGCGATCCGGAACGCCAAACATAAAAATGTTGATACCTTTCGAAAAACACTTCAGACAGCTTAGATTTGATGTGCAACTACTAGAAAGACCCTTTCTGCTATAGTGGGAGGTGAAAATTTCATGTGCTGAAGCTTTATGAAAAGTTATGGCACAATGCGTAAAACGCGTTTTCAGCCTGAGATAAGGTCGATTCTGGAACGCCAAACATAAAAATGTTGATAACTTTGGAAAAACACTTCAGACAGCTTAGATTTGATGTGCAACTACTAGAAAGACCCTTTCTGCTATAGTGGGAGGTGAAAATTTCATGTTCGGAAGCTTCCCAGCAAAGTTATGGCACAATGCCGAAAACGCGTTTTCAGCCTGAGATAAGGTGGGTTCCGGAACGCCAAACATAAAAATGTTGATAACTTTAGAAAAACACTTCAGACAGCTTAGATTTGATGTGCAACTACTAGAAAGACCCTTTCTGCTATAGTGAGAGGTGAACATTTCATGTTCTGAAGCTTCCCTGAGAAGTTATGGCACAATGTAGAAAACGCGTTTTCAGCCTGAGATAAGGTCGATTCCGGAACGCCAAACATAAAAATGTTGATAACTTTCGAAAAACACTTCAGACAGCTTAGATTTGATGTGCAACTACTAGAAAGACCCTTTCTGCTGTAGTTGGAGGTGAAAATTTCATGTTTTCAAGCTTCCATGGAAAGTTATGGGACAATGCAGAAAACGATTTTTCATTCTGAGATAAGGTCGATTACGGAACGCCAAACATAAAAATGTTGATTACTTTGGAACAACACTTCTGACAGCTTAGATTTAATGTGCAACTACTAGAAAGACCCTTTCTGCTATAGTGGGAGGTCAAAATTTCATGTTCTGAAACTTCCCATATAAAGTTATGGGACAATGCAGAAAACGATTTTTCATCCTGAGATAAGGTCGATTACGGAACGCGAAACATAAAAATGTTGATAACTTTGGAAAAACACTTCAGACAGCTTAGATTTGATGTGCAACTACTAGAAAGACCCTTTCTGCTATAGTGGGAGGTGAAAATTTCATGTTCTGAAGCTTCCCTGAAAAGTTATGGCGCAATGCAGAAAACGCGTTTTCAGCCTGAGATAAGGTGGTTTCCAAAATGCCAAACGTAAAAATGTTGATTACTTTGGAACAACACTTCTGACAGCTTAGATTTGATGTGCAACTACTAGAAAGACCCTTTCTGCTATAGTGGGAGGTGAAAATTTCATTTTCTGAAGCTTCCCTGCAAAGTTATGGCACAATGCGTAAAACGCGTTTTCAGCCTGAGACAAGGTCGATTCCGGAACGCCAAACATAAAAATGTTGATAACTTTCGAAAAACACTTCAGACAGCTTAGATTTGATGTGCAACTACTAGAAAGACCCTTTCTGCTATAGTAGGAGGTCAAAATTTCATGTTCTGAAACTTCCCATATAAAGTTATGGGACAATGCAGAAAACGATTTTTCATCCTGAGATAAGGTCGATTACGGAACGCGAAACATAAAAATGTTCATAACTTTCTAAAAACACTTCAGACAGCTTAGATTTGATGTGCAACTATGAGAAAGACCCTTTCTGCTATAGTGGGAGGTGAAAATTTCATTTTCTGAAGCTTCCCTGCAAGGTTATGGGACAATGCAGAAAACGATTTTTCATCCTGAGATAAAGTCGATTCCGGAACGCCAAACGTAAAAATGTTGATAACTTTCGAAAAACACTTCAGACAGCTTAGATTTGATGTGAAACTACTAGAAAGACCCTTTCTGCTATAGTGGGAGGTGAAAATGTCATTTTCTGAAGCTTCCCTGCAAAGTTATGGCACAATGCGTAAAACGCGTTTTCAGTCTGAGATAAGGTCGATTCCGGAACGCGAAACATAAAAATGTTCATAACTTTCGAAAAACACTTCAGACAGCTTAGATTTGATGTGCAACTACTAGAAAGACCCTTTCTGCTATAGTGGGAGGTGAAAATTTCATGTTCTGAAGCTTCCCTGTAAAATTATGGGACAATGCAGAAAACGATTTTTCGTCCTGAGATAATGTCGATTCCGGAACGCCAAACGTAAAAATGTTGATAACTTTCGAAAAACACTTCAGACAGCTTAGATTTGATGTGAAACTACTAGAAAGACCCTTTCTGCTATAGTGGGAGGTGAAAATTTCATGTTCTGAAGCTTCCCTGCAAAGTTATGGGACAATGCAGAAAACGATTTTTCATCCTGAGATAAAGTCGATTCCGGAACGCCAAACGTGAAAATGTTGATAACTATCGAAAAACACTTCAGACAGCTTAGATTTGATGTGCAACTACTAGAAAGACCCTTTCTGCTATAGTGGGAGGTGAACATTTCATGTTCTGAACCTTCCCTGCAAAGTTATGGCACAATGCAGAAAACGCGTTTTCAGCCTGAGATAAGGTGGGTTCCGGAACGCCAAACATAAAAATGTTGATAACTTTCGAAAAACACTTCAGACAGCTTAGATTTGATGTGCAACTACTAGAAAGACCCTTTCTGCCATAGTTTGAGGTGAAAATTTCATGTTCTGAAGCTTCCCTGCAAAGTTATTGCACATTGCAGAAAACGCGTTTTCAGCCTGAGATAAGGTCGATTCAGGAACACCAAACATAAAAATGTTGAAAACTTTCGAAAAACACTTCAGACAGCTTAGATTTGATGTGCAACTACTAAAAAGACCCTTTCTGCTACAGTGGGAGGTTAAAATTTCATGTTCTGAAGCTTCCCTGCAAAGTTATGGCACAATGCAGAAAACGCGTTTTCACCCTGAGATAAGGGGGGTTCCGGAACGCCAGACATAAAAATGTTGCTAACTTTGGAAAAACACTTCAGACAGCTTAGATTTGATGTGTAACTACTAAAAAGACCCTTTCTGCTATAGTGGGAGGCTAAAATTTCATGTTTGGAAGCTTCCATGCAAAGTTATGGCACAATGCAGACAACTCGTTTTCAGCCTGAGATAAGATCGATTCTGGAATGCCAAACATAAAAATGTTGATAACTTTCGAAAAACACTTCAGTCAGCTTAGATTTGATGTGCATCTACTAGAAAGACCCTTTTTTCTATATTGGGAGGTCAAAATTTCAAGTTCTGAAGCTTCCCTGCAAAGTTATGGGACAATGCAGAAAACTATTTTTCATCCCGAGATATGGTCGATTTCGGAACGCCAAACATAAAAATGTTGATAACTTTCGAAAAACACTTCAGACAGCTTAGATTTGATGTGCAACTACTAGAAAGACCCTTTCTGCTGTAGTGGGACGTGAAAATTTCATGTTCTGAAGATTCCCTGCAAAGTTATGGCACGATGCAGAAAACACGTTTTCAGCCGAAGATTAGGTGGGTTACAGAACGCCAAACATAAAAATGTTGATAACTTTGGAAAAACACTTCAGACAGCTTAGATTTGATGTGCAACTACTAGAAAGGCCCTTTCTGCTACAGTGGGAGGTGAAAATTTCATGTTCTGAAGCTTCCCTACAAAGTTATGCCACAATGCAGGAAACGCGTTTTCAGCCTGAGATAAGGTCGATTCCGGAACGCCAAACATTAGAATGTTGATAACTTTGGAAAAACACTTCAGACAGCTTAGATTTTATGTGCAGCTACTAGAAAGATCCTTTCTGCTATAGTGGGAGGTAAAAATTTCATTTTCTGAAGCTTCCCTGCAAAGTTATGGCACAATGCGTAAAACGCGTTTTCAGCCTGAGATGAGGTTGATTTCAGAACGCCAAACATAAAAATGTTGAGAACTTTGGAAAAACACTTCAGACAGCTAAGATTTGATTGGCAACTACTAGAAAGACCCATTCTGTTATAGTGGGAGGTTAAAATTTCATGTTCTGAAGCTTCCCTGCAAAGTTATGGCACAATGCGTGAAACGCGTTTTCAGCCTGAGATGAGGTTGATTTCAGAACGCCAAACATAAAAATGTTGATAACTCAGGAAAAACTCTACAGACAGCTTAGATTTGATATGCAACTACTAGAAATACCCTTTCTGCTATAGTGGGAGGTTAAAATTTCATGTTCTGAAGCTTCCCTGCAAAGTTATGGCAGAATGCGTAAATCGTGTTTTCAGCCTGAGATAAGGTCGATTCCGGAACGCCAAACATAAAAGTGTTGATAACTTTCGAAAAACACTTCAGACAGCTTAGATTTGATGTGCAACTACTAGAAATACCCTTTCTGTAATAGTGGGAGTTGAAAATTTCATGTTCTGAAGCTTTCCTGCAAAGTTATGGCACAATGCGTAAAACGCGTTTTCAGCCTGAGATAAGGTTGATTCCGGAACGCCAAACATAAGAATGTTGATAACTTTAGAAAAACACTTCAGACAGCTTAGATTTGATGTGCAACTACTAGAAAGACCCTATCTGCTATAGTGGGAGGCGAACATTTCATGTTCTGAAGCTTCCCTGCAAAGTTATGGCACAATGCGTAAAACGCGTTTTCAGCCTGAGATAAGGTTGATTCCGGAACGCCAAACATAAGAATGTTGATAACTTTAGAAAAACCCTTTCTGCTATAGTGGGATGTTAAAATTTCATGTTCTGAAGCTTCCCTGCAAAGTTATGGCACAATGCGTGAAACGCGTTTTCAGCCTGAGATGAGGTTGATTTCAGAACGCCAAACATAAAAATGTTGATAACTCAGGAAAAACACTTCAGACAGCTTAGATTTGATGTGAGACTACTAGAAAGACCCTTTCTGCTATAGTGGGATATGAAAATGTCATGTTCTGAAGCTTACCTGCAAAGTGATAGCAGAATGCGCAAATCGTGTTTTCAGCCAGAGATAAGGTGGGTTCCAGAACGCCAAACATAAAAATGTTGATAACTTTCGAAAAACACTTCAGACAGATTAGTTTGTTGTGCAACTGCTAGAAATACTCTTTCTGCTATCGTGGGAGGTGAAAATATCATGTTCTGAAGCTTCCCTGCAAAGTTATGCTACAATGCAGAAAACGTGTTTTAAGCGTGAGATAAGGTGAGTTCCGGAACGCCAAACATGAAAATGTTGATAACTTTGGAACAACTCATCAGACAGCTTAGATTTGATGTGCAACTACTGGAAAGACCCTTTCTGCTATAGTGGGAGGTGAAAATTTCATGTTGTGAGGCTTTCCTGCAAAGTTATGTCAAATTGCGTAAAACGCGTTTTCAGCCTGAGATAAGGTTGATTCCGGAACGCCAACATAAGAATGTTGATAACTTTGGAAAAACACTTCAGACAACTTAGATTTGATGTGCAACTACTAGAAATACCCTTTCTGATATAGTGGGAGGAGAAAATTTCATGTTCTGAAGTCGCCCTGCAAAGTTATGGCACAATGCAGAAAACGTGTTTTCAGCCGGAGATAAGGTGGTTTCCAGAACGCCAAACATAAAAATGTTGATAACTTTTGAAATACACTTCAGACAGCTTAGATTTGATGTGCAACTACAAGACAGACCCTTTCTGCAATAGTGGGAGGTTAAAATATCATATTCTGAAGCTTCCCTGCAAAGTTATGGCACAATGCAGAAAACGCGTTTTCAGCCTGAGATAAGGTGGGTTCCGGAACGCCAAACACAAAAATGTTAATAACTCTGGAAAACCATTTCAGACAGCTTAGATTTGATGTGCAACTACTAGAAAGACCCTTTCTGCAATAGTGGGAGGCGAACATTTCATGTTCTGAAGCTTCCCTGTAAAGTTATGGCACAATGTGTAAAACGCGTTTTCAGCCTGAGATAAGGTCGATTCCGGAACGCCAAACATAAAAATGTTGATAACTTTTGAAAACACTTCAGACAACTTAGATTTGATGTGCAACTGCTAGAAACACCCTTTCTGTTGTAGTGGGAGGTGAAAATTTCATGTTCTGAAGCTTCTCTGCAAAGTTATGGCACAATGCAGAAAACGCGTTTTCAGCCTGAGATGAGGTCGATTCCGGAACGGCAAACATAAAAATGTTGATAACTTTGAAAAACACGTCAAACAGCTTAGATTTGATGTGCAACTACTCGAAAGACCCTTTCTGCGATAGTGGCAGGTGAAAATTTCATGTTCTGAAGCTTCCCTGCAGAGTTATGGCACAATGCGTGAAACGCGTTTTGAGCGTGAGATAAGGTCGATTCCGGAACGCCAAACATAAAAATGTTGATAACTTTGGAAAAACACTTCAGACAGCTTAGATTTGATGTGCACCTACTAGAAAGACCCTTTCTGCTATAGTGGGAGGTCAAAATTTCATGTTCTGACGCTTTCCTGCAAAGTTATGGGACAATGCAGAAAACGATTTTTCATCCTGAGATAAGGTCGATTCCGGAACGCCAAACGTAAAAAAGTTGATAACTTTGGAAAACACTTCAGACAGCTTCGATTTGATGTGCAACTACTAAAAAGACCCTTTCTGCTATAGTGGGAGGTTTAAATTTAATGTTCAGAAGCTTCTCTGCAAAGTTATGGTACAATGCAGAAAACTCATTTTGAGCCTGAGATAAGGTCGATTCCCGAACGCCAAACATAAAAATGTTGATCACTTTGGAAAAACACTTCAGACAGCTTAGATTTGATGCGCAACTACTAAAAAGACCCTTTCTGCTATAGTGGGAGATCAAAATTTCATGTTCTGAAACTTCCCTGCAAAGTTATTGGACAATGCAGAAAACGATTTTTCATCCTGAGATAAGGTCGATTCCCGAACGCCAAACATAAAAATGTTGATAACTTTGGAAAAACACATCAGACAGCTTATATTTGATGTGCAACTACTGGAAAGACCCTTTCTGCGATAGTGGGACGTGAAAATTTCATGTTCGGAAGCATCCATGCAAAGTTATGGCACAATGCAGGAAACGCGTTTTCAGCCAGAGATAACGTCGATTCCGGAACGCCAAACATAAAAATGTTGATAACTTTCGAAAAACACTTCAGACAGCTTAGATTTGATGTGCAAGTACTAGAAAGTCCCTTTCTGCTATAGTGGGATGTGAAAATTTCATGTTCTGAAGCTTCCCTGCAAAGTTATGCCACAAAGCAGAAAACGCGTTTTCAGCCTGAGATTAGGTGGGTTCCGGAACGGCAAACATAAAAATGTTGATAAGTTTGGAAAAACACTTCAGACAGCTTCGATTTGATGTGCAACTACTAGAAAGACCCTTTCTGCGATAGTGGGACGTGAAAATTTCATGTTCGGAAGCATCCATGCAAAGTTATGGCACAATGCAGGAAACGCGTTTTCAGCCAGAGATAAGGTCGATTCCGGAACGCCAAACATAAAAATGTTGATAACTTTCGAAAAACACTTCAGACAGCTTAGATTTGATGTGCAAGTACTAGAAAGTCCCTTTCTGCTATAGTGGGATGTGAAAATTTCATGTTCTGAAGCTTCCCTGCAAAGTTATGCCACAAAGCAGAAAACGCGTTTTCAGCCTGAGATTAGGTGGGTTCCGGAACGGCAAACATAAAAATGTTGATAAGTTTGGAAAAACACTTCAGACAGCTTCGATTTGATGTGCAACTACTAGAAAGGCCCTTTCTGCGATAGTGGGAGGTGAAAATTTCATGTTCTGAAGCTTCCCTCCAAAGTTATGGCACAATGCAGAAAACGGCTTTTCAGCCTGAGATAAGGTCGATTCCGGAACGGCAATATAATAATGTTGATAACGTTGGAAAAACACATCAGACCGCTTAGATTTGATGTGCAACTACTCGAAAAACCATTTAAGCTATAGTGGGAGGTGAAAATAAAATTTAATGTTCTGAAGCTTCCCTGCAAAGTGATGGCCCAAAGAAAGAAACGCGTTTTCAGCCTGAGATAAGGTGGTTTCCGGAACGCAAAACATAAAAATGTTGATAACTTTGGAAAAACACTTCAGACAGCTTACATTTGATATGCAACTACTAGAAAGACCCTTTCTGCTATAGTCGGAGGCGAAAATTTCATGTTCTGAAGCTTCCCTGAGAAGTTATGGCACAAAGAAAGAAACACGTTTTCAGCCTGAGATAAGGTGGGTTCTGGAATGCCAAACATAAAAATGTTGATAACTTTGGAAAAACACTTCAGACAGCTTAGATTTGATGTGCAACTACTAGAAAGACACTTTCTGCTATAGTGGGATGTGAAAATGTCATGTTCTGAAGCTTCCCTGCAAAGTTATGCCACAAAGCAGAAAACGCGTTTTCAGCCTGAGATAAGGTTGATTCCGGAACGCCAAACATAAAAATGTTGATAACTTTGGAAAAACACTTCAAACAGCTTAGATTTGATGTGCAACTACTAGAAAGACCCTTCCTGCTATAGTGGGAGTTGAAAATTTCATGTTCTGAAACTTCCCTGCAAAGTTATGGCACATTGCAAAAAACGCATTTTCAGCCTGAGATAAGGTCGATTCAGGAACGCCAAACATAAAAATGTTGAAAACTTTCAAAAAACACTTCAGACAGCTTAGATTTGATGTGCAACTACGAGAAAGACCCTTTCTGCTTTAGTGGGATGTGAAAATTTCATGTTCTGAAGCTTTATGCAAAGTTATGGCACAATGCGTAAAACGCGTTTTCAGCCTGAGAAAAGGTCGATTCCGGAACGCCAAACATGAAAATGTTGATAACTTTGGAAAAACACTTCAGACAGCTTAGATTTGATGTGCAACTACTAGAAAGACCCTTTCTGCTATAGTGGGATGTTAAAATTTCAACTTCTGAAGCTTCCCTGCAAAGTTATCGCAAAATATGTAAAACGCGTTTTCAGGCTGAAATAAGGTGGGTTCCGGAACGCCAAACATAAAAATGTTGATAACTTTGGAAAAACACTTTCGACAGCTTAGATTTGATGTGCAACTTCTAGAAATACCCTTTCTGCTATAGTGGCAGGAGAAAATTTCATGCTCTGAAGCTTCCCTGCAAAGTTATGTCACAATGCAGAAAACGCGTTTTCGGCCTGAGATAAGGTCGATTCCGAAACGCCAAACATCGAAATGTTGATAGCTTTGGAAAAACACTTCAGACAGCTTAGATTTGATGTGCAACTACTAGAAACATCATTTCTGCTATAGTGGGAGGTGAAAATTTCATGTTCTTAAGCTTTATGCAAAGTTATGGCACAATGCGTAATAGGCGATTTCAGCCTGAGATAAGGTCGACTCTGGAACGCCAAACATAAAAATGTTGATAACTTTGGAAAAACACTTCAGACAGCTTAGATTTGATGTGAAACTACTAGAAAGACCCTTTCTGCTATAGTGGGAGGTGAAAATGTCATGTTCTGAAGCTTCCCTGCAAATTTATGGCACAATGCGAAAAACGCTTATCAGCCAGAGATAAGGTCGATTCCGGAATGCCAAACATAAAAATGTGGATAACTTAGGAAAAACACTTCAGACAGCTTAGATTTGATGTGCAACTACTAGAAAGACCAGTTCAGCTATAGTGGCAGGTGAAAATTTCATGTTCTGAAGCTTCACTGCAAATTTATGGCACAATGCGTAAAACACGTTTTCAGTCTGAGATAATGTCGATTCCGGAACGCCAAACATAAAGATGTTGATAACTTTGGAAAAACACTTCAGAGAGCTTAGATTTGATGTGCAACTACTAGAAAGACCAGTTCTGCTATAGTGGGAGGTGAAAATTTCATTTTCTGAAGCTTCCCTGCAAATTTATGGCACAATGCGTAAAACGCGATTTCAGCCTGAGATAAGGTCGATTCCGGAACACCAAACATAAAAAAGTTGATAACTTTGGAAAAACACTTCAGACATCTTAGATTTGATGTGCAACTACTAGAAACACCAGTTCTGCTATAGTGGCAGCTGAAAATTTCATGTTCTGAAGCTTCCCTGCAAAGGTATGGCACAATGCGTAAATCGCGTTTTCAGCCTGAGATAAGGTCGATTCCGGAACGCCAAACTTAAAAATGTTTTTAACTTTTGAAAAACACTTCAGACAGCTTAGATTTGATGTGCAACTACTGGAAAGACCAATTCTGCTTTAGTGGCAGGGGAAAATTTCATGTTCTGAAGCTTCCCTGCAAATGTATGGCATAATGCGACAAACGCGTGTTCAGCCTGAGATAAGGTCGATTCCGGAACGCCAAACTTAAAAATGTTTTTAACTTTTGAAAAACACTTCAGACAGCTTAGATTTGATATGCAACTACTGGAAAGACCAATTCTGCTTTAGTGGCAGGGGAAAATTTCATGTTCTGAAGCTTCCCTGCAAATGTATGGCATAATGCGAAAAACGCGTGTTCAGCCTGAGATAAGGTTGATTCCGGAACGCCAAACTTAAAAATCTTTTTAACTTTTGAAAAACACTTCAGACAGCTTAGATTTGATGTGCAACTACTAGAAAGACCCTTTCTGCAATAGTGGGAGGTCAAAATTTCATGTTCTGAAGCTTCCCTGGAAAGTTATGGGACAATGCAGAAAATGCATTTTCATCCTGAGATAAGGTAGATTCCGGAACGCCACACATAAAAATGTTGATAACTTTCGAAAAACACTTCAGACAGCTTAGATTTGATGTGCAACTACTAGAAAGACCCTTTCTGCTATAGTGGGAGGTCAAAATTTCATGTTCTGAAGCTTCCTTGCAAAGTTATGGCACAATGCAGATGTAGTGAAAGTGACGGATTGTCGGGTCACGGACACCTGCGTCTGTGACGTGGATATTATGAAAAATAATATCTCCTCGAAAGTTTGGGGCACCACCTGAAATATAGTTTCCAGGAGACTATTAAGCTCTCTTCATTAACACTTAATTAATTAATTAACTGTGGTAACTTAATTAATTATTAGCGTAATCAATCTATTTATCTGAAGTCACTACTCGTGATGTAATGTCCTTTACTGATCAGAGGCTCTTAGATTGATTATAATACACTCCAAAGTAACGTGATCAAGACCAACGTAATTTTATAGATTTATTTAGGAATAAAAGAACAGAAAGAAACAGGAAAGATGCAGAAGTAGAATAATATGATCCCAGCAATATCGCGATGGAAACGCAAACCAGTTATGAAGCAATGTCAATACTGCATCAGACGCGTATGTAACTGATGGGAAAGTTGAGACGTTCTAGTCTAACTGTCAACCTCAGGCAAGTAATGATATTACTAAACCCCAACACACCAGTCTGTGCAGAGATGACAAGCGGCGGCTTACTTTGGCGATGAATGGAGGGATGAATGGGATGGATGGATGGATGAGAGGGTGATGAGTAGATGCAGAAGGTCGATTAGGAGGCGAGGGAGGAGGCAGGCGGCTTTGGAAGGAGGCGTCCTGGTTCTCAGCGTAGTGACTTGGAGGTGATGAGGACCCGCAGCTTCAGGCGTCGATGGCACTCTCGGATCGTCTTCCGGACCGTCGTGGATCTTTCGTCGCAGACGGGGTGATCGTAGCTGGCAGAGAGCGGCGTAGGACCGAAGGCGTATCTTTCTCTCATGCCAGGTGATTCACCGGTCTGAACAACCTTCTAGAGTGGTCGCCTTAATGACACACTCCAGGTAGCTGAAGGTTGTTGGAAGTTGGACTCGCGTGCTCGTCACGGCCGCCGGCTGTGATCACGTGGTGTGACTGGGCCGTTCCTGAAGGAGGCTCTGGCTTGGCAGACCGCTGTAGGACGAGGGCGACGTGCAACTTTGGAGAAGTTCTCTATCACTCTCACACTTGGATGGGCAGCGAGTGGAACGCTGGTACGGCTTCAAGGGTGGAGGAGAAGCAAGAGTCTTTGCAGGAACTTGAGCAGGAACCGTCGGAGAAGTTGGTTGTAGTTGGTTGTAGGAGGCGAAGTATCCAGAGGAAGCGGCAGAAGGAGGGGAAAGAGGGCAACCGAGGGCAACAGAGGGACAGAGGGGAACAGAGGAGAAAAGAGCAACGGGGTAAGAGAGGAGCACAGAGGGCTGAACAGAGGGCAACAGAGGAGTGAATAGAGGGGGGTGAACAGAGCTATGAACCTCTGTAAACTGGGTCTTTTAAACTCTCATGAAGAGACTCCTTGTCCAGTCTTGATTGGTTGAAGGAGTTCCATCACCTATTGCTGATTGGACGAGGATTTCCAAGCCTGGCCTTCCTCCTCCTCCTCCAACGGGGTCCTAAATTCCAGTCTTGAGATGGGAGATTTTGATCCCCCCAGTACCAGAGTTTTATTTGACAATAAAACATTACCTGAGTTGTAAAGTTGCTCACAATCTGTCAAAAAATTCCCATCTCAATTTAAGCATTGAAACGACACCAAACATGACCATCCCAGCACATTGTCTTCTTATAATGATCAACATAACAATCAACCATTCATGTCAAGTTTAACATCACATGTTCAGGGCATCTGGTTTGCTGGAACATCCTGTGGAAACCATGGGTTAAGTGGGAAACAAAAGTCCTTTTTCAGAAATACACATTAAGACACATTCACATATAAGTCTGTCTTTGTTCATCTGGAACTTGGAAAAGGGGGAGCTGTGTGTGTCCCCCACCGAACAGGGTTCACGAGTTGTTCAGGGTTTTTTCCTCTTACGGCACAGCATCCTGGACTGTTGCTCTCGTCTCTCCCCCCTTTGACCATTCCAATGATTTATGGTCCTTATCGGAGGGTTCAGAAACCTCTGAGCTGCCAAAGGCATGGTGGGAACCCAAGGAGATGTCTCCGAGTTGAAGTTACACATTCCGGAAAAGTTCACCAGGTCCATGCTTGAATCTCTGGAGAAGGAATCACTACACAGAAAATGCGTTTTCAGCCTGAGATAAGGTCGATTCCGGAACGCCAAACTTAAAAATGTTTTTAACTTTTGAAAAACACTTCAGACAGCTTAGATTTGATGTGCAACTACTAGAAAGACCCTTTCTGCTATAGTGGGAGGTGAAAATTTCATGTTCTGAAGCTTCCCTGCAAAGTTATGGCACAATGCAGAAAACGCGTTTTCAGCCTGAGTTAAGGCGATTCCGGAACGCCACACTTAAAAATGTTTTTAACTTTTGAAAAACACTTCAGACAGCTTAGATTTGATGTGCAACTACTAGAAAGACCCTTTCTGCTATAGTGGGAGGTGAAAATTTCATTTTCTGAAGCTTCCCTGCAAAGTTATGGCACAATGCAGAAAACGCGTTTTCAGCCTGAGATAAGATCGATTCCATTACGCCAAACATAAAAATGTTGATAACTTTGGAAAAACACTTCAGACATCTTAGATTTGATGTGCAACTACTAGAAAGACCCTTTCTGCTATAGTGGGAGGTTAAAATTTCATGTTCGGAAGCTTCTATGCAAAGTTATGTCACAATGCAGACAACGCGTTTTCAGCCTGAGATAAGGTCGATTCTGGAACGCCAAACATAAAAATGTTGATAACGTTCGAAAAACACTTCAGACAGCTTAGATTTGATGTGCAACTATTAGAAAGAACCTTTCTGCTATAGTGGGAGGTCAAAATTTCATGTTCTGAAGCTTCCCTGGAAAGTTATGGGACAATGCAGAAAATGCATTTTCATCCTGAGATAAGGTAGATTCAGGAACGCCAAATTTAAAAATGTTGATAACTTTCGAAAAACACTTCAGACAGCTTAGATTTGATGTGCAACTACTAGAAAGTCCCTTTCTGCTATAGTGGGAAGTCAAAATTTCATGTTCTGAAGCTTCCTTGTGTAACCCAAACTTCTATGCTGGTCTGCGGCCTCGACGACGCTGCACCCGCCGGTACTCTGCGTTGTGTTTGTTGGGGTTTGATGTGCAGGGTGGAGCGAAAAGAGGACGAGTGGCTACGGTTCAGAAGCTGTGGATGGACTTTTTACTCATTTCAACCTTTTCAACATACAGAACACGACTGCAATTAGTATAAAAAAAACATGAACAAACAATTTACAATCTGTTTTCACGAAACCAAAGAACGAAACAATTTAACAACAGTTAATGATATGACACAGATTACACCACAGACGAACTGGACAAGAGTTACCGGACACAACTTAAACAACAACGACTCAGAGAACATTCGGACATCTTACCTTTTCAACATACAGAACACGACTGGCGGGTTATACCCCCAAACCGATCAAGTGCTCCCCCCGTGTGGGGGAGCTATGACATGACCTACACCTACATTCACCCCTTCTTTAATTGTTGACTTCCGAGTCAATCAGAATGTTAGGAAACCTTCTAACACACGCACATAACTCTCCTAAATAGAACACAACAAAAGAAACTCGAGACTCGTGTCAGTCGCCCAAGCAGTAATGTGTCATGCAAAATATAGGAACATGTGTAAACAACAAAAACAGCAACATGCGTCCAAACTACTCTGAACCCCGTGTTGCAGCATTTCTGCCCTTAAATTTCTGCCACAACTCCAAACCTCTCTGAATCTTCAATTGGTCAGCGACTTCCACAATTTGGCGCTCACAGATCAACCTCTTTGGAGCACGACGATTTCGGTTTGGATTTCTTCTCATGGGTGTGACATCATAGGAGGATCTTGCTGTCACACACTCTTCTTCGGCCGATCCTTCTGTTTCCGTCGAATCTATATCCTCCTTTTCATCGTCATCTTTCGTCAGTGGCTCATTAACCTCTTGTCTCACATCACTTCTTACTCCCTCGTCAAGTCTTGCCTCTGTGACTTCTTCTGCCAGGTTTACCTCCTCGGTCTCCAGGTGAGTGCCATCCTCCACTGGTAGGAACATACATTGTGTGAGCAGGTTACCATGGACCACTCTCTCTGACTCCTGGCCCTCCTTTCTCACAACATACACTGGAACACCAGGTTGTTTCTTCACAACACTATAGGGACAGGACTCCCACTTGTCGCCGAGTTTTTGTCGGCCTTCCACATGGCACACTTTTACCAGGACACGATCACCCGGACTGAACTCATGACTCTCAGCTTTCAAGTCATAGTATTTCTTCTGCTGCTCCTTTGCAATCCTTGACATCCGATTGGCCACTGCATAGGCTTGTGACAGCGAGTCATGTAGAGTCTGGACATACTCATGGTACTCACAAGGTTCATCTTTGCTCCCAAGACCAAACACTAGATCGACAGGAAGTCTGGGATGTCTGCCAAACATCAGGAAATATGGTGTGAACCCAGTCGAGTCATGCTTGCTACAGTTGTAAGCATGTGTCATTGCCTGAACATGTTCATGCCACCGTGTCTTCAAGTGAGGCTCCAGAGTTCCCAGCATGTTCATCAGAGTTCTGTTGAACCTCTCGGTAGTGCCATTACCTTGAGGGTGATAAGGGGTCGTGCGAGTCTTTCTTATGCCAGTGCATTTACATAACTCCTTCACCACTGCGCTTTCAAAATTTCTCCCTTGGTCGGCATGCAATTTAGCAGGAAAGCCAAACTGGCAAAAGAAGTTTTTCCACAACACCCTGGCCACTGTTTGGGCCTTTTGGTCTTTGGTTGGGTACGCTTGTGCGAAGCGAGAAAAATGGTCAGTCACCACCAGCACATTTTCTATACCACCTTTGGATTTTTCCAGGGTTAGAAAGTCCACACAAATCAGCTCCATTGGTGCACCACTGTGGATGCTGACCAGGGGGGCCCTGTGACCTGCCGTGGGAGTCTTCCTCAAACAACATCTCTCACATTGCTCGCACCACACTTTTACATCATGGAACATCTTGGGCCAGTAGAACCTCTCTCTTATCGTCTGCAGTGTTCGTTCGAATCCCAAATGTCCACAATCATTGTGAAGTGCAGTTTTGACAAACGTTCTCAGACTCTCAGGTAGCACCAGTTGACATGTAGGTCCTCTTTGGCAGTCGTTGATGTTCCTGTACAAGAGACCATCTTTAATCACCAACCTCCTCCACTCTTTTAACAGAAGGAGCACCTGCTCTCCCCCTGCGGTTCTCTCCTGACGGCATGGTTTCTGGTTTCTACTCTTGAAGTGTAAAACCGGGCCAATCACCGGATCTTGTCCCTGACTTTCACGGATTTCCTGTTTCGTCAGAGCAGGGAGAGAGTCAGTGCCGACTCCACAGTATCTCTCATCCAGATCCACTTGTGTAGGTGACTCCCTTCCCTCTGTACCCACATCATAGACGGTGTGCGGGCAGCACCTCAGGACCTGGGTGACCTCTCGCGGTGACATGCGTGACAAAGCATCTGCATTTGTGTTGCTCCGCCCCCTCCTGTACTGGATGTTGAAATCAAAGGCTGCAAGCTGGGACACCCATCTTTGACCAGTGGCATCCAACTTTGAGGATGTCATCACATATTTGAGGGGATTATTGTCAGTTTGGACTGTGAATTTGCGGCCATAGAGATGGTCGTAAAATTTCTCAGTTACAGCCCATTTTAAAGCCAGGAACTCCAACTTATGTGCAGCATATCTGGTCTCTGCAGGACTCAACCCTCTGCTTGCATAGGCCACAACTCTTTCTTTCCCATCTTGTACTTGTGCCAGCACTGCCCCCAGGCCCTCACCTGAGGCGTCAGTTTGCAGGACAAACGGTAAACTGTAGTCGGGGTAGCAGAGCACAGGAGCAGTCACCAACTTTTGTTTCAGATTAAGAAAAGCTGAATCACACTCATCTGTCCAAATAAATGGTGGGTCTGGGCCAGCACCTCTCTTTCGTCCTCTCTTTTTCTTTCTAGGATCACCTGTGGTGAGGCGGTATAATGGAGCAGCTATGGCAGAGAAATCCTGCACATAACGGCGGTAGTAGCCGACAAAACCCAGAAACTGCAGCAATTCTCTCTTGCTCTTAGGTCTCTCCCAGTCGTTCACTCTTCTGATCTTCTCTGGGTCAGTTCTCACTCCTTCAGATGACACCACGTGCCCCAAATACTGCACTTCTTTTCTCAGCAGGTGACATTTTGATGGTTTTAATTTCAAACCATGGTTCTTGAGTCGATCAAAGACTAGCTGCAGTCGTTCAAGGTGCTCCTCAAATGTTTTAGAGAACACTATGATGTCATCTAAATAAATGAGGAGCTGAGTGTAGTTGATGTCGCCGAAACAACAGGTCATGAGTCGCTGAAAGGTAGAGGGAGCATTTTGCAGGCCAAAAGGCATCCTGTTAGCTTCAAACAGACCCATTGGAGTGCTGAACGCTGTTTTGTGTTTGTCCTGCTCCGCCACTTCCACCTGCCAATATCCAGAGGTAAGATCGAGAGTAGAGAAGTACCGAGCCTGCCCCAGAGCCTCCAAAGCTTCCTCTATTCTCGGCAGGGGAAATGCGTCTCTCGTGCTGTAGGAGTTCAATTTTCTGTAATCTACACACAACCTCAGGGAACCATCTTTCTTAGCAGCAATCACGACTGGAGATGCATAGGGACTCTTGCTTGGTCTGATGACTCCTGCAGCCTCCATCTCCATCAACATTTTTCTGACATCTTGCCACTGTGAGGGTGGGATTCTCCGATAAGGCAGCCTGAAAGGTCTGGAGTCCACCAGGGGGATCTCGTGCTGCACAGTACTCGTGTGACCATAGTCCGTTGGATGTCCAACAACTCCTTCAGAAGAACCCGCTGGCTGTCATCTTCAACTGCAGCTTCAGTTAGGTCCACCGCACTGGCCACGAGAACCTGGTTGAAACTTTTACTCTTCCCACCATCCTTTGCTTCCACCTGAGCAGGGTGAGCCTCGATCACCCTGTTAATCAGAGACACTTGGCCAATGTGAGTGTGTGGCCTCAGCGTAATGGTACGTTGGGATAAATTCATCACCCTGACGGGGGCCATGCCTCCTTTCACATCGGCGACAACTCGGGCTACTAGCAGACCTTGGGGGAGACTATATGAGCTGTGACCCTCAATCAGGGCAGTGTAAGACTTTCTCTGTGGCCCAGCTCGAATCCTGCAACGCAGATCCATTTCTGTTGCCCCTGGGACTTTAATGTTCCTGCCAGTGTACACTAGCGGGCCCACAATCTCACGTGTATCTTGTTCCTCCATGTCGCCCACCTGCCGGAGAGCCGTATACCATTCTGGATGGTCTTCCTTCACTCGATGGAGAAACTGCTGACCGTAAGATGCTATAAGCTGCTCCCTGGATGCACGGATGACATTGGTTCCCACCAGCAGAGGGACAGAAGACCTGTACTCAGAGTCAGGTACAATAAATGCAGGAACACTGGGAAATTTCTTGCCCAACACTTCTAAGCTGATGTTCAGGACACCATGATGAGGGACGGTCTGACCTCCAGCACCTTCTATGGGAATGTTAGATGATTGAGGTTTTTGAGTTTTTAGTGAAGGATGACTGCACCAGTAGCTGTGAGTAATGCTGGTGATCTGAGAACCAGAATCAATGAGAGCACGGCACTTCAACCCATTTATCAGAACCTCGCCCTCATTTCGAGGACCTACCAAGGGAGCAGTCTCTTTGCTGGCCTTCTCTTTGGGTGGGGGGACTTGCTTTGTATCCATGGTTGCCCCAGTAACCATGGATCCTAGTGGTTTAAATGCTGAGGTGGCGGGGATGTCGCCCCACCGTCGGCAGGCGTCAATGACTGTGTAGGCACTAGCGGAGGAGCCTGCATGTGATCAGTATTTAACAGAACTGACCTACACACTCTTGCTATATGCCCAACCCGACCACATCTGTAACACACTACCTCTCTGCTCCGAAGTGCTTGACCACGAGCCTGTGATGGCGTTGGAGAAGGCAGGGCATCCGGGAGCTGTATCTTGGATTCCAATTGGAACAGCTTTTTCATCTGCTCTTCCTGATTCAAGGCCAGCTTCTTCACAATCTCCGTTAACTCTGTTAACTCTGTGGACGTCTCAGTTTCCTTTATGTCAGCCAGATGTCCAGCCACATGAACTTGAGAGAACATCTTTTTCGGAGTCTGTCTGGACTGAAACGTCTTAGTCTCCCGGCTCAGGGTTCTCAGCTCTTCCTGCAGCTCTTTGAAAGTCAACAATCTGGGCTTCATAGGTGAGATTCGCCTATACACTTCCTCGTCTGCCAGTCCTCGTAGAAACTGCCTGGTCAGCTTGTTGTCTCTGTCAGGAAAAGGACGGCCACCTCTTTCATCCTCTTCAACAGCACGCAGTGTAGCCTCAAGACTTATTGCATATGAACATGCCGATTCATCTGGTCGCTGGCTGCGTTCGTAGAAATCAGCCAGTGGATCCAGGGAGCTTTGTGCCTCGCTGTATTCGGCCCTCAACTCCTCAAAGGCTCTGGCTGGATTCTGCTCATGCACCGGCAGGTTCAAAACCAACTTCCTGGCCTCCCCGCTCAGGTGTCGCACTACAGTTGGGAAGCGCAAATGTGAGGGAAGTTCTATAGCATCTAGAAGATACTGCATATCTCTGATCCAGTCCTCCACCAGAATCCTACTGTCAGCGTTACCACTGAACATTTGCACATTTTTCACCTGATGGGTCTGCAGGAAACCCCCGTATGCAATTTGGGGATTTGCCACCCTGGAGGGCTGTGGTGCCATTGTCTCTTTGTGCCCTGGATAAAAGACTTGGGGCACTGTATTTGCCATCCTGGCACCAGGGACTGACTGTGTGCGGTGGGGTCCAGATTGCGTTTGATACGCTGGAGTGGAGAATGGCTGCGCTTGATCAGGCCAGGGAGCAGGATGGTTGTAATCCAGTGATGCTAGATGAGTTGCGTCCTGATGACTGTAATGTCTTGAGAGGTCTGGAGGTGGTGGAGTTGACTGCAGAGGAGCCAGATGAGGAGTGTTCTGAGGCGTTTGGTGGAATTCAGGACTTGTGGGGGGCAGATGATAAGGCCTGAGCCGCGCCACTGGCTCTGGACATGCACTTTGGGTGTTGCTGATTTCCCTCATTCCCTCTGTTTCTTCTGGGAAAGGTTGACCAGGGATGTCCACTACATATGAGTGTTCTGTTTCCCAATTAGACATGTTATGTGCTATAATATATGACAATTGTGGTACCAACAATTCAAGCAAATGTCACACTGCAGTATCTTCTTCTGAAACACTAACACTTTCTAACCCCTCATCAGTATAACAGCACCATTTGCAGTTACGTTGTCAAAAGTTAGTACATCTCACTACTCCTCAATGTCGACAACAGATTAAAAAGAGAAAAGTCTTAAAAGTGTGTCTCACGACATCCACCATCAAGGGGTCACGGCACCACAGATGTAACCCAAACTTCTATGCTGGTCTGCGGCCTCGACGACGCTGCACCCGCCGGTACTCTGCGTTGTGTTTGTTGGGGTTTGATGTGCAGGGTGGAGCGAAAAGAGGACGAGTGGCTACGGTTCAGAAGCTGTGGATGGACTTTTTACTCTTTTCAACCTTTTCAACATACAGAACACGACTGCAATTAGTATAAAAAAAACATGAACAAACAATTTACAATCTGTTTTCACGAAACCAAAGAACGAAACAATTAACAACAGTTAATGATATGACACAGATTACACCACAGACGAACTGGACAAGAGTTACCGGACACAACTTAAACAACAACGACTCAGAGAACATTCGGACATCTTACCTTTTCAACATACAGAACACGACTGGCAGGTTATACCCCCAACCCGATCAAGTGCTGCCCCCGTGTGGGGGAGCTATGACATGACCTACACCTACACTTGCAAAGTTATGGCACAACGCAGAAAATGCGTTTTCAGCCTGAGATAAGGTCGATTCGGGAACGCCAAACATAAAAATGTTGATAACTTTGGAAAAACACTTCAGACATTTTAGATTTGATGTGCAACTACTAGAAAGACCCTTTCTGCTATAGTGTGAGGTGAACATTTCATGTTCTGAAGCTTCCCTGAGAAGTTATGGCACAATGCAGAAAACGCGTTTTCAGCCTGAAATAAGGTGGTTTCCGAAACGCCAAACGTAAAAATGTTGATAACTTTGGAACAACACTTCAGACAGCTTAGATTTGATGTGCAACTACTAGAAAGACCCTTTCTGCGAAAGTGGGACCTGAAAATTTCATGTTCTGAAGCTTCCCTGCAAAGTTATGGCACAATGCAGAAAACGCGTTTTCAGCTTGTGATAACGTGGGTTCCGGAACGCCAAACGTAAAAATGTTGATAACTTTCGAAAAACACTTCAGACAGCTTAGATTTGATGTGCAACTACTAGAAAGACCCTTTCTGCTATAGTGGGAGGTCAAAATTTCATGTTCTGAAGCTTCCCATGGAAAGTTATGGGACAATGCAGAAAACGATTTTTCATCCTGAGATAAGGTGGGTTCCGGAACGCCAAACATAAAAATGTTGATAACTTTCGAAAAACACTTCAGACAGCTTAGATTTGATGTGCAACTACTAGAAAGGCCCTTTCTGCTATAGTGGGAGGTGAACATTTCATGTTCTGAAGCTTCCCTGCAAAGTTATGGCACAATGCAGAAAACGCGTTTTCAGCTTGAGATAAGGTGGGTTCCGGAACGCCAAAGGTAAAAATGTTGATAACTTTCGAAAAACACTTCAGACAGCTTAGATTTGATGTGCAACAACTAGAATGACCCTTTCTGCTATAGTGGGACCTGAAAATTTCATGGTCTGAAGCTTCCCAGCAAAGTTAATGCACAATGCCGAAAACGCGTTTTCAGCCTGAGATAAGGTGGGTTCCGGAACGCCAAACATAAAAATGTTGATAACTTTGGAAAAACACTTCAGACAGCTTAGATTTGATGTGCAACTACTAGAAAGACCCTTTCTGCTATAGTGGGAGGTCAAAATTTCATGTTCTGAAGCTTCCCATGGAAAGTTATGGGACAATGCAGAAAATGATTTTTCATCCTGAGATAAGGTCGATTACGGAACGCGAAACATAAAAATGTTCATAACTTTGGAAAAACACTTCAGACAGCTTAGATTTGATGTGCAACTACTAGAAAGACCCTTTCTGCTATAGTGGGACGTGAAAATTTCATGTTCTGAAGCTTCCCTGCAAAGTTATGGGACAATGCAGAAAACGATTTTTCATCCTGAGATAAGGTCGATTCCGGAACGCCAAACATAAAAATGTTGATAACTTTGGAAAAACACTTCAGACAGCTTAGATTTGATGTGCAACTACTAGAAAGACCCTTTCTGCTATAGTGGGAAGTGAACATTTCATGTTCTGAAGCTTCCCTGCAAAGTTATGGCACTATGCAGAAAACGCGTTTTCAGCTTGAGATAAGGTGGGTTCCGGAACGCCAAACATAAAAATGTTGAAAACTTTCGAAAAACACTTCAGACAGCTTAGATTTGATGTGCAAATACTAGAAAGACCCTTTCTGCTATAGTGGGACGTGAACATTTCATGTTCTGAAGCTTCCCTGCAAAGTTATGGGACAATGCAGAAAACGATTTTTCATCCTGAGATAAGGTCGATTCCGGAACGCTAAACATAAAAATGTTGATAAGTTTGGAAAAACACTTCAGACAGCTTAGATTTGATGTGCAACTACTAGAAAGACCCTTTCTGCTATATTGGGAGGTCAGAATTTCATGTTCTGAAGCTTCCCTGCAAAGTTATGGGACAATGCAGAAAACGATTTTTCATCCTGAGATAAGGTCGATTCAGGAACACCAAACATAAAAATGTTGAAAACTTTGGAAAAACACTTCAGACAGCTTAGATTTGATGTGCAACTACTAGATATACCCTTTCTGCTGAAGTGGGAGGTGAAAATGTCATGTTCTACAGCGTCCCTGCAAAGTTATGGCACAATGCAGAAAACGCGTTTTAAGCGTGAGATAAGGAGAGTTCCGGAACGCCAAACATAAAAATGTTGATCACTTTGGAACAACACATCAGAACGCTTAGATTTGCAACTACTAGAAAGACCCTTTCTGCTATAGTGGGAGGTGAAAATATCATGTTCTGAAGCTTCCCTGCAAAGTTATGGCACAATGCGTAAAACGCGTTTTCGGCCTGAGATGAGGTTGATTTCAGAACGCCAAACATAAAAATGTTGATAACTCAGGAAAAACTCTACAGACAGCTTAGATTTGATGTGCAACTACTAGAAAGACCCTTTCTGCTATAGTGGGAGGTGAAAATTTCATGTTCTGAAGCTTCGCTCCAAAGTTATGGCACAATGCGTAAAACGCGTTTTCAGTCTCAGATAAGGTCGATTCCGGAACGCCAAACATAAAAATGTTGATAACTTTGGAAAAATACTTCAGACAGCTTAGCTCTGATGTGCAACTACTAGAAAAACCCTTTCTGCTATAGTGGGATGTGAAAATTTCATGTTCTGAAGCTTCCCTGCAAAGTTATGGCACAATGCAGCAAACGCGTTTTCAGACTGAGATAAGGTGGGTTCCAGAACGCCAAACAGAAAAAAGTTGATAACTTTGGAAAAACATATCAGACAGCTTAGATTTGATGTGCAACTACTAGAAAGACCCTTTTTGCAATAGTGGGAGGTGGAAATTTCATGTTCTGAAGATTCCCTGCCAAGTTATGGCACAATTCCGAAAACGCGTTTTCAGCCTGAGATAAGGTGGGTTCCGGAACGCCAAACATAAAAATGTTGATAACTTTGGAAAAAACATTTCAGACAGCTTAGATTTGATCTGCAACTACTTGAAAGACCCTTTCTGCTATAGTGGGAGGTGAAAATTTCATGTTCTGAAGCTTCCCTGCAAAGTTATGCCACAATGCAGGAAACGCGTTTTCAGCCTGAGATAAGGTGGGTTCCGGAACGCCAAACATAAAAATGTTGATAACTGTAGAAAAACACTTCAGACAGCTTAGATTTGATGTGTAAGTACTAGAAAGACCCTTTCAGCTATAGTGGGAGGTGAAAATTTCATGTTCTGAAGCTTTATGCAAAGTTGTGGCACAATGCAGAAAACGCGTTTTCAGCCTCACATAAGGTCAATTCCGGAATGCCAAACATAAAAATGTTGATAACTTCGGAAAAACACTTCAGACAGCTTAGATTTGATGTGTAAGTACTAGAAATACCCTTTCAGCTATAGTGGGAGGTGAACATTTCATGTTCTGAGGCTTCCCTGCAAAGTTATGGCACAATGCAGAAAACGCGTTTTCAGCCTGAGATAAGGTTGATTCCGGAACGCCAAACATAAAAATGTTGATAACTTTGGAAAAACACTTCAGACAGTTTAGATTTGATGTGCAAGTACTAGAAAGACCATTTCTGCTATAGTCGGAGGTGAAAATTTCATGTTCTGAAGCATTATGCAAAGTTGTGGCACAATGCGTAAAAAGCGTTTTCAGCCTGAGATAAGGTCGACTCCGGAACGCCAAACATAAAAATGTTGATAACTTTGGAAAAACACTTCAGACAGCTTAGCTTTAATGTGCAACTACGAGAAAGACCCTTTCTGCTATTGTCGGATGTGAAAATTTCATGTTCTGAAGCTTCCCTGCAAAGTTATGGCACAATGCAGAAAAAACGTTTTCAGCCTGAGATAAGGTGGGTTCCGGAACGCCAAACATAAAAATGTTGATAACTTTGGAAAAACACTTCAGACAGCTTAGATTTGATGTGCAACTACTAGAAAGACCCTTTCTGCTATAGTGGGAGGTCAAAATTTCATGTTCTGAAGCTTCCCATGGAAAGTTATGGGACAATGCAGAAAATGATTTTTCATCCTGAGACAAGGTCGATTACGGAACGCGAAACATAAAAATGTTCATAACTTTCGAAAAACACTTCAGACAGCTTAGATTTGATGTGCAACTACTAGAAAGACCCGTTCTGGTATAGTGGGACGTGAAAATTTCATGTTCTGAAGCTTCCCTGCAAAGTTATGGGACAATGCAGAAAACGATTTTTCATCCTGAGATAAGGTCGATTCCGGAACGCCAAACATAAAAATGTTGATAACTTTGGAAAAACACTTCAGACAGCTTAGATTTGATCTGCAACTACTTGAAAGACCCTTTCTGCTATAGTGGGAAGTGAACATTTCATGTTCTGAAGCTTCCCTGCAAAGTTATGGCACTATGCAGAAAACGCGTTTTCAGCTTGAGATAAGGTGGGTTCCGGAACGCCAAACATAAAAATGTTGAAAACTTTCGAAAAACACTTCAGACAGCTTAGATTTGATGTGCAAATACTAGAAAGACCCTTTCTGCTATAGTGGGACGTGAACATTTCATGTTCTGAAGCTTCCCTGCAAAGTTATGGGACAATGCAGAAAACGATTTTTCATCCTGAGATAAGGTCGATTCCGGAACGCCAAACATAAAAATGTTGATAAGTTTGGAAAAACACTTCAGACAGCTTAGATTTGATCTGCAACTACTTGAAAGACCCTTTCTGCTATAGTGGGAGGTGAAAATTTAATGTTCTGAAGCTTTATGCAAAGTTATGGCACAATGCGTAAAACGCGTTTTCAGCCTGAGATAAGGTCAATTCCGGAACGCCAAACGTTAAAATGTTGAAAACTTTGGAAAAACACTTCAGACAGCTTAGATTTCATGTGAAACTACTAGAAAGACGCTTTCTGCTGTAGTGGGAGGTGAAAATTTCATGTTCTGAAGCTTCCCTGCAAAGTTATGCCACAATGCAGGAAACGCGTTTTCAGCCTGAGATAAGGTGGGTTCCGGAACGCCAAACATAAAAATGTTGATAACTGTAGAAAAACACTTCAGACAGCTTAGATTTGATGTGTAAGTACTAGAAAGACCCTTTCAGCTATAGTGGGAGGTGAAAATGTCATGTTCTGAAGCTTTATGCAAAGTTGTGGCACAATGCAGAAAACGCGTTTTCAGCCTCACATAAGGTCAATTCCGGAATGCCAAACATAAAAATGTTGATAACTTCGGAAAAACACTTCAGACAGCTTAGATTTGATGTGTAAGTAATAGAAATACCCTTTCAGCTATAGTGGGAGGTGAACATTTCATGTTCTGAGGCTTCCCTGCAAAGTTATGGCACAATGCAGAAAACGCGTTTTCAGCCTGAGATAAGGTTGATTCCGGAACGCCAAACATAAAAATGTTGATAACTTTGGAAAAACACTTCAGACAGTTTAGATTTGATGTGCAAGTACTAGAAAGACCATTTCTGCTATAGTCGGAGGTGAAAATTTCATGTTCTGAAGCATTATGCAAAGTTGTGGCACAATGCGTAAAAAGCGTTTTCAGCCTGAGATAAGGTCGACTCCGGAACGCCAAACATGAAAATGTTGATAACTTTGGAAAAACACTTCAGACAGCTTAGCTTTAATGTGCAACTACGAGAAAGACCCTTTCTGCTATTGTCGGATGTGAAAATTTCATGTTCTGAAGCTTCCCTGCAAAGTTATGGCACAATGCAGAAAAAACGTTTTCAGCCTGAGATAAGGTCGACTCCGGAACGCCAAACATAAAAATATTGATAACTTTGGAAAAACTCTGTAGACAGCTTAGATTTGATGTGCAACTACTAGAAAGACCCTTTCTGCTATCGTGGGAGGTGAACATTTCACGTTCTGAAGCTTCCCTGAGAAGTTATGGCACAATGCAGAAAATGTGTTTTCAGCCTGAGATAAGGTTGATTCTGGAACGCCAAACATAAAACTGTTGATAATTTTGGAAAAATACTTCAGACAGCTTAGATTTGATGTGCAACTACTAGAAATACCCTTTCTGCCATTGTGGGAGGTGAAAAATTCATGTTCTGAAGCTTCCTTGCAAAGTTGTGGCACCATGCGTAAAACGCGTTTTCAGCCTGAGATAAGGTCGATTCCGGAACGCCAAACATAAAAGTGTTGATAACTTTGAAAAGACACTTCAGACAGCTTAGATTTGATGTCCAATGACTAGAAAGACCCTTTCTGCTATAGTGGGAGGTGAAAATTTCATGTTCTGAAGCTTCCCTGCAAAGTTATGGCACAATGCAGTAAACATAAGATAGATTCTGGTACGCCAAACATAAAAATGTTGATAACTTTGGAAAAACACTTTAGAGAGCTTAGATTTGATGTGCAACTACTAGAAAGAGCCTTTCTGCTATAGTGGGAGTTGAAAATTTCATGTTCTGAAACTTTCCTGCAAAGTTATGGCACAATGCGTAAAACGTGTTTTCAGCATGAGATAAGGTTGATTCCGGAACGCCAAACATAAAAATGTTGATAACTTCGGAAAAACACTTCAGACAGCTTAGATTTGATGTACAAGTACTAGAAAGACCCTTTCTGCTATAGTGGGAGGTGAAAATTCGATGTTCTGAAGCTTCCCTGCAAAGTTATGGCACCATGCGTAAAACGCGTTTTCAGCCTGAGATAAGGTCGATTCCGGAACGCCAAACATAAACATGTTCATAATTCTGGAAAAACACTTCAGACAGCTTAGATTTGATGTGCAACTACTGGAAAGACCATTTCTGCCATTGTGGGAGGTTAAAATTCGATGTTCTGAAGCTTCCCTGCAAAGTTATGCCACAATGCAGGAAACGCGTTTTCAGCCTGAGATAAGGTCGATTCCGGAACGCCAAACATAAAATTTTTGATAACTTTGGAAAAACTCTTTAGAGAGCTTAGATTTGATGTGCAACTACTAGAAAGAGCCTTTCTGCTATAGTGGGAGTTGAAAATTTCATGTTCTGAAAGTTTCCTGCAAAGTTATGGCACAATGCGTAAAACGTGTTTTCAGCATGAGATAAGGTTGATTCCGGAACGCCAAACATAAAAATGTTGATAACTTCGGAAAAACACTTCAGACAGCTTAGATTTGATGTACAAGTACTAGAAAGACCCTTTCTGCTATAGTGGGAGGTGAAAATTTAATGTTCTGAAGCTTTCCTGCAAAGTTATGGCACAATGCGTAAAATGCGTTTTCAGCCTGAGATAAGGTTGATTCCGGAACGCCAAACTTAAAAATGTTGATTACTTTGGAAAAACACTTCAAACAGCTTACAATTGATGTGCAACTACAAGAAAGATCCTTTCTGCTATAGTGGGAGGTTAAAATGCCATGTTCTGAAGCTTCCCTGCAAAGTTATGTCATAATGCAGAAAACGCGTTTTCAGCCTCAGATAAGGTCAATTCCGGAACGCCAAACATAAAAATGTTCATAACTTCGGAAAAACACTTCAGACAGCTAGGATTTGATGTACAAGTACTAGAAAAACCCTTTCTGCTATAGTGAGATGTGAAAATTTCATGTTCTGAAGATTCCCTGCAAAGTTATGGCACAATGCAGAAAACGCGTATTCAGCCTAAGATAAGGTCGATTCCGTAATGCCAAACATAAAAATGTTTATAACTTTGGAAAAACACTTCAGACAGCTTAGATTTGATGTGCAACTACTAGAAAGACCCTTTCTGCTATAATGGGATATGAAAATTTCATGTTCTGAAGCTTCCCAGCAATGTTATGGCACAATGCAGGAAACGCGTTTTCAGCCTGAGATAAGGTTGATTCCGGAACGCCAAACATAAGAATGTTGATAACTTTGGAATAACACTTCAGACAGGTTAGATTTGATGTGCAACTACTAGAAAGACCCTTTCTGCTATAGTGGGAGGTTAAAATTTCGTGTTCTGAAGCTTCCCTCCAAAGTTATGGCACAATGCAAAAAAAGCGTTTACAGCCTGAGATAAGGTGGGTTCCGAAACGCCTAACATAAAAATGTTGATAACTTTGGAAAAACAATTCAGACAGCTTAGATTTGATGTGCAACTATTAGAAAGACCCTTTCTGCTATAGTGGGAGGTGAAAATTTCATGTTCTGACACTATACTGCAAAGTTATGGCACAATGCAGAAAATGCGTTTACAGCCTGAGATAAGGTGGGTTCCGGAACGCCAAACATAAGAATGTTGATAACTTTGGAAAAACACTTCAGACAGCTTAGATTTAATGTGCAACTACTAGAAAGACCCTTTCTGCTATAGTGGGAGGTGAAAATTTCATGTTCTGACGCTATACTGCAAAGTTATGGCACAATGCAGAAAATGCGTTTTCAGCCTGAGATAAGGTCGATTCCGGAATGCCAAACGTAAAAATGTTGATAACTTTGGAAAAACACTTCAGACAGCTTAGATTTGATGTGCAACTACTAGAAAGACCCATTCTGCTATAGTGGGAGGTGAAAATTTTATGTTCTGAAGATTCCCTGTAAAGTTATGGCACAATGCAGAAAACGCGTATTCAGCCTGAGATAAGGTCGATTCCGTAATGCCAGACATAAAAATGTTTTTAACTTTGGAAAAACACTTCAGACAGCTTAGATTTGATGTGCAACTACTAGAAAGACCCTTTCTGCTATAATGGGATAAGAAAATTTCATGTTCTGAAGATTCCCTGCAAAGTTATGGCAGAATGCGTAAATCGTGTTTTCAGCCTGAGATAAGGTGGGTTCCGGAACGCCAAACATAAGAATGTTGATAACTTTGGAAAAACACTTCAGACAGCTTAGATTTGATGTGCAACTACTAGAAAGACCTATTCTGCTATAGTGGGAGGTGAAAATTTCATGTTCTGAAGATTCCCTGCAAAGTTATGGCACAATGCAGAAAACGCGTATTCAGCCTGAGATAAGGTCGATTCCGTAATGCCAAACATAAAAATGTTTATAACTTTGGAAAAACACTTCAGACAGCTAAGATTTGATGTGCAACTACGAGAAAGACCCTTTCTGCTGTAGTGGGATGTGAAAATGTCATGTTCTGAAGCTTCCCTGCAAAGCTATGGCACAAGGCAGAAAAAGCGTTTTCAGCCTGAGATAAGGTGGGTTCCGGAATGCAAAACAAAAAATGTTGATAACTTTCGAAAAACCCATCAGACAGCTTAGATTTGATGTGCAACTACTAGAAAGACCCTTTCTGCTATAGTGGGAGGTGAAAATTTCATGTTCTGAAGCTTCCCTGCAAAGTTATGGCACAGTGCAGAAAACGCGTTTTCAGCCTGAGATAAGGTGGGTTTCGGAACGCCAAACAAAAAAATGTTGATAACTTTCGAAAAACACTTCAGGCGGCTTAGATTTGATGTGCAACTACTAGAAAGACCCTTTCTGCTATAGTGGGAGGTTAAAATTTCGTGTTCTGAAGCTTCCCTGCAAAGTTATGGCACAATGCAGAAAACGCGTTTTCAGCCTGAGATAAGGTCGATTCCGGAATGCCAAACATAAGAATGTTGATAACTTTGGAAAAACACTTCAGACAGCTTAGATTTGATGTGCAACTAATAGAAAGACCCTTTCTGCTATAGTGGGTTGTGAAAATTTCATGTTCTGACGCTATACTGCAAAGTTATGGCACAATGCATAAAATGCGTTTACAGCCTAAGATAAGGTGGGTTCCGGAACGCCAAACATAAGAATGTGGATAACTTTGGAAAAACACTTCAGACAGCTTAGATTTGAAGTGTAAGTACGAGAAAGACCCTTTCTGCTATAATGGGAGTTGAAAATTTCATGTTCTGAAGCTTTCCTCCAAAGTTATGGCACAATGCAGAAAACGGGCTCACAGCCTGAGATAAGGTGGGTTCCGGAACGCCAAACATAAAAATGTTGATGACTTTGGAAAAACACTTCAGACAGCTAAGATGTGATGTGCTACTACTAGAAAGACCCTTTCTGCTATAGTGGGAGGTGAAAACTTCATGTTCTGAAGCTTCCCTGCAAAGCTATGGCACAATTCCGAAAACGCGTTTTCAGCCTGAGATAATGTCGATTCCGGAACGAAAAACATAAAAATGTTGATAACTTCGGAAAAACACATCAGACAGCTTAGATTTCATTTGCAACTACGAGAAAGACCCTTTCTGCTAAAGTGGTTCGTGAAAATTCGATGTTCGGAAGCTTCCCTGCAAAGTTATCGAACAGTGCGTTAAACGCGTTTTCAGCCTGTAATAAGGTCGATTCCGGAACGCCAAACATAAAAATGTTTTTAACTTTGGAAAAACACCTCAGACAGCTTAGATGTGATGTGCTACTACTAGAATGATCCTTTCTGATATAGTGGGAGCTGAAAATTTCATGTTCTGAAGCTTCCCTGCAAAGTTATGGCACAATGCAGAAAACACGTTTTCAGCCTGAGATGAGGTGGGTTCCGGAACGCCAAACATAAAAATGTTTAAAACTTTGGAAAAACACTTCAGACAGCTTAGATTTGACGTGCAACTACTAGAAAGACCATTTCTGCTATAGTGGTAGTTGAAAATTTCATGTTCTGAAGCTTCCCTGCAAAGTTAGGGCACAATGCAGAAAACGCGTTTTCTGCCTGAGATAAGGTGGGTTCCAGAACGCCAAACATGAAAATGTTGATAAGTTTGGAAAATCACTTCAGACAGCTTAGATTTGATGAGCCATTACTAGAAATACCCTTTCTGCTATAGTCGCATGTGAATATTTCATGTTCTGAAGCTTCCCTGCAAAGTTATGGCACAATGCAGAAAATGCGTTTTCAGCCTCAGATAAGGTGGGTTCCAGAACGCCAAACATGAAAATGTTGATAAGTTTGGAAAATCACTTCAGACAGCTTAGATTTGATGAGCCATTACTAGAAAGACCCTTTCTGCTATAGTGGGTGGTGAAAATTCGATGTTCTGAAGCTTCCCTGCAAAGTTATGGCACCATGCGTAAAACGCGTTTACAGCCTGAGATAAGGTCGATTCCGGAATGCCAAACATAAAACTGTTGATAATTTTGGAAAAACACTTCAGACAGCTTAGATTTGATGTGCAACTACTAGAAAGACCCTTTCTGCCATTGTGGGAGGTGAAAATTTCATGTTCTGAAGATTCCTTGCAAAGTTATGGCACAATGCAGAAAACGCGTATTCAGCCTGAGATAAGGTCGATTCCGTAATGCCAAACATAAAAATGTTTATAAGTTTGGAAAAACACTTCAGACAGCTTAGATTTGATGTGCAACTACTAGAAAGAATCTTTCTGCTATAGTGGGAGGTGAAAATTTCATGTTCTGAAGATTCCCTGCAAAGTTATGGCAGAATGCGTAAATCGTGTTTTCAGCCTGAGATAAGGTCGATTCCTGAACGCCAAACATAAAAATGTTGATAACTTTGGAAAAACACTTCAAACAGCTTAGATTTGATGTGCAACTACTAGAAAGACCCTTTCTGCTATAGTGGGAGGTGAAAATTTCATGTTCTGAAGCTTCCCTGCAAAGTTATGGCACAATGCAGAAAACGCGTTTTCAGCCTGAGATAAGGTGGGTTTCGGAACGCCAAACAAAAAAATGTTGATAACTTTCGAAAAACACTTCAGGCAGCTTAGATTTGATGTGCAACTACTCGAAAGACCCTTTCTGCTATGGTGGGAGGTGAAAATTTCATGTTCTGAAGCTTCCCTGCAATGTTATGAGAGAGAAGAAGGATACACCAAAATGTCAAAACTGTTTGATTTATGGCCCTGGAGGTAATAAAACCAACCCCTCCCCCTTTTTATATAAAAAAGAAATTAAAATAATAACCCCTCCCCTTTTTTATATAAAAAGAAATTAAAATAATAACCCCTCCCCTTTTTTATATAAAAAGAAATTAAAATAATAACCCCTCCCCTTTTTTATATAAAAAGAAATTAAAATAATAACCCTTCCCTCGAAGGTCAAGGTCAACCTGTGTGATGCACGGGTGGGAGGCCGCTACATCCTCGCAGCCGCAACAAACTGTTAGGTCTGGTAGGAGGTCAGGTAGGGTCTGCTCGAGGGAGTGGTTTGAGTGGCTCTGGAGGATTACCTTAAGAATGTGGGGGGAAAAAAAAGAAAAAATAAGATATTGAAAATAAAACTTTAAAGTTTCAGCATTAGTCAATGTTCCAGCTGTTTCTGCATTGTAGACTAAATAATCTAAACGTGATAGTAGCTACAATATTAATTCTGGTTTAAACGTTTTAGAAGTTATTTAACATCTTATGAAACAGTTTTTTCATTCTTGAAATATTTCTTAAAGATAAAACAGTAGAAAGAAAACACTTTTTTTTTTTTTTTTTTTTAGTCTTCACTAATAGTTCAAATGACACAGCTACACAACTCATGCATCATTTTTTCAAAATGTGTTTAAAACAGATAATTTCTACTTGTAAAATACTTTTTAGTTTTTCAGAAAATAAGGTTGAGTGAACAAGGATAAAACAAAAGAAAGAAATACCTTTAGTTTTCAGAAAATAAGGTTGAGTGAACAAGGATAAAACAAAAGAAAGAAATACCTTTAGTTTTCAGCATTAGTTCAAATGACACAGCTATCCAATTCGCATGAGTTTCTGTTGAATTTGTCTATTTAATTTTATACCCTGTGTGAGTTTGAAACAATGCATTTTTACTTACTCAGGAAATACTTTGAAAAAATGAGGTCAACAGAGGGGGGACAACAGTCATTAGGTCTGACTCTTTCTCAGACACTGAAACAGAGTCCGTGGTAACCGGTTAATTTGCTGAGGAGATGTGAGTTCTTTCCCGGCCGGTTGAATCTTCAAAAGAGACAATCTGAAGACAGAGAGGTCTGTCTGAAGACAAACCTCATTCGTCTATCTGAAGGCAAACCTCGCTGTTCAGACTGAGTGAGCACACACACACACACACACACACACACACACACACACGCACGCACGCACGCACGCACGCACGCACGCACGCAGGCAGGCAGGCAGGCAGGCAGGCACACACACACACACACACACAGGTCACCCGGCTGTAGACCCCTCCTTTTCAAATTGCATCATTTGACAGCGGAAAAGTTTACTCCTCTGATCTATCTAGCAAATGCTGAGCTCTTCCAACATTGTTTAATCCAAAATCAACACAGGTATCGTCTAGCCCCTACCCGCACGAATGGAGTATTTAGATGACACCGATCAGACCACATTTTACAACGGTTCAAGTGTAACCTTTGCTGTTGACCAGGCCTTACACAACTTCATACGACACCTTTTAAAATTGCATCATTTAACAACGGAAAAGTTTACACCTCTGAGCTATCTAGCAAACGCTGAGCTCTTCCAACATTGTTTTATCCAAAATCAACAAGGTATCACCTAGACCCTTCCCACGCTAAGGAGTATTTAGGTGACCATGATCCAGACCATGCTTTACATCAGTTCAGGGGTAACCTTTATCTATATGTATACAGTATATCTGTGTATCTACATATACAAGTATTATAAGAATTATATAAAACGTTATGTCATGTTTATCACATCTCTTTTCATTCACAGACGTCGTCACCCATCTGTGTGACGTTCATTTAACACAGAGTGATACAGGTAAAAACATTTAATTATTTTATAATTCGTTGTTAATATCTCAATTATGTACTACAACAGCCTTTCTTCTATATTTCAGACATTATTGGCTCCTCGAATAACTTCCCTGAGAGGTTGATAGACGTTGAGGAGCTCGAGCTGTTAATGCGTCCAAGTTTTGAATACGACGGCGTCCACACGGCTCCGACGGCGGTGAATCCAAGAGTGAGGATTCGAGAGAGCAGCGCTGAGGTGATTTACCCTCCCGCAGCTCCGAACACGCCGTCTATTATAATAATCGACAGCGAGGACGAGTTCACCACTCCTTGTCCGGGACCGAGTACTGGAAATCAACCGTCGGGAAGAAATCAACGCTCTCTGAGTCATAAGCGTCGGTATAATTCATCACAGAAGGCAGGACCATTGCGAACCATCGGTGAGAAGGAGACACCGATTCTAATCATTATTACGTTAACTAGGTATAGAATAATGGATGTGTGTGTGTGTGTGTGTGTGTGTGTGTGTGTGTGTGTACATGAAAAGGCCACCAGGAACCAGGAAATCAGACGCGGCTGGGAACTCGTCCGGACACCGCGGAGTCGGGTCATTCATTGGACGGGACGCTTCAACTGTTCGACGGTGCGAGCAAAACATCCAGTTCAGTCAAAATAAAATTAAAAAAAATTAAAAAAAAAAAAAAAGTATTTTAACCACATTGTGTCGATGTGCTTTATATTTAACTTTCCTATGTTTTTTTTTTGTTTTATTCAACGTCTGTGCGTATGAAAACAGACGATCAGTCAGAGGTCGGAGGAGTCGTGTGTTCACTCGGCGATCCGTTCACTCACCAGACACCACAACTGATAGGAGGTGAGAAAAAACATTTTTAGAGTGATAGTTTACGTTCACAAATGTATTTATTTATTTTTTCATGTGAAAAAACAGATACAAAGACAAAGAGTACATCGCGCCCTCTACCTGTCACTTCATCGCCTTCTCCAACGTTTGGTAAGATGTGAATCTCAATTTTTTTTCAACACACATCTCCACCATTCAGTATCAGTTGAATGGCTGTATGTTTGCTATTGTGTGTGTGTGTGTGTGTGTGTGTGTGTGTGTTTGTGTGTGTGTGTGTGTGTGTGTGTGTGTGTGTGTGTCTGTTATCTGTAATGCGGTTTGTCTATGTTCTAGCTATGTGCTTTAGACGGTGTCATTTTACTATTGAAGGTGTTTGAGTAACTGTTGCTAAGCGTCATTGTGATTTTACACTATGCTTTAACGACGGTGGCCACTAGAGGTCGCGATTACTATTTCACACTTTGCTTTAACGACGGCGGCCACTAGAGGTCGTGATTACTATTTTATACTATGCTTTAACGACGGCGGCCACTAGAGGTCGTGATTACTATTTTATACTATGCTTTAACGACGGCGGTCACTAGAGGTCGTGATTACTATTTTATACTATGCTTTAACGACAGCGGTCACTAGAGGTCGTGATTTTACCAATTGTAATGTGCTTTAATGACAGTATACACTAGTGATTTACTATTTGTTTTTTATGGTTTAAATGTTGATCCTGAGTAGATCCCTACATTTATTTATTATTGTATTTTATTATTTATTTAATTACTATTTATTATTATTATTATTATTATTATTATTATATTTTTTTTCATTTTATTTTATTTTATTTTTTATTTTTTTTTACTGCTCTTCACTATTTGCTTCTGTTGTGATGATGGTTTTCCTATGAGTATTGATAAGGATGCTACCCATTTTGTTTTATTATTGTCATCGCTAGAAAACAACCTGGCTTTACACAGTTATATGATTACGTAATTGTGTTTTTCTGTAGGTCGTATTTTTTCATATTTTATTCAGCTTATTTTCATACTACTCTGCTTATATTCATATGGTAATAACTGCTATCTGGCGTCTTGCTTCGAGATTGTATTTACATTTTGTATTGTTGCTGATATTCTGTTCCAGCTCTCCCTCCTGGGTCTTGGCCTTTGTGGGAGACATCGACACCGGTTTCTACGGTCCGACTGGGTCTACTATCTGGATCGTTCCCTACCGTGGACTCGCCGTCAGCATCCGGCCACCCCACACCTCCACCACCACCACCACCGTCAACATCACCAACACCAACAGCGGCCTCAGACACCCTACGGACAGCGCCTCGGACACAGCCGGCGACTTACGGCACATCACCCCTCAACCATCCCCGGACTCTACTTCCAGCCCCCGAGAGCTCTGTCGCATCGCCCCAAAACCGACCCCAGACTCCACCATCACAGCCATCACAGACCCAATTGGCATTCTATGCTACAACAACTGTAAAACAACAGCTTGAATGCCGAGTGCGTACGCTTGAACGTCGTCTAGCACTTCAAGCACGTCAAGCACGTAGATATCGACGGTTGACGAGAAATCTACGCGAAGGTAAGATTAACAACTTTTTTTTTTTTCAATGAGTAATCAGCCGTGATGCATATGTCTTATATATTATTATTATCATCGTTACAGAAAACGTCAGGAAGGAGATCACAAATAAAGCGCTACTGTCTGAAATTGTGAGACTCCTAAAACTACAAGGACCTGGTGGCAACAGACGTCGTGGACTGATCTGAATGAAGTTCAGCCACAGTAAGGTCCCTTCGGAGTCTGATTATTTAAAGGCACCGCGGGTGATTGTGTTTTGAGGTTGCTGTTTGGTTTATTAAATTTTTTTAATTATTATTTCATTGTTATCGTTATTATTATTAAATTATGGCCGATCATGATGGTTTTCCTTCTGGTTCTGACCCTGAATCCACCCACAACCAGGACACTACACCACACCTCATTGACCAGAGTGCTTCACCGACACGGATGTTTCTGTCTGGCTTGTTTGACGGCATGTCTGAGGAGGAGGATGTAGAGCCGGTCTATGATCCGAGTATAAATGAAAACATGGAGTCCATTTTTTTCGCTGAGAGAGAGGATAATCGTATTTTAAATATGGTTCCTGCATCATCATGCGAGGGTAGGGTTGATACCTCTTTAGACAACGACAATTGGTTAGAAAGGTTTGTTGATAACCTACAGACGACCGATTCAGGGACACCTGCTCTTGACCCTCTGATAGACCCGTCTGACTCTAGCTGCAGCGATGACAGTGTTGATGATGACGGTGATTTTGTACAGGAAGGATGCTGTGTTGGAGGTGCCGGTATTGAATCAGAAGTCATAGAGGCTTTTAACACCGATAGGATGAGAAGGGTGCTAACACGCCCTGCTGTACCCGGTACTCCTGATCTAGCTACTTTCTACAGAGGTTTGATGCAACAGGTCAGAGAGTTGGCTGATGAAGCGCAGAGACTGGCAGATCGAGAGGATGTGGTTCAGCTTGAAGTGGTTGGTGAAGGTGTTCAAGAACACGTTAATGTTGTGGTTGAAGGCGACGGGGGAAATATCTACCCCGCTTTTGAGGACCTCCTTAGCAACACCGTGCAATCCGACAGAGTCATCGCTATGGGTATGAGAATTGAATTAACGGTCCAAATTGTACATAACCCTCGAGGAGGCACTAAACGCAAACTCGAGAAGACACTGGATGCCGAAATTATCGGTAAAAAAAGACGACATCTCTATGTAGTTGATGGTGATGGAACTGATCAGCTTTGCTTCGCAATCAGCCTTTCTTGTCTCCTTAATCCTCACCGTACGTATCAAGATTGTGTTGAGTTGGGGAGGGAATTACAAAGCAAAGCTGGTTTAGATTCTCAAACACCTATCACATTCACAGATATACCCCTGTTTGAACGGATAGTGAGGCGTAAAATTGTTGTGTTTCATAAAACGACACCAAACCAACCATTAGCACATTATGTCACAGGTTTAGCTGATGGTTTGGATCCCTTATACTTGTTTCTACTTCAGGGACACTATTATGGGGTGAAGAATCCAAAGATTTCTTTTTAGGAACACGCTACTTTTGCGTCAGCTGTCATAAGGGGTATGAAGATAAATCAAAACACATCTGCAAAGGTCATTGTAGCGTTTGTCACAATCCTGTTTGCCCTACAGAGGTTCCAGACCCTGTAACTTGCGGCGACTGTCGTCGGGTTTGTAGAACGCCATCATGCATCGTGAGACACAAAGAGATTGGCGCTAACGGGTCAAGTCTCTGTCAGAGATACAAAAAATGTGAAAAATGCGGAAGGTGTCGGTATATGCCGTTAAAAACGGGTAAACCCAACCATTGTTGCGTTGTGCTTAAATGTAGCATCTGCAATGTAAAATTATCATCGACAAACGAGGTCCATCAGTGCTACATTCAGCCGGTTGCCAGGAAGACGGAGCATCCCGATCTGGTTTTTTACGATTTTGAAACGTTTACAGACGACCAGGGTAGACATGTCCCTTTTTTAGTGTGTGTAAAGACGCGGAGAGGTGAAGAACAGGTGTTTTATGGTCTCGACTGTGTTAGAGCGTTTCTTTTATATTTCAGAAAGAACCGGTTTAGAGGCTGTGTTTTTGTTGCGCATAATGCCAGGGGTTTTGACAGTGTCATTGTCTTGAGAGGTATGCTTGATGAAGGGTTAATACCAAAGAGGTTAATCATGACCGGTAGTAAGATACTTTGTCTTGAGGATCCTCACTACAAGCTAAAATTCATCGACTCTCTCTCATTTCTAACCATGCGACTCAGCTCCATGCCTAAAGCTCTAGGTTTCACCGATCAGTGCAAGGGTTTTTTTCCACACAAGTTTAGCTCGAAAGACCGTCTGCATTACATTGGGGCCTATCCTCCTCCGTCAGACTACGGCGTTGAGGGCATGTCAGACCCTGAACAGAGAGATTTTTACAGCTGGTACGAATCTGTGTGTGAGAATTCTTTCAATTTCAGGAGTGAAGCTATTCACTATTGTAAAAACGATGTCGACATTCTGGCCAGAGGGTGTGTGATATTTAGAGAGGAGTTTTTTAAAGAAACGGGTGTTGATGCGCTCTCGTCCGTAACAATCGCCTCTGCGTGTATGGCTGTTTTCAGGACCAACTTTTTAAAACCAGACACATT
This sequence comes from Synchiropus splendidus, assembly GCF_027744825.2. Taxonomy (NCBI): domain Eukaryota; kingdom Metazoa; phylum Chordata; class Actinopteri; order Syngnathiformes; family Callionymidae; genus Synchiropus; species Synchiropus splendidus. Next base: position 40,044,585 of record NC_071335.1, read on the forward strand.
AGCCATACCATGTCCCAACAATTATGTAACAAGAGGTAACAAGAGGTTCTCAGACGCTTCCATCCAGTGGTTGCAATGGGAATGACACAGACAGGGCATTTCCATACAACATGCCTTGAACCGTGGGGAGATGGTGTTTGGTCAGTATTTTGTTGACGGTTATGCTGAAGTTGACGGTGTTAAGCAGGTCTGGGAGTTTTATGGATGTTTCTTCCACGGTTGTCCCTCATGTGTTGACCCTCATGCAGTCTGTCCGTTAAGAGGTAGACCATATGGTGAATTCTACTCTGCTACGATGGAGAGAGAGCAGGCGTTAAAGTCTGATCATGGGGTGCGTCTTATTACCATCTGGGAACACGAATGGCGTTCACTTCGACAATCGTGTGATGATCTCAGAGACTTTCTCTTAGATTTTGACACCCCTGAGCCTCTCAACCCTCGTAATGCCCTCTACGGCGGTAGAACCAGCGCTTTAAAGTTGCGTTACACGGCTAAGCCTGGTGAAAAAGTTTATTACGCTGATGTCACGTCTCTGTATCCTTATGTCAACAGCACGTGTTCCTATCCCCTAGGTCACCCCCGAATAATTCACAAGGACTTTGGGGATCCCAGACAGTACTTTGGTCTTATCAAGGCGGTTGTCTATCCTCCTAGGGGTTTATATGTACCCGTTTTACCCTACAGAGGACCAGGGGGTAAATTACACTTCACGTTATGCCGTATCTGTTCAAGTCATAATGTTCAAGACAATGGCTGTACGCATAATGATGATGAGCGTGCTTTGACAGGGGTCTGGGTCACGGTTGAGTTCAACAAGGCTCTGGACAAGGGATACAGGGTGGCCAAGATTATTGAAGTATGGCATTTTGATAGCTCTAGCGATTGTATTTTCACAGGTTACATCCGTACATTCCTGAAGGGCAAACAGGAGGCTTCTGGTTACCCTGCTGAGGCCGTTGATCAGGAAAGCCGCGACAAATACATTAAGGATTATCAAACCCATCAGGGGATTTTGCTTTGTGCTGATAAGATTTGTCACAACCCAGCAAAGAGACAGGTGGCTAAGGCTTGTCTTAATAGCCTGTGGGGAATGTTTTGTCAGAGAGAGAACATGTCTCAGGTTTCTGTAGTGTCAGACCCCAACGAGTTTTTCAGTTTCTTGTTTTCAGGGAAATACGAGGTCAGCTACTTTAACGTGCTGGATGAGAAAAAAGTTGTGATCCAGTGGCGTTACAAGGGTCTCAACCCTCCTGGTAAAAGCAGCAATGTTTTTATCGGAGCTTTTACCACTGCTTATGCACGTCTGAAGTTGTACAGTTACATGGAGAAATTGCAGGAGAATGTTCTCTATGTTGACACAGACAGCTTGATATATGTGGTGAAAGACGGCGAGACGCCTTTAAAATTAGGTAACTATCTCGGTGATCTGACTCGATAGCATCGAGGACTTTGTTTCGGCGGGTCCTAAGACGTATGCTTATAGGACCAAAGGACAGAAGAAGGTTGTGATGAAAGTTAAAGGTATCACGCAAACAAAAGAGGCTTGTCAGCAGATAAACTTTGACTCTGTCAGAGATCTTGTAGAGGGCTATTTACAGAATTCACCTGATGGGCTGCTCGAGACCCGTCAACACAGCATTGTGAGGGATAAAAAGAACATCACTTTAAAAAACAGATCAGTTACTAAAAAACTCCGGGTCGTGTACGATAAAAGGCGTTTGTTTTCAGACGGCACAACCAAACCTTTCGGGTTCTGAGTTTTGAGTGGATGAGGGGTCATTATGGAAGAAATTCATTTCGATCCTCGTTTGAAAACACCATTTTCATGTCTAGTGGTGGGACCATCGGGGTCAGGAAAGACCCATTTTGTAAAATGTATACTTGAAAATTGTGAACATGTTATGGATGATGCCAATGTAAATATTGTATGGATTTATACTTCTTTTCAACCGATGTACAGTGAATTGCAAAAGATGAATAAAAATATCAAATTCATTGAAGGTTTACCTGAATCTTTTGAAAATGAAGATGTATTTCCTTCTGATAGAAAACATTTGATTATTCTTGACGATGTTATTTTTGAAGCTTCTGAAAACCCTGAGGTTGTTCGCATTTTTACACAGTACAGACATCATAAAAATATGAGTGTTATAATGCTGACGCAAAACTTATTTCATCGTGGTAAATATAGTCGTACTATTAGTCTGAATAGCAATTACTTTGTACTGTTTAAGAATCCTCGCGATAAAATGCAGGTAAAAGTTCTTGCTCAACAGGTTTACCCGTCTCAAAGAGCTTTCTTTCTTGAAAGCTTTGAAGATGCTACAGCTGACGCACACGGGTACTTAATTGTTGATCTAACACCCTCATGTCCAGAACGCTACAGACTAAGGACCGGGATACTTCCTCATCAACGTCACACGGTGTACATACCAAAAACGTCTGCTTAAGTTATGTCAGCGCGTATAAAAAGAAACGCGGGTTTACTTAAGGAACTATACCATGCTCCGTCAAAGAAACGTAAAGACATTTTGATGCGTAGTTCTCGGGACTTTATTCAAGCTCTCGGTGAGATCGCCCTGAATGTTTTGAAGGGGAATGTACCATTGTCGCAGGCTCAGTTCAAAAAACTGAAAAAACAGAAGAAAAACATCAGACTCTTGGCTAATAAAAAGGCGTGCGTGAAGCGTAAATGAAGGATTCTTAAAAAGCAATCGGGAGGATTCATTTTGCCGTTGCTAGCGGCTGCCGTTCCAATCATTGGAAATCTAATAGGAGGACTTGTAAAGAAGTAAAACACCATGAAGACTGTCCAGAAAATGTATCTTGTCTCTCCTCAGCAAATTAACCGGTTATCACGTCCAACCCCCGACATCCGTGAAACTGCCGAAGATGAATTAAATGACAAGATGAGGTCCATTCTAAATGATTCTCAGTTAAACTCGTATGAGAAGATTAAAAAGTACGATGCTCCATTGCAAAGATATTTAACCTTTACAAAACAGGATCAGAGAGACCAAAGGAGAGTAACTCTGACTTTACAACGAGACGGAGTCAGCGATCATCCCCACAACTCTAACAGTCGTGTCGAAAGTGTTCTAAAAACACCCTCTGTAACAGACGACTTGGGTCAGGATATTCTAAATAGCCTTCCGTCAAAAGCTCGAAGAAATGCTGAATACATTATCCAGAGGATATCCAAAAACGGTGATGGTTGGAATATGAATGGCGAATTTATGTATGAAGGAAATGCTGTAAAAGGCTCTCATGTGATTGATATATTCAAGTACCTTTCCCTACCGTATAAGAAAACGAGTTCTTCATTACCTGAGGGCTGGTCCGAGTTTCTCGTCACATTATTAAAGCTAAACATCCCTCTCACACTGCCGTCCAATCCTGAAGCGAGGGCTCAATATCAGAGACTTAAATCGAATTCTATCTCGCGAAAGAAAAGTATAGCTGAGAGCTGGTCTCCCGACCCAAAGGATCCTAAAGCGACACCTCGACGACGCTTGACACGTGTAGTGACCAAAGGGAAGAAATTGTCTCTTACACCTCGATGGGTTTCCTGAATAATTGTCTTGTACACGGTTATTGTCTTTTCATCAATAAAATGTTTTATTGAATTATTATGTGATTACAGATTTTTCTTTTAAACACACGCACAAACAAAATAAGATTAGTCACACGTTACAATAGTCTTTAAAATACAGAAGAGAACAGTTTTGTTGTTTCCACGGACAGTGTGCACATCTTTTTAGACATTTTTGATGTCCTTTCACAAAGTTGTATACCATGAGGTCGTCTTTTAGGGTATCGTCGCTGTATAGACTTAATACTTCTTCCATAGACAGCCCTCTAGCGCGATGACAGAGGTAGAAGACGCAATGATGACCACATACAAACGATAGAGCATGCTGTAGTTGGCCATTGTTGTTCTTGATGTTGCCTGAATGTTTCTTGAGAAACTTTAAAATATTTTCAGGGTAATGTGAAAAGTACGGCCCCATTCCGAATGAGTCAAAGAAAGATGTTCTACCGTCTTCTTTGAGAGTTAAAGCCAACCAGTGCTCTCCTGGTTTATGTGCCGGGTGTGTGTTGACGACAAAATATGCAGGCGATCTGAGGGGTTGAGTGTATTGAGGCAACTTATCCGACGGCCATACACCGTAAAATGTGTCACCCAAGAGACCTCTCAGCAGCCTCTGTAACTGGAGACTATCCATAACTTTTTTTTTTTAATAATAGTCCACCAACACTTGTCTTTTCGCATCAATCTCCAGAATGGAATCGTAACAAGCGTACACAATCAGTGTTACGGTGTTTGGTAAGGGTACTCTGAATCTCATCTCCAGTCTTAAATTCCCATTTGAGACAGGGGAGAGAGCGTCGTTGTCGTCGGCTGGATTGAGATTAAACGCAAACAACGAATAACCTCCGTTAAAACCTTCGCGGTCAATGCTTAGCGGTAGATCCTTCAAATGTCTTCCTGTAGCTAGAATCATGTTATAAAACTCTCTGACCGCCATACCGTTATTAAACTGAGGTTGAAAAGCTTTAGCGGGGATCTGTCGACCGTCCTGACAGAGGGCGAGATATTCGGTGTTGTAATGGTGAAAATTGAACGGGGAGAGATCTCTCCTACCGGTAAACGCCTCATGATGCACCATCCCTAAAACCACGTATTTAGGTATTGAACCCAGAAATAAATTCTCCTGGGTACATATTCTTGAGTTTTCTGGAATGGAGTATGTTTTTACGTTGACTCGTGAGAGGGGGTAGAGAGCATTTCCTTTTAACAAACCCGCTGCATGACCTATTCTCACAGCTGGCGAAACAGTGACTTTCTTCACAAACAGAGAGGCGCCGAGGATTTTCAGACGAAAGGTGGAGTCGCGGGGTCCGGTCAGGCAGAAGGCATCGTTCGCCCTGGTGAGTTTAATTCTTAAATCGACCGAGTTTAATAACAGTCTCTCGCAGAAAAATATGTCGCTGTGAAGAGGACCGAGAAGGTGTACTTCTCTGGATCTGCTCGTGAACTCTGCCTGTTTATTAAGGCCTGCGTTGGGTCCGTTTACAGTGACGATCGAGTCGACCGACCCGGGTGTGTCTTGGTAAAAAAGACCGGCGCTAAACTGTGTTTTAAGAGTGTCGCCGGAAAAGTTGAGAAGTGTTTCAATCATAGCTCTGTACGGGTGAGTGGAACTGGACTGCGAAATCATCCGATCCCCCAGAAACACATCGCACTGATCAAAGATTGTGTTTAGAGGATAATTGATGAGGCCGACTGCTGCGTCGTTAGCCAGCGGGGTGCCATCGGCATTAGTAATTCTTGCACGCACGTGTAGAAGGGTGTCGTTTAGGTCTAGATACTTTTCGCCGTCTCCCGGTATAAAAAACTCAATCGGTCCTCCTTCGCTGATAGCGGCTACTGGAGCAATTTCTGTGTAAATTTTGTCCTCGATGGAAAGCTGCGTCATCGGCGGCGTGAATAAATCCAGTTCTGCCAATGTGCATTCAGTAGATTTCTGGTGTAGGAGCGCCATGTTACTGTATATAAGGTTTTTTAAAATATATCGGAGCTCCCTCTGGACTTCCTCTTGGCCCGTTTGCTTCTGTCAACTGGCTTCTTTCTTTTTTTGTTTGTACGTTTATTTGAGCTCTGTGTTACACGTCGTCCTGGTGGTCGTCTCTTTGTCCTTCGTGATAAGACGGCTATACCACCTGACCCTTCCTGTCTCTGTTGATCGCTCATTCCTCTCACGGTACAGGTGAACATATCCGAGGCTATGTTACCCACTGCTGATTTGAGATGAGGCTTCGCTATGGCAATACCTCTTTTCAACAGAGGTGATACAAACCGAAACATTTTTGAGAAGAGGGAACCGATGCCTCGTCCGTACATAACCGGGGCACCGTAGAACCCGGGTAGATCTCCGCCCACCTGTTTTTCATAATATTGTACAAATCTGTGCGGGTCGTCTCTTAAGCCTGCATGTACCATTGTGTTTGTTTATGACGTGGTCTGCAAAGGTGGGTTATCTCTCTCCGGCGTTGTGATGATGAATGGATTTCCTGACGACGATACGAGGGTTATATAATATCCTATCAAGTAACAGGTCTAAAGTGTAGAGTCACCACCACTTTTCCAAAGGTAAAATTGACTGGTTTGTTAAGATCTGATTTAATTTGTACCTGAATATTTTCAATATGGTTCTTGGCAACTGGTAAATAGTAAGCAGGGTTAAAATGTTGTGTGATTATATCTGAGTAACTACCCTTGATTTCCACCGTTCTTAAAAGCGGTGCATATGCATCCCCTACAAGCTGAGGTCTTACAACGTCGCTGTAACAGTAAAGATGGTAAAACCCCGCTTTTAAATCAACTGGATGGGGCGCTCTGAACTCGCAAAAATTGATCCAATGACCAGGCTCTACACCTAACATGTAAGCTAAAGGCGAGTTAAAAAGCACTAGGTTCTGCCCGTCTCCTTGAAGATCAATTTTTTGCCGTGCACCGTCAAACAGGAAGCGTATATTGTTATTGTTTTTTTTAAAGGTTTGCTCCAACTCGGTTGTAATCTGATTAATAGAGCTGTAATATCCACCCTTGAACTTCAGTTTAGAAATATCTGTTCCTGCAGTTTTGAAATGTCGATCAACCCCTCGTGATTCGTCTTTTTTCCTCTGAGGTGAGGCGCTGGCGTCAGGATCCGGAGCCCTAAGTCTCGCCATGGCTCTATGAAATTCATCTTTATGCCGCCTCGACGTGTTAGCATCTGAATCTGATCCTCTTGGGGGAGCCGTGTTTGTGTTGGAATCAGTTCCTCTAGGGTTCGGTTTCATGTAAAATGACGCCGCATCCTCCGGAATATTATGCCATGTGTGAGGGTATGTAATCTCCGTCAAAGCCACCCCCAATTTCCCGTTTAAATCGATATGTTGTGCTAAATCAACGCGGAAAGTACCGATCGAGTTGTCTTTAAAAACTTTTGCGCTGGCGTTTGATGGTAAAGTCACATAGAAGCCAGTGTTCTTTGAGCCGTACATGATGATATGACGCCTGGTGTAAAGAAGGATCGTCTTATATATTTTTTATATCTGAAGCTTTTACCCAACTGTTGAATTTTTCAGGCCAGTTCTTCCACTGGACAAAGACCTGCCTCTCTCCTTTAACGCAGCGTTCCTTGAGAATCTTTTCAACGTGAAATACTTTATCCTTAACGAGTTGTACTTTTTGTAATTCTTGATCATAAAATGACCCCTGGATGGGTTCGCCGTCGAAATCTTTCAATTTATACACAGGCGGGTTGCGGTGAATACATTCAGTTATCGTAAATATCTCGTCTGTAAAACTCTGCTCATACTTTTTGTCAAATACACCTCGTAGTTTTGATATCCTAACATGATCGCCCTCCTTAAATTTCGGCTTCTGTCGACCTCTCGACGGTCTAATGTAAAGATTGTCAAACACTTGCAGAGTATTTTCTTTAGTTACTTCCATCGGTGTCATTTTTATACTACTGTGATAGCTGTGATTATAACTCTTTACTAGATCCTGTAAAACCTCGATGTAACGTAGAGTGTTTTTAGCTGTAAAATATCTCCACATCCAATTTTTAAGAGTGCGGTTAAATCTCTCAACCACAGAGGCCTTAACGTCACTCGCTGTTGAAAAATGATTAATACCCTTCCTTTCCATCAAAGCCCTGAAACTCTTGTTAAAAAATTCTTTCCCGTCATCCGTCTGTAGCTTTGCAGGCGTCCCGCTCTCCTCCAGCACTGATTCAAACGCCTTCATTGTCTCAATCGCAGTCTTTCTTTTTAAAACGCGTACATAGGCCTTCTTTGAAAATACATCTATAACGGTCAACAAGTAATTTTGATCGTCGTTATATCTAGCCAACGCCTGCATGTCGCATAGGTCGGCCTGGAATTGTTGAAGTGGCCTGTGAACAAATACTCTGTTTCTCGGAAAGTTTACTCTGACCGGTTTATGCAAGGTGTAAGCATCCTGTTTTGATAAAAAATCTTTAATAGATTTAGAACTGACTGGTTTTCCAGTCTCATCCTGCACCCCTCGACGAAGGCGATCCGCACCTCCGTAGCTCCCGGGGTGAAGAGGATTGTAATAAACTCTTTTAATGATGTGTTTCACCGACATGTTAAATGAGAAATGAATGAGCCGAGATCCGAATATGCTTCTTAATGTTTTTTATTAAACAGGTTATGTCAGGATTCGATCGTAAAGTTATACAAAGACAGTAAAAGCAAAAAAAAATATCACATACGAGGGTATCTCGTGTTTGTGACATCACCCAGGACCGGCGTTCTATTCCAGATTCTACTTGCTGATTCCAGACGTTCAATTAGAAGATCCTCTGGCTCGTATTTGATGTATTCGTTCCAAACGCTTCATTTTGGAGACCTCATTTCGAGCAAGACTGTCTCAGCCGTAGCCTTGGTTCTCATTTTCTCCGGTTGTATGTCATTCACGGTCAAGTAGTGTTGTATAGCAGGCAGAAAGTTGTTGTTACAGAGTCTTTTCATCAACGGGTAGAAGTTAAGGCTGTAGAAATCATCCTCCATCTCTTCAAGACAGCTGTGTTGTACTTAGCTGGGATGGTCTACTTGGCAGCCGTAGCAGATCTCCCTCCAATATCTGCGCATGGTTTTACCTAGTAGATGAAATACAACTGTCTTTACAGCTTTCAGGAAGAAACCGCTTATCCATCCATCCGTTTCATCATTAGCTGCTGGTTCTTGGTCTTGAGAAGCTGAGGATGAAGCAGGCGGATGCACGCCGACAGTTTCGTTCTCGGGACAGGAGGTTGTTGCTCTCCCTACAGGTTCCTCCTCATCGTCCACGTCTTCCATTTCAGTTGCATCAGAGTTGTCTGTGTCGTCTTTGATGGTCAATGAAGGACAGGCTCCGTCCGCCATGCCGTTGTTAGAACCCTCGTACTCATGACCATCACCTGTATCGTCTTCTACCACAGGAAGTAGACGGGTCGGCGTGGGGTTGTTCATTCCGTACCCAGCACCGCCTGTAGCAGCTCCGAGGAAGATAGTGGCAATACGTCTCGGAACACCTTCGGTCCTCATCGTTGTCCTGGATACGTTTGTTCCGCCGGGTACGTCTGCAGGGTGTCGCTCTGGAAAACACCCTCTTTATAGCAACCGTCAGAGAGTAGGCGGTCCAAAGGGCGGGACTAAAAGGTCAGTGCTTTTTTCAACACAAGGGTATCATCCCATAAGCGGCTATGGTAGAAGAGGCCGTCGATTTTTGGAGAAATCTCGTGGATTTTTTCACTCCAAGCATCCAAAGGTATGGTTAACAGAGTACGAAATACACCGCAATCAGAATTAAAATACTCCAGGACGAAATCTTCTTCTTCTTCACTCGTGACTCCTGTTGATACTTTATGGAGGGCTCTGAAGGACCACCGTCCTGATCCTGAGATTTTAGCCAGCCATATAGCCACGAAGGACGGCATCCTCTCCGTTCGATCAGCTTTGTTAGACCCGGCTCCAGCCTTCTGACGATGTTGTTGTTCTTCTTCTTCTTCTTCTTCAGCCCTTGGAAGATTTTCCGGCTTCACCTCTCTCAGCACACCCCAGTCGTTAGACGATAACACGGCCATCTCCGTATAGGCACTCAAGGTTTCGTCGTCATCCAGTTGGTAAATGTACAATTCAGCTGTTTCATACTTAAACACGTACCCCCATCTCCCTCGACGACCGTAAGGCTCTAGAGACCACTCATCCCGCAAAGATTCCCCGGGTGGCGCCTGCGTACGCCGTAGGTACATTACAGATTTACGGGGAGCCCCAGCACCCATCCACGGGTCCTCAATAACAGTCACAGCTGTCTCACTGATCACTGGTGATCCACGCGCCGTTGTAGGGACAGACATTGCGAGTTGGTTGTGTTTGCTGGTTCCTTGCTCCTTGTGACGGTCTGAAGGTTAAATATATATATACACACAGGTCACACAGCTGTTATAAAACAAGGGATGATAGGGTTAATTATTACCCTTTTAGGGTTATAATTTTAATTCCCTGTTGATATAAAAAAAAAAGGGTGGGGTTATTATTTTAATTTCTTTTTATATAAAAAGGGGAGGGGTTATTATTTTAATTTCTTTTTATATAAAAAGGGGGAGGGGTTATTATTTTAATTTCTTTTTATATAAAAAAGGGGAGGGGTTATTATTTTTATTTCTTTTTTATATAAAAAGGGGGAGGGGTTGGTTTTATTACCTCTGGAAGGGGAGGGTTTTATTACCTCCAGGGCCATAAATCACACAGTTTTGACATTTTGGTGTATCCTTCTTCTCTCTGTTATGGCACAATGCAGGAAACGCGTTTTCAGCCTGAGATAAGGTTGATTCTGGAACGCCAAACATAAGAATGTTGATAACTTTGGAAAAACACTTCAGACAGCTTAGATTTGATGTGCAACTACTAGAAAGTCCCTGTCTGTTATAGTGGGAGTTGAAAATTTGATGTTCTGAAGCTTCCCTGCAAAGTTTTGGCACATTGCAGAAAACGCGTTTTCAGCCTGAAATAAGGTCGATTCAGGAACGCCAAACACAAAAATGTTGAAAACTTTCAAAAAACACTTCAGACAGTTTAGATTTGAAGTGCAAGTACGAGAAAGACCCTTTCTGCTATAATGGGAGGTGAAAACTTCATGTTCTGAAGCTTCCCTGCAAAGCTATGGCACAATTCCGAAAACGCGTTTTCAGCCTGAGAAAAGGTCGATTCCGGAACGAAAAACATAAAAATGTTGATAACTTCGGAAAAACACATCAGACAGCTTAGATTTCATTTGCAACTACGAGAAAGACCCTTTCTGCTATAGTGGTATGTGAAAATTTGATGTTCGGAAGCTTCTCTGCAAAGTTATGGCACAATGCAGAAAACGCGTTTTCAGCCTGAGATGAGGTGGGTTCCGGAACGCCAAACATAAAAATGTTTAAAACATTGGAAAAACACTTCAGACAGCTTAGATTTGACGTGCAACTACTAGAAAGACCATTTCTGCTATAGTGGGATATGAAAATTTCATGTTCTGAAGATTCCCTGCAAATTTATGGCAGAATGCGTAAAACGCGTTTTCAGCCTGAGATAAGGTCGATTCCTGAACGCCAAACATAAAAATGTTGATAACTTGGGAAAAACACTTCAGACAGCTTAGATTTGATGTGCAACTACTAGAAAGACCCTTTCTGCTATAGTGGGAGGTGAAAATTTCATGTTCTGAAGCGTCCCAGCAAAGTTATGGCACAATGCAGAAAACGCGTTTTCAGCCGGAGATAAGGTCGATTCTGGAACGCCAAACATAAAAATGTTGATGTGCAACTACTAGAAAGACCCTTTCTGCTATTGTGGGAGGTGAACATTTGATGTTCTGAAGCTTCCCAGCAAAGTTATGGCACCATACGCAAAAATGCGTTTACAGCCTGAGATAAGGTCGATTCCGGAACGCCAAACACAAAAATGTTGATAACTTTGGGAAAACACCTCAGACTGCTTAGATTTGATGTGCAACTACTAGAAAGACCCTTTCTGATATAGTCGGTGGTGAAAATTCGATGTTCTGAAGCTTCCCTCCAAAGTTATGGCACAATGCGTAAAACGCATTTTCAGCCTGAGATAAGGTCGATTCCGGAACACCAAACATAAAAATGTTGTTAACTTTGGAAAAACACGTCAGACAGCTTAGATGTGATGTGCTACTACTGGAAAGATCCTTTCTAATATAGTGGGAGCTGAAAATTTCATGTTCTGAAGCTTCCCTGCAAAGTTATGGCACAATGCAGAAAACGCGTTTTCAGCCTGAGATATGGTCGATTCCGGAACGCCAAACATAAAAATGTTGATAACTTTGGAAAAACACTTCAGACAGATTAGATTTGATTTGCAACTACTAGAAAGACCCCTTCTGCTATAGTCTCATGTGAATATTTCATGTTCTGAAGCTTGCCTGCAAAGTTATGGCACAATGCAGAAAATGCGTTTTCAGCCTCAGATAAGGTGGGTTCCAGAACGCCAAACATAAAAATGTTGATAAGTTTGGAAAAACACTTCAGACAGCTTAGATTTTAAGTGCAACTACGAGAAAGACCCTTTCTGCTATAGTGGGAGGTGAAAATTTCATGTTCTGAAGCGTCCCTGCAAAGTTATGGCACAATGTGTAAAATGCGTTTTCAGCCTGAGATAAGGTGGGATCCAGAACGCCAAACATAAAAATGTGGACAACTTTGGAAAAACACTTCAGACAGCTTAGATTTGAAGTGCAACTACGAGAAAGACCCTTTCTGCTATAGTGGGAGGTGAAAATTTCATGTTCTGAAGCGTCCCTGCAAAGTTATGGCACAATGCGTAAAACGCGTTTTCAGCCTGAGATAAGGTCGATTCCGGAACGCCAAACAAAAAAATGTTGATAACTTTCGAAAAACACTTCAGACAGGTTAGATTTGATGTGCAACTATTAGAAAGACCCTTTCTGCTATAGTGGGAGGTGAACATTTCATGTTCTGATGCTCCCCTGAAAAGTTATGGCACAATGTAGAAAACGCGTGTTTAGCCTGAGATAAGGTTGATTCTGGAATGCCAAACATAAAAATGTTGATAACTTTGGAAAAACACTTCAAACTGCTTAGATTTGATGTGCAACTACTAGAAAGACCCTTTCTGCTATAGTGGAAGGTGAAAATTTCATGTTCTGAAGCTTCTCTGCAAAGTTATGGCACAATGCAGAAAACGCGTTTTCAGCCTGAGATAAGGTGGGTTTCGGAACGCCAAGCATAAAAATGTTGATAACTTTGGAAAAAGACTTCAAACAGCTTAGATTTGATGTGCAACTACTAAAAAGACCCTTTCTGCTATAGTGGGAGGTGAAAATTCGATGTTCTGAAGCTTCCATGCAAAGTTATGGCACAATGCGTGAAACGCGTTTTCAGCCTGAGATAAGTTCGATTCCGGAACGCCAAGCATAAAAATGTTGATGACTGTGGAAAAACACCAGACCGCTTACATTTGATGTGCAACTACTAGAAAGACCCTTTCTACTATAGCGGGAAGTGAAAATTTCATGTTCTGAGGCTTCCCTGCAAAGTTATGGCACAATGCAGAAAACGCGTTTTCAGCCTGAGATAACGTCGATTCCGGAACGGCATACATAACATTGTTGGTAACTTTGGAAAAACACATCAGACTGCTTAGATTTGATGTGCAACTACTAGAAAGACCCTTTCTGCTATAGTGGGAGGTGAAAATTTCATGTTCTGAAACTTCCCTGCAAAGTTATGGCAAAATGCAGAAAACGCGTTTTCAGCTTGAGATAAGGTGGGTTCCGGAACGCCAAACATAAAAATGTTGATAATTTTCGAAAAACACTTCAGACAGCTTAGATTTGATGTGCCAGTACTAGAAAGACCATTTTTTCTATAGTGGGACGTGAAAATTTCATGTTCTGAAGCTTCCCTGAGAAGTTATGGCACAATGCGTAAAATGCGTTTTCAGGCTGAGATAAGGTGGGTTTCAGAACGCCAAACATTAATATGTTGATAACTTTGGAAAAACACTTCAGACAGCTTAGATTTGATGTGCAACTACTAGAAAGACCCTTTCTGCTATAGTGGTAGGTGAACATTTCATGTTCTGAAGCTTCCCTGAGAAGTAATGGCACAATGCAGAAAACGCGTTTTCAGCCTGAGATAAGGTGGGTTCCGAAACGCCAAACGTAAAAATGTTGATCACTTTGGAACAACACCTCAGACAGCTTAGATTTGATGTGCAAGTACTAGAAAGACCCTTTCTGTTATAGTGGGAAGTGAAAATTTCATGTTCTAAAGGTTCGCTGCAAAGTTATGGCACAATGCGTAAAACGTGTTTTCAGCCTGACACAAGGTCGATTCCGGAACGCCATTCATAAAAATGTTGATAACTTTGGAAAAACACATCAGACAGCTTAGATTTGATGTGCAAATACTAGAAAGACCCTTTCTGCTATAGTGGGAGGTCAAAATTTCATGTTCTGAAGCTTCCCGTGGAAAGTTATGGGACAATGCAGAAAACGATTTTTCATCCTGAGATAAGGTCGATTCCGGAACGCCAAACATAAAAATGTTGATAACTTTGGAAAAACACTTCAGACAGCTTAGATTTGATGTGCAACTACTAGAAAGACCCTTTCTGCTATAGTGGGAGGTGAACATTTCATGTTCTGAAGCTTCCCTGAGAAGTTATGGCACAATGCAGAAAACGCGTTTTCAGCCTGAGATAAGGTGGGTTCCGGAACGCCAAGCGTAAAAATGTTGATAACTTTGGAACAACACCTCAGACAGCTTAGATTTGATGTGCAACTACTAGAAAGACCCTTTCTGCTATAGTGGGAGGTCAAAATTCCATGTTCTGAAGCCTCCCTAGAAAGTTATGGGACAATGCAGAAAACGTGTTTTCAGCCTGAGATACGGTCGATTCTGTAACGCCAAACATTAAAATGTTGATAACTTTGGAAAAACACTTCAGACAGCTTAGATTTGATGTGCAACTACTAGAAAGACCCTTTCTGCTATAGTGGGACGTGAAAATTTCATGTTCTGAAGCTTCCCAGCAAAGTTATGGCACAATGCCGAAAACGCGTTTTCAGCCTGAGATAAGGTCGATTCCAGAACGTCAAACATAAAAATGTTGATAACTTTGGAAAAACACTTCAGACAGCTTAGATTTGATGTGCAACTACTAGAAAGACCCTTTCTGCTATAGTGGGAGGTGAACATTTCATGTTCTGAAGCTTCCCTGCAAAGTTATGGCACAATGCGTAAAACGCGTTTTCAGCCTGAGATAAGGTCGATTCCGGAACGCCAAACATAAAAATGTTGATAACTTTGGAAAAACACTTCAGACAGCTTAGATTTGATGTGCAAATACTAGAAAGACCCTTTCTGCTGTAGTGGGACGTGAAAATTTCATGTTCTGAAGCTTCCCTGCAAAGTTATGGGACAATGCAGAAAACGATTTTTCATCCTGAGATAAGGTCGATTCCGGAACGCCAAACATAAAAATGTTGATAACTTTCGAAAAACACTTCAGACAGCTTAGATTTTATGTGCAACTACTAGAAAGACCCTTTCTGCTATAGTGGGAGGTGAACATTTCATGTTCTGAAGCTTCCCTGCAAAGTTATGGGACAATGCAGAAAACGATTTTTCATCCTGAGATAAGGTCGATTCCGGAACGCCAAACATAAAAATGTTGATAACTTTGGAAAAACACATCAGACAGCTTAGATTTGATCTGCAACTACTAGAAAGACCCTTTCTGCTATAGTGGGAGGTTAAATTTTCATGTTCGGAAGCTTCCATGCAAAGTTATGGCACAATGCAGACAACGCGTTTTCAGCCTGAGATAAGGTCGATTCTGGAACGCCAAACGTAAAAATGTTGATAACTTTGGAAAAACATTTCAGACAGCCAAGATTTGATCTGCAACTACTAGAAAGACCCTTACTGCTATAGTGGGAGGTGAAAATTTCATGTTCTGAATATTCCCTGCAAAGTTATGGCACAATGCAGAAAACGATTTTTCATCCTGAGATAAGGTCGATTCCTGAACGCCAAACATAAAACTGTTGATAACTTTCGAAAAACACTTCAGTCAGCTTAGATTTGATGTGCAACTACTAGAAAGACCCTTTCTGCTACAGTGGGAGGTTAAAATTTCATGTTCTGAAGATTCCCTGCAAAGTTATGGGACAATGCAGAAAACGATTTTTCATCCTGAGATAAGGTCGATTCCGGAACGCCAAACATAAATATGTTGATAACTGTGGAAAAACACTTCAGACAGCTTAGATTTGATGTGCAACTACTAGAAAGACCCTTTCTGCTACAGTGGGAGGTGAAAATTTCATGTTCTGATGCTTCCCTACACAGTTATGCCACAATGCAGGAAACGCGTTTTCAGCCTGAGATAAGGTCGATTCCGGAACGCCAAACATAAAAATATTGATAACTTTGGAAAAACACTTCAGACAGCTAAGATTTGATGTGCAACTACTAGAAAGACCCTTTCTGCTATATTGGGAGTTGAAAATTTCATGTTCTGAAGCTTTCCTGCAAAGTTATGGCACAATGCGTAAAACGCGTTTTCAGCCTGAGATGAGGTCGATTTCAGAACGCCAAACATAAAAATGTTGATAACTTTGGAAAAACACATCAGACAGCTTAGATTTGATGTGCAAATACTAGAAAGACCCTTTCTGCTATAGTGGGAGGTCAAAATTTCATGTTCTGAAGCTTCCCGTGGAAAGTTATGGGACAATGCAGAAAACGATTTTTCATCCTGAGATAAGGTCGATTCCGGAACGCCAAACATAAAAATGTTGATAACTTTGGAAAAACACTTCAGACAGCTTAGATTTGATGTGCAACTACTAGAAAGACCCTTTCTGCTATAGTGGGAGGTGAACATTTCATGTTCTGAAGCTTCCCTGAGAAGTTATGGCACAATGCAGAAAACGCGTTTTCAGCCTGAGATAAGGTGGGTTCCGGAACGCCAAGCGTAAAAATGTTGATAACTTTGGAACAACACCTCAGACAGCTTAGATTTGATGTGCAACTACTAGAAAGACCCTTTCTGCTATAGTGGGAGGTCAAAATTCCATGTTCTGAAGCCTCCCTAGAAAGTTATGGGACAATGCAGAAAACGTGTTTTCAGCCTGAGATACGGTCGATTCTGTAACGCCAAACATTAAAATGTTGATAACTTTGGAAAAACACTTCAGACAGCTTAGATTTGATGTGCAACTACTAGAAAGACCTTTTCTGCTATAGTGGGACGTGAAAATTTCATGTTCTGAAGCTTCCCAGCAAAGTTATGGCACAATGCCGAAAACGCGTTTTCAGCCTGAGATAAGGTCGATTCCAGAACGTCAAACATAAAAATGTTGATAACTTTGGAAAAACACTTCAGACAGCTTAGATTTGATGTGCAACTACTAGAAAGACCCTTTCTGCTATAGTGGGAGGTGAACATTTCATGTTCTGAAGCTTCCCTGCAAAGTTATGGCACAATGCGTAAAACGCGTTTTCAGCCTGAGATAAGGTCGATTCCGGAACGCCAAACATAAAAATGTTGATAACTTTGGAAAAACACTTCAGACAGCTTAGATTTGATGTGCAAATACTAGAAAGACCCTTTCTGCTGTAGTGGGACGTGAAAATTTCATGTTCTGAAGCTTCCCTGCAATGTTATGGGACAATGCAGAAAACGATTTTTCATCCTGAGATAAGGTCGATTCCGGAACGCCAAACATAAAAATGTTGATAACTTTCGAAAAACACTTCAGACAGCTTAGATTTTATGTGCAACTACTAGAAAGACCCTTTCTGCTATAGTGGGAGGTGAACATTTCATGTTCTGAAGCTTCCCTGCAAAGTTATGGGACAATGCAGAAAACGATTTTTCATCCTGAGATAAGGTCGATTCCGGAACGCCAAACATAAAAATGTTGATAACTTTGGAAAAACACATCAGACAGCTTAGATTTGATCTGCAACTACTAGAAAGACCCTTTCTGCTATAGTGGGAGGTTAAATTTTCATGTTCGGAAGCTTCCATGCAAAGTTATGGCACAATGCAGACAACGCGTTTTCAGCCTGAGATAAGGTCGATTCTGGAACGCCAAACGTAAAAATGTTGATAACTTTGGAAAAACATTTCAGACAGCTAAGATTTGATCTGCAACTACTAGAAAGACCCTTACTGCTATAGTGGGAGGTGAAAATTTCATGTTCTGAAGATTCCCTGCAAAGTTATGGGACAATGCAGAAAACGATTTTTCATTCTGAGATAAGGTCGATTCCTGAACGCCAAACATAAAAATGTTGATAACTTTCAAAAAACACTTCAGACAGCTTAGATTTCATGTGCAACTACTAGAAAGACCCTTTCTGCTATAGTGGGAGGTTAAAATTTCATGTTCTGAATATTCCCTGCAAAGTTATGGCACAATGCAGAAAACGCGTTTTCAGCCTGAGATAAGGTCGATTCCGGAACGCCAAACATTAAAATGTTTATAACTATGGAAAAACACTTCAGACAGCTTAGATTTGATGTGCAACTACTAGAAAGACCCTTTCTGCTGTAGAGGGAGGTGAAAATGTCATGTTCTGAAGATTCCCTGCAAAGTTATGGGACAATGCAGAAAACGATTTTTCATCCTGAGATAAGGTCGATTCCTGAACGCCAAACATAAAACTGTTGATAACTTTCGAAAAACACTTCAGTCAGCTTAGATTTGATGTGCAACTACTAGAAAGACCCTTTCTGCTACAGTGGGAGGTTAAAATTTCATGTTCTGAAGATTCCCTGCAAAGTTATGGGACAATGCAGAAAACGATTTTTCATCCTGAGATAAGGTCGATTCCGGAACGCCAAACATAAATATGTTGATAACTGTGGAAAAACACTTCAGACAGCTTAGATTTGATGTGCAACTACTAGAAAGACCCTTTCTGCTACAGTGGGAGGTGAAAATTTCATGTTCTGATGCTTCCCTACACAGTTATGCCACAATGCAGGAAACGCGTTTTCAGCCTGAGATAAGGTCGATTCCGGAACGCCAAACATAAAAATATTGATAACTTTGGAAAAACACTTCAGACAGCTAAGATTTGATGTGCAACTACTAGAAAGACCCTTTCTGCTATATTGGGAGTTGAAAATTTCATGTTCTGAAGCTTTCCTGCAAAGTTATGGCACAATGCGTAAAACGCGTTTTCAGCCTGAGATGAGGTCGATTTCAGAACGCCAAACATAAAAATGTTGATAACTCAGGAAAAACTCTACAGACAGCTTAGATTTGATGTGCAACTACTAGAAAGACCCTTTCTGCTATAGTGGGAGGAGAAAATTTCATGTTCTGAAGTCTCCCTGCAAAGTTATGGCACAATGCAGAAAACGCGTTTTCAGCCTGAGATAAGGTCGATTCCGGAACGCCAAACATAAAAATGTTGATATCTTTGGAAAAACACTTCAGACAGCTTAGATTTGATGTGCAACTACTAGAAATACCCTTTCTGCTATATTGGGAGGTGAAATTTTCATGTTCTGAAGCTTCCCTGCAAAGTTATGGCACAATGCAGAAAACATGTTTTCAGCCTAAGATATGGTTGATTCCGGAACGCCAAACATAAGAATGTTGATATCTTTGGAAAAATACTTCAGACAGCTTAGATTTGATGTGCAACTACGAGGAAGACCCTTTCTGCTATAGTGGGAGCTGTAAATTTCATGTTCTGAAGCTTCCCTGCAAAGTTATGGCACAATGCATAAAACGCGTTTTCAGCCTGAGATGAGGTCGATTCAGGAACGCCAAACATAAAAGTGTTGATAACTTTGGGAAAACACTTCAAACAGCTTAGATTTGATGTGCAACTACTCGAAAGACCCTTTCTGCTATAGTGGGATATGAAAATTTCATGTTCTGAAGCTTCCCTGCAAAGTTATGGCACAATGCAGAAAACTCGTGTTCAGCCTCACATAAGGTCAATTCCGGAACGCCAAACATAAAAATGTTAATAACTTTGGAAAAACACTTCAGACAGCTTAGATTTGATGTGCAAGCACTAGAAAGACCCTTTCTGCTATAGTGGGATGTGAAAATTTCACGTTCTGAAGATTCCCTGCAAATTTATGGCAGAATGCGTAAATCGCGTTTTCAGCCTGAGATAAGGTCGATTCCTGAACGCCAAACATAAAAATGTTGATAACTTTGGAAAAACACTTCAAGCAGCTTAGATTTGATGTGCAACTACTAGAAAGACCCTTTCTGCTATAGTGGCATGTGAATATTTCATGTTCTGAAGCTTGCCTGCAAAGTTATGGCACAATGCAGAAAACGCGTATTCAGCCTGAGATAAGGTCGATTCCGTAACGCCAAACATAAAAATGTTGATGACTTTGGAAAATCACTTCAGACAGCTTAGATTTGATCTGCAACTACTAGAAAGACCCTTTCTGCTATAGTGGGAGGTGAAAATTTCATGTTCTGAAGCTTTGTGCAGAGTTATGGCACAATGCGTAAAACGCTTTTTCAGCCTGAGATAAGGTGGGTTCCCGAACGCCAAACATAAAAATGTTGAAAACTTTGGAAAAACACTTCAGACAGCTTAGATTTGATGTGCAACTACTAGAAAGACCCTTTCTACTATAGCGGCAGGTGAAAATTTCATGTTCTGAGGCTTCCCTGCAAAGTTATGGCACAATGCAAAAAACACGTTTTCAGACTGAGATAAGGTGGGTTCCAGAACGCCAAACATAAAAATGTTGATAACTTTGGAAAAACATTTCAGACAGATTAGATTTGATGAGCAACTACTAGAAAGACCCTTTCTGCTATAGTGGGAGGTTAAATTTTCATGTTCGGAAGCTTCCATGCAAAGTTATGGCACAATGCAGACAACGCGTTTTCAGCCTGAGATAAGGTCGATTCTGGAACGCCAAACGTAAAAATGTTGATAACTTTGGAAAAACATTTCAGACAGCTTAGATTTGATGTGCAAATACTAGAAAGACCCTTTCTGCTATAGTGGGAGGTGAACATTTCATGTTCTGAAGCGTCCCTGCAAAGTTATGGCACAAGGCAGAAAAAGCGTTTTCAGCCTGAGATAAGGTGGGTTCCGGAATGCAAAACAAAAAAATGTTGATAACTTTCGAAAAACCCATCAGACAGCTTAGATTTGATGTGCAACTACTAGAAAGACCCATTCTGCTATAGTGGGAGGTGAAAATTTCATGTTCTGAAGATTCCCTGCAAAGTTATGCCACAAAGCAGAAAACTCGTTTTCAGCCTGAGATAAGGTCGATTCTGGAACGCCAAACATATGAATGTTGATAACTTTGGAAAAACACTTCAAACAGCTAAGATTTGATGTGCAACTACTAGAAAGACCCTTTCTGCTGTAGTGGGAGGTGAAAATGTCATGTTCTGAAGCTTCCCTGCAAAGTTATGGCACAATGCAGAAAAGGCGTTTTCAATAAGGTGCGATCCGGAACGGTAAACATAAAAATGATGATAACTTTGGAAAAACACTTCAAACAGCTTAGATTTGATGTGCAACTACTAGAAAGACCCTTTCTGCTACAGTGGGAGGTGAAAATTTCATGTTCTGAAGATTCCCTGCAAAGTTATGGGACAATGCAGAAAACGATTTTTCATCCTGAGATAAGGTCGATTCCTGAACGCCAAACATAAAACTGTTGATAACTTTCGAAAAACACTTCAGTCAGCTTAGATTTGATGTGCAACTACTAGAAAGACCCTTTCTGCTACAGTGGGAGGTGAAAATTTCATGTTCTGAAGATTCCCTGCAAAGTTATGGGACAATGCAGAAAACGATTTTTCATCCTGAGATAAGGTCGAATCCTGAACGCCAAACATAAAACTGTTGATAACTTTCGAAAAACACTTCAGACAGCTTAGATTTGATGTGCAACTACAAGAAAGACCCTTTCTGCTGTAGTGGGAGGTGAAAATTTCATGTTCTGAAGATTC
The DNA here is from genome assembly GCF_027744825.2 of Synchiropus splendidus. NCBI lineage: Eukaryota > Metazoa > Chordata > Actinopteri > Syngnathiformes > Callionymidae > Synchiropus > Synchiropus splendidus. Next base: position 40,066,156 of record NC_071335.1, read on the forward strand.
CCTCCAAAGTTATGGCACGATGTAGAAAACGCGTTTTCAGCCTGAGATAAGGTCGATTCCGGAACGCCAAACATAAAAATGTTGATAACTGTGGAAAAACACTTCAGACAGCTTAGATTTGATGTGCAACTACTAGAAAGACCCTTTCTGCTACAGTGGGAGGTGAAAATTTCATGTTCTGATGCTTCCCTACACAGTTATGCCACAATGCAGGAAACGCGTTTTCAGCCTGAGATAAGGTCGATTCCGGAACGCCAAACATAAAAATATTGATAACTTTGGAAAAACACTTCAGACAGCTTAGATTTGATGTGTAACTACTAGAAAGACCCTTTCTGCTATATTGGGAGTTAAAAATTTCATGTTCTGAAGCTTTCCTGCAAAGTTATGGCACAAAGCGTAAAACGCGTTTTCAGCCTGAGATGAGGTCGATTTCAGAACGCCAAACATAAAAATGTTGATAACTCAGGAAAAACTCTACAGACAGCTTAGATTTGTTGTGCAACTACTAGAAAGACCCTTTCTGCTATAGTGGGAGGTAAAAATTTCATGTTCTGAAGCTTCCCTGCAAAGTTATGGCACAATGCGTAAAACGCGTTTTCAGCCTGAGATGAGGTTGATTTCAGAACGCCAAACATAAAAATGTTGATAACTTTGGAAAAACACTTTAGACAGCTTAGATTCTATGTGAGACTACTAGAAAGACCCTTTCTGCTATAGTGGGAGTTGAAAATTTGATGATCTGAAGCTTTCCTGCAAAGTTATGGCACAATGCGTAAAACGCGTTTTCTGGCTGAGATAAGGTGGGTTCCGGAAAGCCAAACATAAGAATGTTGATATCTTTGGAAAAACATTTCAGACAGCTTAGATTTGATGTGCAACTACTAGAAATACCCTTTCTGCTATAGTGGGAGGTTAAAATTTCATGTTCTGAAGCTTCCCTGCAAAGTTATGGCACAATGCGTAAAACGCGTTTTCAGCCTGACATAAGGTCGATTCCGGAACGCCAAACATAAAAATGTTGATAACTTGGGAAAAACACTTCAGACAGCTTAGATTTGATCTGCAACTACAAGACAGACCCTTTCTGCAATAGTGGGAGGTTAAAATTTCATATTCTGAAGTTTCCTGCAAAGTTATGGCACAATGCAGAAAACACGTTTTCAGCCTGAGATAATGTGGGTTCCCGAACGCCAAACATAAAAATGTTGATAACTTTGTAAAAACACTTCAGACAGCTTAGATTTCACATGAAACTACTAGAAAGACCCTTTCTGCTATAGTGGGAGGTGAAAATTTCATGTTCTGAACCTTCCCTTAGAATATACGGCACAATGCAGAAAATGCGTTTTCAGCCTGAGATAAGTTGGGTTTCGGAACGCCAAACATAAAAATGTTGACAACTTTGGAAAAACACTTCAGACAGCATTGATTTGATGTGCAACTACTTGAAAGACCCTTTCTGCTATAGTGGGAGGTGAACATTTCATGTTCTGAAGCTTCCCTGCAAAGTTATGGCACAATGCAGAAAACGCGTTTTCAGCCTGAGATAAGGTTGATTCCGGAACGCCAAACATAAAAATGTTGATAACTTTGGAAAAACACTTCAAACAGCTCAGATTTGATGTGCAACTACTAGATAGACCCTTTCTGCTATAGTGGGAGGTGAAAATTTCATATTCTGCAGCTTTCCTTCAAAGTTATGGCACAATGCAGAAAACACGTTTTCAGCGTGAGATAAGGTGGGTTCCAGAACGCCAAACATAAAAATTTTGAGAACTTTGGAAAAACACTTCAGACAGCTTAGATTTGATGTGCAAGTACTATAAAGACCTTTTCTGCTATTGTGGAACTTTAAAATGTCATTTTCTGATGCATCCCTGCAAAGTTATGGCACAATGCAGAAAACGCGTTTTCAGCCTGAGATAAGGTGGGTTCCGGAACGCCAAACATAAAAGTGTTGATAACTTTGAAAAGACACTTCAGACAGCTTAGATTCGATGTGCAACTATTAGAAAGACCCTTTCTATTATAGCGGGAGGTGAAAATTTCATGTTCTGAGGCTTCCCTGCAAAGTTATGGCAAAATGCGTAAAGCGCGTTTTCAGCCTGAGATAAGGTTGATTCCGGAACGCCATACATAACAATGTTGATAACTTTGGAAAAACACATCAGACAGCTTAGATTTGATGTGCAACTACTAGAAAGACCCTTTCTACTATAGCGGCAGGTGAAAATGTCATGTTCTGTAGCTTCCCTGCAAAGTTATGGCACAATGCAAAAAACACGTTTGCAGACTGAGATAAGGTGGTTTCCGGAACGCCAAACAAAAAAATGTTGATAACTTTGGAAAAACATTTCAGACAGCTTAGATTTGATCTGCAACTGCTAGAAAGACCCTTTCTGCTATAGTGGGAGGTGAACATTTCATATTCAGAACCTTCCCTGCAAAGTTATGGCACAATGCGTAAAACGCATTTTCAGCCTGAGATAAGGTCGATTCTGGAACGCCAAACATTAAAATGTTGATAACTTCCGAAAAACACTTCAGACAGCGTAGATTTGATGTGCAACTACTAGAAAGACCCTTTCTGCTATAGTGGGAGGTAAAAATTTCATGTTCGGAAGCTTCCATGCATAGTTATGGCACAATGCAGACAACGCGTTTTCAGCCTGAGATAAGGTCGATTCTGGAACGCCAAACATAAAAATGTTGATAACTTTCGAAAAACACGTCAGACAGCTTCGATTTGATGTGCAACTACGAGAAAGACCCTTTCTGCGATAGTGGGAGGTGAACATTTCATGTTTTGAAGCTTCCCTGAGAAGTTATGGCACAAGGCAGAAAACGCGTTTTCAGCCTGAGATAAGGTGGTTTCCAAAACGCTAAACGTAAAAATGTTGATTACTTTGGAACAACACTTCAGACAGCTTAGATTTGATGTGCAACTACTAGAAAGACCCTTTCTGCTTTAGTGGGAGGTGCAAATTTCATTTTCTGAAGTTTCCCTGCAAAGTTATGCCACAATGCGTAAAACGCGTTTTCAGCCTGAGATAAGGTTGATTCTGGAACGCCAAACATAAAAATGTTGATAACTTTGGAAAAACACTTCAGACAGCTTAGATTTGATGTGCAAGTACTAGAAAGACCCTTTCTGTTATAGTGGGTGGTGAAAATGTCATGTTCTGAAGCTTCCCTGCAAAGTTATGGCACAATGCGTAAAACGTGTTTTCAGCCTGAGATAAGGTCGATTCCGGAACGCCAAACGTAAAAATGTTGATAACTTTGGAACAACACTTCAGACAGCTTAGATTTGATGTGCAACTACTAGAAGGACCCTTTCTGCTATAGTGGGAGGTTAAAATTTCATGTTCTGAAGCTTCCCTGCAAAGATATGGCACAATGCAGAAAACGCGTTTTCAGCCTGAGATAAGGTGGGTTCCGAAAAACAAAACGTAAAAATGTTGATCACTTTGGAAGAACACTTCAGACAGCTTAGATTTGATGTGCAACTACAAGAAAGACCCTTTCTGCTATACTGGGTGGTTAAAATTTCATTTTTCGGAAGCTTCCATGCCAAGTTATGGCACAATGCGTAAAACGTGTTTTCAGCCTGAGATAAGGTCGATTCCGGAACGCCAAACTTAAAAATGTTCATAACTTTGGAACAACACTTCAGACAGCTTAGATTTGATGTGCAACTACTAGAAAGACCCTTTCTACTATAGTGGGAGGAGAACATTTCATGTCCTGAAGCATCCCTGCAAAGTTGTGGCACAATGCAGAAAACGCGTTTTCAGGTTGAGATAAGGTGGGTTCCGGAACGCCAAACATAAAAATGTTGATAACTTTCGAAAAACACTTCAGACAGCTTGGATTTGATGCGCAACTACTAGAAAGACCGTTACTGCTATCGTGGGACGTGAAAATTTCATGTTCTGAAGCTTCCCTGCAAAGTTATGTCTCAATGCAGAAAACCTGTTTTCAGCCAGAGATAAGGTCGATTCCGGAACTCCAAACATAAAAATGTTCATAACTTTGGAAAAACACTTCAGACAGCTTAGATTTGATGTGCAACTACTAGAAAGACCCTTTCTGCTATAGTGGGAGGTGAAAATTTCATGTTCTGAAGCTTCCATGCAAAGTTATGGCACAATGCAGACAACCCGTTTTCAGCCTGAGATAAGGTCGATTCTGGAACGCCAAACGTAAAAATGTTGATAACTATCGAAAAACACTTCAGACAGCTTAGATTTGATGTGCAACTACTAGAAAGAACCTTAGTGCTATAGTGGCAGGTCAAAATTTCATGTTCTGAAGCTTCCCTGGAAAGTTATGGGACAATGCAGAAAACGATTTGTCATCCTCAGATAAGGTTGATTCCGGAACGCCAAACATAAAAATGTTGATAACTTTCGAAAAACACTTCAGACAGCTTAGATTTGATGTGCAACTACTAGAAAGACCCTTTCTACTATAGTGGGAGGTGAAAATTTAATGTTCTGAAGCTTCCTTGCAAAGTTATGGCACAATGCAGAAAACGCGTTTTCAGCCTGAGATAAGGTCGATTCTGGAACGCGAAACATAAAAATGTTGATAACTTTCGAAAAACACTTCAGACAGCTTAGATTTGATGTGCAACTACTAGAAAGACCCTTTCTGCTATAGTGGGATTTGAACATTTCATGTTCTGAAGCTTCCATGCAAAGTTATGGCACAATGCAGACAACCCGTTTTCAGCCTGAGATAAGGTCGATTCTGGAACGCCAAACATAAAAATGTTGATAACTTTCGAAAAACACTTCAGACAGCTTAGATTTGATGTGCAACTACTAGAAAGACCATTTCTGCTATAGTGGGACGGGAAAATTTCATGTTCTGAAGCTTCCCTGCAAAGTTATGTCACAATGCAGAAAACGCGTTTTCAGCTTGAGATAAGGTCGATTCTGGAACGCCAATCATAAAAATGTTGATAACTTCCGAATAACACTTCAGACAGCTTAGATTTTATGTGCAACTACTAGAAAGACCCTTTCTGCTATAGTGGGAGGTGAACATTTCATGTTCTGAAGCCTCCCTGCAAAGTTATGGCACAATGCAGAAAACGCGTTTTCAGCTTGAGATAAGGTGGGTTCCGGAACGCCAAACATAAAAATGTTGATAACTTTGGAAAAACACTTCAGATAGCTTAGATTTGATGTGCAACTACTAGAAAGACCCTTTCTGCTATAGTGGGAGGTGAAAATTTCATTTTCTGATGCTTCCCTGCAAAGTTATGGCACAATGCGTAAAACGCGTTTTCAGAATGAGATAAGGTCGATTCTGGAACGCCAAAGATAAAAATGTTGATAACTTTGGAAAAACACTTCAGACAGCTTTGATTTGATGTGCAACTACTAGAAAAACCCTTTCTGCTATAGTGGGAGGTGAACATTTCATCTTCTGAAGCTTCCCTGAGAAGTTATGGCACAATGCAGAAAAAGCGTTTTCAGCCTGAGATACGGAGGGTTCCGAAACGCCAAACGTAAAAATGTTGATAACTATCGAAAAACACTTCAGACAGCTTAGATTTGATGTGCAACTACTAGAAAGACCCTTTCTGCTATAGTGGGACGGGAAAATTTCATGTTCTGAAGCTTCCATGCAAAGTTATGGCACAATGCAGACAACGCGTTTTCAGCCTGAGATAAGGTGTATTCTGGAACGCCAATGAAAAAAATGTTGATAACTTCCGAATAACACTTCAGACAGCTTAGATTTGATGTGCAACTACTAGAAAGACCCTTTCTGCTATAGTGGGAGGTGAACATTTCATGTTCTGAAGCTTCCCTGCAAAGTTATGTCACAATGCAGAAAACGCGTTTTCAGCTTGAGATAAGGTCGATTCCGGAACGCCATACATAAAAATGTTTATAACTTTGGAAAAACACATCAGACAGCTTAGATTTGATGTGCAACTACTAGAAAGACCCTTTCTACTATAGTGGGAGGTTAAAATTTCATGTTCGGAAGCTTCCATGCAAAGTTATGGCACAATGCAGACAACGCATTTTCAGCCTGAGATAAGGTCGATTCTGGAACGCCAATGATAAAAATGTTGATAACTTCCGAATAACACTTCAGACAGCTTAGATTTGATGTGCAACTACTAGAAAGACCCTGTCTGCTATAGTGGGAGGTGAACATTTCATTTTCTGAAGCCTCACTGCAAAGTTATGGCACAATGCAGAAAACGCGTTTTCAGCTTGAGATAAGGTGGGTTCCGGAACGCCAAACATAAAAATGTTGATAACTTTCGAAAAACACTTCAGACAGCTTAGATTTGATGTGCAACTACTAGAAAGACCCTTTCTGCTATAGTGGGACGTGAAAATTTCATGTTCTGAAGCTTCCCTGCAAAGTTATGGCACAATGCAGAAAACGCGTTTTCAGCTTGAGATAAGGTGGGTTCCGGAACACCAAACATAAAAATGTTGATAACTTTCGAAAAACACTTCAGACAGCTTAGACTTGATGTGCAAATACTAGAAAGACCCTTTCTGCTATAGTGGGACGTGAAAATTTCATGTTCAGAATCTTCCCTGCAAAGTTATGGCACAATGCAGAAAACGTGTTTTCAGCTTGAGATAAGGCGGGTTCCGGAACGCCAAACATAAAGATGTTGATAACTTTCGAAAAAAACACTTCAGACAGCTTAGATTTGAGTTGCAACTACTAGAAAGACCCTTTCTGCTATAGTGGGAGGTGAAAATTTCATGTTCTGAAGCTTACTTGCAAAGTTATGGCAGAATGCAGAAAACGCGTTTTCAGCCTGAGATAAGGTAGATTCCGGAACGCCATACATAAAAATGTAGATAACTTTGGAAAAACACTTCAGACAGCTTAGATTTGATGTGCAACGACTGGAAAGACCCTTTCTGTTATTGTGGGAGGTGAAAATTTTATGTTCTGAAGCTCCCCTGCAAAGTTATGGCACAATGCGTAAAACGCGTTTTCAGCCTGAGATAAGGTCGATTCCGGAACGCCAAACATAAAAAAGTTGATAACTTTTGAAATACACTTCAGACCACTTACATTTGATGTGCAAATACTAGAAAGACCTTTTCTGCTATAGTGGGAGGTGAAAATTTCATGTTCAGAATCTTCCCTGCAAAGTTATGGCACAATGCAGAAAACGCGTTTTCAGCTTGAGATAAGGTGGGTTCCGGAACGCCAAACATAAAAATGTTGATAACTTTCGAAAAACACTTCAGACAGCTTAGATTTGATGTGCAACTACTGGAAAGACCCTTTCTGCTATAGTGGGACGTGAAAATTTCATGTTCTGATGCTTCCCTGCAAAGTTCTGGCACAATGCAGAAAACGATTTTTCATCCTGAGATAAGGTCGATTCCGGAACGCCAAACATAAAAATGTTGATAACTTCCGAAAAACACTTCAGACAGCTTAGATTTGATGTGCAACTACTAGAAAGACCCTTTCTGCTACAGTGGGAGGTTAAAATTTCATGTTCCGAAGCTTCCATGCAAAGTTATGGCACAATGCAGACAACGCGTTTTCAGCCTGAGATAAGGTCGATTCTGGAACGCCAAACATAAAAATGTTGATAACTTCCGAAAAACAGTTCAGACAGCTTAGATTTGATGTGCAACTACTGGAAAGACCCTTTCTGCTATAGTCGGAGGTGAACATTTCATCTTCTGAAGCTTCCCTGAGAAGTTATGGCACAATGCAGAAAACGCGTTTTCAGCATGAGATACGGTGGGTTCCGAAACGCCAAATGTAAAAATGTTGATAACTATCGAAAAACACTTCAGACAGCTTAGATTTGATGTGCAACTACTACAAAGAACCTTTCTGCAACAGTGGGAGGTCAAAATTTCATGTTCTGAAGCTTCCCTGGAAAGTTATGGGACAATGCAGAAAACGCATTTTCATCCTGAGATAAGGTCGATTCCGGAACGCCAAACATAAAAATGTTGATAACTTTCGAAAAACACTTCAGACAGCTTAGATTTGATGTGCAACTACTAGAAAGACCCTTTCTGCTATAGTGGGTGGTGAGAATTTCATGTTCTGAAGCTTCCTTGCAAAGTTAGGGCACAATGCAGAAAACGCGTTTTCAGCCTGAGATAAGGTTGATTCCGGAACGCCAAACATAAAAATGTTGATAACTTTGGAAAAACACTTCAGACTGCTTAGATTTGATGTGCAACTACTAGAAAGACCATTTCTGCTATAGTGGGAGGTGAACATTTCATGTTCTGAAGCTTCCCTGCAAAGTTATGGCACAATGCCGAAAACGCGTTTTCAGCATGAGATAAGGTGGGTTCCGGAACGCCAAACATAAAAATGTTGATAACTTTGGAAAAACACTTCAGACAGCTTTGATTTGATGTGCAACTACTAGAAAGACCATTTCTGCTATAGTGGGAGGTGAACATTTCATGTTCTGAAGCTTCCCAGCAAAGTTATGGCACATTGCAGAAAACGCGTTTTCAGCTTGAGATAAGGTGGGTTCCGGAACGCCAAACATAAAAATGTTGATAACTTTTGAAAAACACTTCAGACAGCTTAGATTTGATGTGCAACTACTAGAAAGACCCTTTCTGGTGTAGTGGGAGGTGAAAATTTCATTTTCTGAAGCTTCCCTGCAAAGTTATGGCACAATGCGTAAAACGCGATTTCAGCCTGAGATAAGGTCGATTCCGGAACGCCAAACATAAAAATGTTGATAATTATGGAAAAACACATCAGACAGCTTAGATTTGATGTGCAACTTCTAGAAAGACCCTTTCTGGTATAGTGGGAGGTGAAAATTTCATGTTCTGAAGCTTCCCTGCAAAGTTATGGCACAATGCAGAAAACGCCTTTTCAGCATGAGATACGGTGGGTTCCGAAACGCCAAATGTAAAAATGTTGATAACTATCGAAAAACACTTCAGACAGCTTAGATTTGATGTGCAACTACTACAAAGAACCTTTCTGCTATAGTGGGAGGTCAAAATTTCATGTTCTGAAGCTTCCCTGGAAAGTTATGGGACAATGCAGAAAACGCATTTTCATCCTGAGATAAGGTCGATTCCGGAACGCCAAACATAAAAATGTTGATAACTTTCGAAAAACACTTCAGACAGCTTAGATTTGATGTGCAACTACTAGAAAGACCCTTTCTGCTATAGTGGGTGGTGAGAATTTCATGTTCTGAAGCTTCCTTGCAAAGTTAGGGCACAATGCAGAAAACGCGTTTTCAGCCTGAGATAAGGTTGATTCCGGAACGCCAAACATAAAAATGTTGATAACTTTGGAAAAACACTTCAGACAGCTTAGATTTGATGTGCAACTACTAGAAAAACCCTTACAGCTATAGTGGGAGGTGAAAATTTCTTTTTCTGAAACTTCCCTGCAAAGTTATGGCACAATGCAGAAATCGCGTTTTCAGCTTGAGATAAGGTGGGTTCCGGAACGCCAAACATAAAAATGTTGATAACTTTGGAAAAACACTTCAGACAGCTTTGATTTGATGTGCAACTACTAGAAAGACCCTTTCTGCTATAGTGGAAGGTGAACATTTCATGTTCTGAAGCTTCCCTGCAAAGTTATGGCACAATGCGTAAAACGCGTTTTCAGCCTGAGATAAGGTCGATTCCGGAACGCCAAACATAAAAATGTTGATAATTATGGAAAAACACATCAGACAGCTTAGATTTGATGTGCAACTTCTAGAAAGACCCTTTATGGTATAGTGGGAGGTGAAAATTTCATGTTCTGAAGCTTCCCTGCAAAGTTATGGCACAATGCAGAAAACGCCTTTTCATTCTGAGATAAGGTTGATTCCGGAACGCCAAACATAAAAATGTTCATAACTTTGGAAAAACACTTCAGACTGCTAATATTTGATGTGCAACTACTAGAAAGACCCTTTCTGCTATAGTGGGAGGTGAACATTTAATGTTCTGAAGCTTCCCTGCAAAGTTATGGCACAATGCGTAAAACGCGTTTTCAGCCTGAGATAAGGTCGATTCCGGAACGCCAAACATAAATATGTTGATAACTTTCGAAAAACACTTCAGACAGCTTAGATTTGATGTGCAACTACTAGAAAAACCCTTTCTGCTATAGTGGGAGGTTAAAATTTCATGTTCGGAAGCTTCCATGCAAAGTTATGGCACAATGCAGACAACGCGTTTTCAGCCTGAGATAAGGTCGATTCTGGAACGCCAAACATAAAAATGTTGATAACTTTCGAAAAACACTTCAGACAGCTTAGATTTGATGTGCAACTACTAGAAAGACTTTTTCTACTATAGTGGGACGTGAAAATTTCCTGTTCTGAAGCTTCCCTGCAAAGTTATGGCACAATGCCGAAAACGCGTTTTCAGCCTGAGATAAGGTGGGTTCCGGAACGCCAAACATAAAAATGTTCATAACTTTGGAAAAACACTTCAGACAGCTAACATTTGATGTGCAAATACTAGAAAGACCCTTTCTGCTATAGTGGGACGTCAAAATTTCATGTCCTGAATCTTCCCTGCAAAGTTATGGGACAATGCAGAAAACGATTTTTCATCCTGAGATAAGGTCGATTCCGGAACGCCAAACATAAAAATGTTGATAACTTTCGAAAAACACTTCAGACAGCTTAGATTTGATGTGCAACTACTAGAAAGACCCTTTCTGCTATAGTGGGAGGTTAAAATTTCATGTTCGGAAGCTTCCTTGCAAAGTTATGGCACAATGCAGAAAACGCCTTTTCAGCCTGAGATAAGGTCGATTCTGGAACGCCAAACATTAAAATGTTGATAACTTCCGAAAAACACTTCAGACAGCGTAGATTTGATGTGCAACTACTAGAAAGACCCTTTCTGCTATAGTGGGAGGTGAAAATTTCATGTTCTGAAGTTTCCCTGCAAAGTTATGGCACAATGCAGAAAACGCGTTTTCAGGCTGAGATAAGGTCGATTCTGGAACGCCAAACATAAAAATGTTGATAACTTTGGAAAAACACTTCAGACAGCTTAGATTTGATGTGCAACTACTAGAAAGACCCTTTCTGCTATTGTGGGAGGTGAACATTTCATGTTCTGAAGCTTCCATGCAAAGTTATGGCACAATGCAGACAACCCGTTTTCAGCCTGAGATAAGGTCGATTCTGGAACGCCAAACATAAAAATGTTGATAACTTTCGAAAAACACTTCAGACAGCTTAGATTTGATGTGCAACTACTAGAAAGACCCTTTCTGCTATAGTGGGAGGTGAAAATTTCATGTTCTGAAGCTTCCTTGCAAAGTTATGGTACAATGCAGAAAATGCGTTTTCAGCCTGAGATAAGGTTGATTCCGGAACGCCAAACATAAAAATGTTGATAACTTTGGAAAAACACTTCAGACAGCTTAGATTTGATGTGCAACTACTAGAAAGACCCTTTCTGCTATAGTGGGATGTGAAAATTTCATGTTCTGAAGCTTCCTTGCAAAGTTATGGCACAATGCAAAAAACGCGTTTTCAGCCTGAGATAAGGTAGATTCCGGTACGCCATACATAAAAATGTTTATAACTTTGGAAAAACACATCAGACAGCTTAGATTTGATGTGCAACTACTAGAAATACCCTTTCTGCTATAGTGGGAGGTTAAAATTTCATGTTCGGAAGCTTCCTTGCAAAGTTATGGCACAATGCAGAAAACGCCTTTTCAGCCTGAGATAAGGTCGATTCTGGAACGCCAAACATTAAAATGTTGATAACTTCCGAAAAACACTTCAGACAGCGTAGATTTGATGTGCAACTACTAGAAAGACCCTTTCTGCTATAGTGGGACGTGAAAATTTCATGTTCTGAAGTTTCCCTGCAAAGTTATGGCACAATGCAGAAAACGCGTTTTCAGGCTGAGATAAGGTCGATTCTGGAACGCCAAACATAAAAATGTTGATAACTTTGGAAAAACACTTCAGACAGCTTAGATTTGATGTGCAACTACTAGAAAGACCCTTTCTGCTATTGTGGGAGGTGAACATTTCATGTTCTGAAGCTTCCATGCAAAGTTATGGCACAATGCAGACAACCCGTTTTCAGCCTGAGATAAGGTCGATTCTGGAACGCCAAACATAAAAATGTTGATAACTTTCGAAAAACACTTCAGACAGCTTAGATTTGATGTGCAACTACTAGAAAGACCCTTTCTGCTATAGTGGGAGGTGAAAATTTCATGTTCTGAAGCTTCCTTGCAAAGTTATGGTACAATGCAGAAAATGCGTTTTCAGCCTGAGATAAGGTTGATTCCGGAACGCCAGACATAAAAATGTTGATAACTTTGGAAAAACACTTCAGACAGCTTAGATTTGATGTGCAACTACTAGAAAGACCCTTTCTGCTTTAGTGGGACGTGAAAATTTCATGTTCTGAAGCTTCCCTGCAAAGTTATGGCACAATGCAGAAAACGCGTTTTCAGCTAGAGAAAAGGTGGGTTCCGGAACGCCAAACGTAAAAATGTTGATGACTTTGGAACAACACTTCAGACAGCTTAGATTTGATGTGCAACTACTAGAAAGACCCTTTCTGCTATAGTGGGAGGTTAAAATTTAATGTTCGGAAGCTTCCATGCAAAGTTATGGCACAATGCGTAAAACGCATTTTCAGCCTGAGATAAGGTCGATTCTGGAACGCCAAACATTAAAATGTTGATAACTTCCGAAAAACACTTCAGACAGCGTAGATTTGATGTGCAACTACTAGAAAGACCCTTTCTGCTATGGTGGGAGGTTAAAATTTCATGTTCAGAAGCTTCCATGCAAAGTTATGGCACAATGCAGACAATGCGTTTTCAGCTTGAGATAAGGTCTATTCTGGAACGCCAAACATAAAAATGTTGATAACTTCCGAAAAACACTTCAGACAGCTTAGATTTGATGTGCAACTACTAGAAAGACCCTTTCTGCTATAGTGGGACGTGAAAATTTCATGTTCTGAAGCTTCCCTGCAAAGTTATGGCACAATGCAGAAAACGCGTTTTCAGGCTGAGATAAGGTCGATTCTGGAACGCCAAACATAAAAATGTTGATAACTTTGGAAAAACACTTCAGACAGCTTAGATTTGATGTGCAACTACTAGAAATACCCTTTCTGCTATAGTGGGAGGTGAAAATTTCATGTTCTGAAGCTTCCTTGCAAAGTTATGGTACAATGCAGAAAATGCGTTTTCAGCCTGAGATAAGGTTGATTCCGGAACGCCAGACATAAAAATGTTGATAACTTTGGAAAAACACTTCAGACAGCTTAGATTTGATGTGCAACTACTAGAAAGACCCTTTCTGCTTTAGTGGGACGTGAAAATTTCATGTTCTGAAGCTTCCCTGCAAAGTTATGGCACAATGCAGAAAACGCGTTTTCAGCTAGAGAAAAGGTGGGTTCCGGAACGCCAAACGTAAAAATGTTGATGACTTTGGAACAACACTTCAGACAGCTTAGATTTGATGTGCAACTACTAGAAAGACCCTTTCTGCTATAGTGGGAGGTTAAAATTTCATGTTCGGAAGCTTCCATGCAAAGTTATGGCACAATGCGTAAAACGCATTTTCAGCCTGAGATAAGGTCGATTCTGGAACGCCAAACATTAAAATGTTGATAACTTCCGAAAAACACTTCAGACAGCGTAGATTTGATGTGCAACTACTAGAAAGACCCTTTCTGCTATGGTGGGAGGTTAAAATTTCATGTTCAGAAGCTTCCATGCAAAGTTATGGCACAATGCAGACAATGCGTTTTCAGCTTGAGATAAGGTCTATTCTGGAACGCCAAACATAAAAATGTTGATAACTTCCGAAAAACACTTCAGACAGCTTAGATTTGATGTGCAACTACTAGAAAGACCCTTTCTGCTATAGTGGGACGTGAAAATTTCATGTTCTGAAGCTTCCCTGCAAAGTTATGGCACAATGCAGAAAACGCGTTTTCAGGCTGAGATAAGGTCGATTCTGGAACGCCAAACATAAAAATGTTGATAACTTTGGAAAAACACTTCAGACAGCTTAGATTTGATGTGCAACTACTAGAAATACCCTTTCTGCTATAGTGGGAGGTTAAAATTTCATGTTCGGAAGCTTCCTTGCAAAGTTATGGCACAATGCAGAAAACGCCTTTTCAGCCTGAGATAAGGTCGATTCTGGAACGCCAAACATTAAAATGTTGATAACTTCCGAAAAACACTTCAGACAGCTTAGATTTGATGTGCAACTACTAGAAAGACCCTTTCTGCTATTGTGGGAGGTGAACATTTCATGTTCTGAAGCTTCCATGCAAAGTTATGGCACAATGCAGACAACCCGTTTTCAGCCTGAGATAAGGTCGATTCTGGAACGCCAAACATAAAAATGTTGATAACTTTCGAAAAACACTTCAGACAGCTTAGATTTGATGTGCAACTACTAGAAAGACCCTTTCTGCTATAGTGGGAGGTGAAAATTTCATGTTCTGAAGCTTCCTTGCAAAGTTATGGTACAATGCAGAAAATGCGTTTTCAGCCTGAGATAAGGTTGATTCCGGAACGCCAGACATAAAAATGTTGATAACTTTGGAAAAACACTTCAGACAGCTTAGATTTGATGTGCAACTACTAGAAAGACCCTTTCTGCTTTAGTGGGACGTGAAAATTTCATGTTCTGAAGCTTCCCTGCAAAGTTATGGCACAATGCAGTAAAAGCGTTTTCAGCTAGAGATAAGGTGGGTTCCGGAACGCCAAACGTAAAAATGTTGATGACTTTGGAACAACACTTCAGACAGCTTAGATTTGATGTGCAACTACTAGAAAGACCCTTTCTGCTATAGTGGGAGGTTAAAATTTCATGTTCGGAAGCTTCCATGCAAAGTTATGGCACAATGCGTAAAACGCATTTTCAGCCTGAGATAAGGTCGATTCTGGAACGCCAAACATTAAAATGTTGATAACTTCCGAAAAACACTTCAGACAGCGTAGATTTGATGTGCAACTACTAGAAAGACCCTTTCTGCTATGGTGGGAGGTTAAAATTTCATGTTCAGAAGCTTCCATGCAAAGTTATGGCACAATGCAGACAATGCGTTTTCAGCTTGAGATAAGGTCTATTCTGGAACGCCAAACATAAAAATGTTGATAACTTCCGAAAAACACTTCAGACAGCTTAGATTTGATGTGCAACTACTAGAAAGACCCTTTCTGCTATAGTGGGACGTGAAAATTTCATGTTCTGAAGCTTCCCTGCAAAGTTATGGCACAATGCAGAAAACGCGTTTTCAGGCTGAGATAAGGTCGATTCTGGAACGCCAAACATAAAAATGTTGATAACTTTGGAAAAACACTTCAGACAGCTTAGATTTGATGTGCAACTACTAGAAAGACCCTTTCTGCTATAGTGGGAGGTGAAAATTTCATGTTCTGAAGCTTCCTTGCAAAGTTATGGCACAATGCAGAAAATGCGTTTTCAGCCTGAGATAAGGTTGATTCCGGAACGCCAAACATAAAAATGTTGATAACTTTGGAAAAACACTTCAGACAGCTTAGATTTGATGTGCAACTACTAGAAAGACCCTTTCTGCTATAGTGGGACGTGAAAATTTCATGTTCTGAAGCTTCCTTGCAAAGTTATGGCACAATGCAGAAAACGCGTTTTCAGGCTGAGGTAAGGTCGATTCTGGAACGCCAAACATAAAAATGTTGATAACTTTCGAAAAACACTTCAGACAGCTTAGATTTGATGTGCAACTACTAGAAAGACCCTTTCTGCTATAGTGGGAAGTGAACATTTCATGTTCTGAAGCTTCCATGCAAAGTTATGGCACAATGCAGACAACCCGTTTTCAGCTTGAGATAAGGTCGATTCTGTAACCCCAAACATAAAAATGTTGATAACTTTCGAAAAACACTTCACACAGCTTAGATTTGATGTGCAACTACTAGAAAGACCCTTTCTGCTATAGTGGGACGGGAAAATTTCATGTTCTGAAGCTTCCATGCAAAGTTATGGCACAATGCAGACAACGCGTTTTCAGCCTGAGATAAGGTCGATTCCGGAACGCCAAACATAAAAATGTTGATAACTTTCGAAAAACACTTCAGACAGCTTAGATTTGATGTGCAACTACTAGAAAAACCCTTTCTGCTATAGTGGGAGGTGAAAATTTCATTTTCTGATGCTTCCCTGCAAAGTTATGGCACAATGCAGAAATCGCGTTTTCAGCTTGAGACAAGGTGGGTTCCGGAACGCCAAACATAAAAATGTTGATAACTTTGGAAAAACACTTCAGACAGCTTTGATTTGATGTGCAACTACTAGAAAGACCCTTTCTGCTATAGTGGGAGGTGAACATTTCATGTTCTGAAGCTTCCCTGCAAAGTTATGACACAATGCGTAAAACGCGTTTTCAGCCTGAGATAAGGTCGATTCCGGAACGCCAAACATAAAAATGTTGATAATTTTGGAAAAACACATCAGACAGCTTAGATTTGATGTGCAACTTCTAGAAAGACCCTTTCTGGTACAGTGGGAGGAGAAAATTTCATGTTCTGAAGCTTCCCTGCAAAGTTATGCCACAATGCAGAAAACGCCTTTTCAGTCTGAGAAAAGGTTGATTCCGGAACGCCAAACATAAAAATGTTCATAACTTTGGAAAAACACTTCAGACTGCTAACATTTGATGTGCAACTACTAGAAAGACCCTTTCTGCTATAGTGGGAGGTGAACATTTCATGTTCTGAAGCTTCCCTGCAAAGTTATGGCACAATGTGTAAAACGCGTTTTCAGCCTGAGATATGGTCGATTCCGGAACGCCAAACATAAAAATGTTGATAACTTTCGAAAAACACTTCAGACAGCTTAGATTTGATGTGCAACTACTCGAAAGACCCTTTCTGCTATAGTGGGATGTGAAAATTTCATGTTCTGAAGCTTCCATGCAAAGTTATGGCACAATGCAGACAACCCGCTTTCAGCCTGAGATAAGGACGATTCTGGAACGCCAAACATAAAAATGTTGATAACTTTCGAAAAACACTTCAGACAGCTTAGATTTGATGTGCAACTACTAGAAAGACCCTTTCTGCTATAGTGGGACGGGAAAATTTCATGTTCTGAAGCTTCCATGCAAAGTTATGGCACAATGCAGACAACGCGTTTTCAGCCTGAGATAAGGTCGATTCCGGAACGCCAAACATAAAAAGTGTTGATAACTTTCGAAAAACACTTCAGACAGCTTAGATTTGATGTGCAACTACTTGAAAAACCCTTTCTGCTATAGTGGGAGGTGAAAATTTCATTTTCTGATGCTTCCCTGCAAAGTTATGGCACAATGCGTAAAACGCGTTTTCAGCCTGAGATACGGTGGGTTCCGAAACACGTAACGTAAAAATGTTGATAACTATCGAAAAACACTTCAGACAGCTTAGATTTGATGTGCAACTACTAGAAATAACCTTTCTGCTATAGTGGCAGGTCAAAATTTCATGTTCTGAAGCTTCCCTGGAAAGTTAGGGGACAATGCAGAAAACGCATTTTCATCCTGAGATAAGGTCGATTCCGGAACGCCAAACATAAAAATGTTGATAACTTTCGAAAAACACTTCAGACAGCTTAGATTTGATGTGCAACTACTAGAAAGACCCTTTCTGCTATTGTGGGAGGTGAACATTTCATGTTCTGAAACTTCCATTCAAAGTTATGGCACAATGCAGACAACCCGTTTTCAGCCTGAGATAAGGTCGATTCTGGAACGCCAAACATAAAAATGTTGATAACTTTCGAAAAACACTTCAGACAGCTTAGATTTGATGTGCAACTACTAGAAAGACCCTTTCTGCTATAGTGGGAAGTGAACATTTCATGTTCTGAAGCTTCCATGCAAAGTTATGGCACAATGCAGACAACCCGTTTTCAGCTTGAGATAAGGTCGATTCTGTAACGCCAAACATAAAAATGTTGATAACTTTCGAAAAACACTTCACACAGCTTAGATTTGATGTGCAACTACTAGAAAGACCCTTTCTGCTATAGTGGGACGGGAAAATTTCATGTTCTGAAGCTTCCATGCAAAGTTATGGCACAATGCAGACAACGCGTTTTCAGCCTGAGATAAGGTCGATTCCGGAACGCCAAACATAAAAATGTTGATAACTTTCGAAAAACACTTCAGACAGCTTAGATTTGATGTGCAACTACTAGAAAAACCCTTTCTGCTATAGTGGGAGGTGAAAATTTCATTTTCTGATGCTTCCCTGCAAAGTTATGGCACAATGCAGAAATCGCGTTTTCAGCTTGAGATAAGGTGGGTTCCGGAACGCCAAACATAAAAATGTTGATAACTTTGGAAAAACACTTCAGACAGCTTTGATTTGATGTGCAACTACTAGAAAGACCCTTTCTGCTATAGTGGGAGGTGAACATTTCATGTTCTGAAGCTTCCCAGCAAAGTTATGGCACAATGCAGAAAACACGTTTTCAGCTTGAGATAAGGTGGGTTCCGGAACGCCAAACATAAAAATGTTGATAACTTTTGAAAAACACTTCAGACAGCTTTGATTTGATGTGCAACTACTAGAAAGACCCTTTCTGTTATAGTGGGAGGTGAACATTTCATGTTCTGAAGCTTCCCTGCAAAGTTATGACACAATGCGTAAAACGCGTTTTCAGCCTGAGATAAGGTCGATTCCGGAACGCCAAACATAAAAATGTTGATAATTTTGGAAAAACACATCAGACAGCTTAGATTTGATGTGCAACTTCTAGAAAGACCCTTTCTGGTACAGTGGGAGGTGAAAATTTCATGTTCTGAAGCTTCCCTGCAAAGTTATGGCACAATGCAGAAAACGCCTTTTCAGTCTGAGATAAGGTTGATTCCGGAACGCCAAACATAAAAATGTTCATAACTTTGGAAAAACACTTCAGACTGCTAACATTTGATGTGCAACTACTAGAAAGACCCTTTCTGCTATAGTGGGAGGTGAACATTTCATGTTCTGAAGCTTCCCTGCAAAGTTATGGCACAATGTGTAAAACGCGTTTTCAGCCTGAGATATGGTCGATTCCGGAACGCCAAACATAAAAATGTTGATAACTTTGGAAAAACACTTCAGACAGCTTAGATTTGATGTGCAACTACTAGAAAAACCCTTTCTGCTATAGTGGGAGGTGAACATTTCATCTTCTGAAGCTTCCCTGAGAAGTTATTTCACAATGCAGAAAACGCGTTTTCAGCCTGAGATAACGTCGATTCCGGAACGCCAAACATAAAAATGTTGATAACTTTCGAAAAGCACTTCAGACAGCTTAGATTTGATGTGCAACTACTAGAAAAACCCTTTCTGCTATAGTGGGAGGTGAAAATTTCATTTTCTGATGCTTCCCTGCAAAGCTATGGCACAATGCGTAAAACGCGTTTTCAGCCTGAGATACGGTGGGTTCCGAAACACCAAACATAAAAATGTTGATTACTATCGAAAAACACTTCAGACAGCTTAGATTTGATGTGCAACTACTAGAAAGACCCTTTCTGCTATAGTGGGACGGGAAAATTTCATGTTCTGAAGCTTCCATGCAAAGTTATGGCACAATGCAGACAACGCGTTTTCAGCCTGAGATAAGGTCGATTCCGGAACGCCAAACATAAAAATGTTGATAACTTTCGAAAAACACTTCAGACAGCTTAGATTTGATGTGCAACTACTAGAAAAACCCTTTCTGCTATAGTGGGAGGTGAAAATTTCATTTTCTGATGCTTCCCTGCAAAGTTATGGCACAATGCGTAAAACGCGTTATCAGCCTGAGATACGGTGGGTTCCGAAACACCAAACGTAAAAATGTTGATAACTATCGAAAAACACTTCAGACAGCTTAGATTTGATGTGCAACTACTAGAAAGAACCTTTCTGCTATAGTGGCAGGTCAAAATTTCATGTTCTGAAGCTTACTTGGAAAGTTATGGGACAATGCAGAAAACGCATTTTCATCCTGAGATAAGGTCGATTCCGGAACGCCAAACATAAAAATGTTGATAACTTTGGAAAAACACTTCAGATAGCTTAGATTTGATGTGTAACTACTAGAAAAACCCTTTCTGCTATAGTGGGAGGTGAAAATTTCATTTTCTGATGCTTCCCTGAGAAGTTATGGCACAATGCAGAAAAAGCGTTTTCAGCCTGAGATACGGAGGGTTCCGAAACGCCAAACGTAAAAATGTTGATAACTATCGAAAAACACTTCAGACAGCTTAGATTTGATGTGCAACTACTAGAAAGAACCTTTCTGCTATAGTGGGAGGTCAAAATTTCATGTTCTGAAGCTTCCCTGGAAAGTTATGGGACAATGCAGAAAACGCATTTTCATCCTGAGATAAGGTCGATTCCGGAACGCCAAACATAAAAATGTTGATAATTTTGGAAAAACACTTCTGACAGCTTAGATTTGATGTGCAACTACTAGAAAGACCCTTTCTGCTATAGTGGGAGGTGAACATTTCATGTTCTGACGCTTCGATGCAAAGTTATGGCACAATGCAGAAAACGCGTTTTCAGCTTGAGATAAGGTCGATTTCGGAACGCCAAACATAAAAATGTTGATAACTTTCGAAAAACACTTCAGACAGCTTAGATTTGATGTGCAACTACTCGAAAGACCCTTTCTGCTATAGTGGGACGGGAAAATTTCATGTTCTGAACCTTCCATTCAAAGTTATGGCACAATGCAGACAACGCGTTTTCAGCCTGAGATAAGGTCGATTCCGGAACGCCATACATAAAAATGTTTATAACTTTGGAAAAACACATCAGACAGCTTAGATTTGATGTGCAACTACTAGAAAGACCCTTTCTGCTATAGTGGGAGGTCAAAATTTCATGTTCTGAAGCTTCCTTGCAAAGTTATGGCACAATGCAGAAAACACGTTTTCAGCATGAGATAAGGTCGATTCTGGAACGCCAAACATAAAAATGTTGATAACTTTCGAAAAACACTTCAGACAGCTTAGATTTCATGTGCTACTACTAGAAAGACCCTTTCTGCTATAGTGGGACGTGAAAATTTCATGTTCTGAAGCTTCCCTGCAAAGTTATGGCACAATGCAGAAAACGCGTTTTCAGCTTGAGATAAGGTGGGTTCCGGAACACCAAACATAAAAATGTTGATAACTTTCGAAAAACACTTCAGACAGCTTAGACTTGATGTGCAAATACTAGAAAGACCCTTTCTGCTATAGTGGGACGTGAAAATTTCATGTTCAGAATCTTCCCTGCAAAGTTATGGCACAATGCAGAAAACGTGTTTTCAGCTTGAGATAAGGCGGGTTCCGGAACGCCAAACATAAAGATGTTGATAACTTTCGAAAAACACTTCAGACAGCTTAGATTTGATGTGCAACTACTAGAAAGACCCTTTCTGCTATAGTGGGACGGGAAAATTTCATGTTCTGAAGCTTCCCTGCAAAGTTATGGCACAATGCAGAAAACCTGTTTTCAGCCTGAGATAAGGTGGGTTCCGGAACGCCATACATAAAAATGTTTATTACTTTGGAAAAACACATCAGACAGCTTAGATTTGAGTTGCAACTACTAGAAAGACCCTTTCTGCTATAGTGGGAGGTGAAAATTTCATGTTCGGAAGCTTCCATGCAAAGTTATGGCACAATGCAGACAACGCGTTTTCAGCTTGAGATAAGGTGGGTTCCGGAACACCAAACATAAAAATGTTGATAATTTTCGAAAAACACTTCAGACAGCTTAGATTTGATGTGCTACTACTAGAAAGACCCTTTCTGCTATAGTGGGACGTGAAAATTTCATGTTCTGAAGCTTCCCTGCAAAGTTATGGCACAATGCAGAAAACGCGTTTTCAGCCTGAGATAAGGTCGATTCCGGAACGCCATACATAAAAATGTTTATAACTTTGGAAAAACACATCAGACAGCTTAGATTTGATGTGCAACTACTAGAAAGACCCTTTCTGCTATAGTGGGAGGTCAAAATTTCATGTTCTGAAGCTTCCTTGCAAAGTTATGGCACAATGCAGAAAACACGTTTTCAGCATGAGATAAGGTCGATTCTGGAACGCCAAACATAAAAATGTTGATAACTTTCGAAAAACACTTCAGACAGCTTAGATTTGATGTGCTACTACTAGAAAGACCCTTTCTGCTATAGTGGGACGTGAAAATTTCATGTTCTGAAGCTTCCCTGCAAAGTTATGGCACAATGCAGAAAACGCGTTTTCAGCTTGAGATAAGGTGGGTTCCGGAACACCAAACATAAAAATGTTGATAACTTTCGAAAAACACTTCAGACAGCTTAGACTTGATGTGCAAATACTAGAAAGACCCTTTCTGCTATAGTGGGACGTGAAAATTTCATGTTCAGAATCTTCCCTGCAAAGTTATGGCACAATGCAGAAAACGTGTTTTCAGCTTGAGATAAGGCGGGTTCCGGAACGCCAAACATAAAGATGTTGATAACTTTCGAAAAACACTTCAGACAGCTTAGATTTGATGTGCAACTACTAGAAAGACCCTTTCTGCTATAGTGGGACGGGAAAATTTCATGTTCTGAAGCTTCCCTGCAAAGTTATGGCACAATGCAGAAAACCTGTTTTCAGCCTGAGATAAGGTGGGTTCCGGAACGCCATACATAAAAATGTTTATTACTTTGGAAAAACACATCAGACAGCTTAGATTTGAGTTGCAACTACTAGAAAGACCCTTTCTGCTATAGTGGGAGGTGAAAATTTCATGTTCGGAAGCTTCCATGCAAAGTTATGGCACAATGCAGACAACGCGTTTTCAGCTTGAGATAAGGTGGGTTCCGGAACACCAAACATAAAAATGTTGATAATTTTCGAAAAAATAACTTCATACAGCTTAGATTTGATGTGCAAGTACGAGAATCACCCTTTCTGCTATAGTGGGAGGTCGAAATTTCATGTTCTGAAGCTTCCCTGCAAAGTTATGGCACAATGCAGAAAATGCGTTTTCAGCCTGAGATAAGGTTGATTCCGGAACGCCTAACATAAAAATGTTGATAACTTTGGAAAATCACTTCAGACAGCTTAGATTTGATGTGCAACTACTAGAAAGACCCTTTCTGCTATCGTGGGAGGTCGAAATTTCATGTTCTGAAGCTTCCCTGCAAAGTTAGGGCACAATGCAGAAAACGCGTTTTCAGCCTGAGATAAGGTGGGTTCCGGAACGCCAAACATAAAAATGTTGATAACTTTGGAACAACACTTCAGACAGCTTAGATTTGATTTGCAACTACTAGAAAGACCCTTTCTGCTATAGTGGGAGGTCAAAATTTCATGTTCTGAAGCTTCCCTGGAAAGTTATGGGACAATGCAGAAAACGCGATTTCAGCCTGAGATAAGGTGGGTTCCGAAACGCCAAACGTAAAAATGTTGATCACTTTGGAACAACACTTCAGACAGCTTAGATTTGATGTACAAGTACTAGAAAGACCCTTTCTGTTATAGTGGGAGGTGAAAATTTCATGTTCTGAAGCTTCCCTGCAAAGTTATGGCACAAAGCGTAAAAAGCGTTTTCAGCCTGAGATAAGGTTGATTCCGGAACGCCAATCATAAAAATGTTGATAACTTTGGAAAAACACTTCAGACAGCTTAGATTTGATGTGCAACTACTAGAAGGACCCTTTCTGCTATAGTGGGAGGTTAAAATTTTATGTTCGGAAGCTTCCATGCAAAGTTATGGCACAATGCAGACAACGCGTTTTCAGCCTGAGATAAGGTCGATTCCGGAACGCCAAACATAAAAATGTTGATAACTTTCGAAAAACACTTCAGACAGCTTAGATTTGATGTGCAGCTACTAGAAAGACCGTTTCTGCTATAGTGGGAGGTGAACATTTCATGTTCTGAAGCTTCCCTGAGAAGGTATGGCACAATGCAGAAAACGCGTTTTCAGCTTGAGATAAGGTGGGTTCCGGAACACCAAACATAAAAATGTTGATAACTTTCGAAAAACACTTCAGACAGCTTAGACTTGATGTGCAAATACTAGAAAGACCCTTTCTGCTATAGTGGGACGTGAAAATTTCATGTTCAGAATCTTCCCTGCAAAGTTATGGCACAATGCAGAAAACGTGTTTTCAGCTTGAGATAAGGCGGGTTCCGGAACGCCAAACATAAAGATGTTGATAACTTTCGAAAAACACTTCAGACAGCTTAGATTTGATGTGCAACTACTAGAAAGACCCTTTCTGCTATAGTGGGACGGGAAAATTTCATGTTCTGAAGCTTCCCTGCAAAGTTATGGCACAATGCAGAAAACCTGTTTTCAGCCTGAGATAAGGTGGGTTCCGGAACGCCATACATAAAAATGTTTATTACTTTGGAAAAACACATCAGACAGCTTAGATTTGAGTTGCAACTACTAGAAAGACCCTTTCTGCTATAGTGGGAGGTGAAAATTTCATGTTCGGAAGCTTCCATGCAAAGTTATGGCACAATGCAGACAACGCGTTTTCAGCTTGAGATAAGGTGGGTTCCGGAACACCAAACATAAAAATGTTGATAATTTTCGAAAAACACTTCAGACAGCTTAGATTTGATGTGCTACTACTAGAAAGACCCTTTCTGCTATAGTGGGACGTGAAAATTTCATGTTCTGAAGCTTCCCTGCAAAGTTATGGCACAATGCAGAAAACACGTTTTCAGCCTGAGATAAGGTCGATTCCGGAACGCCATACATAAAAATGTTTATAACTTTGGAAAAACACATCAGACAGCTTAGATTTGATGTGCAACTACTAGAAAGACCCTTTCTGCTATAGTGGGAGGTCAAAATTTCATGTTCTGAAGCTTCCTTGCAAAGTTATGGCACAATGCAGAAAACACGTTTTCAGCATGAGATAAGGTCGATTCTGGAACGCCAAACATAAAAATGTTGATAACTTTCGAAAAACACTTCAGACAGCTTAGATTTGATGTGCTACTACTAGAAAGACCCTTTCTGCTATAGTGGGACGTGAAAATTTCATGTTCTGAAGCTTCCCTGCAAAGTTATGGCACAATGCAGAAAACGCGTTTTCAGCTTGAGATAAGGTGGGTTCCGGAACACCAAACATAAAAATGTTGATAACTTTCGAAAAACACTTCAGACAGCTTAGACTTGATGTGCAAATACTAGAAAGACCCTTTCTGCTATAGTGGGACGTGAAAATTTCATGTTCAGAATCTTCCCTGCAAAGTTATGGCACAATGCAGAAAACGTGTTTTCAGCTTGAGATAAGGCGGGTTCCGGAACGCCAAACATAAAGATGTTGATAACTTTCGAAAAACACTTCAGACAGCTTAGATTTGATGTGCAACTACTAGAAAGACCCTTTCTGCTATAGTGGGACGGGAAAATTTCATGTTCTGAAGCTTCCCTGCAAAGTTATGGCACAATGCAGAAAACCTGTTTTCAGCCTGAGATAAGGTGGGTTCCGGAACGCCATACATAAAAATGTTTATTACTTTGGAAAAACACATCAGACAGCTTAGATTTGAGTTGCAACTACTAGAAAGACCCTTTCTGCTATAGTGGGAGGTGAAAATTTCATGTTCGGAAGCTTCCATGCAAAGTTATGGCACAATGCAGACAACGCGTTTTCAGCTTGAGATAAGGTGGGTTCCGGAACACCAAACATAAAAATGTTGATAATTTTCGAAAAAATAACTTCATACAGCTTAGATTTGATGTGCAAGTACGAGAATCACCCTTTCTGCTATAGTGGGAGGTCGAAATTTCATGTTCTGAAGCTTCCCTGCAAAGTTATGGCACAATGCAGAAAATGCGTTTTCAGCCTGAGATAAGGTTGATTCCGGAACGCCTAACATAAAAATGTTGATAACTTTGGAAAATCACTTCAGACAGCTTAGATTTGATGTGCAACTACTAGAAAGACCCTTTCTGCTATCGTGGGAGGTCGAAATTTCATGTTCTGAAGCTTCCCTGCAAAGTTAGGGCACAATGCAGAAAACGCGTTTTCAGCCTGAGATAAGGTGGGTTCCGGAACGCCAAACATAAAAATGTTGATAACTTTGGAACAACACTTCAGACAGCTTAGATTTGATTTGCAACTACTAGAAAGACCCTTTCTGCTATAGTGGGAGGTCAAAATTTCATGTTCTGAAGCTTCCCTGGAAAGTTATGGGACAATGCAGAAAACGCGATTTCAGCCTGAGATAAGGTGGGTTCCGAAACGCCAAACGTAAAAATGTTGATCACTTTGGAACAACACTTCAGACAGCTTAGATTTGATGTACAAGTACTAGAAAGACCCTTTCTGTTATAGTGGGAGGTGAAAATTTCATGTTCTGAAGCTTCCCTGCAAAGTTATGGCACAAAGCGTAAAAAGCGTTTTCAGCCTGAGATAAGGTTGATTCCGGAACGCCAATCATAAAAATGTTGATAACTTTGGAAAAACACTTCAGACAGCTTAGATTTGATGTGCAACTACTAGAAGGACCCTTTCTGCTATAGTGGGAGGTTAAAATTTTATGTTCGGAAGCTTCCATGCAAAGTTATGGCACAATGCAGACAACGCGTTTTCAGCCTGAGATAAGGTCGATTCTGGAACGCCAAACAGAAAAACGTTGATAACTGTCGAAAAACACTTCAGACAGCTTAGATTTGATGTGCAACTACTAGAAAGACCCTTTCTGCTATAGTGGGAGGTGAAAATTTCATGTTCTGAAGCTTCCTTACAAAGTTATGGCACAATGCGTAAAACGCGTTTTCAGCCTGAGATAAGGTTGATTCCGGAACGCCATACATAACAATGTTGATAACTTTGGAATCACACATCAGACAGCTTAGATTTGATGTGCAACTACTAGAAAGACCCTTTCTGCTATAGTGGGAGGTCAAAATTTCATGTTCTGAAGCTTCCCTGGAAAGTTATGGCACAATGCAGAAAACGATTTTTCATCCTCAGATAAGGTCGATTCCGGAACGCCAAACATAAAAATGTTGATAACTTTCGAAAAACACTTCAGACAGCTTAGATTTGATGTGCAGCTACTAGAAAGACCGTTTCTGCTATAGTGGGAGGTGAACATTTCATGTTCTGAAGCTTCCCTGAGAAGGTATGGCACAATGCAGAAAACGCGTTTTCAGCCTGAGATAAGGTTGATTCCGGAACGCCATACATAACAATGTTGATAACTTTGGAAACACACATCAGACAGCTTAGATTTGATGTGCAACTACTAGAAAGACCCTTTCTGCTATAGTGGGAGGTGAACATTTCATGTTCTGAAGCTTCCCTGAGAAGTTATGGCACAATGCGTAAAACGCGTTTTCAGGCTGAGATAAGGTCGATTCCGGAACGCCAAACATTAAAATGTTGATAACTTTCGAAAAACACTTCAGACAGCTTAGATTTGATGTGCAACTACTAGAAAGACCCTTTCTGCTATAGTGGGAGGTCAAAATTTCATGTTCTGAAGCTTCCCTGGAAAGTTATGGCACAATGCAGAAAACGATTTTTCATCCTGAGATAAGGTCGATTCCGGAACGCCAAACATAAAAATGTTGATAACTTTCGAAAAACACTTCAGACAGCTTAGATTTGATGTGCAGCTACTAGAAAGACCGTTTCTGCTACAGTGGGAGGTTAAAATTTCATGTTCTGAAGCTTCCCTGCAAAGTTATGGCACAATGCAGAAAACACGTTTTCAGCCTGAGATAAGGAGGGCTCCGGAACGCCAAACATAAAAATGTTGATAACTTTGGAAAAAACATTTCAGACAGCTTAGATGTGATGTACAACGACTAGAAAGACCCTTTCTGCTATAGTGGGAGGTGAAAATTTCATGTTCTGAAGCTTCCCTGCAATGTTATGGCACAATGCAGAAAACGCGTTTTCAGCACGAGATAAGGTCGTTTCCGGAACGCTAACCTAAAAAATGTAGATAGCTTTCGAAAAACACTTCAGACAACTTAGATTTGATGTGCAACTACTAGAAAGACCCTTTCTGCTATAGTGGGAGGTGAAAATTTCATGTTCTGAAGCTTCCCTGCAAAGTTATGGCACAATGCGTAAAACGCGTTTTCAGCCTGAGATAAGGTCGATTCTGGAACGCCAAACATAAAAATGTTGATAACTTTGGAAAAACACTTCAGACAGCTTAGATTTGATGTGCAACTGCTCGAAAGACCCTTTCTGCTATAGTGGGTGGAGAAAATTCGATGTTCTGAATCTTCCATGGAAAGTTATGGCCCAATGCGTAAAACACGTTTTCAGCCTGAGATAAGGTCGATTCCGGAACGCCAAACATAAAAAAGTTGATAACTTTTGAAATACACTTCAGACAGCTTCGATTTGATGTGAAACTACCAGAAAGACCCTTTCTGCTATAGTGGGTGGAGAAAATTCGATGTTCTGAATCTTCCATGGAAAGTTATGGT
Source organism: Synchiropus splendidus (assembly GCF_027744825.2). Lineage (NCBI taxonomy): Eukaryota > Metazoa > Chordata > Actinopteri > Syngnathiformes > Callionymidae > Synchiropus > Synchiropus splendidus. The sequence continues at coordinate 40,094,568 of NC_071335.1, forward strand.
ACAATGCGTAAAACGCGTTTTCAGACTGAGATAAGGTCGATTCCGGAACGCCAAACATAAAAATGTTGATAACTTTGGAAAAACACTTCAGACAGCTTAGATTTGATGTGCAACTACTAGAAAGACCCTTGATGCCATTGTGCGATGTGAAAATTTCATTTTCAGAAGCTTCCCTTCAAAGTTATGGCACAATGCGTAAAACGTGTTTACAGCCTGAGATAAGGTCGATTCCGGAACGCCAAACATAGAAATGTTGATAACTTTGGAAAAACACTTCAGACAGCTTAGATTTGTTGAGCAACTACTAGAAAGACCCTTTCTACTATAGTGGAAGGTGAAAATTTCATGTTCTGAGGCTTCCCTGCAAAGTTATGGCGCAATCCAAATAAGACGTTGTCAGACTGAGATAAGGTGGGTTCTGGAACGCCAAACATAAAAATGTTGATAACTTTGGAAAAACACTTCAGACAGCTTAGATTTGATGTGCAACTTCTAGAAAGACCCTTTCTGCTATAGTGGGAGGTGAAAATTTCATTTACTGAAGCTTCCCTGCAAAGTTATGGCACAAAGCGTAAAAAGCATTTTCAGCCTGAGATAAGGTTGTTTCCGGAATGCCAAACATAAAAATGTCGATAACTTTCGAAAAACACTTCAGACAGCTTAGATTTGATGTGCAACTACTAGAAAGACCCTTTCTGCTATAGTGTTAGGTCAAAATTTCATGTTCTGAAGCTTCCCTGGAAAGTTATGGGACAATGCAGAAAACAATTTTTCATCCTGAGATCCGGTCGATTTTGTAACGCCAAACATTAAAATGTTGATAACTTTGGAAAAACACTTCAGACAGCTTAGATTTGATGTGCAACAACTAGAAAGACCCTTTCTGCTATAGTGGGAGGTCGAAATTTCATGTTCTGTAGCTTCCCTGAGAAGTTATGGGACAATGCAGAAAATGATTTTTCAGCCTGAGACAAGGTGGGTTCCGAAACGCCAAACATAAAAATGTTGATAACTTTCGAAAAACACTTTGGACAGCTTAGATCTGATGTGCAACTACTAGAAAGACCCATTCTGCTATAGTGGGAGGTGAAAATTTCATGTTCTGAAGCTTCCTTGCAAAGTTATGGCACAATGCAGAAAATGCGTTTTCAGCCTGAGATAAGGTTGATTCCGGAACGCCATACATAACAATGTTGATAACTTTGGAAAAACATCAGACAGCTTAGATTTGATGTGCAACTACTAGAAAGACCCTTTCTGCTATAGTGGGAGGTCGAAATTTCATGTTCTGAAGCTTCCCTGCAAAGTTATGGCACAATGCAGAAAATGCGTTTTCAGCCTGAGATAAGGTTGATTCCGGAACGCCATACATAACAATGTTGATAACTTTGGAAAAACATCAGACAGCTTAGATTTGATGTGCAACTACTAGAAAGACCCTTTCTGCTATAGTGGGAGGTGAACATTTCATGTTCTGAAGCTTCCCTGAGAAGTTATGGCACAATGCAGAAAACGCGTTTTCAGCCTGAGATAAGGTGGGTTCCGGAACGCCAAACAGAAAAATGTTGATAACTTTCGAAAAACACTTCAGACAGCTTAGATTTGATGTGCAACTACTAGAAAGACCCTTTCTGCTATAGTGGGAGGTGAAAATTTCATGTTCTGAAGCTTCCTTACAAAGTTATGGCACAATGCAGAAAATGCGTTTTCAGCCTGAGATAAGGTTGATTCCGGAACGCCAAACATAAAAATGTTGATAACTTTGGAAAAACACTTCAGACAGCTTAGATTTGATGTGCAACTACTAGAAAGACCCTTTCTGCTATAGTGGGAGGTCAAAATTTCATGTTCTGAAGCTTCCCTGGAAAGTTATGGGACAATGCAGAAAACGATTTTTCATGCTGAGATAAGGTCGATTCCAGAACGCCAAACATAAAAATGTTGATAACTTTCGAAAAACACTTCAGACAGCTTAGATTTGATGTGCAGCTACTAGAAAGACCGTTTCTGCTATAGTGGGAGGTGAACATTTCATGTTCTGAAGCTTCCCTGAGAAGGTATGGCACAATGCAGAAAACGCGTTTTCAGCCTGAGATAAGGTCGATTCCGGAACGCCAAACATAAAAATGTTGATAACTATGGAAAAACACTTAAGAATGCTTAGATTTGATGTGCAACTACTAGAAAGACCCTTTCTGCTATAGTGGGAGGTGAACATTTCATGTTCTGAAGCTTCCCTGAGAAGTTATGGCACAATGCGTAAAACGCGTTTTCAGGCTGAGATAGGGTCGATTCCGGAACGCCAAACATTAAAATGTTGATAACTTTGGAAAAACACTTCAGACAGCTTAGATTTGATGTGCAACTACTAGAAAGACCCTTTCTGCTATAGTTGGACGTGAACATTTCATGTTCTGAAGTTTCCCTGCATAGTTATGGGACAATGCAGAAAACGATTTTTCATCCTGAGATTAGGTCGTTTCCGGAACGCCAAACATAAAAATGTTGATTGCTTTCGAAAAACACTTCAGACAACTTAGATTTGATGTGCAACTACTAGAAAGACCATGTCTATTATAGTGGGAGTTCAAACTTTCATGTTCTGAAGCTTCCATGCAAAGTTATGGCACAATGCAGAAAACGCGTTTTCATCCTGAGATACGGTCGATTCTGTAACGCCAAACATTAAAATGTTGATAACTTTGGAAAAACACTTCAGACAGCTTAGATTTGATGTGTAACTACTAGAAAGACCCTTTCTGCTATAGTGGGAGGTGAAACTTTCATGTTCTGAAGCTTCCCTGCAAAGTTATGGCACAATGCAGAAAACGCGTTTTCAGCCTGAGATAAGGTGGGTTCCGGAACGCCAAACATAAAAGTGTTGATAACTTTGGAAAAACACATCAGACAGCTTATATTTGAAGTGCAACTACTAGAAAGACCCTTTCTGCTACAGTGGGAGGTTAAAATTTCATGTTCTGAAGCTTCCCTGCAAAGTTATGGCACAATGCAGAAAACGCGTTTTCAGCCTGAGTTAAGATGGGTTCCGGAACGCCAAACATAAAAATGTTGATAATTTTGGAAAAAACATTTCAGACAGCTTAGATTTGATGTGCAACTACTAGAAAGACCCTTTCTGCTATAGTGGGAGGTGAAAATTTCATGTTCTGAAGCTTCCCTGCAAAGTGATGGCACAATGCAGAAAACGCGTTTTCAGCCAGAGATAAGGTCGATTCTGGAATGCCAAACATAAAAATGTTGATAACTTTGGAAAAACACTTCAAGCAGCTTAGATTTGATGTGCAACTATGAGAAAAACCCTTTCTGCTATTGTGGGAGGTGAAAATTTCATGTTCTGAAGCTTCCCTGCAAAGTTATGGCACAATGCAGAAAACGCGTTTTCAGCATGAGACAAGGTCAATTACGGAACGCCAAACATAAAAATATGATAACTTTGAAAAAACATTTCAGACAGCTTAGATTTGATGTGCAACTACTAGAAAGAACCTTTCTGCTATAGTGGGAGGTGAAAATTTCATGTTCTGAAGTTTCCCTGCAAAGTTATGGCACAATGCAGAAAACGCGTTTTCAGCCTGAGATAAGGTGGGTTCCAGAACGCCAAACGTAAAAATGTTGAAAAGTTTGGAAAAACACTTCAGACAGCTTAGATTTGATGTGCAACTACCAGAAAGACCATTTCTGCTATAGTGGAAGTTTAAAATTTCATGTTCTGAAGCTTCCTTGTAAAGTTATGGCACAATGCAGAAAACGCGTTTTCAGCCTGAGATAAGGTCGATTCCGGAATGCCAAGCATAAAACTGTTGATAACTTTGGAAAAACATTTCAGACAGCTTAGTTTTGATCTGCAACTACTAGAAAGAACCTTTCTGCTATCGTGGGAGGTGAAAATTTCATGTTCTGAAGCTTTATGCAAAGTTATGGCACAATGCGTAAAACGCGTTTTCAGCCTGAGATAAGGTCGATTCCGGAACGCCAAACATTAAAATGTGGATAACTTTGGAAAAACACTTCAGACAGCTTAGATTTGATGTACAACTACTAGAAAGACCTTTTCTGCTATAGCGCAATTTTAAAATTTCATGTTCTGAAGCTTCCTTGCAAAGTTATGGCACAATGCAGAAAACGCGTTTTCAGCCTGAGATAAGGTCGATTCCTGTACGCCAAACATAAGAATGTTGATAACTTTGGAAAAACACTTCAGACAGCTTAGATTTGATGTGCAACTACTAGAAAGACCCTTTCTGATATAGTGGGATGTGAAAATTTCATGTTCCGAAGCTTCCCTGCAAAGTTATGACACAATTCCGAAAACGCGTTTTCAGCCTGAGATAAGGTCGATTCCGGAACGCCAAACATAAAAATGTTGATAACTTTGGAAATACACTTCAGACAGCTTAGATTTGATGTGCAACTACTAGAAATACCCTTTCTTCTATAGTGGGAGGTGAAAATTTAATGTTCTGTAGCTTCCCTGCAAAGTTATGGCACAATGCAGAAAACCTGTTTTCAGCCTGAGATAAGGTGGTTTCCAGAACGCCAAACATAAAAATGTTGATAACTTTGGAAAAACACTTCAGACAGCTGAGATTTGATGTGCAACTACTAGAAAGACCCTTTTTGCAATAGTGGGAGGTTAAAATTTCATGTTCGGAAGCTTCAATGCAAAGTTATGGCACAATGCAGACAACGCGTTTTCAGCCTGACATAAAGTCGATTCTGGAACGCCAAACATAAAAATGTTGATAACTTTTGAAAAACACTTCAGACAGCTTAGATTTGATGTGCAACTACTAGAAAGACCCTTTCTGCTATAGTGGGAGGTGAAAATTTCATGTTCTGAGGCTTCCTTGCAAAGTTATGGCACAATGCAGAATATGCGTTTTCAGCCTGAGATAAGGTTGATTCCGGAACGCCAAACATGAAAATGTTGATAACTTTGGAAAAACACTTCAGACAGCTTAGATTTGATGTGCAACTACTAGAAATACCCTTTCTTCTATAGTGGGAGGTGAAAATTTAATGTTCTGAAGCTTCCCTGCAAAGTTATGGCACAATGCAGAAAACCTGTTTTCAGCCTGAGATAAGGTGGTTTCCAGAACGCCAAACATAAAAATGTTGATAACTTTGGAAAAACACTTCAGACAGCTGAGATTTGATGTGCAACTACTAGAAAGACCCTTTCTGCTATAGTGGGAAGTTAAAATTTCATGTTCTGAAGCTTCCCTGAAAAGTTATGGCACAATGCACAAAAACGCTTTTCAGCCTGAGATAGGGTGGGTTCCGGAACGCCAAACATAAAAACGTTGAAAACTTTGGAAAAACACTTCAGACAGCTTAGATTTGATGTGCAACTACTAGAAAGACCCTTTCTGGTTTAGAGGGAGGAGAAAATTTCATGTTCGGAAACTTCCCTGCAAAGTTATGGCACAATGCAGAAAAAGCGTTTTCAGCCTGAGATAAGGTGGGTTCCGGAACGCCAAACATAAAAATGTTGAAAACTTTGGAAAAACACTTCAGACAGCTTAGATTTGATGTGCAACTACTAGAAAGACCCTTTCTGGTTTAGAGGGAGGTGAAAATTTCATGTTCGGAAGCTTCAATGCAAAGTTATGGCACAATGCAGACAACGCGTTTTCAGCCTGACATAAAGTCGATTCTGGAACGCCAAACATAAAAATGTTGATAACTTTCGAAAAACACTTCAGACAGCTTAGATTTGATGTGCAACTACTAGAAAGACCCTTTCTGCTATAGTGGGAGGTGAAAATTTCATGTTCTGAAGCTTCCTTGCAAAGTTATGGCACAATGCAGAATATGCGTTATCAGCCTGAGATAAGGTTGATTCCGGAACGCCAAACATAAAAATGTTGATAACTTTGGAAAAACACTTCAGACAGCTTAGATTTGATGTGCAACTACTAGAAAACCCCTTTCTGCTATAGTGGGAGGTGAAAATTTCATTTTCTGAAGCTTCCCTGCAAAGTTATGGCACAAAGCGTAAAAAGCGTTTTCAGCCTGAGATAAGGTAGATTCCGGAACGCCAAACATAAAAATGTTGATAACTTTGGAAAAACACTTCAGACAGCTTAGATTTGATGTGCAACTACTTGAAGGACCCTTTCTGCTATAGTGGGAGGTGAAAATTTCATTTTCTGAAGCTTCCCTGCAAAGTTATGGCACAAAGCGTAAAAAGCGTTTTCAGCCTGAGATAAGGTAGATTCCGGAATGCCAAACATAAAAATGTTGATAACTTTGGAAAAACACTTCAGACAGCTTAGATTTGATGTGCAACTACTAGAAGGACCCTTTCTGCTATAGTGGGAGGTGAAAATTTCATGTTCTGAAGCTTCCTTGCAAAGTTATGGCACAATGCAGAAAATGCGTTTTCAGCCTGAGATAAGGTTGATTCCGGAACGCCAAACATAAAAATGTTGATAACTTCGGAAAAACACTTCAGACAGCTTAGATTTGATGTGCAACTACTAGAAAGACCCTTTCTGCTATAGTGGGAGGTGAACATTTCATGTTCTGAACCTTCCCTGAGAAGTTATGGCACAATGCAGAAAACGCGTTTTCAGCCTGAGATAAGGTGGTTTCCGAAACGCCAAACGTAAAAATGTTGATAACTTTCAAAAAACACTTCAGACAGCTTAGATTTGATGTGCAACTACTAGAAAAACCCTTTCTGCTATAGTGGGAGGTGAAAATCTCATTTTCTGATGCTTCCCTGCAAAGTTATGGCACAATGCGTAAAACGCGTTTTCAGCCTGAGATAAGGTCGATTCCGGAACGCCAAACATAAAAATGTTGATAACTTTCGAAAAACACTTCAGACAGCTTAGATTTGATGTGCAACTACTAGAAAAACCCTTTCTGCTATAGTGGGAGGTGAAAATCTCATTTTCTGATGCTTCCCTGCAAAGTTATGGCACAATGCGTAAAACGCGTTTTCAGCCTGAGATAAGGTCGATTCTGGAACGCCAAACATTAAAATGTTGATAACTTTGGAAAAACACTTCAGACAGCTTAGATTTGATTTGCAACTACTAGAAAGACCCTTTCTGCTATAGTGGGAGGTTAAAATTTCATGTTCTGAAGCTTCCATTAAAAGTTATGGCACAATTCAGACAACGCGTTTTCAGCCTGACATAAAGTCGATTCTGGAACGCCAAACATAAAAATGATGAAAACTTTGGAAAAACACTTCATACAGCTTAGATTTGATGTGCAACTACTGGAAAGACCCTTTCTGCTATAGTGGGAGGTCAAAATTCCATGTTCTGAAGCTTCCCTGCAAAGTTATGGGACAATGCAGAAAACGATTTTTCATAATGAGATAAGGTCAATTCCGGAACGCCAAACATAAAAATGTTGATAACTTTCGAAAAACACTTCAGACAGCTTAGATTTGATGTGCAACTACTAGAAAGACCCTTTCTGCTATGGTGGGAGGTCAAAATTTCATGTTCTGAAGCTTCCCTGGAAAGTTATGGGACAATGCAGAAAACGATTTTTCATCGTGAGATAAGGTCGATTCCGGAATGCCAAACATAAAAATGTTGATAACTTTCGAAAAACACTTCAGACAGCTTAGATTTGATGTGCAACTACTAGAAAGACCCTTTCTGCTATCGTGGGAGGTGAACATTTCATGTTCTGAAGCTTCCCTGAGAAGTCATGGCACAATGCAGAAAACGCGTTTTCAGCCTGAGATAATGTGGGTTCCGGAACGCCAAACATTAAAATGTTGATAACTTTGGAAAAACACTTCAGACAGCTTAGATTTGATGTGCAGCTACTAGAAAGAACCATTCCGCTATAGTGGGAGGTCAAAATTTCATGTTCTGAAGATTCCCTGGAAAGTTATGGGACAATGCAGAAAGCGCATTTTCATCCTGAGATAAGGTCGATTCCGGAACGCCAAACATAAAAATGTTGATAACTTTCGAAAAACACTTCAGACAGCTTAGATTTGATGTGCAACTACTAGAAAGTCCCTTTTTGCTATAGTGGGAGGTCAAAATTTCATGTTCTAAAGCTTCCCTGTAAAGTTATGGGACAATGCAGAAAACGCATTTTCATCCTTAGATTAGGTCGATTCCGGAACACCAAACATAAAAATGTTGATTTCTTTCGAAAAACACTTCAGACAGCTTAGATTTGATGTGCAACTACTCGAAAAACCCTTTCTGCTATAGTGGGAGGTTAAAATTTCATGTTCGGAAGCTTCCATGTAAAGTTATGGCACAATGCAGACAACGCGTTTTCAGCCTGAGATAAGGTCGATTCAGGAACGCCAAACATAAAAATGTTGATAACTTCCGAAAAACACTTCAGACAGCTTAGATTTGATGTACAACTACTAGAAAGACCCTTTCTGCTATAGTGGGAGGTGAACATTTCATGTTCTGAAGCCTTCCTGCAAAGTTTTGGCACAATGCAGAAAACGCGTTTTCAGCTTGAGATAAGGTGGGTTCCGGAACGCCAAACATAAAAATGTTGATAACTTTGGAAAAACACTTCAGACAGTTTGATTTGATGTGCAACTACTAGAAAGACCCGTTCTGCTATAGTGAGAGGTGAACATGTCATGTTCTGCAGCTTCCCAGCAAAGTTAAGGCACAATGCAGAAAACGCGTTTTCAGCTTGAGATAAGGTGGGTTCCGGAACGCCAAACAAAAAAATGTTGATAACTTTTGTAAAACACTTCAAACAGCTTAGATTTGATGTGCAACTACTAGAAAAACCCTTTCTGCTATAGTGGGAGGTGAAAATTTCATTTTTTGATGCTTCCCTGCAAAGTTATGGCACAATGCGTAAAACGCGTTTTCAGCCTGAGATAAGGTCGATTCTGGAACGCCAAACATAAGAATGTTGATAACTTTGGAAAAACACTTCAGACAGCTTTGATTTGATGTGCAACTACTAGAAAAACCCTTTCTGCTATAGTGGGAGGTGAAAATTTCATTTTCTGAAGCTTCCTTGCAAAGTTATGGCACAATGCAGAAAACATGTTTTCAGCCTGAGATAAGGTTGATTCCGGAACGCTGTCGTCGGGTTTAGGTTTTCAAGGCCTTGTGTACAAGGCGATTGGCTGTAACATAAGCCGTCCCTAGTTCCGAGCACACTACCTCCCTTTGCCTCTCTGGTAAAGGGCCCCTCGGTTGGTCAACTCAGTCAGCCTCTTGTTGCGGACACGGTTCTAAGACTATAATAAGCATATCAACTATACCTTATTATATTAGTGAGTAGTGTCGGCGCTTCACTGAGCGGGTTATTTAATTAGCCCGACCTGTTTAGAAACAGGTTCTTGACCTTACAATGCTACACCTCTTACCGTAGTCTCTTTACTTAACTTCGTTTAGGGACTCATGATCGGATCCTAAATCCATTCCTTTCAAATAACATTTTCCCCATAACTGCCTAAAACTACCACCGAATCATTGACACAATAATTCAGGATGGAATAATGCTGCCATGTGAGACACTCATTAAATGTGCAACAGGAGGAAATCAAACAATAACTCACCTATAACCCAATTGATGGTAGTAGGTAGGAGCCAGTTGATTCTTTAGTAGTCAGGGATCAACGCCGTTGTGCCTTTTCAGTACTTAATTCGTACTCAATTTTATTATGTTTTTGTTACAAAAGTGTTTCTTCAAAAAATTAATAAAAGAATAGTAAAAACAGCAAAGTCAACCAAAAATAATAAAATCCATAAACTCAAGGGTATTGCCAGACGCTGATACCCAACAATATCAAAAGTACCGCCAGACGCTGGTACTAGTACATATACTTCAAAAACCATATAATCAAAAAATACTTCAAAGACCGTATAATCAAAAAAATACTTCAAAATCATATAATCAAAATTACTTCAATAAAAATGATTAATTCAAAAATAGTAAAAGAGAAATAAAAGATGAGTTAAAATCAAATGGTCCCAGAGCAAACAGCAAGAGCAACGTCCCAAGATAAGATATAAAACCTTACAGCGGAAAGACGCGGGCGAAGACCCAAAAAGAGCAAGAACCCAGGGTCACATCTCCGAGCGCTTATATAGCCACACACGGCTTTGAAGACATACCGACGTCCGTTTTCTCACGCCAAGCCAATTAATCATATCTCTAACTTATCTTGTTTTTCTCCAGGTGGCCTTTTGAAGTCCTTCCTTCAAAAGGATACATGTTTGGTGATAGATCATATTAGTGTCAATTGCGTCAGCACTTGCGTCATTTTTTTACGTCACTGATGCCCGGTTTACCATATTAGGTCAGTACATCTACTCCATCTTTGCCAGCACGTGCGCTTACAAGTTCAAACTAAGTTCAAGATGGCCACTTTCTCATGACTTCAAACGAGCGCGCCTACAAGGTCATTCTTAGATCAACGCACACAGCTGTTCGTGAGTTCAAACGCGCACGATCAAAAGCATACAGGTTCACTAAAGTTCGAAACATTAAACAATTAATGATAAAAAATCAGAAACAATATCAAATATCTTTTAGCAGGTCCATTAAGGATAAAAACAGAAACAATACCAAATATTGTTTAGCAGGTTTTGATTATAATATTTTCGAACTTCCAGTATATACAACATCCCCCTCCGAAAATATCTTCCTTCACCATTTGTCCAATTCGCCAAAGTCCAGTGGTCCGACTTCTTCTGGTCCATCATCTCGTTGTCTCAGCAGTGACTCGAGATCATCCAATTCTCTCATCATGTTCACGTAGTAGCAGATCCACATCAGCGCCGATGCCGATCTTGGCACACCAGGCGACGTAGGGCTGGACGTCAAAGGGGCAGTGTAGTCATTAGGTCCTCCACCACAATCCTCAGACGCTGCGGGACCTGGAACCTCATCTTGGGGAGTACTGGGTGAATATTCATTTCGTGGGGCTGGAGTCGAGTGGCTTGCAGATTGAGAAGAAGTGGGGCACAGATCACTGGAGTCTTCAGTTTGAGGAGAAGGTGTCTGGCGTCTAGGTGATGCCGGGGGTACAGGGTTTAGCATGCTTCCGGGGTTCATCTCCACAGGGCCATCTGTCCCCGTGTGAGCGCCATTAACTGGGCCTGCTACGAACTGTCCTACATCAGGGAAGACAAATCTGGTGTCCCTCATGTTTAACCCACACAGGTGGCAACTTCCCAGGATATGGCCATCGTGCTTACAAAGGAGTGGATCTTTAAGGGCCACTAATTCTCCCTTACAATAAGCACAGTTTGCTGCGCTGGCATCTCCTTGGTGATCTGGCTGTTCTTCCTGGCTGTCCTCAACTGCACTATTTTCTGAAGGTGGTGGAGCATTCGGCAGTGGTTCGGGAGAGGACCGCGCTGGCTCAGGGTACATCGGTACAGACACGGAGGCCCTCCGACACTTGGGTGCCCTTGGGGCTGGAGTAGCTACCGACTCCGAGCTGGCAGGTGTCTCGTCATTGGACGGGAGATTGCTTCTCCCTCCAGAGGCCACCTCTGTGCTACTGGATGTCGCGGCTCTCCTTGTCCAACATCTCGCCGGGTTTGGTCTCCGGGGGGCGGGCCTCCCGAGTTGCCGTTTGTACTGTTGGAGCATGGCAGGGCGCCTCCAGTCGCGATTTCCCTTCAACACCGCCATTGCCTCCGTCTTAGCTCCACTCATCACCAGTCGGGCGAATTTCTCCCAAGTGACTGGTCCTTGCATATGCACACTCACGACATCTTTCCGCCATTGAGTCACCATCAGTAAGTATGGGTCATAGAGGTAAATCTGCTTTCCGGGAGGTTGGTAGCCTGGCTGAATGTTTCCTGGCCCCCAAGGTCTGGCTGGGCTAACATTTCCCAAGTCTTTGTTGTATATTTCTCCCACCTGTTCGGTTTTCAGCACCATTCCCTCCATCATATACAGAGGATGGAATGCTCCACGTTCAATCCAGGATGTCTGCCCAGGTCCTATTTTACAATGGTACGCCCTAAGGGCGTGCGTGGTCAACGGGGGCAGCTTACCATCCCCGGGGAACGTAAACTCCCAGAGTTCAGCACAAACAACTGGGAGCCAATGGTTCAATGGCTCGTTCTCCTGGCACATTACCACAAAGCGTGGCCATGCCTGGAGAATGAACGGGGTCTCCTTTTCGAATGACCACACAACCTGATCCTTTGCTTTGATTTCATGCGGTATCCACAATTTTTGGACCTTCTTTTTATGATCTTGGGTAATTACACCGCGTGACACCTTTGCTGTAAATCTCATGCGGGGCTCACCCCTCCAATATTCAACCATTTTGGTGGAGGGTCCCCAACTAAAAATCCTATGTCTTCCTTTGTCTACAGGGCGGACTTTGGTTCCGGGATCAAGGGGCTCCATGATCACATATAGGGCATACAGGACTCTCGTTTTTTGCGTGTGCCATGGATCCCATTGATCTGCTTTGTTGTTCCCGTCCGTAATCACAATTGAGCCCTGTAGAAACATTACAAAATGTCAATTCTGAGAAGGTCTACGAACAGTAGACGCCATTCCAAACAGCCTTATGCTGTTCGAAGTTTTCCATATCTTTATGGGGTAACAAGTCCCCATCAGGTAACCTATATAAAACACAGAGACATACAAAGAAGTTCCTCCAGCTAACTTTTTGAACAGAATCCATATCATCAGAATTATCCATTGCACAGTAAGATTAAGTGCTGCCTTTTTATACCTCCCCAGGGTTGACCAAATTAATGTCAGCAATAAACCTATGAGTATGAAATATATCGCCGTTCCTGCTATAATGCAATAGGTACACTGAGAACCTATGCAAAACAAAAGGGCCAATTCGGTGTACAGACTGTCCAGTACGTATACTATGGCGACCGCGGTCGGCCAAAGCCATGGTCTCTGAGGGCTTAAATTTAAACCCGCGCCTCCAATGAGGCCGAACGAGGCATGTAAAGGGGATGCTTTTCTAACGGAAAAGCGAATGCACCCTACTATTAATCCGAGGATGCATCCCAGACAAGTTTTTTGCTTATGTAATGGAGGAACAAATATTACTTGCAAAATGGACAGCATTGCAAAATCAATAAAATCTGCCCCTACCTGGGGAGGACTCTCGGGGTGATACCCGGTGGTGTTCGTCTGGTTGCTTGCCATGTTCAGCGCGACTAAACGTGAGATACTTGCTGCGCTGCTCTTTACAGGTGCTTGCGGATGGAGGCGTTACCTTGAGTCCCCTGTTGATGTAGGCGGAGCGTCAGTGCATCTGCTCCAGTACACGCCCATGTCATCCAGAAGAGAGTCCAAACTATTGTCTGGTTCCGTGCTGTGTTTAAACACTTTATGGGTATTTTAATGTAATCGTGGGTAAAAGCTATGGAGCGTATTACATTGCTCTGCAAAGTTGTATCATTTAGTTCTCATTTTAATCAATCCTGAATTGATATCGTAAACTAATACTTTGGTACTGATTAAGATGTATTTTTCTGTTATTACAGTGGTAATTTTTGATCTCTCACTCTCTTTCTCTCTTTCTCTCCACCCTCTGAGAGTTTTAAGAGAACTCTAAGTAACTATGATTTTACACGGTGTATTGTCCGTCCTTCAACACCAGTCCTCTCTTTAGGAGAACTGGGTAACTTTGAAGTTAAGTAAATGATAAAGAAAATGTGATTGATTGATCATATTTATGGTTCACCCCTGGTTTACCCTTTAGGTTTGAACTGAAGAGATTTGCTGCTTACTTGTAATTCTATGCTTACATGCTGATGTCCGCACTGCATTCCAGAGGCCCCTTAGTTTCTATATTTAAGTTGATGCTTTTCCCAAAAAGCACGCGTCTCCTTACTGGAGGATGGCCTCTCAACATTCTCGGATGGCAGGAATGTGGACTCGCTGTAAAACGGACACCTCTAAGCGTCAGTCTCCAGTCAGCCTTCGCTTTTGTAAACCAGCGTTACTTCTGTGAACTCTGACTCCTTCGAAGTAAAATTTCCCTTGATCTCAAGTTCACTGATCTCTCGTCATTTTTTAAAGAACAACAAGCAGAAATATCTAACATTTAATTGGTCCTTCGAGCCGGATCCCAACATCTTCGACTGACAAGAGGACGACGACCAGACGCCGAAAGACTGTACAGCAAAGACAAAGACCTCCATCCCCGTTGGATTTCAAAGGAGGCCGGTGACTGCCGTCGAAGTCGAGTCTGTCGGAGTGACGGGATCCAGACCAAGGACGAACATCAGTGAACGGTGAGACAAGTGCACCAGCGTGTGTTTGCATGACGTCAGGGCCAGGTATAGGCCAGGTAGAGGGCCGCTTAGAGGTCAGGTAAAGGCCAGGTATAGGCCGGGTAAGAATATAAAAACTTCGGATAAGTTAATTATTCAGCACGTACCATAACCGTGGGATAGTAATACTAGGAACTAATATTGGGGAATTTTAGCTCTGAGGTAGACGCGTACTTAAGCGTGGGAAGTAATAATCGGAATCAAAAATAGAATGAGTCTCATGAAGAGTGAATTCTAGTTCCGTTAGTCATGTACTATAACCATGAGGTGTGAATGTGTCAGAGTGAATGTATAGTCTTTGTACTAAAACATCAGGACTGTCGAAATCTAACAGTGATCACACACAGGTTTGGACTCAGATTCAGTAGTAGCTTTATTGACTCCCGGGACAATACTGTACTTAGTACTGACCTAAACAACTGAATGACTCTGTAGCTGAAAGCAGTCCAAAAAGTTGGAGTAAGTGCATAACTATAATTGAGTGCATGTAACATATACCTGAGTATAAATAATATAAAATCAGCGCTATAATACATTATAATATAATATAATATAATATAATATAAGTATTAATATTATAAATAACACATATAATAAATATGAAATATATATAAGATATAGGATCCTTTATTAATATTTAAAAAGAAAAAAAAAAAGAGGAAAAAAAAAAAAAAAAGAAACAATAAATAAATAAAAATGGGAACCTTAATTTCAAAAAGAAAACGAACCCCACTACAGGGTGATGTAAAATTAATGGAAAAAAGATGGCCAGGCCAACATAAATATGTAACTTTATGGAAAGAAAAATATAAGTTTTCTGGAAAACTTGACCCAAAACAATGTGAAGAGTTAAGAAAATCAATAAATGAAAGATCTAAGGGAAATAAGAAAATTCTAGATAAAAATGGATATGAGTGTGCTGTTATGTGGTGTGAGGAAGCAAATAGAAGGCAGAAAGGAAAAATTGCAAAAGAAATGAAAAACCTAGAAAAAAATAAGATTGAACAAAAAAGACATATGTTAGATGATTCACCATCTATGGATAGTTACATTGTTCAACAACAAGATGCACCGCCTTTTCTTGCTGAGCAGCATGACGCAGTAGTACAGCAACCTGATACTTCAGGGGGAAATGTTGCCTCTGCACCCCCTCTACACCCTCACAGAGACTTAAAAAACATGCACCAGAGATATCCTGAGCAAAACACTCATCCCATGATTACACGCTCAAAACATGCTAGAACAAACTCACAATCTGATAGAACTAATGACAATTCAATAACAACAGTTGAGACCCTTACTAAAGCATTTGCTAATGTGTTAAACATTGGTCAAAATGAGAAAAAGCATGACATAGTATCACCCCACCGTGAAAGTCTGTTTCCCATGATAGAAGTCGCAGGTCCAGGAGGCGATAATGGTCAAGAAACACTTTGGGTTCATCGTGCTTGGACCGCAGCAGACATACGTGACATAACCGCAGCTATGCCTCAACCATTCACCACACCTACTGCTTTTCGTGATGAACTGCTAAATCTAGTAAACGGGTTTAGATTAAATGGAAGGGAGGTTGAACAAATTGTACGTAGAGCTACAGGAACACGTTATGTCCTAATTGCTGGAGAATGGAATCCGTTAAATGCAGCAGGAGCTCCTCTTGAATTTGATGATCAAGCATTAGAAGATCGCATACGAGCTCTTCGTAACCGAATTGTAGAACAATCACGTGCATCTGCATCATGGCATGAAATTGAAAATACAATTCAAGAAAAAGATGAAGCAGTTGAAAAATTTTTCTCGCGATACAAAGCAGTATTCGATCTAAATTGCGGTATGGAACCAACCACTATACATGAAATGACCCCTTACACACAGCAACTTAAACACGGGTTTTTGCGTAACTGTAGACCTGAGATCTCCGTTTTTGTACGAAAACACATGATTACTGTCAATACCGCGCCACTTCTTGATGTTGTTGCTCATTGTAAACATGCTGAGACCATGATTGCAAACAAAAATGAAAAGAAACGCGCCGCACCGACAAAACTTTTTTTAGTTTCTGAAAACGACGAAGATGAAATCTTTTATCAGTCTGTTAAAGGTCGCACATACCGCCACCCTCGTTACTCATCACCAAACCGTAAAATACAACAGACTTCAAGACAAAAATTAGATAGTTATGAGCATGATGCAGAAATGGGAAATTGTTTCTTCTGTCATAAACCAGGACACATTGCTCGTAACTGTCCAAAAAAACAACAGTATCAAGCATGACTGCACTACAGTATGTCACCACATTGTGGTGAACAGGAGGGAGGAGTAGATTCCTCTGATTCAGAGTCAGATGAAAATAACTCTCAAAAACAATTTTCACAAACAATAGACATTGAAAAGATTTTTCTGTCAGAAATTAATCCAAAAATAATGCCACAAACAACATTGATCATACATGGCATGCCTATTAATTTTCTTTGTGATTCTGGAGCGTCTACAACAGTGATCAAACAAAATGAGGCTAAGCATGTGCCCAAAAGTTCACGTATAGTTCATGTGGTATCTGCAAATGGAGCAATGACCACAGAGAATCGATCTAGATCCATTACCATTGAAGATCCACACACCAGTCAGAAATTAGAAACTTCAATTGTGTTGTCAAAAAGAGTCCCGTATAACCTTTTAGGACGAGATGTTATGATAGCAATGGGAATAGGAGTGGTTCCAAATCAAGATACAGGTGAAATGGAAGTGATGAGATTAAAACCAATCATGGTACACCAATCCATTTCAAAGCCACAAATATATTATTCCTTTGATCTTGTAAGTAATGGACCTCAATCAGTGAGCCAAGACTTATTAAAGGAAGCCAGTCAAAGAATCCAAAGAGGACAACATATGTCATCAGACCAGTTACGTGTAATTATGAATTACAGAGGAGAAAAAGGGCCAGATGACAACTATGAAAAAGGATTCTTTTTACTTGGTCCACAACGAATAATAATAAAAGATCTTGTGTGGACAAATAGAGGTCATGCCCTTGCAACTGTATGCATCTCACCAGCAACACAACCATGGGAAAAAATGCCCCATGAGCTACACATCTCATTAATAAAGCCAGAAAGAGCTAAATGGGTCGATCTGGGACATGTTGCAGACCATGCTAAAAATGCGCAGTGGTCAGTACCTGATGACAGTGGCATTCAGTACAGTAACAGTTACTTTAAGCTTTCACTGAACTGGGTAACAACTGCAACACCACAAGCTCACCTAAAATGATTAAAACTCTTTTAAAAGAAATACCAGATGACTTGTGGTCAAAAGGACCTGCAGATGTAGGTCTTATGAAAGGTGCTGTTCCAGTAAAAATAACTCCAAAATCAGACTATAGACCGTGTCAAAGACAATATCCTTTGAAACCTGAAGCCGAAGACGGAATTAAACCTATCATACAAGATTTGTTAAAATCGGGAGTGATTGTTGAATGTGAAGACTCACCATGTAATGCACCATTATTCCCAGTAAAAAAAGCACCACCATCAACTGGATGGAGAATGGTCCAAGATCTGCAAAGAGTTAATTCAGCTGTTGTCGCTCGAGCGCCTTGTGTACCTGATCCCTACACACTATTGAATGATTTAGATCCAGAAGCAAAATACTTCAGTGTAATAG